>NC_063343.1:37753749-37805655 GCF_021869965.1 Rhincodon typus | reverse complement strand
CTTTTCTGAAGAAGGGTCTAGACCCAAAACATCAGCTTTCCTGCTCCTCTGATGCTGCTTGGCCTGCTGTGTTCATCCATTTCTACACCTTGTTATCTCAGATTCTCCAGCATCTGCAGTTCCTACTATCTCTGAATGAATTACACTAAGGTTATAGAATAGAATAAGCAAAAAAACTGGAGTTTTGGGGTCTTGATTAGTAATTCATAGGTGCTCTGCCTGAAGGCAGGCACTTGGTTAATTGTCTGTGGATGTTTCACCCTAAAGTGTTTACTTGGCAGTTTGGATATTTACCATTGCCTACCAACCTCAGGGGTAGGATGAGGAAGTATGGGCCAAGACTGCTTGAGCTGTATTGAGATTCGAACATGCACTTTGGCTTCATTCTGAATCTCATGTTAGCCATCTAGTCAACTGGCTAACCAGCCCCTCTGTAATTATCTATAAAGTGACAGGCATATGTGAGAAGCTATTTTGTAAATTCCATATAATATTGAACCCCACCCCTATTAGGTTACCATTGTGAATAGGGGATACTGGAATGACTAAAAATTTCCCTCTGTATCATGAACCTTGTCGTGCCCTCACCAACCTTCTTTTGATACTTCAATTCCAAACTTGATAGCTCCCATAACCTTCCTGTCTATCTATTATCTACAAGTTTTACTCTTCCTTCAATATTGGTGATTTTCGTCTAAATGCAGTTTTCTGCTATTCATTCCACAACAACAATCAGTATTCATAATCCAAAAGCACCCCAAATGCATAATGTAGCTGCTAGGGAGAAAGCTTTAGCAAGTTGGTGACAGTGAGTCTTGTGTGGAGGTAGACATGTTGCTCCATTGCTGACTTTCCAAAAGGAGAATCCAGTTCCCTTTTTCTCATTTTGCCATCAGGGAATTAAGTTCCGAGGAAGGGTCACTGGACCCGAAACTTTAACTCTGTTTTTTCCTTCATAGATGCTGCCAGACCTGCTGAGCTTTTCTAGCAACTTTGTTTTTGTTTCTGATTCACAGCATCCGCAGTTCTTTCAGTTTTTATTGGGAATTACCCATTTTGGATTTAGTGGTACACAAAAAAATGAGTTAGCAGTTACATACAGCAGTAGAGGCACATCTTGCAAACTACAACTATAATAAAGTTTGATAATAGGCTCGAGAGAGAAAGAAGAGTCACAAACTAATGTTTCAAATTTAAGTAAGGCAAACTTCCAAGCAATGAGAAATAAATTTATTGGGAAATAAAAACTCCTAATAAGTACAGTCATAGGCAAACAAGGGGAATATTGAAAGAAGTATCTTGGACAGTAGAATATGAGTGTGCATCATGAATGGTAAAGCCATCACTTGCCTCGTTAAGAAATCATTGCCAACAAATGAGCTCAAGACAGTATCATGCAAAATATTGAATAAGGAAAGGTGTAAATCTAGTGAACAGAAGAGTTTAACAAGCAATAAGATGTATAAAAGAGAAGGCAGTAAAGACATGTAAAATTGACGTCTGTGGCCTAGAACTGTACGAGCCCCTGTGGTCTCTTAATGCTGCCAGGTTGAAAACCCCTGGAGTACATTCTCAATATACATTGGAAAGCAAGGCCTCTACTCCAAACTTCCCTGCCTCTTACACACTGTTCATACGTTTGCCATCTTTTTCATGTTTGTGGAGTTTATGTTGTATATTAGATCAATATTTTTAAGCCTTCAAAGCGCAATTGTTTTGATACAAATTTGAATGTCTTGGTAATGGAGAACGAAGTACTATGTATACGTAATGGTTTAAAAGATTAGGGTTATCTTACAGTCACCAGTTGCTATGCCAATAGATTACAAAAAAAGCTTTCATGTTGTTAATGGCATTTGTTGCTCATCTCCAATTGTCATTGAGAAAATGATGCTAAGTCATCTTCTTGAACTGCTGCAGTCCCCCAGTTACTGTAGCAATTTTCATTCAACTGGCTCACTAGGCCATTTCAGAGAGAAATGAACTGGGAAGGACATTGGTGAACCTGATGAATTTTTATGACAATGATACTTACATGAGCACCACTGAGACTAGATTTCAAATCCAGATTTACTAATTAATTGAATTTATTAATTAAACATAAATTCCATCACAGACCAATAGCCTGGGCTTCAGGATTGCTAGCCAGAGACATCATGAGTGTGCCATCATTCTTCCCAAGTCATCTGCTAACTTCCCACAGGAACAAGGAAAGGAAAATGCATGCCCAATATCAGTGATTCCCAACCATGGATTACAACACACATTGGTATCACAGGTCAACCATTTGGGATCCACAAGGTCCAAGCAGCAATGGTGATGGTCTAGTGAAAATTGGCTGAAATGTGAAGATTTTCCCCACAACTAGTTTTTCAATGGGACAACGTTTCTCGACAGCAATAGGTCATCCCAAATGTGCCTGATTAGCTGATTGAAGTCCTAATAGTCAGTCAGGGACTTCCTTGGATGTACTCATAATGCAAGAGGTATATTGGATGAGAGCTGAAGCAAATAACAGGGCAGTGCTGGGATTGGCACTGACGCTCTGTTACACGAGTGTTCATGACCCTAAATCTGTGGCCCTGAAAGAGTCAGGCTATTGTCTACAAAATCATTTTGCCACATTCAACAACTGTCCTCTCACATCTCCCACTGTTCTCAACAACTCCATACCTAATCAACTAACACTTCACAAGCTTTGAAATAGAGTCACAATGGGAACAATTTGGAAAGCACTCATCTAATAATGTCCTGGTCTTCACAGGTATGCTTAACTTGCCAGCTTCTTACACAGCCTTATCAAGATCAGGAGGTTTATGTGAAGGATATGACAGGGCTCAGTAATCTGACTCCTGACATCCTGACTCAACAAAAAAATTCTTGATTAAATTTTTTAGAAACTATTTTGGACAATTTATACATTAAGTATAGCACAGTGCTGCCAAGAAACACTGTTATATGCTCTCAGAAAACCTTAGGGATTGACACATGACTAAAGCTTTGCTAACAGCATTCTATTTAACTGGATTTGTTTTCCTCATGTTAGACCACAAGATTGAGTATCAGTGGTTATGGTAGTCCAAGTGTACTGATTGCTGTTTGTACTATTAGCAATGTTCAATATGTTTACATGACATACAGCAGACAATTCAGCAGAAATACATTAACTCAGAGGATGAACTCGAGTCAAGCAAGGTATGGCCACTAATGGTGAAATGAAGAAAATTGCTGATGAGCAAGAGGCTAAAATTACATGAGTGCAGATATCTCAGAGGTAGGACTGACAGAGATAGTGAAGGGACCTGGAAACAAGGATAAGAATTTTAACTTAATTGCTTTCAGCACGGCTAACCCCTTTCCATTGCTCAGTTCCCATTACCACCTTTCTGGGGTGTCTTCTTCCCTGGTTAACCATCAACAAACTTTTTGATTGCTTCAGAGATAGTAGGAACTGCAGATGCTGGAGAATCTGAGACAACAAGGTGCAGGGCTGGATGAACACAGCAGGCCAAGCAGCATCATAGGAGCAGAAAGGCTGACGGTTCGGGCCTAGACCCTTCATCAGAAAAGGGGGAAGGGAAGGGGGTTCTGAAATAAATAGGGAGAGAGTGGGAGTTGGATAGAAGAGGGATAGAGGAGAGGATAGGTGGAGAGGAAACAAACAGGTCGAAGAGGCGGGGATGGAGCCAGTAAAGGTGAGTGTAGGTAGGGAGTTAGGAAGGGGATAGGTCAGTCCAGGGAGGACGGACAGGTCAAGGGGGCGGGATGGGGTTGGTCGGTAGGAGATGGAGGTGCGGCTTGAGGTGGGAGGAGGGGATAGGTGGGAGGAAGAACAGGTTAGGGAGGCAGGGACAAGCTGGACTGGTTTTAGGATGTGGTGGGGGAGCAGTTTTTCCGCCGCCTCCGCCTCCACGCTTACTTCTTTAACCGTGAACCTAACCCTCCCTCTACTGGCCCCTTCTCCCGCTTCCAACACACCCCCCCCTCCTGGACACCACCCCAAGGCCTCCTACCCTCCCTCGACCTCTTCATCTCCAACTGCCGTCGAGACATCAATTGCCTCAACCTCTCCACCCCTCTCACCCACTCCAACCTCTCCCCCACAGAACGTGCAGCCCTCCGCTCCCTCCGCTCCAATCCCAACCTCACCATAAAACCCGCGGACAAGGGAGGCGCAGTTGTAGTATGGCGCACTGACCTCTACATCGCCGAGGCCAGACGCCAACTCTCCGACACCTCCTCCTACCGCCCCCTTGATCATGACCCCACCCCTGAGCACCAAACCATCATCTCCCAAACCATCCACAACCTCATCACCTCAGGTGACCTCCCACCCACGGCCTCCAACCTCATCGTTCCCCAACCTCGCACTGCCCGCTTCTATCTCCTTCCCAAAATCCACAAACCTGAATGCCCTGGTCGACCCATTGTCTCCGCCTGCTCCTGCCCCACCGAACTGATCTCCAACTATCTAGACTCCATTTTCTCCCCCTTGGTCCAGGAACTCCCTACCTATGGCCGTGACACCACCCACGCCCTCCACCTCCTCCAGAACTTCCAATTCCCCGGTCCCCAACACCTCATCTTTACCATGGACGTCCAGTCCCTCTACACCTGCATTCCCCATGCAGATGGCCTTAAGGCCCTCCGCTTCTTCCTGTCCCGCAGGCCCGACCAGTCCCCCTCCACTGATACCCTCATCCGCTTAGCCGAACTCGTCCTCACACTCAACAACTTCTCTTTCAATTCCTCCCACTTCCTACAGACAAAGGGGGTAGCCATGGGTACCCGCATGGGCCCAAGCTACGCCTGCCTCTTTGTAGGTTACGTGGAACAATCCCTCTTCCGTACCTACACCGGCCCTAAACCCCACCTCTTCCTCCGTTACATTGATGACTGTATCGGCACCGCCTCGTGCTCCCACGAGGAGCTTGAACAGTTCATCCACTTCACTAACACCTTCCACCCCAACCTTAAGTTTACCTGGACCATTTCTAACACCTCTCTCCCCTTCCTGGACCTCTCTGTCTCCATATTGGGCAACCACCTAGAAACCGATATTCATTTCAAGCCCACCGACTCCCACAGCTACCTAGAATACTCCTCCTCCCACCCACCTTCCTGCAAAAATGCTATCCCCTATTCCCAATTCCTTCGCCTCCGCCGCATCTGCTCCCAGGATGAGGCATTCCACTCCCGTACATCTCAGTTGTCCTCGTTTTTCAAGGACCGTAACTTCCCCCCCTCGGTGGTCGAGAACGCCCTCAACCATGTCTCCCACATCTCCCGCACCTCATCCCTCACACCCCGTCCACACAATAAGAACCAAAAAAGAATCCCCCTCGTCCTCACGTACCAACCTCCGGATCTAACGCATCATCCTCCGACACTTCTGCCATCTGCAATCCGACCCCACCACCAAAGACATCTTTCCCTCCCCACCCTTATCTGCTTTCCGGAGGGACAACTCTCTCCGTGACTCCCTTGTCCGCTCCACACTCCCCTCCAGCTCCACCACACCCGGCACTTTTCCCTGCAACCACAGATGTTCACCTGCACATCTGCCAATGTGGTATACTGCATCCGCTGTACCCGGTGTGGCTTCCTCTACATCGGGGAAACCAAGCGGAGGCTCGGGGACCGCTTTGCAGAACACCTACGCTCGGTTCGCAATAAACAACTGCACCTCCCAGTCGCGAACCATTTCAACTCCCCCTCCCATTCCTCAGACAACATGTCCATCCTGGGCCTCCTGCAGTGCCACAACGATGCCACCCGAAGGTTGCAGGAACAGCAACTCATATTCTGCTTGGGAACCCTGCAGCCCAATGGTATCAATGTGGATTTCACAAGTTTCAAAATCTCCCCTCCCCCTACCGCATCCCAAAACCAGTCCAGCTCGTCCGTGCCTCCCTAACCTGTTCTTCCTCTCACCTATCCCCTCCTCCCACCTCAAGCCGCACCTCCATCTCCTACCGACCAACCCCATCCCGCCCCCTTGACCTGTCCGTCCTCCCTGGACTGACCTATCCCCTTCCCAACTCCCCACCTACACTCACCTTTACTGGCTCCATCCCCGCCTCTTCGACCTGTTTGTTTCTTCTCCACCTATCCTCTCCTCTATCCATCTTCTATCCGCCTCCCACTCTCTCCTTATTTATTTCAGAACCCCCTTCCCCTCCCCCTTTTCTGATGAAGGGTCTAGGCCCGAAACGTCAGCCTCTCTGCTCCTATGATGCTGCTTGGCCTGCTGTGTTCATCCAGCCCTGCACCTTGTTGTCTCTTGTTTTTGATTGCTTACTTTTTTTTACTGTCTGTCTGGGCTTCATCTCCACCTTTCCACCCACTCCTCTTCTCTCCACCCAGCCTGCCTATCGTCAGCATAAATACCAACTTTTCTTAGCTGCTTCTATTTGTGACAAAGGGTCACTAGTCTCGAAACGTTAACTCTGTTTTCTCTCCACAGATATGCAACGTTTCTCCAGCAATTTCTGTTTTTGCTTTAAAGAATTTTAAAGTTGAGGCCACAGCAGACCAAGGGCCATTATATTTCAGGGAGGCCTTGGATAATGGCATAGAAAATCATAGATCCAAATTTGCTGATGACACAAAGTTCGTCAGCAAGAGATGCAGATGTAGAATGTAGATGATAGCATCAAATTACAAAGGGATATCGATAGGCTTTGTGAATGGGCAAACTGTGGCAGATGGAGTTCAATGTAAACAAATGCAACATTATTCAGTTTGGACTGAAAACAGATAGATCAGGGTATTTTCTAGATGCTGTGAAATTAAACACAATGGATATCCAAAGAGTCTTGGGAGTTTGGGTGCACAGATCTTTAAAATACCGCAGAAATAGTCAAGAAAGATAATGGAATGCAAGCTTTATATCTAAAGGACTGAAGTTTAGTTGAAGTCGTGCTGCAATTATACAAAACCCTGATTGGAATACTGTGAACAGATCTAGATACCATATCTTAGGAAGGATATACTAGTCTTGGAGGGAGTAGAAAGTAGGTTTACAAGAATGATAACTTAACCCCTGAAGTCCAGGTATAAGGAGACATTATATAAATTAGGCCTGTTTCCTCTAAAATTTAGAGCATTAAGTGGTGATATGATCAAGATATTAACAAAAAAAGACAAGGTAGATAAAGACAACTATTTTTCCCAGTTGGATATTAGAGAACAAGGGGCTATAGTCTAAAAGTTAGGGCCAAACCATTCAGAAGAACTGTGAGGAAGCACCTCTACATATCAAGGGTGTAAAAATGGCAGCAGATGCTTGATCAGTTGTTAATTTTAATTCAGAGATAATTAAATTTTTGTTCAGCAAAGATATTGAGGGACATAGGCCAAAGACAGGTATATGGATTTGGGCCACAGATCAGCCATGATCTCATTGAATGGTAGAACAGGCTCAAGGGACTGAATGGCCTTCTCCTGTTCCTATGGCAGGGTATGGCGTGTGATCAGTCTTACTGCAAGTTAGGATATAGGCACAAAAGCTTCAGAATACAATCAGGCAACAGCAGTCACATCTAGTTGGGGAAAGGAACAGAGGCAATCTGATTAACTATGTCAAAGGCAGCAATAAGATCAAGAGATGGTACTGTTTATTAGAGTGACGCAGGATGTCAGTTGTGATATTGACAAGGGCTGTTTCAGTACAGTTGAAGGTGTGGAACCTTTTCAGGCAGGTGTCCAATACAGACTTGTGTAAAGGTGGGCAAAGATTTGGGAGGTTGCAGGTTCAAGGGATTTGAGAGGAAAAGGAATTTGGAGAAGAGTTTGTGAGGATGGCAAATGAAAGAGACACCTCTGGAGAAGAGGACCAGCTAACAGAGAAGTCAGCTGTTTCTGATGGGAAATGGAGTGAATGAGGTCAAGAAAACAGGAGGGTAAGGTTCATGAATGCGTTCAAAATGGAATAAGGGGAAATAAGACTGAAAAATAGAGAAAAATAACAGTTCATGGGGATGGGAGGGAGGCTTGGGCATGTTTAACTGGATGGGTTGGGAAAGGTTGGAAAAGTTACAAGTGTCTCAATAGATGGTCTCAATCTTAGTTACAAAGAACCACATGATGTCTTTGCATTTGACATGCATGAGTGTGAAGGTAGCAATGAAGAGGCATTTTAAGACAATTGGTAGTGGCAAAAGAGAGGTCAGATGTTACCTCGGATTCCAGAATGATCCGAGATTAGGGAACAGTGTTGACAGAGAAGACCAGGATCCTATAGTGCTTTATGTGGTTCAGGTAGACCTGGGATGAATGGGTAGATCAGCTGTACACTATAAAGACTTGTGTACATTGACTGCTGGGCTGCACTACAGTTCAGCAACATTTCTCTGGGAGTAATGCAGCAGGCCAGAAAGGCCTGTAAGGAGATTGCATTCCTTGCAGATGAGACAAGGAAGCTTGTATCTACAAGGAGGTATATTTAAAAGAGCTTGAGGAGATTAGTAGGACTGTGATGCCATGCTCCCAAATGCAGTGAAGCAATGTCCTAATCCAGGCTGGAGAAATGAACAGCATGACATGCTCAATGTGTCTTTACCCCACTCTCTTCAATTTGGCCTCCCAAGCCTTCTCCTGCACCTTATTCATCATGACAAAACACCCTGCAGTTGGAGCCATCCCTCACTGTCTAGGTACCTCTTTACTTTCACATCTGTCCAGCCACCATAGACCATTACCTCCATCTTAATGGCATTTCACACTCATCCTTTGGTGACCCTCTATAAATGTTGTCTTTCCATCGCCTTCGAAACATTCAACTTCCTATTACAAACTGCATTCCCTTGTAGAATCATAGAATTCCCTACAGTGTGGAAAGAGGCCATTTGGCTCATGAAATCTGCACGGAACGTCTGAAGAGCATCCTAACCAGACCGCGCTCTCCCACCCTACCCCACAACCCTGCATTTACCATGGCTATTCTACCTAATCTGCACATCTTTAGAAGAACCCAGAGCACCCAAAGAAAACTCAAACTGATATGGGGAGAACGTGAAAACTTCACATAGACAGTTGCCTGAGGCTAGAATCGAACCTGGGTCCCTGGTGCTGTGATGTTGACGACTGAACCTCTGTGCCCCCCTCTCCTCTATCTTGCAGAAGAGGAGAGCACAGAACATCAGCGAGTAGGTAAGATCACTTCCAGTTACTGCCCACAGAGGAGGCACTGGAATGAAGCCCAGTTCTTGGTCATGGCTCATGATTGTAGATGGAGAGCTAGCGTTTCTCAGCTGTCTATTGGCTGATTTCACACAGCCACGTACAACGTTCAACATCCATTCACACTGACTTCATGTGAGCAGCTATTGACAACTGTCAATATACACATGATGACTTAGCACTCCGACCCTAGCCCTAATCTATGCCCCTTCATTATTCTAGGTAAATGAAACCTTCCTCAGAAAAGGTAATTTGCTGTAAGGTGGAACCATCAAATGACCAAGTCAGATTGAGACATCTCAGTGGAACCACCAAAACAGGTTGTTTGGCTTTTATGTGATGTCTCATACCTCAAGTGAACAGAAACAAGGTGATGAGAGCAGGGTGGGAGGTGCAAGACCCTCCAAACTTTGCTCACAGCAGCAATCAAAGAAGTGAATAATTTTGGAGCAGCAGCAAGGAAGCTCCATGGGAAGTTTAATCAGCCCCACCAGCTATACTGTGTATAATTGGAGAGAGATACAAGGAGTCTAGCTCAAACATGAGTGGCAATTCTGTGTCAGGCCTTCATGCTGATATCAACAAGGAAGTGTTCACCTGCATAGACGATCAGCTACAGTAATCCACTGAGTCTGTGCTGGGCCTGACCCATGGCCTGCACACTTGGTCTCACTGTGCCACAGATGAACAGAAAGCTCCAATGACTATTCAGAGCCTCACTGTAGTGTGGCACATCGATCTCCAGCTTTTGGTTGGCACGAAAGTGTAGGTGTAATATGGGCTAAAGGATATTGTACGGTTACAAGAAATTAACTTACTTTTTAGTAAAAGCACGTCAAAGCTTTTCGTCTTGCACTCGAGGGCAGAATTGCAAAATCCAAATCACAAAGGGAATAAAGTGTACTGCACAGGGAGAAGTGGACTGGGTGGCAAGTGAATTCTGATTGGTAGAGGTGTTGCTATGGAGAATGCACCAGGAAATAGTTAACTTCTAAGCTTTGGTTGAACTCAAACCAGCTAAACCAACTTGATTAGTGGAAGTGTTGCCACAGGAATGCACCAGGGAAAAGCTGCCTCAATATTTTTGTTCAGAAGTAAAAGGTGCAATGCATGGACATGTTCTTTCTTTTTGCAAAGGACATGGCCCACAAATATGAATATATGTGGCTGCTAACAAATGTAAGCGAGCCACACTGCAAGCCCAATTGATAATGTTCTTATTTTGTACTTTACCATGTTACTACTCCAGTTTATATGAAGATACTTAACCCGCCCAATTACTGCTACTTTAAAGTTTCAAGCTTGTCCGGCCTTTAATATATATCAAACAAAGTAATAACTTCTCTGCGGTCCTTTTCTTCCCTGTATTAGATATAAACTGCCATATGTCCACACATTTCACTAATCTATCTGTGCACTTCTGAAATCTGTACCTATCCTCCTCACTCTTTACCACACATCCAGGGGTAATATCATCTACAAACTCTGAAATTACGTTTGTTATACCCAGCTCAGTTTATTGATGAATATTAAGATGACTCACTATTGTTTTTTTTAACCAGTTTTGTGGAGATTCTAGTGATACCTGTAGGAGCAAAAGTGATTGTAGAGACACTAGCACAGTTACTTCGGTAATAACTTATTGTCTGGGGTTTACCTGCAAACGTCTTTGCATTTAAAAGGAAGTAATGTCCAAGAGAAGTGCACTATTATAAGGGGGATCCTTAATGTTTTTTTGTGAATTATCTATTCTCATCATCCATCTCCTTATATTACCAAATTATTAGTAGATTCAGTTTCAAATGGAGTACATTAGGGAGGCATTTGAAGAAAAATGCAATTGCCCTAGACTTCACTTTAATGCATCTTCAATTATTCCAAAATAGTACTGCTAGGTTGTTCTTTGCTTATGACTCTTGTGTTGCCAAGGATAGTGTCTTAGACACCTCATTATTTATAACGTTTTGCTGCCCCTCAGCACTAACTTTGGAAAATGCCCCACAATTGTATTTTATGGAGGGCCATTCTGCACTAGATGACAGCCAACATATCTGAGGGAAGTCAGTCCCACAACCATAACTCTCACACTGTTGTTGGGCTGGAGTAGATGGGAATGGGAGTACTGCTCCTCAGTGGGACAAGCTGCATTCCTCCAAACACAGAAGTGACCAGGCCAATGGTCAACTCCCTTCGCAATAATGTGTAACTGCTGGTTAATATTACACATGTCTGAAAGCTACTACCCTGGGGCTCCTTGTGATGACAATTAACATTAGGATACAAATCTAATTCTGATAAGTAAACACCACAAGCCGATAAGGAAAGCTAGGCACCAAGTTTTATTGCCTTACTGAACACTATACCACGACGAACAGAGAAACATGAGAAGGAGCAGCAGGAGTAGGCCATTCAGCCCTGCCCTACCATTCTAGAAGATGATGGCTGATTTGCCCTACTCCTTAACTCTTCTTACATGCCAGTTCCTCATTGCCCTCAACTCCTTGATATTTCAAAAATCTACCTCCTCTTTCAATATTTTTAGTGATCTACCCTCCTTGACTCCTTGGGGTAGAGAAATTTCCTTCACATCTCAGTTTTAAATGAATATCCCTGATTCTGTAACAATGTCCTCAATTTTGAAACTCTGTCACATATGGAAACATCTTCCTAACATCTATCCGAACTGTTGCCAAGCTCTAGCTTCCCAGAATAAATTCAGAAATGTTTTTGGAAATTGAATGGGTGACACTAATTATGATGGAAAGGTCTTCTCACATATTATGCTGACTGCTCTTGTAGCCTTGACTGTGGAGCAAGCCAGACCCAGCCAGCTCAAAGCAATGGGAGAAGGGGGTTCTGCAGGCCCAGAGCCTGCAGGTTGAAATACATTGTCAGGAACTAAACAAAAAATGGTGTTGGCACAGGGAGAGAATCTGATTCGAAAGCATTCAACCTGCTGTGGCAGCAATGAGGTTTTGGTGGTCTTACAGGGGCTGATGATACGGGACATCCTCATCATTTCGACAGTAATCCACAAGCAAGCAGGACTGTGGGTCTCTATGATGGAGGGGCAGGGGTGGGAAAGGTAGGGGCAACAACTAGTGTGTTTACTGTCCATGCAATGGAAGCTGGCTGCCAATTGTCTTGGCAAATCCTTGCCAATTCTTGGTTGAAGACCTTGCTCTGGCAGCACAGTGTGGTCGTTATAAGAATGAGGAACAACAGTAGGCCATTCAGCCCTTCTGCCTGATCTACCATTCAATGAAGTCATGGCTAATCTGATTTTAACATCAAGTCTACATTCCTGCTTATCCCTGATAATCTTTCATCCCATTAGTAAACAAGAATTTATATATCTCTTCTTAAAATTATTTAAAGATTCTTCATCCACTGCCTTTTGAAGAAGGGAATTCCAAAGACTCATCATTCAGAGATAGTAGGAACTGCAGATGCTGGAGAATCCGAGACAACAAGGTGCATTTTTCCTCATCTGTGTCTTAAATGGGAAACCCCTTATTTTTAAACTGTGAACCCTAGTTCTATTTTCTCCCACCAGAGGAAACATGCCTTTAACACCCACATGGCCATGTCCCCTCACGATCTTGCATTTCAATTAAGTCATGCTTGACTCTCCTAAACTCCAGGCGATATAGGCCCAGCCTGTCTAACCTCGCCTTGTAAGACAATCCATTCATTCCAAGTATTAGTCTAGTAAACCTTCTTTGAACTGTTTCCAATGCATTAAAATCCTGCCGCAAGTAAAGTGACCAGTACTGTTTACAGCACTCCAGATAGAGTCATACCAATTTCCTGTATAACCGAAGCATAAACTCCTTAGTCAGCATGCAATAGCTGCTCCATGTTAAAAAAAAACTCCCACTCACAGGCAATTTCCATTCCATCAAAATGAATTTCAGGGTATCGAATATCGGGAACCTCATGGCGCAGTCCAACCGCGACAGACCTGAATGACATAACACTATTATAGCCCAGGAATCCTGGTGTATAACATCTACATTATTGCCTTGAGTGAGACATGGTAGGCAGGAGAAATTCATCTCAAAAGGAAAAGGTGGCGAATACACCTGCAATTTGAAATGTCAATCAGAAGAAGGAGAATATCAACTCCATGGGGTTTGGCTTTGCCATAAAAATGATCCAGCTGACTGTCTCAGCAAGCCCACTGGTGGGATAAATAAATGCCCCATGACCTTTCTAACCCATCCTAACCCAGAAGTAGTGCAGAACAAGTGGCTATGCATATACCTCAAACCTGGAAGCAACAGATGAGGCCAAAGAGGAATTCTACTCCAGTTTTGATCACTTGTAGACCTGTGTCTCACAGAGAGACAAATTGATTCACCTTGATGATTTCAATGCCAGATTCGGGAATGACACTAACCTCTAGAAAGGCGTGAATGGTAAGGAATGTGTAGGGAAAACAAACACCTATGTGTCCTTCTCCTGATGAAATGCCCAGAACATGGTCTGGTCATAACAAATACTTATTTCATCAGTGAGACAAATATAAAAAGTTCCTGTCAACACTGTCACTGCAGTCACTGACACCTGCTTGACTACATCAATGTCTGAGTGAAGGAGCGTAAGGAGTCCATGTCACCTACGCAATAACAGGAGCTGATGACTGCTGGACCTGCTAACACTTGATCCAGTCTATTGTCTCCACCAGACTGGCCCCAAAACAGCAGTTATAGCAGAAATGCTGCTACAGGAAGTTCAACGTTGTCAGACTTGTAGACTCTGCGACAAAGGAGCTACTCAGTCATAGAGTCATACAGCATGGAAACAAACCCTTCGGTCCAACTTGTCCAAACTGACCATGTTTCCCAAACTAAACAAGTCCCACTTGCCTGTGTTTGGCCCATGTCCCTCTAAACCTTTCCTATTCATGTTTCCAAACCAAAAGACTTTAACTGTTGTAGCCGTACCTGCGTCTACCACTTCCTCTGACAGTTTATTCCACACACAAACCACCCGCTGTGAAAATAGTCCCTTTTAAATCTTTCTCCTCTCACCTTAAGAATATGCCCCCTAGATTTAGAATCTCCTACCCAAAGGGAAAAGACCTTTGCTATTCACCTTATCTATGATGTGGAGGTGCCGGTGTTGGACTGGAGTGGACAAGGTCAGAAATCACACCACACCAGGTTATAGACCAACAGGTTTATTTGAAAACACCTTCACGTGTTGATGTAAGGCTCTGAAAGCTTGTGTTTTCAAATAAAACTGTGGACTATAACCTGGTGTTGTGTTATGTCTGACTTTGTCCACCTTATCTATGCCCCTCATGATTTCATAAAACTCTAAAAAGTCGCCCCTCAACCTCCTATCCAGTCTCTGCTTATAATTCAATTGCTCCAGCCCCGGTAACATCCTTGTAAATCTTTACTGTACCCTTTTCAATTTAATAATATCCTTCCCATAGACCAGAACTGTACACAATACTCCAAAAGTGGCCTCACCAACATCCTGTACGGCCACAACATGGCATCCCAACTCCTATATTCAATACTCTGACCAATGAAGGCAAGCATACCAAATGCCAGCTCTTCACCACCATCGACTTGTGACACCACCTTCAAGGTACTATGTACCTGAACCTCTAGGTCTCTTTGTTTGACAACACTTCCCAGGGCCCTGCTATTAATTGTGTAAGTCCTGCCCTGGTTTGCCTTACCAAAATGCAACATCTCACATTTATTTAAATTAAAATCCATCTGCCACTCCCCAGTCCACTTTACCCAGTTGATCAAGATCCCATTATACTCTTAGATAACTTTCTTCACTGTCAACTATATCACCAATTTTGGTGTCACCCGCAAACTTACTCACCATGCTTCTTCTGATCCAAATCATTGATATAAATCACAAACAATGAGTTTTGCGGTGGGAGGAAGAATTCAATCAAATGGAAAGATAACAGGTGATGATCCCACCACATTCCCTCCCCAACTCAATGATCTCTGCGACCCTGCCCTGCCTCCAACTGAAGCTCTTAAGTGGGCAATTCATAGGCAGATGGCTGTCTGTCTTGATTCAATTAAACAAAAATTATATAGACTTCTTTTAGAATGTAATATTTTGTAATAAAGTACGTGAGTGATTAAAGATGTTCCTCAAGGTCATATTTTATAATGCATACACATTAAGAGGTATCTTGGAAGAACATTGGAAAGACTAAACAGAATGGGTTAATAAGAGCCCTATCAAAAGAGTCATGCTGTTCCAATTAAGTTCTGTTGTGATTTGAAACCCTGAAGGTGATGCTAAAATTTTCTGGCTGTTGATATCATGTTGCTAGATATCACTGCTACTAGAATATGCCTCAATGTCACTGACATTTCGTATTGTTACATTTTCCAGGTGTGTTATTGTAACAAAATAAAGCACACAATGTATCTGATTTAACCTCCTTACAAGAATGCACTTGTTAATTATAACCCAAGGCAAGCTAACACCATGAGCTTGCAGTTTAAGAAATCAAATACAACCTTCCAGAGCATGATGTAAAATCTCTTAATAAGTGCTGTCCATAAATGAGAACTCAACGCACCTCCAGGGACTTCATGCAGGAGGAATTCTGATTTGTTATACCCGTACCATTTGTCCGGAGCCTCAACAGGAACTGCAATGGATGGACAGAATTCAGAGCATTCAGAGAGAGTCGAAACGTTAACAAAAAGGGCTAGGTTTGGTCACTAGGATTCCGAATGAGTTGGAGGCAAGTGGTTTAACAGCGTTAATGGACTATGTGTAGGTGGCTTCCATGATGACTTTGTCATCAGCTTATTTGTAAGCACCCAATGCTGCCTCAATGAGTGTATGATTCATTTGTAACTTTCACATACAAGCACATTTAGTTTATGATTGTGACTTGCCAGCTGTATTCTGTGATAACTGGTTCATTACATTTGCAAGATTATTTTGTATAAAATGAGCTTTGTTGAAACGATGCTTTATTTTAAGGACTGATTTTAAGCACTGATTCCTGCAGAACATCACTGGTCACAGGCCTTCAGTCCAAAATACAACCCTCCGCTACCACCCTCTGTCTCCTACTGTTAAGCCAATTCTATAACTAATTGGCAAGACCTCTCTGGATCCCACATGATCTAACTTTACTAACCAGTCTACCATGTGGAACCTTGTCAAAGGCTTTGCTACTGTCCATGTAGACAACGTCTACTGCTCTGCCCTCATCTATCTTCTTGGTCACATCCTCAAAAAAATTAATTAAGTTTTGTAAGACATGATTTCCCAACCACAAAACCATGCTCACTATCCCTAATCAGTCCTTACCTTTCCAAATGCATGTAAATTCTGGATCTCAGAATCTCCTCCAACAACTTACCTATTTCAGCAGCTGTGCAACACTTCCCCCAACTAGCAAGGCCCACAGCAAGCCACAGGCCAACAGCGATCAATTCTCAGGTGTTGGAAGCCTCCTTTCAGTGAGAGCAGAATAAGAAACTTAACATCATTCCCAATGTGCCAGCACAGCCTTTGGACAAATAAGGAATATAGGGTCTGATTGCAAAGAACTCAAACCAGGCATTAAGCTCATGGCTTACAGGGCAGCAGTGTTACCAGACTCTCTGTATGTATTAGTGACACGGATAATGTATGGTACCTTAAATCCCTCAAGAAATATCGCTAGCAATGCCCCCACAAAATCCTGTAAATCTAATGGTAGGATAGGTGCTCCAATGTCAGTGTCTTAACACAGGGCAACATCCACAAAGTAAGACACTGGTTACAGTCAATCAGCTGCATTGGGCAGATTAGATCGTCCAGGTGTCTGACGCAAGGCAGCCAAAACAAGCTCTCTACTCCAATCTTCATGAAGTGGTTATCTGGAGGACACAAGCAATGCCTCACGGACATCCTGAAAGCCTCCCTGATAAAGAAAGAAATATCCCCATTGACACATTCCCAAAGTGGAAAAGGTGTGTCCATGAATTGGCCAACCATTCTGAACGTCTCCGACAGGCCCAGCTGGAGGCCAAGCACAAATGCAGCATTGGGCTGTTAAGTCACCTCTGCACCCAGAACCCTGGAGGGGTAGCAAGTCATCTTCCAAACTGAGGGAGTGTCTGAGAAGTCAATGACCCCAACTTGTGGGAAACCAGCCTGAAAAGCAAAGCTAAGCATCTGATCATTCTGACTGAGTTGAGAAATGCACATAAGTGCTGACCTTGGCAAACATAGCAACCATAACTTAATAATACAGTTGTGGATGGTAAAATGCTACAAATATTACTTGCAAGTCTCTGGAAGGAGACAGAAGCAAATGTATTAAACATGGTGGTGACCTTGTCACTCACTGCCACTAATGTGCCCGTCCAGACCACTTGGTGGGTCTCTTTCCAAAGAAGCTGCAATCATCAGCCATTCCTAAATACATCATTCTGTAACAGAAAGATTTGAGCACTTGGTCAGCCCAAAAGTCATGGAGAAGTGTCCTTACTTCGCTAGTATCTGGTCTTTACAAACATGAAGGGAAACTAAAGCTAGATTACGAAAACAGAGTACTTACATGGAATTAAACCAATATTGCACACTGTTTTGAGGTTTAATTGTCTCTCCCTGTCCATATGAGGCCTTCTTCTGGCAAAGCCTTCCCTCCAAAGAGGGTCCACTAAATTCTTTGAGCTTCCTGTTCCATGCCTTCCCTTACCACCACCACCTGCTGGTGGAGGCCACATTAACTTTTTTTCCTTCCACTTGTCCCGTTACCACCTCCTTTCACACCATCATGCTTCTTTGTCATTTCATTTCTCCATGCTACTTGCTTATGACCCTTTAACTTCTAGAAATATCTACAATATTTTCCAGTGTTAACAAAGCTCCCAAGTTACTGATGCTCAGACACAGATAAATAAGTATTCTCCAACTGTACACCCTTTGCTGAGGTTATCAACTCCTCCAAGCTGGAAATCTGAGAAGGTGCAAGTCTCTGGGGAGAGAACTGCTAATACTGTTCCTCCAATGCCTCAGGGGAGAAGAACCAAGCTGAAGGAACACATCAGCAGCTCCCATTCTGATCTGGTATCTCAGTTAATATAAACCTGTAGCAGAAACAATCTCTAAATCACCTTCAAAACAACTAAAGAAGACTCTCAGCATTGGCCATATGAACAAAAATCTTTTGATAAATATAAGGGGGAGATATGAGCTCTCAATATTTAAAACATTGCTTTCCTTCCCCAGTGTTGCTGTCCTACTTCCTTTCCCCTGGCAAGCTTCAGGTAGCTCGGAAACCTATGCACACATGCTGAGAAATCAGAGTTCAGAGTTAGAGAAAAAGATAATTGGTGCTTTACATCATTAAATAGCTGACTAGCCTGGCCCATATGGTTTTCCTGCACATTAACGATGGTGGTCAGGTTAAAGGCGGAAGTTTGGCGGTTTCTTGCTGGTTTCTTAATTTCAGCACTCTCAATCAGTCTTCTTGCAAACCCACCCACCTTGTCAGGTGTGAATTCCCCTGATTGTTTCAGACCGGCGACCTTTCTTTGGAACTGGAAAATGTTACAAATATAACAGGTAGGAGGCAGGAGAAACTAAGTGACAAGAAGTGATGATGGTGCAAAGGTGGGTGGGAGTGGGATAAGCAGAGAATCTAAAGATAGGTCTAACCAAGGTGTAAAAGTCAGCTGCAACTTCTGCTGTCTGAGAGAAGGAAAGACAGTGAAAGCCAAGATTGAGACACAGAGTGATAGAGTCATAGAGATGTACAGCAAAGAAATAGACTCTTCGGTCCAACTTGTTCATGCCAACCAGATATCATAAATTAAGCTAGTCCCATTTGCCAGCATTTGGCCGATATCCTTCCAAACCCTTCCTATTCATATACCCATCCGGATGCCTTTTAAATGTTGTAATTGTACCAGCCTCTACCACTTCCTCTGGCAGCTCATTCTAAACATGCACTATGCTCTGTGTGAAAATATTGCCTCATAGGTCCCTTTTAAATCTTTCCCCTCTCACCTTAAACCTATGCCCTCTAGTTTAGGACTCCTCCACCCCGGGGAAAAGACCTTGCCTATTTACCTTCTCCATGCCCCTCATGATTTTATAAACCTCTATAAGGTTATCCCTCAGCCTCCTCCTCCAGGGTAAATAGCCCCAGCCTATTCAGCATCTCCCTATAGCTCAAATCCTCCAACCCTGGCAAAATCTTTGTAAATCTTTTCTGAATCCTTTCAAGTTTCACAACATCTTTCCTATAGCAGGGAGACCAGAACTGAATGTAGTATTCCAAAAGTGGCCTAACCAATGTCCTGTACAGTGCAACATGACCTCTCAACCTCTATAGGTGTATAAGATGATGACAGGCATAGATAGAGTGGATAGCCAGAGACATTTTCCCAGGGCGGAAATCACTATTACGAGGGGGCATAATTTTAAGGTGACTGGGGGAAGGTAGAGGGGAGATGTCAGAGGTAGGTTCTTTACACAGAGAGAGGTGAGCGTGTGGAATGCGCTGCTGGCAATGGTAGTGGAGTCAGATACTTTAGAGACTTTTAAGCGACTCTTGGATAGACACATGGAGGATAGTAAAATGTAGATTATGCAGGGTAGTTTGATCTTAGTAGGATAATAGGTCGGCACAACATCGTGGGCCGAAGGGCCTGTACTGTGCTGTACTATTCTATGTTCTACGTTCTCTATACTTAATGCATTGACCAATAAAGGCAAGTATACCAAATGCCTTCTACACTATCCTGTCTGCATGGGACTTCAATTTCGAGGAACTATAAACCTGCACTCCAAGGTCTCTTTACTCAGCAACACTCCGTAGAACCTTCCCATTAAGTGTACAACTCCTGCCCTGATTTGCCTTTCCAAAATGCAGCACCTCACATTTATCTAAATTAAACTCCATCATCATTCCTCAGCCCATCAGCCCATCTAATCAAGGGCCTGTTGTACTCGAAGGTCACTTTCTTGGCTGTCCACTACACCACCAATTTTGGTGTCATACGCAAACTTACCAACCATACCTCCTATGTTCACATCCAAATCATTTATATAAATGATGTTGAAACTTGAGTTAAAGGGTCCACAGATGAATTAAAAGACAAAATATAATTGATCAGGCAACACTGATCAAGTTTTCTGAACTTGATAATTTGTATTTTTCATTTGAAAATTAACTTAGCACATTACTGAAATGTATTAGTTAAAAAGCACTTCATCCCAAAAGAGATTTGAGAAGATAGCACAAATGATAATAATACACACAGTAAATTTGGTGTTGAAATTACCGTGGATAGAGGATTGTTTAGCAGACAAGAAACAGAGGGTAAGATAAATATGGAGAGGTGATGGACTAGTGGTATTAATGCTAGAGTATTAATCCAGAGACCCAGTTAATGTTCTGGGGACCCAAGTTTAAATCCTGGCAAATGGTGGAAGTTGAATTCAATAAAAATCTGGAATTCTGAAGAAGGGTGACTGGACTCAAAATATCAACTCTGGTTTTCTTTTCACTGATGCTGCCAGACCTGCTGAGTTTCTCCAGCAAATTACATACTTGTTTCAGATGTCCCACATATTCAGTTCTTTGTTTTATATTGAGACAGTAAATAGCAAAGCTCATATGACCTTGGGCTTCATAAAAGCATTGAGTAAAATAGCAGGGAGGTTAAGCTGAAACTTTATAAAACTATGCTTTGGCCCTGATTAGTATTGTGTGCAGTTCTTCTTTTCATACTTCAGGAAAGAGAAAAAGGTGCTCAAGAAGTTGTTCAGAAGATTTTCCAGAATGTTTCAGAGGATGGGAGAATTTAGTTACAGCATTAGAGAAATTGGGGTGGGGCACTTCTTTGGATCAAAGCAGGAGAGTGAAGGGAGATTTGATAGATGACAAGCTTAGATTAGGTGGGAAAGAAAAGTGATTCCCTATGCTGATGGTACAAGGATGAGGGGTTGCAGATTTAAGATTTGTGCAAGAGATAGCAGGGGAAAGGTGAGAAACAACTTTGTGCAGTAAGAATCTGGAACGTGCTGTCTATGAGGGTGGAAATGGAAACAATCAATGATTTCAAAAGAAACTTGGATGAACACTTGAAGGAACTAAACATAAAGAACTTTAGGGATCAAGGATTGACTGGATTACTCTTCAGGGAGCCAATGATGTCTCAATGGACCAAACACACTGCACTGTAAACACTCTGTAAAAGACTCAAGTTTATAGTTCATTTAGAGTTATCCATCAACATTGAAAGAAAAGCAGAGTATCAAACTTGCAAAGAAATCATTGTTTGTAAACCAACATCATTCAAGATGAAAACAGTTACTTCATATGAAGGGAATATTAACAATATGTACAAACATACAGTACAGTGGTCTATCCATCTCTCTGGTTTTTTTTTGTGCTGCAATATTTCATTCTTGTTCTGTGACCCTCTGATTGAACATATCTTTTCACCATCTCATGAGTTTTTTTGCATTTTCATTTTGTCAGACCTGCTCTTTTAGATCTTTCCTAAGTCATTGTAATTGCACATCACTGGAGCAGGTGGGACTTCAATGTGAGTCTCCTGGCCCAGAGGTAGAAACACCACCATTGTGCCATAACAGCCCTTAGAGCTGCCTTTTTTATTGTCTAAGGGTATTAATACACACAACTAAACAGTGTTTTTCCACCACCAAATCACCTGTGGTACTTTTACCACCAATTTACACAGAAAGACCAACAAGGCAATGCAAACCATCAAAGGGGAGAGAAAAAATAGGGATAGAGGGAGGGGATTAAATCAAAATGGGGTTGGAGGGGGCAAAATAAGGCACTGTCCCTACTGCAGTGCCCACCTTTCGATAAAAGCATCAAGATTGCTCCCTCCTCAATGACATCTGGGCATGAACGTAGCTGTGGTCCCTTCCACTGTGAACTGCCCACACCTGTAAATGGCCAGCCTGGCCATGCCCAGGAGCTGACCCATGAGGTGATGCCCACATTCCACTGCACTGGATGCTCAAAGATCAGGGGTGTGGTGCCAAAGTACAACAAAACACAACAAAAGGTTTTTCAAACAACTGAAAAGGGAGTGCAATCATCTACAAACTATAATTGGACCATGGATGTCACATTACCACAGAAAAAACTGTTGGGCTGGGAGTCCAAGAACCACTGCAATTTGCAGTCACATGGGACTGCTGTGTGCAACACCTCCCTCCCTGATGGAAAGCAGGAGGACCCCTGCATGGAGACCCCTCCACTGGGGATCTCCACCACCCAATGGTAAAACAGCTCACCAAGGTGTCTCAGACAGCTAACAAAGGAGGAAAAGTGGATGGTGTGTAGTAGTAGACTGAACTGGAAACCCCTCCACATCAAGCAGAAGGACACATAGGATCTTCCCTCAGGTAGCCTCTCAGGTTGTGAAGTGGAGGCCCCTGAGGGAGGTTTTTGAATGTGGGGGGCGGGGGGGGGGGGGGGGGGGGAGTCAGTGTAGAATTCTGTTTGAGCAGGGGTATATGCAGAAGAATCCCACTGTACACCTGAATATCTTCCAACTGGTGTACAATATTGGGTCCAAGTACTACTGTTTTCAGGTGATGGCTGATGCTGGACATCCACTGCTACCCAGCTTGCCAATTCCTGCGACAACATTTACAGCAGGAAATGCAGAGAGTCTGGGCCTTTAGATACACCACCATTGCATCACAATATCCTGCCTACTAGCAATGGGGCTGACACTAATTTGAAAGGACATCTCCTACCAGACATGTTTTCACATTAATCTGTTCAGAGAGATTATGGTACACCTCTGGAGCAGGTGAGGTTTGAATCCAGGCCTCTTAGATCAGAAGTAGGGACAGTACCACTGCACCCCAGAGCTCTTAGACCAGCGCTGTTTTATTCAGCTTAATTAACCTGACATGGTTCAAAAACAAAGTTGATGGAAAAACTCAGCAGGTCTGGCAGCAAAGCTCACCGGACCTGAAATGTTAACTCTGTTTTCCCTTCACAGATGGTGCCAGACCTGCTGAGCTTTTCCAGCAACTTTGTTTTTGTTCCTGATTCACAGCATCCGCAGTTCTTTCAGTTTTTATTCTGACATGGTTCTTAATAGATTCAGGTGCCCATCACTGACCAATATTGCCATCTGGAGGCCAAAAGTATATCATTTTCTATTATAAATATCATTTTAACAATGGACAAAACAACCATCTGACAGGAAATGAGTGTAGCCTCCAAACACAGAAAAATCATATTGTATGAATTGGTTTGAACTTAATTGTGAATATGTGAAAATAAGATGTGTGGCTGTTGTATGAGGAGGAGGAGGAATTGGGACGTGAAATTCTCTGCACTCAACACTCTCTCAGCTACCACCATTCCTAACACCTAAAAAAGTACTGAGGCTCCGAAAGTTTACGTTCTCAAATAAACCTATTGGACTAAAACCCAGTGTCGTGTTCTGTGATTTCAAGCCATTCCCAACAACATAGATTTAACGCAATTTCAGATTTTGCCCTGTTGGCAAACTGAAGAGAACTGGACTTCAAAATATAATGGGCAAAATATTATTTTGTCAAAATGACCACAAGATTAATTAACTTCCCAGTCGATATGCGTAAACTTTAGGAAAGGGACAGATATTCAGTTAAACTCAGAAATGGGAAGTTGCTATCTGAGCTTTACTACTCCATCATGAGAAAAGCAGCTTCCTGTTTGCCTCACTATTGACAGACAGTAAGTATTTGGTGAAGTAAGTGGGAAGTATCACCCTGAGAGGTTTTAAACTCTGTCCATTCAGCCTTTTTAATGATACATAACTTAGCCAGTCATTCTGGCACATGGCTTCAAATGCCCATTACAAGCATAGTCTAATCCATTCAGGTTCTCATGTTGTTGCATATGTTAACCATACCAACATTGAAAATAAAACATTTTTCTTCTTTGTGTCTTTTTTCTCTCTCTGAACCTATATTGATATTGAATTCTCCACCTTAATTTGTACTTCCCAATTCTCAGTCCTGATGCTGTTATTCTCACAATTAGAGTCATAGAGGTCTACAGCACGGAAACAGGAAACATGCCACCCAGTTTTCACAATTAAACTAGTCCCATTTGCCCATATGTGGTCCATATCCCTCCATACTTATCCTGTCCATGTACCTATTTAAATGTTTCTTAAATGACGAAATTGTACCCGCTTCTACCATTACCTCTGGCAGCCTGTCCCAGACACTCACCACCCTCTATGAGAAAAAAATCGCCCCTCTGGAGTTTTTGTATTACTCCTCTCTCACCTTAAACGTAAGCCTTCTAGTTTTAGACTCCCTTACCATGGGGAAAAGCTGTTGGTTATTTACATTATCTATGCCTCTCATGATTTTATAGACCTCTACAAGATCACCTTTCAGTCTCCTACGCTCCAGGAAAAAATGTCACAGCCTATTCAATCTTCCTAAAATTTAAACCTTCCAGTCCAGGTAGCATCTTAGTAAATATTTTCTGTACTTTTTCTAGTTTAATAATACCCTTTCTATAGCGGGGCAACTGGAACTGCACGGAGTTCTCCAAATGTGGCCTCACCAACGTCTTGTACAGCTGCAACGAGATGTCCCAACTCCTATACTCAATGCTCTGACTGATGAAAGCAAGCATGCCAAAAGCCTTCTTCACCACCCTGTCTACCTCTTTCAAGGAGCTACGAACCTGTACCCCTGGATCTCTTTGTTCTATAACACTCCCCTAGGCCCTACCATTGACAATGTAAGTTCTGCCCTGGTTTGACCCACCAAAATGCATTTATCTAAATTATACTCCATCTGCCATTCTTCAGCCCACTGGCCCAGTTGATCACGATCTTGCTGCATTCCCAGATAACCTTTACTGTCCACTATACCACCAATCACGATGTCATCCACAAACTTACTAACCGACCTCCTAAGTTCTCATCCAAATCATTTATATAAATGACATATAGCAGTGGACCCAGCATCCATCCCTATGGCACACCACTGGTCACAGGCCTCCAGTTTGAGAAACAATCCTCTACCACCACCCTCTGTCTTCTACCTTCAAGACACTTCATCAGGTCCCGGGGATTTATCTACCATAATGCGTTTTAAGACTTCTAGCATCTCCTCTTCTGTAATGTGGACTCTCTTCAAGACATCACTATTTATTTCCCCAAGTTCCCTAACATCCATGCCTTTCCCAACAGTAAATACATTTTTAATCTGAAATTTAATCCTAAATCTTTTAATCCAATTGAGTAAGGTTTGACTGATCATGCAAGTCCCAGATTCACTATTTTATTTTCAGTTCACATTCAGTAACTTTCCACACAAATTAAAACAAAAAGAAAAATCTATATTTGCGAGAGCCTGTCTAAACAGTGGCAGATGCTTTGAATCAACCTGAGGTCTTTTCTGTACTTTCGTGCTGAAGCGGATTACTGCAGATATTGGAAATCTGAAATAAAACAAAAAACACTGGAAATATTCAGCAAGCAGTATTTTCATTTTTTTAAAATCTTGTCTAGAGTTTTCTCAAGAACAGAAAATAAAATATTGATCATATAGTGAAGGATCTGTGTGTTTCTTTTGAATCTAAACAACACAAAGGGGAAGACAATGGCCTAGTGGTATTATTGCTGGACTGTTAATCCAGAGAAAGATTCAGGGACCTGGGTTCAAATCCTACCACAGCAGATGGTGGAACTTAAATTCAATAAAAATATCTGGAATTAAAAATCTAATGGTGACCATGAATCCATTGTCAATTGTCAGGAAAAACCCATCTAGTTCACTAATGCCCTTTAGGGAAGGAAACTGGCCTACATGTGACTCCAGACCCACAGCAATGTGGTTGACTCTGAACTGCCCTCTAGGCAACTAGGGATGGGCAAGAAATGCTGCCTAGCCAGCAATGCCCTCATCCTGTGAATGAATTTTTTTAAAAATGAGAGAATTAAAGGGCACATGTGAAAAGGTTTGTATGAACCTAACTTTACAAGCACGTCAATTTATAATGGGGTGTCCGTATGCACCACTGAAGATAAAGCTGTTTATTTTCCGTGTTTTGGCACTCTTCTCCTCTCACAGAGCAGCACTGGAAGAACAGCATCATGAACACCTGTTTCATGGAAAGCAACTTGAAACTAGATTTTAAGTTCAGAGGCAGAAGCTCTACTCACCTGAGTTACAAAGTCAATATTGAAATTTATATTTTTAGTGATTAAGATCTACAAAAAAATTTTCAAAGACATGTTTGTTAAAAATATATTTTTGTATATTGGAAAATACTTATAGAGAGCATATTACAAAAGGTTTCCTGCTGTAGAGGCTTCTGTTGTTAATTTCTAAAGTGTAAGGCTAATTCAATATTTTAACTTCTTTTTAGATCAGATGTAATGAAAATAACGTATCGGCCTTTCAATCAACTTATGGAGTTAATCACAGTCCAGCCTGATAGTGTCCTTTCCAAATAGCCAAACAAAAATTCAGAGGCAGGAGCACTTGATGTTAAATCTCAGTTCCATACACCACACCCTCCAAATACGCAAGAGAAGATCTTGATGGCTTAAACACTATAAAATGCAACCCTAACACAACATTTTCATGGCAAGCCAGCAAGGCATGAGGATTTTTTTTTGACAAGTGCTGTAGGTGTCATTGAGATACTTGTTCACATAATGCAATTGGCATCCTGCAAACTGAGGCTCACAAGGATTTGGAAACCTGGCAGTGCAAGAAAGGCATCAGTTGCTGAGTCTAGAAATGATGTGCATTTTACAGCATGCCTTATGGGCCTGTATGAACTGTAATAATTTCCCCAGCCCATCAAGTAAAATTTAAGGCTTCATCCTGCCAATTACCGCATTTCTCTCTTCCTCCCCAGCAATCAGTAACCAATGCCCCACCTCTCCAATTTGTATTCACCCCTCTCCTTGACCCCACTGGGATCACAGCCAGTTTGTAGCTTAACCACATTCTGATTGCCAGGGACTATTCCAAAGGAACACCAGCTACAGATTTCTCACCCAGCTGCCAGGCAGCTCATCTATTGGACTGGTTACAAGGTGGGAAAGGAAGAATAACTATAATGATTAATTATAATATAATAATTGCTTTTAAATCCAGGCAAATGTCTGTACCCCCTGCCTTGCTGGGTTCTTTGATCCTTTGCAGTCTCCTCCACTCCCTCCTGGCTCCTTGCAAATATCCGTGCCATATTCCCTAGGTAAAAGATTTCTTTTCATTTTTACTTGGTCTTTTAGAGCTGTCGAGCAAACACTGCAGTTTGTTTACAAAGGCAAGGTACTGAGAGTGCTGGAAGCCTGAAACAGAACCAGAAGCTACTGGGAATACTTAGTAAGACCAGCAGCAATTGTGGAGATAGCAAGAGAGTCTGAGGGCAGATTACCTGTCACTGCCACCAGCTTCCAAGGGAGAGTGCATTGTTTTTGAAAGCCATAGGAGAGAGGGCTCACAGGGAACGCGGTCCGCATGGCTGAGAGGTCACCCCTCCATCGCTGCCTTCTCGGAATTTTTATTTTGATTCTTTTGCAAATGCCTGAGGCTTGCAGCTGGCTCTTGCCTGGCCTCGCAGTGACCATAACCAGTGGCACTGCTGAGGCTCCTGTATGATTGACCTCAACATTTGGGGTAAAGTAAAGGGTGGTGGTAGTAAGGAAACAGTAGATGTTCCTGAAATTCTAGGATATGCTTGATTTCCCATCGTAATGCAAGGGACCGACCTCTGAAATCCTCTGAAATGCAGCACAAACAACCAGTTTCACTGCTGTGGCATTCATTTGCAGCTACCATTGATTTCCCGGTGAAGTAACGGCCAAAGATCAAGGAAAATCATTACAGAGTTTCAGAAATACATTTTCTGTTGTGGTTTAGACACTAGTACTCGAAGGTGACAAAGCTTCACTAAGTTCGTCCTCTTGATTCTGGTATCTACAGTTGATTCTTCTCCTTCTCTTCCTGCCTCCCTGAATCCTATTTGAATCTGGGCCATTTCCCAGGATTGAATATAAGGTGAGATCCCAGAAACATTCCCACTGCCAGGAGGAAGCTGTTCAGTACCAGGGTATAAAATCTCGGCAGTGCGGCAGTAAGGATAGTTCCGTAGTAAAGTGTTTGATGCCAGACTAGAGAGAGAGAAAGCTGACACCATCTTCATTGTCCCCCTCAAGGAACATGAGTCCTTCAGCACTATTTCTTGATGCCACAATCCATATGGCGATCCTGGGAAGTGGTGTTAAATGGGCTGGATGGGAGGGAGATCTTACATATTTCCATTTCCATGGAAGGAGCATTCCTGATCGAGCGATGGGCTGTAAATTTTATCCCGAGATGGGAAGCGGATGAAGCGTAGTCAAGTACCTGCATTTTCTCTTGTTTGCTTGCAAACCAGTACAGTTTCAGGCAAGCGTATGGAAAAAAAAAGTCAGATTTTTGATATTAAGAAATAGCCTGGTTTTGGAATGAAACTTTGTTAAGAGGAATCTGGTGAGTTTGGAGTAATAAGTTATATTTTAGAAAGGCTGTTGTCTGACTACATTGTTTTTACTGTACCATGAAAAGCAATTGCAACAAAAAAGACTAACAGTTTTAATATTCTAAAGTATTGGGGGAATTTTGATGAGACATAAATCACTGCCACATATTCAGCCCCTCCACCACTGATAAACAGGAACAGAAGTGTGTACCACCTACAAGACATATCGCAGTAACTGACCAAAGCTCTTTCGATGGTCTATACCCATGACTTCTACCACCTCGAAGGACAAGGGCAATGGATGTGTGGAAACACAGCCACTTACAAGCCACAGACCATCTGAATTGGAATTATATCACTGCTCCTTCACTGTCATGGATCAAAAGCTTGGAACCCCATCTCCACAACAGCAGTAACAGTCTCTCTGCAGCTTGAATGCAGAGTTTCAAGGTGGACTTAGTAAAGCCTTTGACAAGGTTTTGCATGGTAGACTAATTTGTAAAGTTAGATCACACGGGATTCAGGGACAGCTCGCTAATTGGATACAAAATTGGCTTGCCAGTAGAAAATAGAGGGTTGTTTTTTTCAGACTGGAGGCCTATGAATAGTGGTGTTCCACAGGGGTTGGTACTGGGTCCACTTTTGTTTGCATTTATATAAATGATTTGTATGAGAATATAGAAGGCATGGTTAGTGAGTTTGCGGATAACACCAAAAATATTAGTATAGTGGACAGTGAAGCAGGTTATCTAAGATTGCAAAGAGATCTTTCCAATGGGTCAATGGGTTGAAGAGTGGCACATGGAGTTTAATTTGGATAAATGCGAGGTATTGCATTTTGGTAAAACAAACAAGGGCAGGACTTATACAATTAATGGGAGGGTCCTGGGTAGTGTTGTAGACCTAGGGGTTCAGGTACATAATTCTTTGAAGTTTGCACCACATATAGACAGGGTGGTTAAGAAGGCATTCAGCACGCCACCTTCATTGCTCAGATCTTTACGTATGGGAGTTGGGAAGTCATGTTGAGGTTGTACAGGACGTTGGTGAGGCCTCTTCTGGAGTACTGTGTCCAGTTCTGGTCGCCCTATGTTAGGAATGATATTATTCAATTGGAGAGGGTTCAGAAAAGATTTACCAGGATGTTGCCAGGAATAGAAGGTTTGATTACAAAAATAGGCTAGATAGGCTGGGACTATTTTCACTGGAGCCTAGGAGGTTGACATGTGACCTTACAGAAGTTTATAAGATCATGTGGGGCATAGATAAAGTGAATAGCATGGGTCTTTTCCATCAGGTGGGGAAGTTCAAAACTAGGGGGCATACTTTTAAGGTGAGAGGCAAGATTTAAAAATGACATGGGGGCAACCTTTTTTTACACAGAGAGTGGTTAGTGTGTGGAATGAACTGCCAGAGGAAGTGGTGGATACAGGTACAGTTACAACATTTAAAAGACATTTGGATAGGTACATGAATAGGTAAAGTTTGGAGGGATGTGTGCCAAATGGAGGCAGGTAGGACTAGTTTAGTTTGGGAACATGGTCAGCAAGCACTAGTTGGACAGAAGTTTCTGTGTCCATGCTGTATGACTCTATGACTCTATGAGGCAGCTTCACACCACAATCTCAAAAACAGTTAAGAATGGGCAACAAATCATTGTTTCATTAGCAATGCCCACATAAATGATAAGAAGTAAATTAAAAACGTGAACCAAAAATAGGTGTTAAGAGAGCTGACAAAACATTAGTCAAAGAGATTCAATTTAAGAAGAGAGGAAGTCCATAGATTCTAGGAGACAGCACAGGACAACTCTACTGAAGCAGACTGATATTGGAGTGCCCCATCTGGTGAGTTTAAATCTATGCAGAAGGAGGCATTGGTATAGCCAGGCTGGCAACTCATCAGGTGGTGCTAAGTTGTGAAACAGGCTATCTCCCTCTGTCTTACCACAATGATAGGAATGGAGCTCCCTCCTCTTCAGTCTATTCCATCCCCATACGTAAGGTCTCAGGACTGCTCTGCAGAAATTGCTGTCGACAGAGGACCACATTCTTTAAAATTTTCAATCCTCCTGCAGGATCAGTCATGAATGAGCAGCCTCAGAATGCCAATGTAATACTGGCATTCCCTTTGAGGAAGAAGGTGTATTCAAGGCACCACCATTAAATGAGACAAGCAAATGCTTCACCAATACAGGAGTACATACCATGTCTAGAGCCTCATGTGAGATGGCACAGGGTAAATGACACCTTACATCTGCAAGGCGGGCCAAGGCAGATGTGTGCAGTGCTCCTTAGAGGATGGAGGATAGACACAGGTATGTTCAACTTGGTGCTGATGCAAAATCTTAGGCTTAACCCAGAAATCATGTCTTCCTGAAGCAATAGTGGGAGATGTGTGCTCAATGTCAGAGTTCCCCAAACTGTAAGGAGCCATTGGCAGAGGATGGAGGAGTCCATCTATAAAATGTGTTTCGCTATGTCCCAGGCACGTATGCACATGTGTATATGTGAGAGTGTAGCTAACGTCATGGAGAGCTGTAAGAGTGGCTAGAGTTCAGTGTGTTGAGATACACAGCTGTATGCCACATTCTATAACATTGCCTGGTCAATGACACTGTTTGCACAAAGCTGCATGGAGAGCCTGCAAATTTTACATGAGCTGGTGACTCCCTCAGACATGCATGGACATCACTCAAGGGTTTGGGTGGATAGGAATGAAGTTGAAGGGGCCACCCCTCATGGGGCATTGTCACCATGAGTTGTCCCCTTAGTTTCTTTGACTGAGGCGGCATCTGCACAACATACTTGATGCTACGTTGCATCAACATGGATGGGGCAGCCTATGGAGATACTGGCACCACAAAAGCAAGGACAGCAACCACAAACATCACAGCTAGGCTCAGATTCACACACGAACAGTTTACTGCTACTTCAGTCACCACCTCAGGAGGAGCGATCTTGAAGTGGAAGCCAGCAGAAGATGTCATGTTGATAAGTTTAACTTTGTGTCACACTTGGGTGGCTTGTGCTAGCTCTGATTATTGGTTGTGACTAGATGCAGTTATATGGATTTTGAATGTACTCAAACTCCCATGATTCTGACACTTTAATGGAATTAAAGCACCAGAATGATGTGGATAGTTAGGATCACTGTGTGACTGGGTGTAACTTGACTTTCAGGCACTGTGAGAGAAAAGAGAATGTCTCATCATCTGCACAAAGGAAACTCTGGCTCCTTGTAGGAAAGATGAGGTTCTGATCCATATGCAGTCACAGATGACGTGTCCTCATGAGGAGTGTTCCAGTATTACTGCAGCTTGGGACGTCCTGCCATCCCAGTCAAGGAGTTCACTCATTGGAAGGCGATGCAGGAATGTCATGTTCTATCACTTAGTCCTCCAACTCCAAAGTGTGTCAATGACTGCATCTACATCACCAAGGTAACATTGCTGTGGAGGGCCATGCTATGAAGAGTGCACACCATCTCGCAAATAACCCTTATGGTGTCTTCACAACTGATCCAAGCACTTGAACTGCAATTTCAGGAGTTTGATGGCTTGCTCTCTCATAGTCTCTGTGCTGAGATAACAGTGATTGTAGTGCCTCTGTTATGGGTTTTACTTTGGTGTTAACATCCATTTCTTCAATAGTCCTCATCCTTTAGCAATGATCCATACATTCCTGACAGCCTCAGGATGAAGACGTCATGAAAGCAGAAGGAAACATGTATGTACACCTCCACAAAATGTATGTGGTGGTCACACACCAGCTGGACATTGAAAGAGCAAAAGCTCTTACAATTGAGTTGCGTCATTCGGGTATGACGGCCACATGGGTGCAGTCGCTAAGCCCCACACCTGGGAAAATGCTGCCATGGAGATAAAGCCCACAGCCCTCTGAGCTTGTGTGGTCCCTTCAGTCTGGAACTCTTTATATTCAATGCCATCTCATTCAGGCACCCGTCACTTAGCTGATGCCATAGTCAGTGGCCACTTGTGAGTTGCCACAAGGATCTACCTCCACTCTTTTAAACAACAGAGGACGAAGAAGTTCAAGACCACATACACTTGATAATTACTTGCAATACATGTCCACATAAGTGGTCAGGCCTAAACTCCAACTCCATGAGGGTACATCAACCAATGACCTTGCTGGGCACAGCTTGTGATGGCATTGCTGCTCCAATATGTTCAGCGGATTCCAAAGGTGGCATACTTTATGGGGAGTGTATACTCTTCCTTCCCCTCGTGCATTAAATCAATGTCCCTAAGTTCAAGCTCTGTGTTACTGAGACCATGACCAGAGATGGGCACCCTGCCATCAATTGCATTGCCTGGGTATACCTCCTCCCTACTCCCTCTGGGTACATTCCCTCAGTAAAATTCTCAGTGACCTCTGTTCATGGATTTTCCACTGTGTCTCAATGAACAAGGTGCTCTGTTCTTCATTTTCTTTCTAGTCAGCATCAGGAAATGCTCCAGTCTCTATGACTGACTCATCGCTGCGATGTTCCTTCCTCTTCAGACGTCCTAGTGACCCTGAGTATTTCTTGTGCTTCCTTTTTAAAATCTTTGTCTGAACATCTCGAAGCTCTGCAACTGCCCTCTCTGCATGACAGATTAATTGTCTGCCGTTTTTGGACTGGTTTCCATTTCCTGGCCCTCCACCAGAATGTCTGAGAGGCAGAATTGCAGATGGAAACTATCACACTGCTTTCCAATCCAATTTCGTCAACATGCCTGCCTCCTGCCACTAACTGTTACAAAGATTCAGCCCATCAATCACAGGAGACTACACTTTATTCCCTCATTGAATTAAAACTCGTTGGTCAGTTATTGTCATTTTCTGATTACCTTCCCTGATCTCTCAGTTCAAAATAACTGAGTGATATGACTTGTACTAAACCTCCTGTTGCAAACTACTACATTTGTTTTGAATGAAACATTTCTCATACTGACCTGGACAAATTTTCAAAGATCACATATTGCTCATTGTGTGTTCTTCAGTCCCAACAAACTCAGATACTTAAGAAGCAACCTACATTGAAATACTAAATAAATGGCAGTAACATTGCCATCATTGTAAAACTGAAAAGGAACATTCAAAAATAGTTACAGCTCTGAGACAAATGAGCAAAATGCCACAAATGTTCCAAGTTTAATAAATATTAAAAATAAAGTTTCTAACTCTTATATACAAATAATGTACAAAAGACACTCTTCAGTGGAGCTGCTGTAGAAATTGCAAGTGTAATTGGGGCAGGTGATGTTAGTCATACATACAGGAATCAGCCCAGTTGAGCTACTACTTAATGAAGAAAAATACATATGCCATGAAGCAAGATTAAAGCATTGGAACACAACTTATAAACCAACTTTACATTTTAAAGTAGAATGTCTGCATTCAATATGTAATAAAATAAATGTCATAAAATAAAGTGAAGCACACATTTTGTCACACATGTTCTTAATTGGGAATGACAAACCCAGTCTAGGCTTAAGAAAAATATTACAAAATATGCAATTTGCAAAGTAGTCAGAATGAGAATTTTGTGGAATAGGAAACATCACATGATTGGACTAATGGATTTCAGGGGCTGAATACTTTTAGTGTTAGATGACATCTGTAATTTGGGACTGAAATGTTCTATTTTTCAGACAGCAGAAAACCATTAAGTCCATACCTGTTCATCATGCTACAAATGCACATAACAATCAGTATCCGACGAAAAGTAAAATAGGTTTACATTTCAAGGGGGACTTATGTCCTGATCTGGAATCCCACCTGAATCACTGGACCAAACCTTTTGAGAAATCTGGGCATCATCACCTAATCATAAAAATCTCTGATTGTATGATTGTCCAACAAGATTTCTGGGAAGTTTGTGAAAATAGCTTAGCTTTATCCTTTCAGAATTTGACAGACCGATGTTCACCATTTCTATTTTTGTTAATACATGCACTTTTGTGAGAAAGGTAGTTTAATGTAGAATCAAGGAATCACAATTCCTGTAGAACGACACATAACATCATTTTCTCAGATATAAGTGTTGAATACAGGAATAAGGCTTGTGCGGTTGCATAATTTGCTGTTTCCTTATTTCTATCATTATTATTTTGTTTTTTTTTTTAAGAGGAGGGATAAACAGAATTCAGATGACCAGGACAGATATCCCATGACAAATTATGAAAGGTATAGCAAACTAGATGACCTAAACAGATGACCTAAACAGGTGAGAAAGTATTCTGTAGTACAGCCATGAGAACCTTTCACCATAATATATAAAAGGTACAAAAAGAAAACTGTGATAAGTCTAGCACAGTAAGCACTGAAGATTAATTTTCTTTCAAAAGTTTAGAGTAACTTAGGTGGTTACCTCTATGAAGCCAAACGCAATGGCAGAACATATAAATCTGCCAAATGAAGATGTTTCTGGGCATTTCAAATTTGAAGTTTAGCATTATATAGAAACATATTAATTTGCAAATCACAATGGGTGTGTCCTCCAGCCACCATATTTCACTCCAGATGTTTTAGGTTGCTACAGGAATTCCTTTACTTTCTTAAAGATTGTAGGAATAGCCTTTGATAACAAGAATAACAGGTTTGTGTAAGTGTTATTCTGTAAAAACAAATAGTGCAAATTAATTATTCTGTGGTTCTATCCTTGTGTAAACGTATAAGATATTTTTGCAGATTTTACTTGATCTGCAATTTCTTCAAATTGAGGACTATCTCCAGGAAATTCAGCACCATATATTCCCAAATTTTAAAAATTCTAAGAACGCAGCATCAAAAGCAAAACCTGCATAACATGCTGGCAATGTCTGTCTGTGTACAACATCGCAAGTAACCTTTATTTTCAACATAATCTCTCAGTCAGGACCGGAACTAGAACCTGAGGAGACTATGTCCCTGTTAGGTACAATAAGGCCCTAAGAGGAATGAATCATATGTGCCACTAATACAGTACGTAGGTGTTTTGGGAATGTTCAGCACCATTCTTCCAGGAAATTTACTGCAATGTACAAAGAAATTATTTTGGTGCAAATGCTACATTAAGTGCAATATAGTGCAGCAATGAGCTGCAAAGAGGAAGTCAGAGGAAATCCTCGGCTGGTAAAATCAAACCACTCACTACGAAGGTGTATGTGTGTGTCTATGTGCATCTGAGAGAAGCCTGGCAAAGCTGAGAGACATAAGCTCCATGCTGACTTTTTATAAGGTAGATTACTAAAGTTAGAAGTGTTTGCGTTATAACTGTGTTAACACTGCTAAAATAAATTGTGCCATTCATTTCTAGTCCAGTTTCTGTCATATAGTGAGTGAAGCACTTTATAACATTCTTCTTTTGTTTTCTGTTGACAGATGATTCAAGCTCATATCTCTGGGTGAGGTAAACTGTTGTTCTTTACAGATGAAACTGTTTTTTCTGAGGAATTGTTCAGCAGCTCTTTTCTCCTCTGATCAAGCAGGAACTGGAGTCTGTGGTTGCTCACCATATTTGGCCGTGTTGGAATTATCAATTTATGTTGTGGTTTTTTACTATTACCATTTTCTCTCTTGTGTGCCTGTCCAACTGCATTTTTCTGAACACTCTCTTTTGTTCCATTTACTTTGTGAGAGGTAACAACCCTTGGCTTCTTTGTGGTCTCAGGTAGTAAGGTTGGTTTAACCTGCTTTTGGGATTCAGAGTCATTGGTCTTGTTTGCAAGCTGTTGAGATAGTGAATTGCAGTACTTGCAACAGAGCTTGTTGTAGCCAGGAATAGAGCAATATCGGGCAAGTACTTCCATACGGCAGAAGATTGACTTGTCCCCATGACAAATTGCTTCTGCGAAGATATTAAGGTGAAAAGAAAATTAGAACTGTAAAGGATATATTGTCATCAGTTAACAGGTTTAAGTTTTGTTTTGTAGGTGATTTGGACAACAAATGCTCACTGATATAGTTTGTTCTTGATATTTTATAAGAGTTAGATATTTTAATAGCCAGATTAGTCCAATTAATTAAGAAAGTAAACAAAAATGTTCTAGTTAGCCACATTATAACTGTTTAAATGCATCTTCAAGTTCTGCAGTCATATATCTGACCTGTAGGTCTTGCTTGCACTTTTTCAAACAAACTGGTTTAAAATTTATAAACTGCAAGATACATTTGTTTTGAAATTAATTCACTGGATTCACTTGAGGCTTGATCTTCTCTTAAGAAGAACTGAAACTGACTGCATCCTTTGGTTACTGATTGTTGAGCTGCTTCAGTTAGACAATGGCATAATATTTCCTTTTAAGATGGATGCTTTTCTTCTGGTTCTTTATACCCAGATTTCCTAGTTTGTACAAAGTGAAAACTACAGGCTTTATTCACAAATATTTTGTTTCCTCAGAGGCCAAACAAAATACAACAACCTCCATTTGCTTAGAAAAATGCCTTTTTAATCCAGAATATGTGTTAGAATCTTTTCTGTAATGCCTAGTACTGAGCTCAGATGATAAATGCTATTGGGGACTTATAATGAATAAGTTCAATTGAATTTCCATATTCAGTGTTGGAACAGTTACTAAGTTACCAAGCACAAGGGTAAGGTTGTTCAACATCGGATGCAAAAAAAGAAAAAAGGGTAAAAATACTGGAATTTTCCAGTGACAGCCTAATATTTCTCTTTTGTTAAAAAGAATGGAAAAATAGACAATGTTTTATTTCTTGACATAAGTTTTCATTTATTTGCAGAAACTGATGACAAACTGGAGGAACACAAGTCCCCAGATCTCCATTGGTAAGAAAATGCATCTGAATGTACAAGATCACAGTTAACTTGGTAAACTCTGTCACCAATCTTACAAAAAAATCTAGAAGTGAATGATGAAAACTGAAATGGTACATCCTCACAGTTTTATTAAATGTTTACTAAATATCAATAAATTATCCCTGAAAAAACAAAGTGCATACAGATAGTGCACATTACTGAGTATCATATTGCACTGTCTGGAGCCATTAAACATGGTTAATTTAACCTTTCTGACTTTAACAAAATTAACAGTTGAGTGCATTTGTACAAACACCAATTATGTAACATATAACACTTTCAGTGCAATAGTTGTAGCTCATCAGTTCTCCTTGTTTATAAGATTTAGCACACATCCTAAAAATTCCACTGAAATACTTACAATAAAAGCTGAATATGTGATCACATAACAATGACATGGTCAAAGTGTTTTCGCTTTTTCCTCTTAAACTAATATTTTCATTGTTTAAAGGCCCATATGTTTTGTACTTATATGTTGACATTCATTTTCCAAACTATAATACTTAAAATGTTACACTTTTAAATTTAATCTTGCAGAATATTTTCTATATCCCTAGCGTTGGTACTTGTTTACATCTGCAGCCAGTCATGGCAGTGATTATTGTTATAGTGTATTGGTAAAGAAGGGCTCAGTATATATGAAGTTTCCTGTTTTGTTTCCTGTTGCTTGTAGTTACAAAAACTATTACATTCATCCTTAAATAAGGCATTTTTCTAAACAAAATAAAATTTACGAGGTACTGTATTGTAACTTAGCTCTCTCAAACAGACACCACTTGTGACAATAGCCAATTAACACACACACACACACACACACATGCAAGCAGACGCTCCCTCCCACAAAATAACTTAATCATCAAACATGCAACAGATGAAAATGGAACCATGTACCTGCTACCTATAAGTACAGTGTCAGCCCCTAATCCTCACTCCATACAATGAAATGCAACAGCACAATGTCAAGCAGCAGAAATTTATCTCAGAAAGCAACAAATGAGACAGGTAAAGGAAGTTACTTCAGACTACTATTCATAGCATAAACTATCCTAGGAAATTTTAACAAAGTATAGGAGATTTACAGAGAAGGAAGTATTAGCAGAATAAGATGTTATTGCGATGTGATCACATTCACAATAAATTTCTCAGTTTCTGTCAAACTGGGGCTATGTTTCATTCGAGCCTGTTATCAAGCAAATCAAACAGTAAGCAAGATGCAGACAGCTCCCATTCAGAGGCCTGCATCATACAGTGGAATTCCTCCAGTGAAGTATGAAGTCACCCCTTTGGACCTCCATCATTAGTACTGCACAAGCTCTAGAGAAGATACAGGCTGTGCACCAGGGCCCAGTAGAAGTATTAGAACCATAATGCAGTTGCGAATCAGAGAAATGCACTATGAAGAGAAAAGGAAACAAGGAAGGGTAAAATCCAAGTGAGAAACTGCATGCATTTAAAGCCAGGATCAGAGTTATAATATGATTTACTTTTCGAAACTTTCTGAATAGGATATGCTGGATCTGGACGTGACAGCCATTGGATTAAAGATTTTCCTTTGGAGGAAGTGAGTGATGTTTGCTGAGAAGAGTTTTCTGGAAAAAATGGAACGTATCACATCAGAATCAATCAATCAATCTTCTGAACAGAACTAGAAATAAACCAAATACTGTGATTGCTCTTCTATTTAAGTAGTTGTTAATTGCAATATTATAACTTACTTCTACTTAAATCAAAACCATTTGTTTTTTTCAACTTACATTGCATCTAGAGGGGTATTCATGAAAAGACTCTGCAATGGATATATTTTCAACAATTTTTAATAATATTGTTCTTATCACATTCTAAATCTTCACAAACTTCTGCAAATATTTAAACTTTGTGCATTTGGTAGGATAAGATAGAGGCTAAATTCCCTGATCACCTGTTCCCAAACAGAAGGAAGCATGGATCCAAAATAGAGCCAGAACACTGTAGCCTCAATTCTCTGATTGATGCTCTCCCTGTGAGCATGACCCTGACTGAAACTGTGAAGTTTGCCCTCATTACTAGTGCAAAATAATTCTATATTGTTTTGAAGGTTATTGTTAAATATTGAAAGCTCACTGTAACTTGAATCCAGGATGTTATTGAGTGACTTACTGGGGCATGCAGGCATTCTACATATCCGGATGGCGTCTGGCTTTTCCTCTTCACAATGACCAATCATATTGTCCCTTGTTCGGCACACGACCTGTCTCTCCTGCGTTCCATTTCTGCAGGTTACAGAACACTAGCAAAGCAACAAATTATACTTGTGAGGAAGAAAGCAGTAATACAGTAAAATGTATTTATGACTACTGTCATATGAGGAGATTAGTGCAAAAATGTGAACAGATGCACACTGAAATGTGGGACAGTCAGAAAGAGAATATGAAGTTTGGTCAGTATGACAATGTTGTGGCTTTAAGAGGTAACGTTGTCCTTTTCTGAAAGGAGAGATTGAATGAGAGGTGCTGAGCTGTCTCTAAGAAGGTAAACAGCTTGTGAGGCCTTGGAACAATGGAAACAGTCTGCCTGATGCAGCCAGCTCTCACAGACCAGGCTTTCCAGTTTTTCTCAGATTTTAGGTTTAGCTTTAAACAGTTGCTGTTATGGGCTTGAAGAAATAGAAGCTATCTTTTCCCTCTCTCGGTTACAGCTAGAAGCTGGGGTTTCTCTCTGCTGCTTTTCTCTGCTCCATTTCTTCAGAAATGAAGAAGGGTCTAGGCCCAAAACGTCAGCCTTCCTGCTCCTCTGATGCTGCTTGGCCTGCTGTGTTCATCCAGATCTACACCTTGTTATCTCTATTTTTCTGAAGCTGCCTTTTTACCGAGGGGTGTGTTTACAGGATGTTATTACATTGGAACAGTTGATTAGTAATAATTACTGTATCTATTATTCAGTTAAGTTTTCCACTAGAGTTGTTATTCTAAATTCCTCTTTCTTTGGTTGTATTTTAACTGTAGCATTTAAATAAATTGTGTTTTGCTTAACGTCGAGTAGTTTGACCTGTCGCATTGCATCTGGAATATGACACTGTATATTTGCCTTTAAAATAAGAAAACGTTAGGGTCTAGGCTACCTTCTGAAAATATTTTGAGATGTCTGGTCTGCTCCATAACATCAGGCATTTCTAATAAAGACTGATGTTTATGAAGATGGGGCATTGACAGAAGCAGAATGGGGATGAGCTCAGTTATCAGCTTGGAATTTTGTAATGTTTCTGGAACAGATAGTTCATTAAAATAGTTGGAACATCTTGATTGTTGACAGATTTTTCGAAGAAATATGTATGCACTCTGTTGAAAACAGCATGAAACCTATACCAATAATATACCTTTAAGGCTATAGCTGGCCTAATATCCAATTCAGTTGGGTGTACTCAGCACTAAATTACTGATCCAAAAATGTAGGATTGCTGCCCATTCACTTCTTAATTAAAAACAATAAAGTTGAAATCAAATAACTCCAGGAAGCAACCAGCGGTTCTGATGAATAGTCACCGGACTCAACACGTTAACTCTGTTTTCTCTCCACAGATGCTACCCAACCTATTGAGTTTTTCCTACAATTTCTGGTTTTGTTAGCAACTACAAGGTAAGTTTGGTCAATGGTGTCTGGTATTTGTTTATTGAATTGTTGAACTTTTATTTTAGGGGACGGACCTATCCCCTGCTCAGGACAGGCAATAAATGCTGGCCCAGCTAGCGATGCCTAGATCCCAAGAGAGAATGTCAAAAATTACTGTCTGTAGATCTATGTCCATTTCAGTGTCGAAACATAATCAAAGCAAGTTGAAAATGGTGGTTAAACATTAGTAACATGAATGACATATCTCTCAAACATATGGGCAGTCAGCTCTTAAAACTGTTACTTTAAATGCCACGAAATACAACAATTCTCGATTTACCTGTGACCAAGGTCCTACCCTCCACTGTGCAGGGCAGAGTTCTCGATTACAAGGTTTTCTGGTCTCCGGCCGATCCTCATTGCAGTATTTGCTGTGTGCTGACCGATTGGTGCCATCGTGGAGTGGCTGAATGCACCGGACACTCCGGATCTGATATCCCGATTTGCCACAAGTTCTGGTGCATGGTTCCCATTCCCCAGTAATCCATCTGCAAAGTACACAGTGAATTGCCAAAATGCACAAGGCTTTAGAGTACTTGTGTGGTGTGTTGCAATTTGGAACTCTAAACTGTTATGGTGTTCAAATTCTGCTCAGTACTATTTTTATGACTTTAGGGAAGTTGGAATTTTAAGCAAATGCATCAAACGATGAGCTAAAACAACATTCATGGAATGTCATGGAGTCATATGGCGAGGAACCAGACCCTTCAGTCCAACCAGACCATGCCGAACATAATCCCAAACTAAACTAACCCCGCCTGCCTGTGCTTGGCCCATTTCCCTCCAAACATTTCTTATTCATGTACTTATCCAAATGCCTTTTAAACTTTGTAACTGTTCCTGCATCCACCACTTCCTCTGGAAGTCCATTCTACACACAAACCACTCTCTGTGTAAAAGAGTTGCCCCTCATGTTCTTTTTAAATCTTTCTCCGCTCACCTTGAAAATATGGCCCCTACTCTTGAAAACCCATCCCCCCCACCAACCATAGGGAAAAGACATCTGCCATTCACCTTCTCATTATTTTATAAACTTCTATAAGGTCACTCCTCAACTTACTATGCTCCACTGAAAAGAGTCCCAGCCTATCCAGCCTCTCCCCATAACTCAAACCCTCCATTCCCAGCAACATCATGATAAATCTTTTCTGAACCCTCTCCAGCTTGGTAAGAAACTTCCTAAAAGAGGGTGATCAGAAATGGACACAGTACTCCAGAAGAGGCCTCACTAATGTCCTGTCCCCGAACTTTACTCACACAAAATCACAGCTTTCAAAATGGTAAAACAACACTAAATTTAACTAATGCAAACAAACCGTAATATTTTACCAGATACAAGTTTGCTTTAGAGTGAGAACTATTCATGGGGTGGTCATGAAAAATGCTTTTTTTTCTCATTTCCAGTAGCATTACATAATTCTTGTTTTCCTGAATCTGCAAGTGGTCACCTACATTCAAGGAATAAAATCAATCTACTTATTTTGAATAAAGAAAATAATCTTTCATACCTACACAGTGTATATCATGAACACAGCACAGCATTACACAACTAATGAGCCAAAGAACTACTTTTGAAGTGTAAACCTGTGGTAATATAGGAAAAACAGCAGCCAACAGCAAAATCCCACAAATATCAACGAGATACTGACCAGATAATCTGCATGATAGGCAGAAACGAACAGATTGTGGAGCAATATTATTCTTAAAGCCTGCCTCATTTGCAGGATCAGGAATACAACAAATGGAGCACTAGCTTCATCAAAAGGATTTTTGATAGATATATCCATCAAGTGCTCAGGCTGAACAGCTACTTTAATGACTCAACCTTGCCTCAACGATAGCACTTGGATCAGAAATTTGTGAGCAGAAAGTCCATTCCAGAAGCAAGCAAATAATCCAGGTTGACACTTCAGTGCAGCAAAGGCTGTACTTTGGAAGCTCCTTTCCTTTGTATTACACATTCATTTGAGACACTATCCCACTCTAGTGGATGTAAAAGATCCCATGGCACTATTGGAAGAAAATGAGTGGACGTTTCTTATCAATGTTGGAAGCACAAGTCCCTCAGAACAGATCAGCTCCAGAGCTGATTGAGAGTAGGTAACGCTGAATGGACTTTGTGTTAGAGCTGGGTTCTGACCATGAGTGATGTCGTGGCGGGAATTAAAGCCATTAAGTTGTGTGATAACACTTTTGGATGAAATAAAAGAAAAGCTGCCTTCTTTAATATGGCCATCAACTGGATGCAGCAGTGGGTCATAATTCCCGACTGCCTACCTCGCTTCCACAGCTACGCTCATACATGGATGATCTTGGAGAGGAGCACACAGTATCCACCACAACCCTGGAAGCTTTTAGTCAAAAGTGGGCACTGTGGGCCTGGAGTGCTTTATCTCCTCCTCTGAAACTACTTTGATTTGGATTCGTCCCTTGTTCTGCCCACTTTTTTGTTTTTTGTTGTTGCGATACTGGCCTTGATGGGTTGTGCTTGTTAATTCTGACTTGATCAATGAGTTAATTTGATAATCTGTTTGTGAGTCTTTCAAAAAACAAGAGCTGGGTCCTTTAATGTAGCCATCAACAGATCCAGGCAGCGGGCCATGGAAGGGATCGTAATTCCTGACTGTGTGTCTCTCTTCCGCAACTATATTTATGCCTGTGTGTCCTTGGAGAGGAAGCATGCAGTGTCTACCAACACTCTCAAAGCTTTGAGACAGAGATGGACACTCGGATTAGGGGTGGAGTGCATTATTTCCCTCTACTGCACTATTTGGATTTAGTTCCCTCCCTTGTTTCTCCAACCATTTTCATTTTTGTTATTGTTGTGCTGCCCCTTGGTGAGCAGTGCATTTAATTGGGTGACAGCAAGGACTGCAGACGTTGGAAGTCCGAGTTGATAAAACGTGGAGTTGGAGCAGCACATCAGGTCAGAAGCATCCAAAGAGCAGTCAGGACCCTTCATCGGGACTGAATTTAATTGGGTGCTTGGTTAATTTGGTTGTGGCTTTCAAAAATAAACAAAAAGAAAACTGGATTCTTAAGGATGTTGTGGTGCTATGGCAGTGTCCCTCCACTGGTTCAAGTTTCACCTGCTGTGGAAATGTATTATAACATGTTGGAACAGCTTGATTAAAACAACAACAGCTAGGTTCCAAAGTGATTGATTTATTTGATCGTTGGTTATTACATTAAGGAAAAAGCTTGGTTCTTCTCCAGTGGGGACTTGGCTTCTGGATAGGGAAAGGGCCCAGAAGGGAAAGACGGAAACTGGTGTTTGAGTTAAAATACTTGAAAATCTCTGAAAGTCTTTTGGATCGTCTGTTAAACAATTCTGACCTCCATCACTAAAACAAATTACCTGGCCTTTTGCTCAGTGCTGTTTATGAGACCATGTACTCACAAATTTGTTTGTGTTTCCCTGCATGGAAACAATAGCAACAGTTCAAAGAGTGATTAGTTGGCTGTGAAAAGTAGCGGATTCTCCTGAAGCCAATCAAAACAGAGAGTTCCTTTCCGTGCTGTTTGTCAGTGTGACTAAGAACAAACTGATACGATTGGTGGGGCAGAGTATTCCTAATCTTCCTGCTATAGGATCAGAGCAAGAATTTCACCAATCCCATTATAACCTGGCTTAAATTTCCCGGATCATGCGGCATTACATATTGACCGAATGCTTTTGCGGGGTAATTTCTAAAGAAGCAGGAGTTCATCAGTGGCTTCTTGGAAAGTTAAGGCACTGGACAGCAACATAGCTACTGAATCCAAGCAAACAAACACTAAATACTTCTCAAGACCCTGTAAATCAGTCCAGTTCACTGAAGAGACGAGGGAATTGTCCTATGAATAGGGATTAATTATACGGATAACAAAGTGTGGAGCTGAAGAAAAGTCCCGACCCGAAACGTCAACTTTCCTGCTCCTCTGATGCTGCCTGGCCTGCTGTGTTCCTCCAGCTCCACACTGTGTTAACGCTGACTCCAGGATCAGCAGTTCTTGCTATCTCATTAATTATACAGAGTCTACATTCCCTAGAACTTCAAAGAATGAAACACAATTAATGAAATGTAACATTTTTAAAGGACTTGTCATTGTAGAGGCTGGAACGATGTTTCTCCTCATTGGGATCTAGAACTAGAGGTTATAGATACAGAATATAGAATTGGCCATTTAGAGCTGAGGTGGGGACAAATATCTTCAAAAGGCTATGAACCTTTTCGAATTATCTAGCCTGGAGAACACCCTAATCAAAGATCGACCGATTTTTGAATACTGAAGAGAACGAATGGACATGGAGATAAAGCAGGAAGGTAGGGCTGAAATAGGGAGGGGACTCTTGTTGGGGTTGTAGGGGTCTCAGCTGCTAGCCCCAGAGCCAATGAGAGAGCAGCACTGTTTCTGGCAAGGCAAGGCTGCCAAATCACATGCCAGTCAGGTGGTGATGAGGCCAATGGTGGGCCTCTGCCTGCAAATTAAGAACCTGGGGTGGATGGCTGGCCCAACAAAAACTGCTGGTCCTGAACTCAGCAATGTCACTGAGGAGGTTGTGGCTGCTATCGTATCACAGTAGACCAAGGAATAAGGTGAGTGGTTTGTTGGTGGGGAGGCAACATGTAGCAAGCGAGGATTCTAAGGTTGGAGGTTACATGGGAGGGGAATTGGGAAATAGGGAATAGCAAAGGCTTCAAAAGTTCGCAGCAAACACCCTAATACCCTACATCTAGTCCATTGATTGGCTTTGATACAGGCTAAGGGGATCCTCCCCCTAGGACTCGCCCACCCACATGGTGCCTGTAGAGGTACCACTCGCAGCTAAGTCAATCTCCACAAAGGTGGGTCGAGACACTTGTGGTGGATGTTTAAGGGCTTTAATTGGCATTGGCAGGAAGCTTGACCATGGCATTTTCTCCAGGATCTCATCCAGGCAGTGGTTAGAGGGCAACAGGCTTTCTGGTGTTTCACCACTCGGTCTAATTAAACAATCTTTCTACCTCCAAGCTTTTCACCATCACAAACAGAAGAGTCCGCCCATAAAATCAACCATGACAGAGGAGCAATGAGGTGCCAAATGGCCTACTCTTCTGATTTCTCATATCTTTGGGTTCCTGTGTAAGTTTTCAGCTGAAACACAGAGGACTAGAATAGTCAACAACCACAGCAGCTTGTACTTGTACAGTAACAACAATTTGTACTTATATAGTGACTTTGACACAGTTAAATGTCCCAAAACATTTCACAAGAGTGTAGCAAGCTTAGGCCAAGGCAGCTGAATAGACAGCCACCAATTGAGGAGTCATTAAAATTAGAAATGCTCAGCCGGGTGGAATTAGAGGAGCACAGATATTTCACAGTAGAGCTGAAGGAAATCATGGAAATAGGAAAGGGCATTTACTGATCTAGAGATTGGAAAAGCGCACACAGAAATTTGAAACCAAAGATGTAATTTAAAGTTTGGGGCACTACTTAACTTGGACACAATATTAGTTACCCAGCCTACAACAGCTGCCTCTCACTCTGAGGCTGTCCCCGAGTTCTAGACCCCCACCACTAGGGAAAATAACCTTTCTGCATCTATTCTGTCTATATCCTTAAGAACTTTGTACATTTCTAAGGTATTGCTTCTCATTCTTTTAACCTTGAAAAAAATACAGGTCCAGTCTCCTCATTCTCTCCTCATAGGACAGTCACACCATCCCAACAATCAGTCTGTGCTCTACAGTAAATATATCCCTGCTTAGGCAACAGGACCAGACTGCACACTATGCACCAGATGCTAATCAGTGCTTTAAGTTCTTGATGCAAGACTTCTTTGCTCCGGCACGCAAACTGTCTTGCAATAAAGGTTAACATACTGCTTCTGCATCCTAGCTTTTACTGATTTATGAACCAAGACGTCCATATCCCTTTGGACATCAACATTTCTCAACTTCTCACCATTCAAGAAATGCTGTCCCCTTCTGTTCCTCCTTCCAAAGTGGATAACCTTATTCTTATGCATTTTATGGACTGAATTTTCCCAGCCACTGATCAACGTGGCCATTAGCGTGAAACTTAGAAGAATCATGTGAGATCTGCAGTGAGGAGATTCCTGATATCGAGAGCAAAATATCCCATTTTCCAACCAAGTGTTGAACAGATAAATAAGGTTCTTCGAGTGAGTAAGGAGAGGCTTATGTGCACAGTTTATTACATAATCGCACCTCATTAATATACAGTTTTCCATTCTTCCAGCTACCGGAGAAAAACTAGACAGCAGTAATTTCTTGCCTGAATGTCAAAGCAGTAACTTGGGGACTGTAGCTCTCCACTTGTTTCTGCTGCTCTCCATCTTGGACAGCAGACACCAACACCACAGGGCACACTCGATGGGCAGCAACCGCATGCATTACTCCTCACCACCCCCACCGACCCAGCCAACTCCACATCTCTGGATTTTATTGCAAAAGCAGGGTGCCAATATCCCTCTGCCCCACTTGTCTGGCTCAATTGACAGGAACTGTGCAGCTCAGTCATGGACTGCCAATGCTTAACCGGCTACCCCAGCTGGACTTTAAAGATATGGCACTGGTACCAAGAATTCCAGGAGGTCCTAGCAGTGGCCAATGTTTCCATCTGTGGCAAGTGGGAGACTATGAGTGGGGTGCCACAGGGGCATAGCACATACATAATGAGGTGAGTTTGAGAAGATAGCACAGGAAAACTCCCTAGAGCTCAGAGAGAAAAACTCCATGAAATTTACCAAAATTGACACTTAGGTGACTCCTGGTAAATTCAGTCCTATATTCCAACTGCCAAGCTTTTGTCCAATCACTTAGCCTGTCTATATGCCCCAGAATGTAGTTACAACTTCTTACAGCTCACACTCCCAGCAACTTTTGTATCATAATTGGTCTCCACATCCAAATTATTGGTATAGGTTGAACATACTGGGCCCAAGCACTGAGCCTACACTATGCCATTGGTCACAGTCTAGAAACTTAAGAATAAACTATTTATTGCTATTCTCTGCTTTCAGTCTGCTAACCAATCCTCAATCAATGCTAGTACGTTATCCTGAATTACATGCACTTTAATATTGTTCATTAACCTCCTGTGGGGTACTTTATCAAAATCCAAAAACACCACACCTACTGGTTTCCCTTTATTCAGCCATGTCTTGGGAGTAGATAAACTGGCCAACACTTGTCCCACCTCTATTAAACCCTACAACGCATGGGTTAATGTGTGCCTGTTGGTCTTTAGAAATGTTAACGCTTCACCTAACCTAAGTTCAACCATTTTTGTATGGTTAATGTTCATTTTGCCCATGTTTTCAGGTGATGTTGCCCTGGAAAGCATGTAGTTAATAAACAGAACACAGGACTGGATTTTCTTCTTCACTTACATAGGCTGGGAGCACTCGTGTAAGTTGCACATTCGACGGATTGGCTTCGGTTTTTTACTTGCATCACAGAAGCTGCGATGAATCATCTTGGCATCAGCCTTCCTACGACAACCATATCTTGTAAACTGAGCACCTTAACAAAATCAATCATCCCTGTCAGAGTACGTCTTAAATACTTTATTTACATAGAACGTTCAAGGAATTTTCTAGCCGTTTGCATGAAATATTGCTCATCAAACAACTTAAATGACACTGCAAATATAACTTTTCATGTCTGTGAAGTTAGCTATTGCTATGATTGAATAATTATTGATCAAATATTAGAGTACTATTTTGTCTTAAAGTAGGAGGATGATGACGATAAGTGAATATTTCTATTATCATGGGGATTAAAGTTCACAGGCATTTCATAATCTTGTGGTCCACATAATAATGAAAAGCCAGGTTCATTTGAATTTCAGATCTGGATTTGAAGGGGCTATAGTTTATGTCCTTTGCTGCTAAGGTACTATGCAATTCAAATGGTATCAGTTCTTCCAGCACTTTGCAGCATAAAATAAACTGCTGTTTATAAGTTTATGCAACAGTTCCTTTCTATTGAAGATAGGTAAAAATTTGCAGCATTTTAAATTATTTATGCATTCAGTGGCCCCTATAAGGCTGCCTTACACCCTGCATTCTAAACTGCCACTGGTGGATGGTCCATATCTAAAGGTCAAAAAATCTCTAATAAACCAAGATTATTTAAACATTAGTTTTGATATTGCAGCAGAATCACATCTCCTTTCTGACTAATAGGTATTTGTTTCTTAATTAATTAAGGACAGTTGTCTGTTTGTGACACCACAGATATTGAATAATCATCCACCATTCATTGCTGAAACATCAATTAGACTCCATGGGGTGGAATTCTATGGGGGTCTGAATGATGTGGGTTATGGCGCAATTTATGGCAGAATCAGATGAAAAGTCCAGTGAGGCCTTGTGCTCTGCTCTAGTTGGAGCAGACAATGAGGCAATATGGTGGACGCTGAGAAACATCACCAGTCTTCCGAGGAGGAGGATAAGGACACTGGGGTCACTTGTCCAGGTGCACAGTGGCCTTTCAAAGATGGCATGGGCACGAGAGATGCTGGTCTTTCAGCAGAAATCCCTTGAGTGGCGTGTTGTTCTGTGTAAAGCGTGTTATCTGATGGGGTCAAAGTCAGACATGACGGATGCTGTTAGGGTGGGGTTGTTAGTTACCGTGGTGATTTTGGTACAATATGGCGAGGGAACTCATTAGGCCTCAAGGTGAAACACCTCTAATAAAAACTCAACACAACTTGGACTTAGCCAAAAAAAAAACATAAGGTTTAGCCTATAGTGTCTTGAGGCAGAATCTAGTGAAGCTCCTGGGGCAGACAGGCAGAAATACCTCATTATGTGGGAGGCAATATGTTAACTTCCAGACACTGGCATGAAAGTTGGGAATTAAGTTGGCAGTGGATTAAGGCAGATCATGGTTCTGAACAGCAAATGGCAGGAACCTATTTTAAATGTATTAACATATTATGTATATTTATTAAATACATGGTTTAGATAATAATTTATAATTATCTATTAAAAATAAATTAAACCCTTACAATGTCCATTACTAGTCTAGTATCATAACCATATATGAAAAAAACATTTTGCCTTGGTGTAAGTTTATTTCTTAATTCACTGATAGAAGATGTGCGTTGCTGGCTGCCAGCATTTTTTGCACATTCCTAGTTGTCCTTGAGAAGGTGGTGGTGAGATACCTTCTTGAGCCACTGCAGTCCATGTGCTGGAGCTAGACCTACAATGCCCTTAGGGAAGGAATTCCAGGATGTTGATGTGGTGCCAACCAAGCGGGCTGCTTTGTCCTGGATGGTGTCAAGCTTCTTGATTGTTGTTGAAGCTGCATTCATCCAGGCAAGTGCGGAGTATTCCATCATATGTCCTGACTTATGTCTTGCAGATGGTGAAGAAGCTTTGGGTAATCAGGAAGAGATTTACTTGTTGCAGTATTCCTAGCTTCTGACCTGTTCCTATAGCCACTATATTTATATGGTGAGTCCAGTTAAGTTTCTGGTCAATGGTAATCCTAGGATGTTGATAGTGGGGCATTCAGTGATAGTAATACCATTGAATGTCAAGGGACAGTGGTTAGATTCTCTCTTATTGAAGATGAGTCATTGCTTGGCTGAAGGCTGACATCTGAGATGCTGCGGACCACTACAGGAGGCCAAGATGGTTTTCTGACTGAAGATTGTTGAGAATGCTTCAGCCTTATCTTTTGCACTGATGTACTGGGCTCCTCCATCATTGAGGATGGAGATATTTGTGGAGCCTCCCACTGCAGCAATTTGTTTAATTGTCCATCACCATTCACCACTGGATATGGCAGGACTGCAGAGCTTAGATCTGATCCACTGGTCGTGGGATCGCTTAGCTCTGTCTATCACTTGCTGCTTATGCTGTCAAGCACACAAGTAGTCCTGTCTGGTAGCTTCACCAGGTTGATACCTCATCTTTAGGAATGCCTGGTGCTGCTCCTGGCAAGCCCTCCTACAGTCTCTGTTAAACCAGGGTTGATCCCCTGACTTGATGGTAATGGTTGAGTAGGGGATATGCCAGGCCATGAGGTTGCAGATTGTGTTGGAGTACAATTCTGCTGTTGTTGATGGCCCACAGCACCTCACAGATGGCCAAACTTGAGTTGCTAGATCTGTTTGAATTTTGTTCAGTTTAGCACAGTGATAGTGCCGCACAACAGGATGGAGATTAATCTCAAAGTGTAAATGGAAGTTAGTCTCTCCAAGGACTGTGCGGTGGTCTCTCTTTCTGATACTGTTATGAACAGATGCATCTGCAGCCAGCAGATTGGTAAGGATGAGATCAAGTACGTTCTTCCCTCTTGTCAGTATTCTCATTACCTGCCGCAGAACCAGTCTAGCAGCTATGTCCTTTAGGACAAGGCCAGCTTGATCAGTAGTGCTGCTTCCAAGCTGCATCCAGAGTACATTCTGTGTGCTTCCCACCCTCAGTGCTTCCTCCAAGTATTGGTCTACATACAGGAGTACTGATTCATCAGCCGAAGGTATGTGGTAACTTGCAGGTTTTTTTGTCTAGATTTAACCTGGTGCCATGAGACTTCATGGGTTTCGGAGTCGATGCTGTGGACTCCAGGGGGCAACTCCCTCCCGACTGTATACCACTGTGCTGCCACCTCTGCTGGGTCTGACCTGCTGCTGGGGCAGAACGTACCCAGAGATGATAACAAGGTGCAGGGCTGGATGAACACAGCAGGCCAAGCAGCATCATAGGAGCAGAGAGGTTGACGTTTCGGGTCTAGACCCTTCATCAGAAAAGGGGGAGGGGAAGG
>NC_063343.1:37602579-37753349 GCF_021869965.1 Rhincodon typus | reverse complement strand
TGATGAAGGGTCTAGGCCCGAAACGTCAACCTCTCTGCTCCTATGATTCTGCTTGGCCTGCTGTGTTCATCCAGCCCTGCACCTTGTTGTCTCCAATTCTCCAGCATCTGCAGTTCCTACTATCCCAGAGATGATAATGGTGTTATCTGGGACATTGTCCCTAAGGTATGATTCCATGAGTATGACTAGGTCAGTCTGTTGATGAATAGTTTGTGAGACAGTTCTTCCAATTTTGGTTCTGAGGAAGGGTCACTGGACCCGAAACGTTAACTCTGATTTTTTCTTCACACATGCTGCCAGACTTGCTGAGCTTTTCCAGCAACTTCCGTTTTTGTTCCTGATTTACAGCACCGGCAGTTCTTTCGGTTTTTCTTCCAATTTTGGCACTGGCCCCCAGTTGTTAGTAAGGAGGACTCTACAGGATCGACAGAGCTGTTTCTGCCGTTGCTGTTTCCTAGGTCGATACCAGGTGGTCCGGCCGGTTTCATTTCTTTGTTGAGATTTCAGTAGATTAATATGTTATCTAAAGAAGTTTTGTGTGATAAGGGAACTAAGGACTTTCCTCAACCTCTCCCATCACTCTCAGGTTAAACCACCACCAGTCGTTGCTCTCTCTAATGAAAGAGATGCATTATGGTATATGTAGGACTATGGTAACTTTACCTTTTTAAACTAAGTGACTCACTGATTGCAACCAAATTTAGTTGGGATTAGGCACTGATCTGCTGCTTTCTTATAACATTTATGTAAGTAAATTTATTTATGACTTATTAGTCTTCACCAGTTTTTACAGCATTAAAGCAAAGCACTAATTGGAACTCTATTTAAGAATTACCTCCTCCACATTGTTTGGAGCACTGGGACCACCTCTTCAAAGCCCACTCAAATGCAGCCATGTCTTCCTGTAAAACTTCATTTGTCATAGTGGCCAAGTCGTCTTCATGAATAGTATACTTATAACTCAGGGAGCATTTGGTATCATCACTTGGCATCATCTGTTGTTTAGTAAAAGGGACAAATAAATAGTATGATTACATATTCATTAAGTCTATTGCTTTGATAATCACCTTTACAATGTAACAGGCAGTACACATGCACATTAACAACTACAGGAGAAAATTAATTGACAAAAGCATGGGGGACACTCTGCTTGCTTCCTGATTGGAACAAGGAACAGGCTGAGTGCAGTTGAGATCTCTCTACGGAAGGAGAGGCTGTCATGAGGTTCCTGAAATTTTAGCACTGATAGTTAAAGGTAAATGAATAAATAATGATATATCATGGCAACTGTATATAAAGGAACAAGAACTTAAATACAAGAATGATTCAGCCAAAGAAGACTTTTTAGTCTGTTTGTATTATTCTTCCCAGAAAGGCAATCAAATAATTTCACCTTTGTAACCTTTAACTGTCTTTCAAAATGACTCAATGACGACAATAACTAACCTTCCTGGTCATCAGTTTCATCAATTAATTCTCTCTGTAAAATCAACAACGAAAGCACCAGGCCTAGCACCTCTAATACAGTAAAATGCATCCATGATGAAATCAGCCACAAATTGAATCAGAGCCAAAGCAATATTAGGACCACAAGAAGACAAGATCATACATTTAATGAATCACCAGTTGGCAAAGATGGTGGTGGGGCAATGATTTGAAAGAAATGTGTACAAATCAAACTATTTAAATTCTGTCATGTCCAACTTTCTTTTTTATAGCCATCCACATAATGTGATAATTTTGCACTCAGCAATCTAATCTATAGCAGCTTCAAAAGCTTGCTCAGAACCTAGCTCCTCAATCCCGTCTTTTGTCATCTTTCCCAGAGTTTCTTTCAATTCCTGTTCAGAGTCCACATTAGCTCTCTCTAATCAAATGCTGTGGGACATTTCATACTGTTGATGCACACAAGTCTAATTTGTGTCTATATTGGTAGTAACTGGAGTGTAATCTTACCAGCACTACTATCCCATCATGGAGGGGTCCAATGGTTTGTAGAGATTCCTTGTCATCATTGTTGGTATACTCCCATATTACTCCCATTTCAATGAAAGTTTTAGTATCAGGAAAATCATCTTCTCCATTCAAAATGAAATTTCCTGTCACTTGGTTCTTGATTACTTTGTAAATAAAAGAAACCTTAAAGTCCATGTTAAGTAAATACTATAGTTACATTTGCTTCAAACCATAAAGTTGTAACTTTTGAATAGCAGTTAAATTTCAATGCCAACTTTCACTAAAAATTGCATTTAAAACACTAAACACGATAAACATTGGACATATCTCCCCAGTACAGTTCGCACCTTAAAGAAAATTAAGTCTCTTACTATCTTGAGGTTGTAAACAGCTAGCAGCACATTTGAATTTGAGAAGTACAAATATTTTACAAAGAACCATTATAGCTTGGGAGAACTATGTTTAAATGATGAAGTCAATTCAAATCATTGCTTCAAGGTTCATTTTGGGGAGGACTTACCAATGAAATGAGGAGATGCATTTGATTCTTGAATAGTGAGATGTCTAGCTCCAGCTGGAATTTCAAACATCTTCATGTAGCCTTTCAAATCAGAGAAAATTAGTGACTAAATTATGATGTTATCAAGTATGGAGCACATTTTAACTGAAGTGGATACTAAATCAAAGCAAATACCTTAGATGCTGAAAACCTGAAATTAAAACAAAGGCTGCTGGAGAAACTCAGCAGGAGTCGCAAGAAGGTCATATTGGATTCAAAATGTTAACTCTGTTTCTCTTTCTATGGAATAGCGATCTGAATTCTTCAATTGTGTTAAATGCAATTTGTGTTGAAGAAACACGCGTAGAAGAAAATACTTGTTCAAATTAAAAAGCAATTGTCTGGTCCAGAAATCCAGGATACAATGAGGAAGAAATTACTTGTTTCAATAAACCAGCTACTTTCAATGAAGGACATTTATGAGTTTAAAGGTCTTAAAAATGGTGATATGAGACAGATGCATGGGTTAACAGGGAAGAATTCACCTGCAAAGGGAATTCATGAGATTAAGAGTCCTCCAGATAAGGTAATGGATCACTAGGTTTAGCAGGAAAACAGTCTTCTGTGAAAGACAACCAAGATATAAAAGATTGTCCAGTGAACAAAAATTTACAGATGCTCAGTATCAAAGAGCCATTGTCTAGGATTGCTGGCTTTCACAGCCTCCTCTATGTCTTAGAGAAAGCATCATCTAAATACCAACAGGTACCAATGGCACAACTAGTTAATATTCCTTACAGAAGATTCGACGGAGAAGGAACAGAACATTCCAGAAGACATGTAACCTGGCTGTAATTTCGAGAGACTAAATTCTCTTTTCTTATTTTATATAACTGGGACTTGTATTTTTTGGAACAGCATACCTTTAGAATCTTGCTTTCTTTGGGAATAGTTAGTAGTTAGAAGGGGTTTATTCGCTTTGTTAATAGTTTAGTTAATTTGTTCACTGTTAGAGTTAGATAAATAAATTGTTACTTGTTGATTGTAAAGTGAGTGTCAGGGATTTATTCTATTTAACCACTTGAAGTTGCTGAAAGACAACTTTTCACACCCTTTTTACAGATTATAAATCTGTATGGATCTGCTCAGCCCTGAAACATAGCAATGGCCACAATTTGGAACTGTGGTCAATGCTGATCTCCAAAATTGTCTCCAGTGCTGCAGTTTGTTCTTCATGATCTCTGTCTACCTCTCATCTGTGGCTCTGGTTTTGATATCAATGCAGCTGCAATCTGCTGTATCATTACCTGAAAGGAATAGAAAACTTTGGGATATCACCACAAAGGAGAAGGAGAAATATATCTTGGGTATGACTCTCAGACATGGCTGTCTGTTTTATGTCACATAAAGTTTTCCAAGATCTGATAGAGTGTTAAATAATTGTGAAGTATATATTCCATTTGAACACACAGAATATTGAAGTGTATTATATGAAATATCATTATCAAATTAACATTACTCAATTTTTACGAAGACAATTTAAACTATTATATTACTGCAGGAATGTACATAAATGTCCGACAGCAACCATTGACTTGTCGATCTCCAAATCTAATGATTCAAAATATTGGGTTGCATGTTATGGGCCTACCACAGGTGGGAAAGCATGTGGGTGAACCTTAAATTAGGATACTATCTGTCATTGGCACGTGCCCACTGCTGGTCAGCCCATTCCTTCCCCCACTCCAACTTTACACATGAGTGAGGGAGGTGCCAGATGGGCCATCTGGTTTTGCCCAATTACGGCTCTGTCTAACATGTAGCTCCAAACCCCTCTTGCCAAGGCCTGTCAACCTTGGCCCCATTGAGATCCCATCCTCCAAGTTGCTGGCAGCTCTCAGACAGAACTACTACCTGGAGTCCAAGAAGATAAAGCCCAATACAAATAAAGGGCCATTGTCTAGAAATTGACAGCCTGCTGAACTGACTGAGCAAAGATGAGTTCCCCCTTAATTTTTACACTGCGGTGTGGGAGAGTCTGTCTTAACTCATGCAAAATCCATGCACTTATTCGGAATTAAAGTTAGATTTCCAATTGAAATCCCATGGATTCTGGGGGTTAAATTCCCAGATCCTATCTTTCCAGTCGAAAATATATCCCAAGAGTGCATTAGTACTTTAACAAAGTTAGTACATTAACTTTGTCTTTAGCCTGTTCTTCCTTCATGTGTGGTTTCTCATCGCGAGAGTGAGATCAGTGAAATATCCAATAATATAGTCACCATAAATAGCAACTATCAGTTTTGTTTTCCAGTAGTCAGCATTATGGATTTCGAGTTATATTTACTTACATAAAGTATCACGGAGGTGGCCTGCTCTTTCTAGTCCAGCCTCTGTCCAACCCTGCTAACAGATTGGATGACCCATTCTCTCCTCTCTCAACACCAAATTCAGTGGGTGAAGCCTCTGAATGGGAAGTATAGCTGCTATTCCCATCCTTAGCTGAAGCAGCTTTATACCAATCAAATAACTTACCACTAATTATCAGATTTATTGTGTAATTAGTGCAGACACTGCTGTCTTCATTTACTAAGTGATAGAGACACTGTGTTCCAATATTTTAATTGCAATTTTTGAAGATATAAATAACAAACAAACATACAAACCTGGTTTTTTTGCTGCTCTGGAAAATGTCCCTTTGATTATTTTACAGTGCGAATTATCACCACCACACACCCCACATTTGTCTTCCTTTTTAACGGAGCCCAGTACTTTGTCACAGCCCACTTTCTAAAACATCAAAAGAACATTAGATTTCACATTTTGGGAAATTTATGAGTAACATTAATAGGATCTTGTTGAAGATAAGCATTAATATTTAAGAAAGCCATTAATATGAAGGACATGCTCACTGAGACACAGTATTATACAGTATTAGTCCAACAATAGTAAATGCTAAAACTAGGTAATCACTTTCTAATGAATTCTATATTCATGGACTCCTATGGCACTTGCAGGATTCTCACATTTTACACAATGTAGTCTTAAAGATAGGGTAGATGAATATCCTCAGTTGTGTCCCGTTATCCAGTATAAGTTATTATTTTCTAGATGTATTCAAACAAATCAGTAAGATATGACGTACATACTATTACATTTGTAAACAGTTATATCTTTATAAAGAATTGTTAGGGACAGGTCAAAAGTAATAACAAGCCCAAATTCTCTACCAGTTAGTGGGTACACTCTATGTAGATTCCCCATCTCGCTGGGATCTATTCATGCTAAAATCATCTCGAAAATTTTCCAATCAACTTTCTGCAGACGGTTCCATGCAGCAAACTGTGTTAATGCTTCAAACATCAATGTTTTAGCAGTACCAAATCTTACTATTCAATCACCTTTCAGTTGTTAGTCACTATGAAACCTTGAGACTTTAATTTGCCAAGGCAAATATTGGCAATTCGTTATTTAATGCTGTTTATTTTATTTTGTTTAATTGTGAAATCAAGACCCAATTGACATTAGTTAATCTATACATTTCCAAATGTTTAAGAAAAAATGTAAATGCATTTCCCAGGCATACCACAATTTCGAATGTCTAGATCAACAAGAACTTAGCCAGTCCATTTTATAGCCTTATTGAGAAAAAGAGTTAGCTATAACAACTGTGCACCAATCATTTTGCATTTGCATGTGACAGCACTAAGTTAGTATTTCCATTATAAAAAGAAAGCAAGAATATTTCAATGCTGTTGTATGAACGCATGGTCTATCAGAAAAAAGGAGATTTGGAAAACATGTTCTTTAAATATATTTTGAAACACAAGCTTGTTCTCAGACTTTTTTGGAATTGACAAACTGATGTATTTTGACTTTGTGTACCCTTAAAAGGCTATCACCACATTGCAATGTGGTTCAGATTGTTAAAATAAGTAAATAACTACACACACAAAAAAGAAGTGAAACAGCCATCATGTGTGCTTTTCCTCCTTATATCCTCTAGCTACCTCTCCTTTATAAGCAACCACATACAAATCACGAACCATCGACCTAAGGTGGGGCATCATAAGGTAGGCATAGGTTTGTGTTATGCTTCTGTCTAGTGTGTAATACTGTGTAAAATATGCCAAGTAGTTACATGGCATTCACCCAATCTGTGTAAATAATCCAGATATATACCTAAAACGGACATCAAAATTGCATTGAAAAGCAATAGTCCCTTTAACTCTGTTAATTAGTGTTAGATATGGCCACATATAAGTATAAGGTTATTACATGTTTAAGACCCCTTCATAAAATTAATCATTGACAACCAGGACAGGTGTTAGGATTGTTTCACTTAAAATTCTTCAATAACTACCTCAGTCACCGCAAAGTTTTGTATATTAAGTGTATTTAAAAAATTAACTTTTCTGTAGAGCCAAGCACTCACACCACAATCCTGGAAATCAGCCTTTCTTGACATTACACAATCCAATCCTTCTCCTAGATCATACCTGAGAGTTGCTGTCATCAAGTCAAAACAGTGTTTTCTCATGGGACCAGCTTCCTTTGAAGTCAGGACAGGTACCATCTCTCCCAGGGATATAGGTCAGGCCTGAATTAGCCCTGACCTTATTTCTGTTTAGGCTGTGAGTGACCAGGCTAATAACCCTGAGAAATTTTGTAAAAGCAATATTTTAGATGAAAAACTATCTTAAATTCCACCTGGATTTTATTGGACTATATCTAAAGTTCAAAAAGAAACACTTTTCAATGCCTTCATTTGTGCCATTTTGCCAGAGTTAAAGGAATTATTTTGCTTCCATATTTGTTAACGAAAGATGATGTGGTTTTTCTCTTTTATTAAAATACTTCTTCCTCGATCCTGTTCTTTAGCTTTTTTATTGTAAAATTGGCACAGTCTGACAAGCAGACTGCTTACAATATGGTGTGCATATATTATACAGCTATATATAGAGGTTGCACTTTATTTTAGTTAGTTACATTTTATCACTATGATTAGACAATGCATATTTGGCCACTTTGCAATGCTTAAAAATGCTAACTTTAGTTGAGTGTTTTGCTGATTACTCCAAAAATGGAATTATTTAAATAACTGAATGTATTTTGTCCACCGGAAACGGTTAAACAGGATTTATTTTAAAGCAGGAGGAAAACAGAAATAATCCAAAATATCTGGTACTTCTAATTAAGCCACAAATTTAGATTCTATAGTAGAGACAGCCTGGGGCTCGAGCGAAGACTTCTAATCATAAGGTGAACAGATAGGAGGACCCTCCTCATGTCTGCCACACTATAGTGCTTTAAAATTCTACCCTTAATGATTTTCTATCAATCTAGTAACCATCTTGAAAAATTCTGTCAGTTTGGTAAGATATGCCCCACTATTCGAGAGTCTGTCATAACCCTTTCCCTTGTAGTGGTGGGCAGTGAGTCCTGTTAACAATTTCCTTTAATTAAGAGCAGGCCAATGGTTCCAATATCAAGCCAAAGAGGCAAGTGCTTTCACTGTTGTCACTCAAGCTGTATATTTCATCATAATGTGAATAGCCAAGCCCCTGAGTCAGCATGAACAAAGCCACTGAAGAAGTATATTAGGATTTTTAAATGGAAGAGATCTTGTTTGTGCAAAGGACACATTCAGTTAATAAAATGGAATACCTTAAAAATATTTATCTTCTGTAAATTCTTATTTGTGAGAAATGATTTTAAAAGATTATTGTATCTGTTACATTGGAATCCATTTGAGTTATTGAGCTCAGCTTGGGCTAGATAGAATGCATATTTGATAGAATTCAACATAAATTGTCGCTTTTATTATCTACGTTATACAAAAGATCGCATCACTCACCACACAATCACCTCGAACACAAATGTCATATCGCTCACTGTATGAACATCGTGTTCCATCATGGACTATCCTCTTCATGTAAACAATTTCCCTGGTTTCTTTTGATTCACAGGTGAGGAAGCACCTTTGTTCAGCTGTTGAGAGGTGTTGAGAGGTATTAATTATATTACTGACAAATTAACATTGCCATTTGATAGAGTGACTCAACTTTTCATGTCTTTGAAAATTCTTTTCTAATTGTAAGTGCAACTTAGATGATAACCTGAGCATCTTATCAATCTATCGTCGCTGCACCCACTTCAGCATCACTTTGATTGGTCTCTTGACAAAGAAGGCAGTCATCTGTGATCCCAAGGTTTAGTAGTGTGCCCTTTGTCTGCTTTTACATTTTGTGTTTTGCAAAGTTGCACTACTGAAATTGTTACTGACACATTAAGGAAAAACAACAATTTTTAAATTTGTAAGCACACTGGATATCCCAACTGCGCACATCCCGCTGGAATGAAGGTCTCAATACTGCTGTGACTTAATGACAGAAGGTGGCTACGGCCATCCGTTAGCTCTGTGTTTTGATACATGACCAGACTACCTGAGGAAACTGTGAGTGAAGAAGCGACAGGTATTTGTCACAACACTGATATTCATTCAAAACATTCTTTACACCTGTCTCCCAATGGCTTCAAGGTAAAGTCCCTAGGAAAGGTTATTGTCTTCAGTTTGCCCGGACAGTAATGTCCCAATGGGTATTCCTTGCACTTTGTAGAACCTTCCCCTAACTAAAGTGCACATATGCGATAATAATTGATGGATAAATTAGAAGGAAGTTAAGGAGAAATTTGTCATGCAAAAGGTGACAGAGGTGTGGAGGCAGAAACACTAATCACAAATAAAAAGTACACAGGTATGCACTTGAAGTACTGTAACCTACCAGGTTACAATGAAGCTGATGTTTCGAGTCTAGGTGACTCTTCATCAGAGTTATTAGCTTGCTCTCTCTCCATGGATGCTACCTGACCTGCTGTGATTTCCAGCATTTGTTGTTTTCAGTACAGATTCCAGCATCTGCAGTAATTTGTTCCTAGGTTTCTTTCCACTAAACTGTGTGACTGAATAGCAAACCAAAAGTTTCCACACGGACCTGAGCTATCATTCACTCATGGTCAACCCAAACAAATGCAAAGTTCCTCTGCTTGTAAGTGTATAGGTGCCCTGGAATGTCAAAGGCTGTGGGGTGACCTTATAGAGGTTTATAAAATCATGAGGGGCATAGTTAGGGTAAATAGCCAAGGTCTTTTTCCCAGGATGAATCCAAAACTAAAGGGCATAGGTTTAAGGTGAGAGGGGGGAAAGATTTAAAAGGGACCTAAGAGGCAACTTTTTCATGCAGAGGGTGGTGCGTGTATGGAATGAGCTGCCAGAAGAAGTGGTGGAGGCTGGTTCAATTACAACAAGTTTGGATGTGTGCATGAATAGGAAGAGCTTAGAGGATATGGGCCAAATGCTAGCAAATAGGACTAGATTAATTTAGGATATCTGGTCGACATGGACAAGTTGGACTGAAGGGGTCTGTTTCCATGCTGTACAACTCTATGACATATATGAAGCACATTGCTCCACAAGTGAAAAATCATGCGACTCTATGTACACCCTTGCATCTCTAGAGACACTAACACCATGGATCGGATTGAATATCATTCCTCTAATTGCTTCAATTAAAGGGCTGAAGACCATAAGCTGGAATGAGAACTGATCCATCAGCCAAACCATGATTTGTTTATGTCCATTATACATCCCAGTACGAATATTTCCACTTGTCTTTCACTTTGGAATATTTATCTTTCTTTATAAACTGCAATATAAAAATTGTTGGCTCTAGTTCACCTGTTATCCTGATTTTGGATGATGCACCAATAATTGAGTTGATGAGTAAACATGGCAATCAATTTCCATCAAACAGCATACCCAGACAAGAGAGAAGCAAAAGTTGCCATTGTTCATTCCACACATGCTACACTAACCACGTACCATATCTCAAACGACTCTAACACTACTTTGAGTATTCATGTATTGTACAATAGCAAATGCAACAGCATTGCCTACATTTATTTCAGTGTGAATTGGTTGTGAATGTGATTTATTTCACACAATATGCACAGTTACAAAGTTTGCAATTTACAGTGTTTGATACCTAGCACTTTTATTTATTCCCAATGATGGGCTTCATTAAGGTAACTGTTCAACAGTGCTTCAAAGAACTTAAAAATAATTCTGCAATGTGCCAGCATATTTCACATGTTGCAGACACATCCAGAATTAGAAACACATCACAAGCGTAAGTGCCCGGGGTTTCTTAGTCCTACTGGACCCCTGCCATTTCTTGGATTTTCTTACTGGCTTCCCGAGATGCAGGGCATTCATCCACTCCTTAACAAGGGCCCTACAACAGGACATCCTGTTTCCCTGGAGACAGTGTAGCACTGGAGGCGATTATACAGAGATGGTTAAGTAGGCCTTCCTTGGTCTGGATGGTAGCAGCTGGGGTGTGCCATCCAACACCTTCAAAATTTGAGGTTGGCTTTATTGGATTGCACAATCATACGAGTAGCAACATTCACCATCGTGTTTACTTTTTTTTTGATGACACAGGCTAAGTGGGCATGTGAAATGCAGTGATGCTGCCATTTAACAACTCCTTGCAAATTAAGTCCCTACAATATCTAACATGATTGATGCTGAAGAGCATTACTGGATACAAACAAAATTGCAGGTTTTTCAGTTCCACTTAACATGCAATTTTATGCAATTATTTTAGTACATGGAACACTATACTTAGTTGTGTTTATTATAAGCTGCCAAAGCTTTTTTTTTTCTAAACTTTGTGCACCTGCTAACTAGCAACTTTTCAGAAACAAAATGCCACAGCCAAGAATATTGAAAACTTTCTTACGGTCACGATGTTCATATGGCAACCACTGGTGCATGCTGTTATTATATTCAAAGTTGTTATTCCACTGCCTGCATTGCTGTTCTCTAAAGTCTTCAAAATGCTCTGGACAGTCTTCTGTGTTACAAAGCTGATACTCGTAGCTCTGTCCAGAGCACTCTCGCCCACCATTGGAAGGTCTAAGGGAGGAAATCAAACAAGTTAATAGTCAAGACATTTAAGGCTAGCTTACTGAGATCTACCCATAAAATATTATGTGTCATCAAACTTTCAAGATAAATGATCACAGATTTGGTTGTATAAATCAATTTTTTATTTATGCTACCTAAAGTGCAGTAACGCACAAGTCATCATCTTGTGGAAAATAAAAAGCCAAACGTACTTTAAAGTACCTTCAGTGTGATATACAGCGGGATGTTCTACTTATGGTTAAATAGTCAGGGTGTGAAAGGCCGTTATTGACTGGTAATATATTTTTACCCCAATCATAAAATGCAGTTTGGTACTAACAATCCATCTGATCTTTTTAAACTTTTAAATTTCAAGGTCTTCATGAAAGTCCTGGATAATTGCCATGATACATGCCTCACTGTCCTTTTAATGCCAGACAGTGCAATTGATTCAAACTTCAAGCTCTATTGACAAGCAGTTGCCGATTTCCCAGTTTAGTGTTTGAAAATTTGTTTTGGAGTTAGGCAGCAATGGGAATGGGAGTTGCAGGAAATCAATAAAGTGAAAGGATATGGTAGATGAATGGCATGATCAATAAGGCAGGGAGGAGATAGCAATGACATTTTGATGGGAAAGTGAAGTGAGGGAAATGATTTTAGGGATGACTTCTTGTTCAGTTTTATTAACCAATCACCCCACATGTGCCCAAGACCTGATGCCAGCTCATGATCAGAGCAGATCCATTTATGTATCCTACCTGCCTGCTCCAGCTCACATAGCCGACTGAACAAAAATCCCACCTTCCATTGAGAAATGAGAATGAAGAAAACATCTGGTTAAAATGAAACCCAGAAGATTGTCAGAATTAGGTTTTTTTTGATAAAGGGTCATTCGACTCAAAATTTTATCACCGTTTCTTTCTTCACAGATGCTGCTGAGTTTCTCCAGCACTTTCTATTTCTGTTTATTTCAGATCTTCGGCATCCATAGTTTTTTGTTTTATTTAACTAATTAAGGTGCTGTTATAAGGAAAAATAAATTCTTAAAGACAAAAAAAGAGAACCAGAAAAATAAAAAGTGGGAATCAGATTCTACACCAATAATACAAGCTTTTCTGTCCACGTTCTTCTGATTGGTTGGAGGGTTGAGTTGGTGGACAAGCCTGGCACAAGTGAGGTATGTGAAGGACTGGAGTACAAGATGCATGTGTGCCTGCCAAAGGGTGGATTTGGCAGTGCCAATGTGAGGTTGACAGAGGGGAAAGGCAGTAGCAAAGGTCCCTGAGCGGGGATTGGAGATAGGAATGGGTGGGGCAGGGAAGACAGCATGGGGAATGAGACAGGAAAGCATGGGAGTTATGGAATGGGAATAGGCATGGGAGGAGCCAAATGAGGAAGTGGCATGATGTAGCAAAAAACGGAGGGATGTGAGATGGGATGGGGATGGTGCGACTCGTACAAAATGAACAGGATGGGCATGTCATGAGAAGGGTGGCATGAAAAGGATGGTATGGATAGAATAGGATAGAGAGGAGGGAATGGCATGGAATGTGTTTGGCATGGAAGAAATGAGATGGAGGGGATGGTAGAGAGGCAGCATGGGAAGAATGAAATGGCATAGGAGGGACAGCATGACATTGAAGGGACAACATGGGAAGGAGGGCATGGTCTAGGAAGGAATGGCTTGGCAGGAAGGGCGACAAGGTGAAATTTGTGAAGTATATTAATTTTACCACAAATATTTTGCAGGCCTCTGCTGGTGTAAAGATCATACAAAGATGTCAGATTGAGAGCATTTACATTGACTGACTCTGAACAATGCCACACAAGACCCACTGATCTATTTTAGATGGGCATTAAATTTCTTAAAAATAAATCACTTCCTCCTAAACCCTTTCCTTCAATCTAAATCTTGAAATACTTCTTTTACAAAGCTAAACTCCAGATTAATGTCAACAATCACATACAATTGTTAAAATATATTAAAAGTTTACATTTAGCATACAATTGCAATAAGACCAGACACTGCTACTCATGTCATGCCAGCACATTATGATTCAATTTTCACTTCTGGGTTGTTTGTGTGAGGTGGGAGGAATCCCAACTCCATAAACCTGATATTTAAATGTAGCTGCCTGCACTTTCCTGTTTTGGTGTGTGGTGGAGGAGCTGAGAAGGCTGCCAGTTCCTGAGGGGGAGGATGCTGGGTAGAAAGCTTGCTTTGGTGTTTCAGCCTTGTTGCCAAAGCTAAAATAAAATAATCAAATATTCCTCCATTCCTCACACCTTTGTCAATCCCTCTCAACCCCACACACTCCCCATGCATCATCAATGCTACTTGTACCACCTAAAGGCCTCTATCCATCCCCACGGCCTCTCATAGCACTCATGCCAACTTAGTACCTACTTTCACTCACCATCCCATCCTCTTTCATCTACCAAGTTAACTCGCTGAGTATCCACACCCCCCATGCACACAGGGCAAAATTAAAATTCTATTACTTAAAGTTCTACATTGTGGCCTACACGGTATTAAGAAAAATACTGTCTTTAATGAAAAAACATATTTTAACAGGCATTGACTGATCTTGACACATCTAGACAGTCCTCTCAGGTCATAACATTCCCTAGAAACCGAACAGGTGCCAATATTCCTTGACAGTCCTTGCCAGGTCCTGATGGCTTATGATAAGGTGGACAGTTCCTAGGGATTTGTGCATCTTTTAGGTGTGCATCTTTTAGGCACACTCTTCTCTACAGTTAACGATCCTGAAGGATAAATGAGCCCTACCCCTGGCTCCCAAAGATCTGTGAAGCCCATCCCCAAAGAATTACCTGACCTTCCTTAAAGAAAGTCTGACCCACAAACCCAAAGTGTTCTGGGATTATATCCGCAGGGATGTCTCAGCTCTAGAAAAGGGTAGCCTGGCATTACAAAAGAATTGACTGAGTACAGACCAGCTGCAGCCTGGCCAAATCTCCACATTCTGGGTTCCAGACATTAGGGACTCCAAAATCCATTTTAAGTGAAAGCAACTGACTATTTAATTAACCAAGTGTCTTGTAAAGTGAGCATGTGCAAACAATGGACAATCTAAAATCCCACCCTGTGCAATTGAGAAATGCTGGATTTGGAGTGAAACTTAGGTTTCTCTATATGGTTATAATCTGACCCTGTATCTGTGCACTCAGTTTTAATGTGATTTTCCTGACAGATCTCTCAAGTTCTGACTTGCACCTTTAAGAATAGCTAGAGTCTTACCAATACACTTCATAGCACCACACCCTTCCAGTTGTTTATAACCCAATCTTTTCCAATGCCGATGCCATCTTGCAACACTCAATGGATCCCATTTTCTGCCAAAAATTTCTAAATCTCTACTGAAAAAATTGCACACTGTTCCTCAAATCTCAGGAAAAGACCCAGTTGACATTTGTAGGTTGTCAGTAATCCACTGGTATGACAGCCTTGAATGGATTCCTCTCCCTGAACAAAGCCCCATACCTGCCAAAAGAAAATGTAGTCTTTATAGGATCCATTGCAGACATCACTCCAAGGTATGGCTACAGCCTGTGACTGGTCTCTTTTCTGCTACATTCCACCCAAAAGAACAATTGATGGAAGAATGAGCCAGGCAGAGAAACAGGAAGGAATTAAAAAGGAGACCACCCAAAGAAAACAGCAATAGAGAAGCTGAAGGAAAGATGAACGAAAGAGCAGTAAAACAAAAACAACTGAGATAAGTGTAGGAGTGACTGGATAAGTCACTACAATTTCGGCATATTCAATGACCTAATTTTACAAATTGAATTTTTTGCTCAACTTATCTGTATTTTGCTACATTAAATCTGGCTGCAAACAAGGAGGAGCATTTTAGAAACTATTTTAAGAAAGAAAATTATATATATTTATATATTTCAGAGCAGCAATGCAGCTTCATTAACACAGCTGAAAATGCTTTCACTACAAACAAAGTATAAACATTTTCACTCAGAACGTCCACCACTTGTGAATAAGCTGATCTTAAATAACTAAAAAGATTTTAAAAGCCTTCAAAAGAATGAGTCATAATGGTATACAGCCAGTTTCTCGTCTTTTCTAAAATTAAGATCTCTTTTAAGATGTGATGTTCATGTACCGAAAGAAGCAGCAGCTTAACTATTTAAAAGCCTGCAAGTTGTGCATTTAGCTGAAATTCAAAGTGGAGATTAATTGGATCAAGGGTCTGTACTGTCTTCTGGATGGGATGGGGAGGGAACTCCATACAGCATGATGTCTTCTAAATTCATATGGACATTATTCTTTTCATAGAATCCCTACAGTGTGGAAACAGGCCCTTTGGCCCAACAAGTCACACCGACCCTCAGAGCATCCCACCCAGACACATCCCCCTACAACCCACCTAATCTACACATCCCTGAACACTATGGGCAATTTAGCATGGCCAATTCACCTAACCTGCACATCTTTGGACTGTAGGAGGTGACCAGAGCACCCGAAGAAAACCCACCCAGAAACAGGGAGAATGTGCAAACTCCACACAGACAGTCGCCCGAGGGTAGAATCGAACCCAGGTCCCCGGCACTGTGAGGCAGCAGTGCTAACCACTGAGGCACTGTGCTGCCCCTAAATTAGAGCAAAAAATTGCAGAAATTCAATTTGTGCTGAATCTATTGCGTAGCAGAATTTGCACTGATTTGGATGTCTTTGTATTACAAGCTAAGGGAAAATTCCAAGCCATTATATTCTTTATTTATCATGACCCAGACAAAGAAGATAAATAAATTATTTTATAATAAGGACTGGTTTAGTTCACAGCTAATTTTATTCTGTTTTCAATTGTTTTTTGTATTGTTCTCATTTCTTACTGATGGACATCAAATTTCTATGATTAAATCAAATGGTTTTAACTATAACAAAGCACATTCTTTTATTTATTTCATGCAGCACAATCTAAAGTTTATGCAAGACCAGATTATTTTACATTATAGCAGGACTTTGATTTTGCAGTAGTAGTAACAATGAAACTGTCAGTGCTTGCCATCTTTACTCCTTTGTAACACACTGCAACTTTTAGACACTGCAAGTTCTCAATTAAATGTGGAATTCAGACTTTCTGTCAGTGCTTCCATGATGTATCGGGTGTGCCGTTGAAGTCCCCACAGTATGCAATTAATCATAAATCTAATGAGAGAATCTGCCCTTTTATTCCATAACAGCAGTGTTAAAAAACATATAAAGTTATGTACAGAAAGCCTGACTTGGTTTTTCAATGCTGGATAATTTTGTAACTACTGCTAAAGACTCTCTCTGGCCGTGCAAAACTAATTTTAAATTGAGTAGTTTTCTGATGATGAATCCAAGTTAATTTTCTGTAGTCTTATGTTGAACTTTTTATTCCTTTATTTTTCTAATTTTTTTCCCATAAGAATTTGTACCTAGGTAGCTTCGTACCTAAGATGGCACCGCAAGTGGCAACTTATAAATTTTTCATTGTACTCATGTGAGTATATGTGACAATAAAGCTAATTCTAATTCTAATTTCAGCATTTTTATGGCTTAATCAATTATTTTGTTCCTTATAAAATTCATAAAATGTGAAGAAAAATATGTGCTTTTGCTTCCTAGCCTGTTTGCTGTGTGAGTATTGTACTCTGATTAGCTGTTTACCCTTCTTGATGATGCTATTGTAAATTAAGGTGAAATCTGTACCACAGAAATTGCTAGATTTTTATAGATAACACAGTGTGGAGCTGGAGGAACACAGCAGGCCAGGCAGCATCAGAAGAGCAGGAAAGCTGATGTTTCGGGTTGGGACCCTTCTTCAGAAATGGGGGAGGGGAAGGGAGCTCTGAAATAAATAGAGAGGGGGGTGCGGTGATAGCAGGTAGATAATGGAACGGATAGGGTGGGAGAGAAGACGGACAGGTCAAGGAGGCGTGGATGAAGCTAGTAACAGTGAGTGCAGATAGGTAGTGGTGGGGATTGGTCAGTGAGGTGGGAGGAGCGGATAGGTGGGAGGGAAGACGGACAGGTCACTGAGGCAGGGATGAGAGGGGGACGCTGGTCTTGGGATGAGGTCGGGGGTGGGGAGATTTTGAAGCTAATAAAGTCCACATTGAGACCATTGGATTGTAGGATTCCAAGGCGGAATATGAGGTGCCGTTTCAAAATCTCTAGCTTCAAAATCTCCCCACCCCCGACCTGATCCCAAGACCAGCACCCCCTCTCATCCCTGCCTCATTGACCTGTCCGTCTTCCCGCTCACCTATCTGCTCCTCCCACCCGACTGACCAATCCTCACCACTACCTACCTACACTCACCTTTACTAGCTTCATCCTCGCCTCCTTGACCTGTCCGTCTTCTCTCCCACCCTATCCGCTCCACTATCTACATGCTATCACTGTGCACCCCTCTCTCTTTATTTCAGAGACCCCTTCCCCCCCTCCATTTCTGAAGAAGGGTCCCGACCCGAAACATCAGCTTTCCTGCTCTTCTGATGCTCCCTGGCCTGCTGTGTTCCTCCAGCTCCACACTGTGTTATCTCAGACTCCAGCATCGGCAGTTCTTACTATCTTAGATTTTTATAGGCAGCTTTCTTCATGGTCAAAGGCAAGTGCTATCACTTTGCTGCTAACTGCAAAAATCAGGGCTGGCAAAATAATGAATCATTGAGTAGTTTTACTCTCGAGACTGGAGATAGTATCACAAATCATGTAAGATAACTAAACAAAAATCAGTCATCTATTTCACTTAATAATTTCTATTGCAAGTAGATTTTGAGCAGTATCGAAAAATGGCATTGGTGACTTTTACATAGAGGATATGTCATTATTACTGTAAATCAATAATTTCAATTTTGCATCAACCACACTCAATGATAAAATGTAACTAGTTATTTGTGTCAAAACCTACTTACAATGGGTTATCACACTGGCGTGTCCGAAAACGTACACCAGTTCCACAAGTTCGAGAGCAAGATCCAAACTTACTCCATGTCCCCCAGTTTCCATCGTGTCTTAATATGTCAGGAGTCAGCCAGATACAGTGACCTTTGAAGCAATGCTAGAAAGTAAAATGAAATTGCACAACTTAGACTTAAATTTAAATTTCCTCCCTTCGGAATATAACACTTTAAATGAATGTCACACCCTGGATGTGAACAACAACAATATCTACCACTAGCAAAATAAAGAGGACAATTGTATTAACAGAATGAAACTATAAAGTACTACATAAATTCCAAAGCACTTAAGTAGAAAAAGAATTATCAGTAAACAGGAGTCATTTCGAGGCAGTAATTTCACCTCATGGTTCAGATATTAGTTACAAACCTGAAGGTTTGCTATAACTCACAGAACTTGAGAATATTTGTGCCATGAAATTACTTTCCTCCTCTTGATATAATCGCACTGGATTATGTTAGTGATGAACAGCATAGAAATCTGTTCCTGACATTGCATTTTTGAGTTAAGATGCATCATTCTTACTGCATTACATAGCAGTGAAATTGCCCAAATCTACTATAAAAACTGAAAACAGTGCTAATGAATTGTTTGAACATTGGCCACAGCTATTCCCTGTTTCTTGTTATCCTGTCACTTGTTATCATTGTGTATTCATCATGCTGAACTTGCCTTCAAAGTTACATTTTCCAAACAGAACATCTGAAATTCTTTCATCATCCTAATGCATTGCAAAATGTCTGCTACTGACTGAGAAAAGTAAATAGGACTACACATAAAAGAAAAAAGTAGAGGTAGGTCGATACGACTGGATATATGACTTTACCTTGCCAGGAGCACACATTGTCCCATCCAGTGGAGGACCTTTCTTGGTTTTGCAGAAGTATGGATTGTCAGGATGACTACACCACAACTGCTTGCAGGGATCAAAGGTCCGAAACTGAAACCACAAATATAAGGGTGTTTAGGGAGAATGCATTTCTTCTAAATGCTGCCACACAAAATAAAATAGCACATTAAAAAGCATTGAAGATGATTTCATGACACTTATACCACATTTACCTATGAGTGATAATTTTTTTTTGTTAATCTAAGGATGCAAAATTCCTGGTACATTTTTTCTGAAAGTAAAAGACGGCATAATATTGAAAAAGACATTGACAGGAGGGCTTTCACATAACAGAAATAAAAATCTGCACAATTTTTGGATATTTAACATGTACATTCAGGATAATGTCATGGTCGATTTATTGCAGTGAGTCTTTCAAAGCTTTTTATATTCTCACTATAGTCAAATGCACTGTAATAATTGTTACTAATTGCAACTTTTATAAAGGGATTTAAATGCTGCTACAACAGGAGTAAAAATAGACAATCAAATCTTAATTTCTATCATCTGATTGTTATACCTGTAAGGTTTCATGGACTAAAATGTTTTTTTTAAAAAGAACGACACATGGATCTAAAATGGCTGCAATCGTCACCTGATCAGACACTGAGGCAAGATTCATGAAGCCTATGTTGAATAAACAAAAACATCTGCACTGAAATTACAATTTTTATCCAAAGCCATCAATACAAAACAACTGAGTTAATGCCAAGAAATTTATATTCCCTGTTTTATTCACACTTGTATGATAATTTAATATATTGGGAGATGAAATGCTTGCCTGTTGGTTGTCTGCTTGGAAATACAATGGAATTAGATCAAAAATACACCCTCAGTTATATTTCAACAGCTACTTTTGAGCAATGCAGTAGAGTAAAGGAAGCATGGATTTGTAAGCAAGAACTGGGCATTATTTTCTCTTTCTCTTTCAGGAATCACTAGAGTCAGGCAGGGTCTGAGGGAACTGGAAAGTGACTAATGTAACACCCCTGTTTAAGAAGGGAGGGAGGCAGAAGACAGGACACTATAGGCCGGTTACAAAAACAAAGTAGCTGGAAAAGCTCAGCAAGTCTGGCAGCATTTGTGAAGGAAAAAACAGAGTTAACGTTTCGGGTCGGTGACCCTTCCTCAGAACTATAGGCCGGTTAGCTTGACCTTGGTCGTTGGTGAGATTTTAGAGTCCATTATTAAGGATGACATTGTAGAATAATTGGAAGGACATGGTACAATAGGGCTGAGTCAGCACGGCTTCATCAAGAGGAGGTCATGCCTGACAAATCTGTTAGAATTCTTCGAGGAAGTAACAAGCAAGTTTGACAAAGGAGAGCCAGTGGACATGAACTATTTGGATTTCCAGAAGGCTTTTGACAAGGTGCCACACGGGAAGTTGACAAATAAGGTACCAGCCCACGGTAATAAGGGCAAGGTACTGACATGGATAGAGGATTGGCTGACCAACAAAAGGCAGAGAGTAGGGATAAAAGGATATTTTTCCAGGACAACAGCCTGTGACAACTGGAATGTATGGGGAAAGCACGGCAAAGAGGAGGAGATCGAGCCTCTGTAGGAAGTGCGGTCCCATATGGCTAAGCACTTCCGTAAGTCTGTAATGTTTGGCTTTTAGCTTTGTTTCTTTATTTTTCTACTTAATACTAAGAATTACTGTAACATTTAATTTTTAATTTTGTTCTTTCTTTCTACCCTGTTCTTATGATTCTGTACCTAGATACTTGTACCTAAGATGGCACCACTATGTCATCATTATACACTTTTCACTGCACTGTTCTACTTTTGTACTTAAGTATATGTGACAATAAAAAAATCTAAATCTAAATCTAAATCTAGTGGAGTTATGCAGGAGTCTGTTTTGGGACCACAACTATTCATGTTATACATTAATGATCTAGACAAAGGAACTGAAGGATTGTTGCTAAGTCTGCAGATGAAACAAAGATAGGTGTAGGGACAGCTAATGTTGAGGAAGCAGGGAGGCTGCTGAAAGATTTGGACAGGCTAGGAGATTGGGCAAAGAACTGGCAGATGAAATACAATGTGGGAAATAGTGAGGTTATGTACTTTGATACAAAGAATAGAGGCATAGACTATTTTCTAATTGGGGAAAGCTTTCAGAAATCTCAAGCATAAAGGGACTTGGGAGTCCGAGTTCAAGATTCTCTTAGGGATAACATGCAGGTTCAGTTGCTAGTTAGGAAGGAAAATGCAATGTTAGTATCCATTCCACCAGAGCTAGAATGCAAGTGCAGGGATGTACTGTTTAGACCGCATAAGATGCTGGTCAGACTGCATTTAGAATATTATCATAAATTCCCATTCAGACCATCAACTCTGCACCGACCCTCTGAAGAGCATCCCACCCAGATCCACCCCATCCCTGTAACCCCTCATTTGCCATGGTTAATCCAACTAACCCGCACCTCCCTGCACACTATAGGCAATTTAGCGTGGCCAATCCATTTAACCTGCAGATCTTTGGACCATGGAAGGAAGCTGGAACACCCAGCAGAAATCCACACAGACACGGAGAATGTGCAAACTCCACACAGACAGTCACCAAGTCTGGAATCGAACTGGGTCCCTGGTGCTGTAAAGCAGCGAGCTGGCCCTGAGCAGATATGAACAGTTTTGGGCACTGTATAGAAACATGGTAATTAGGAACGGGAGCAAGCAATTCAGCTCTTTGAGTCCATTCCACTATTTAACATGATCATGGCTGATCTTATCCTGGTCTCAACTCCACTTTCCTGCCTGTCCCCCAAAGTCCTTAATCCTGCTTTGCATCAGAAACATATCTATTACTTTCTAGAATCTGTTGATTGATTCTGCCTCCACTGCACTCTGGGGCACTGAGTTCCACAGATTCACAACCCTCTGAGAGAAGTAGTTTCTCCTCGTCTTACTTTGAAGCCTACCTCTTCTCACTGCATATCTATGACCTCTTCTTCGAGGTTGTCCCACAAGAGGGGGAGCATCTGTTCAACATCCACCTTATCAATCCCCTTTAGCATTTTATATAACTCAATCAGTTTCCCCACCCCCCTCATTCTTCTGAACTCTAGGTAGTACAAGCCAAAGCTATTCAACCGCTCCTCATACAACAGCCCTTTCATCCCTGGAATCAACCCAGTGAAGCTCCTGAGGAAGAATGTGCTGGTGTTTGGAGGGCTCCAGAGGAGGTTTACAAGAATGATCTCAGGGATGAAGGGCTTGTGATATGAGGAGGGGCTGAGGACTCTCGGTCTGTTCTCAAGGGGGATTGAGGGGGACTCTGATTGAAACTTACAGATTACTGAGAGGCCTGAATAGAGTGAACATGGATAAGATGTTTCCACTAGTAGGAAAGACTAGAACCTGAGGGCACAGCCTCAGAGTGAAGGGGCAACATTTTAGAATTGAGATGAGGAGGACTTTTTTTCAGTCAGAGGGTAGTTAATCTGTGGAACTCATTGCCACAGAGGGCTGTGGAGGCTTAGTCATTGAGTGTATTCAAGACAGAGATAGATAGGTTCTTGATTGGTAAGGGAATCAGGGGTTGCAGGGAGAAGACAGGAGAATGGGGTTGAGAAACATACCATTATTAATTGAATGGTGGAGCAGACTCAATGGGTTGAATCGCCTAATTCTGCTCCTATATCTTACAATCTTATGATTCCCTTATTCTCCTGGAAAGCAACACTCATGTAAAACACAAATTGGGGAAACAACCATTCATCGAGAACTCAAATTTATTTACAAACTTTGCCACTGCTGAGGATACCAGTTATCAATTAAACACCAGTGTTCTCAGATTATTTCACTTTATGGGCTCCAAAGAATTTTAAACTGCATAACCTTTATTCTCCCTGTCCATAATCTTCTTTTAAAACTTTTAAAAATGTGTTCATGGGACATGGCCTTTACTTGTTACCCACCTTTGATTGTCCTTGAATTGAGTAGCTGACTAGATCAGATCAGAGAACAGTTAAGAGTCAATCACACTGCGGTGAGTTTGGAGTTAGCTGTAGGCCAGACCAGGTGATGACAGCAGATTTCCTTCTCTAAAGGACATGAGTGATCCAAGCGAGATTTTTGAACAATACTTGCCACGGTCACCATGACCTAGACTAGCTTATTATCTGTATTTGTTTGTATGTTTGACATCATGATTTTATTATTTTCTGTTGGGGTTAGAAGATTGTAAAATTCCTTTTTCATTCACTGAAGTGAACTTTGGTAATTTGCTCTCTCATTTTCTAGCCAACTATGTTTTAATATAACTGTGATAGCTGTGTATCAAAGTATTTAAAATATTTATTGCAAATGATCAAGTTGACTTCATCTCTTCATCCGGTCATAACAATATTAAGTGCTTCTAATTTTCATTTTACAAAATTGACAGACGTAATTTTGAACTTCCTCCCAAAATGAGCTGCTGCAGTACTCTCACATCAAAATAAAGGTTTTGAAGAATTGGATAATTGCATAATAATGGCTTGGTACATCCTTTTAATTATAGTCAGATCATTAAGCTTATGCAGTGAATCATTTATGCTCATTTAAAGTGGGCACAGATAGAAAATTGCTGAAGGATATGAATGTCCAAAAATTGCCCAGCTGACGATTATACAGACTGCACTTTGCTGAATTTTATTCAAAATGAATTTTATATTGTGTACAAGTTTGTAATTAAGAGTCTTCACATTTATAGTCTTGTCAGAAATGCACACTTATAACAGTATAATTTGATGGTTTGGAAGTGAAATGAATTTGTTCCTTGTGACTAGGTATCTTTCAGACATATAATTGCAGTTTTGTAGTCTCTTGGTGCTGTTCCAATAACGGTTCCGATCCAGAAAGGCAATGGAAGTGGCTCACAATGCATATTCTCCAGAAAGGTGTGCACAACTTAGGTACAACCTTGAGCGCACTTGGTATTCTGGCCCTTGGTGGTTCCTACTTCTTAACAGGACATTGCGTAACGCAGGTACAATTTAAGTTCTGCTTATAGTTAATATATCCTTACAAATAGTTCAATGATAATGTACTAAAGTCTCAGAGTCAGGCACTTTGGTTTTCTTCAAAATGTACAGCACTGCTACAAAAGCATAGAGGTTGTATGTACATGCTTAGCAGTTCTGTATGTTTTACAGAAAGCAGGATGCAATGTTGGAAAAAGAATCAGCACCTGAATCTTGGGACAAGGCTGCCAATTGGACCAGAACAGTGTAATTTGTTTAGATTTGCTAATTACTAAGGAAATTCAATAACTTTCAACTCTACACTGAAAAAATTAACGCAATGTTTTTTTCATGAAATGTGCTGTGGAACATTTATGCTCTCATTATTAGAAACTGGAGCGTGATTGCTCAAAATTTCTTAATCTAGGAACCTCTACAATTAATCACTCAACTAACTGCATGCTATTATCCAAGATTATCTACTGCCCTAATAGATTTTATTGTGAGATGGTAAGAACTGCCAATGCAGGAGTCAGAGATGATACAGTGTGGAGCTGGAGGAGCACAGCAGGCCAGGCAGCATCAGAGGGGCAGGAAAGCTGACGTTTCAGGTCGGGACTCTTCTTCAGAAATGCTTCGCAGTGGGGTCATAACTCAATCAGAGATAGTAAGAGCTGCCGATGCTGGAGTCTGCAGAAGGGTCCCAATCCGAAACATCAACTTTCCTGCTCCTCTGATGCTGCCTGGCCTGCTGTGTTCCTCCAGCTCCACACTGTGTTACCAATGTTTTATTGTGATGGAATCTATGGTTTCAAATTTTGTATCTTTTCAGACCTTGATTGAGAAAGGAAACTGACACTTCCAGTTTCTAAGGAAACTAAATTGAAACTGAGATGGAACCAGGATTTCTGGGGAGACCGAAGCTTGTTGAAACCATATTTAAGAACCTAGATAGATGAGAGCTCAGGTGATGATCCCACTGTGCAGTATAGGGAGGCTGAAGAAGATGAAGCTAGATCCAGCAGCTATGAAGTGGCAAGTATGGAGTTGCTGAAGTTGTCTCTAGTACATGAAAATAACATCCACCCTCGAGACAATCATGAGCAGAGTTGACGAGATTTGGCAGATGTGTGTCATTTTTTTGGTGAAAACTCTATCCATGTTTGGATTGCTGTGGGCTGCTGTTGCCGAAGGATCAGACAAACCTTTACAAGGAACTGAAATTCTTTATGAATAAGACAAGTTTGAAGGACTTTGTGGCTGAGATTAATGACACATATGTTGGATGGGCTTCTGAGGTGATTTGTAAATCTGTCTTAGTTATATCTACCACTTAATGTTTGATTTATGGTTTGTAATTGACTACAGTTTGCTTGTATGTTCATGCTTTTCTTTGATTCTGGGTTTTATAGAATAGGTGGTTACCCAAGGTATTAGATATGGCTTGTTTTGTTTGAATCTCATACAGTAAAAAATATTTTGCATCAAACCATGGAATCTTGTGACTTCATTCTTTAAGTAAATAACTAGGATTTTGTTTCTTTTGTGAAGTTTCTGGTCTCAACTGAGATCATAACATTATAAATAAATTTTAGGAAAGGTTTTAAAAGTGAGCAACAATGTGGGGATTAAATCAAACCATATTGAAGTTTTAACATTGTACTTTCAGAAAATACTTGCGTAATGCCTCATTTTTCAAGCATTTTATGCCAGTTTGTGTAAGAAATTTCAAACTTTTTTGCAGCTTTTAAGCTGGAAAATATAAAGGTTTAAAATTTCCCTAGGTTCTCCACATTTGCCAATTTCATCTGGCCTGTAAATGGAGGAAAATTTCAAGAAACTGGGTTAAATAGATGACATGCAACTTGGATACCACTACAATTTTACTGATTTGAATATACTGACTAGAACAAGACAACATAAATAACAGTAACTGGCAAGATTCTCAGAATTGCTTTGGCTTGTTCATCCTAATTCAGGGCTTCAGATTATTTTACCATTTCATGCAGTTGTGTTTATAAATGGTATATACAGATATTGATAAGTTTATAGAGCTTTACAAGTGGCTTCCTTCATTCTTTTGTTAGCAATAGATCATTCAGGGTTCTGCATAAGTTGCAGTAGGAAAGTAGCACCCATAGAAATTCTACACCAAATATGGAGTGCATCTGATGCATGCTGTATAGTTCTGAAAGAGCTTTGATCACACTTACTGCTGTGCACATCATATAGCCCATTCCAAAGTCAAAGCGACATTGTTCATTCATAGAGTAGTTGATGCCTGGAAGTTGTGGTAACAATGGCCAGTCATGTTCAAATGGATCATCACGTAGACAGTCATATGAACTGCAATGAAAAAATATTTTTAAACAATTTGTTCTCAAAGTTATTGCCCAGCCAGAAGATGTAAAATATCTGAGTAAAATTTTATGATTTAGACCCTAAGTAATAATGATAGCATGGCCAGCATTCTTCACTTCCTGCCCATCCTCACTGTAATCCTAGGTCAGGTCATCACATGCACAATGCCAGCTCCCGGGAGGATCCTATTTGCCAGTGGAAGGCAGTGATTGTAACAAAGGCAGATTCCAGTGGCGCTACAGAGTGGGCAAGGTTTACAGGCCTTGAGAACCTGAACTGCATATTACTTCTAGGCCATGGTAGGCTATGTGATTTACTGAGAAAAGTATTCCATCTGCTCCAGCACTACCCTAGGGGTTCCTGTCAGTCCCCTTCACTGAGCAGGCCAAAACAATAGCTCAACATACCACAATCAATTTAATATACACTAAGCAAGGTAAGGTTTGCATTTTCCATGACACCATTAAGAAATGTAACAGGCTGGGATGTCTAACTGCCATGATGTTCCTGCTGTGGTCCTGATCCATTCTCTGAACAAGCTGAATTATAATCATGGGCACAGGGTGCCAACAGTAAAGCTACCTGCCATTGGAAGATTGCCATGGGGGCTATCAATAGTGAAATGTAATAGCTTCAAAAGGTATACACTTACAATGGTTTTATATTAAAGTGGAGTCTTTTTGTCTTGATAGTCAAATTTTGGACTCAGTGGAAGAACCCAATGTTGGCTAAGGAGCTGGGTCAACAAATATTAATCCAATAATTTGACTGGCCAACAGATTACATTTCAACTTTAATTTCTCATTCTTATTTTCAAATTGCAACACTGCCTCAGACTGTCGGAAATTTGTAAACATCTCCTCCAATATCTCAGTGCTCCTGCAATCCTAGCCTCTTATGCCTCTGAACAGTAGTTTCTCCACCATTGGTGGTCACACTTTCAGCATTAGCCTCTAAGGTCCAGAATTCTGTTCTTGAATGTCTTGGCATCTCTATTGTCTCCTCATTTAAGTCATTCCTTAAAACCTGTCTCTGACCAAAGTTTGGATCATGTGCCTTTTATGCTTTTGTATGGCTTTTAAGCCCCCTTAAACCATCGCAGTTCCTGGGCTCATAGTGCTCCCCAAAGGTATTAAGTAGGGAATTACAGGGTATGGTCCAGCCAATTAAGAAAGAACAGTAGTAAAATGCATGTGAAAGCTTCCTGTGTTTTTGCATCATTTTCCTTTCTCTCTATGATCTCTTTCTGGGAACAAAGATAAAAAGGAAAAACGGATGCTAGCGCTTGTTTCTCTGCCAGAAGGTAACATTATTCTGAAGGTAATGATAGAGAACAGGAAAGCAACGCTAACCATAACGCAAATCACTCTGAAATATTTTTGAACACAGTAAACACACATAACATTTGTTTCAAAAAGAACATTGTGAGTAATGCTGGGCTAGACTTACTGAACTCTCTATATTTGACTGGAGGAAGGTCATACATCTGCTACTTTATCCATTGCGAGACCACAACAACCTTCCACTTACTGTAAGTATCGGCTCAGCTCCTGTTGACTACAACGGGACCAATGGAAACGATGGAATGCAGCTTGAACCAGTGGTGCCATGATACTTCCCATTTTGATCTCATCGCCACAGTGGTTGCCTTGGCCATCATGTTCCATGCCTAGCCTAGTAGATAGGAAAATACAAAGTTAGGCGATCACTACAATAGAATAAAAAGATGGACTTGTACCATTGTTTTAAGTTCACTGTATGGCCCAGATTTCTGCCAGTTGGAGAGCTCTTCACTGTGGCAAAAATGTTAGAAATAGCCCAAAATCACAAGTCCCTCCCCCAAATACACCATTTTTGCAGGGGTGGAAAGCAGTCAGTGTGGGCATCACACATTCACGTTTCACGGAGATGGCTAGCATTAAAGTGGTCATTTGTCACCTTTTAAATCCCAGTTTAGAAACTTAGCAGCAAAGAATTTAAAGCGAACACGACAGACCAATTCAGAGCAATGTGTATCTTTTGGAAAGGCAGAATATCGCTTTGGAAAGCTACGCTACCCACTCCAGTGATTATGATCCCAGGACGTCTTGGGGGTTGGGGGTCAGGCATCCTTTGGAGGGGGCCCAGGTCCCCTTGAAAAAATGTATCCCACTTCTTGTCAAGTTTTAACAGGTTTGATATGTTTGAGAGGTCTTCCCACACCACACCCCAAACCCCCTCCCAACAAAGGGTACTTTTTCTACTCCTAGGGTAACAGGCATCCATTGGTGAGGGCCCGCATCCTCGTTTGTGGGTTGGCAAGGGGTTGAAAAGTACCCTTTGTTGGGAGAGGGTTGGGGGGGGTGGTGGAGAAAAACCCCTCAAACATATTCTTGACAAGTTAAAACTTGTCAAGAAGTGACAATATTTTTTCAAACCTATCAAGAGCTGTCAAACCTGTCAAGGCCTGTCAAGAACCCGTTATTGTCAAGTGTCAAGTAGTCTCAAGATCTGCCAAAATCTGAATGTGTTCCTCTCAACTAAGAGCTGTCTATGATAATGAACTTTTATTTTTTTTCCCTGTGTGTATGGGAATCTGTGGATACTAGGTGAGTTGGCATGGTAGGTGAAAGGGATGGGTGCCTGGCTTGGATCAGGCATGAAGTTGGTGTGCAGGTTTAAGGGCCGTGGGGTATGACAAGATGGACATAGAATGCAATAGGAGCCATGGGTATGAGTAGATGGGCATAGTAGGACTGTGGGCCGTAGGGGATAAGTAGAGGACATTAAATGGCATGGATGGAACATGGAAAGGGATTGGATTTCGGGGGTGGGAGGGAAGGTGCGGGGTTGTGAGCAGTCAGAAATTGAGGAATGATTTATATTGTATTGTTTTGTTTTAATTGTTGGATTGTGCTGTACTGAGGCAGGTTTTGCACTCAGCCTGCCTCAGTAACAGGCAGCCTCTGCAGTTCTCCTTGGGTAGGTCTGGCCCAATTCTGAATGCAGCCCACATCCCCGCAGCCCTCCCCCACCACCAGGCTGACTGAAAATGGGAGAGTGCGAACAACCACTTTTAAATGTCAGATTCGTACAGCTTAAAATTCTTCACCTCAGTGCTCCTGACCGAAGAATTAAAAATGGGGCTTGTGTGTTCAATCACGAGATAAAGTTAAGTACCCATCATTAAAACAGTCACTGCAAAGTTGAAGTGAAGACATGACTATTGGCTGAATCTTCTGTTTTTTTTGGCTAAGTGCAAATTGCATTGAGCTTTCTGGAGGGATTCTCACAAAGAGACCTCATGGAATTTCTCACCCTATCATATTAAATGCACATCATTAACTACCTACCCATCCCCTAAGGCATTCCTCATGTCCAATTCCATCCCCATCCTACTATTCCCAGAGCAACAGGTATCTGTCCTATAAATGTGCAAAAAGAAAGCCTAATCCTTGTCTGAAACCCCTTCCTGAAAGTGGGACATTTGCCTATATATTTGGCCTAACCAGCTGTTATCAAATGGCCATTAGAAATCACAACCAAATAAAATACTTAATATAAAGCCTAGAAGATCATTTCACAGCAATCCTGAATATCACTGCTGATTGTACATGGATGAACAATCTTCCCCTAACTGACCCCGTCAGGATTGCCTGCCCTGAAGCCCAAGAGCTACCAGACATAGTGCTGCCAGCGAGACAGGTGACTCACCTTTATCCTCATGGAGACAACAAAAGTTTCTGGATTCTCCTATACGTCAGCCTGGCTCACATCTGAGTCGGGAAATCATGGGTTAAAACTCTACTCTGGACACTTAGGAATATAATCCACTCTGATTATGTATGCTGTACTGAGGGAATGCTGCTGGACAGGTCGTAATACAGACAAGTTGTGAAAGCAAAACCCTGCCAGTCCTCACAGGAGAATGAGAATGATCTCATAGCGTGATTCAAAGAACAGGGGAGTGTTCCAGTGCCCCAGTCAATATTTATCTCTCAACTAAAGTCACTAAACTGACAGGTCATCATCTGATTGCTGTTTGTAGGCCTTTGCTATGTGCAAGTTGGGTGCTACACTTTTTTCTAAACATTAAAAGTATTTTGATGCACTCAGAGTTTGGCCTGAATTATTAGCTCTGTTTTCTCTCTCTATGGATGCTGCACGATTTCCTGTGTCTGTTCAGCATTTTTCATTTTTATATCAAAAAGGACTTAATTGCTGTAAAGTGTTTTAGGGACATCTTGGGTGGTGCTATATAAATGATAATCGTTTCCTTCAAGCAACTGTAATGTGGGAGATGAGATGGGAGTGTGAAATATACTGATCTAAGCAACAGTTTGATCTATATGTGAGGTCCATGTTAGCTGATATTTAAACTTTAGCCAGAATCAGCAACAAGTCTAACAGTTGGTATGTTGTAATTTGGCTGCAAGGGTGCTCGCTGCAGATAGCAAAATTCTGCTACTAGAACATAGAACATAGAACATAGAACATTACAGCGCAGTACAGGCCCTTCGGCCCTCGATGTTGCGCCGACCTGTGAAACCAATCTGAAGCCCATCTAACCTAAACTATTCCATTATCATCCATATGTTTATCCAATGACCATTTAAATGCCCTTAAAGTGGACGAGTCTACTATTTTTGCAGGCAGGGCATTCCACGCCCTTACTACTCTCTGAGTAAAGAACCTACCTCTGACATCTGTCCTATATCTATCACCCCTCAATTTAAAGCTATGTCCCCTTGTGCTAGCCATCACCATCCGAGGAAAAAGGCTCCCACTGTCCACCCTATCTAATCCTCTGATCATCTTGTATGTCTCTATCAAGTCACCTCTTAACCTTCTTCTCTCTAACGAAAACAGCCTCAAGACCCTCAGCCTTTCCTCATAAGACCTTCCCTCCATACCAGGCAACATCCTGGTAAATCTCCTCTGCACCCTTTCCAATGCTTCCACATCCTTCCTATAATGCGGTGACCAGAACTGTACGCAATACTCCAAGTGCGGCCGCACCAGAGTTTTGTACAGCTGCAACATGACCTTGTGGCTCCGAAACTCAATCCCTCTAACAATAAAACCTAACATACTGTACGCCTTCTTAACAACGCTATCAACCTGGGTGGCAACTTTCAGTGGTCTATGCACATGGACACCGAGATCTTTCTGCTCATCCACACTACCAAGAATCTTACCATTAGCCCAGTACTCTGTATTCCTGTTATTCCTTCCAAAGTGAATCACCTCACACTTTTCCGCATTAAACTCCATTTGCCACCTCTCAGCCCAGCTCTGCAGCTTATCTATGTCCCTCTGTAACCTGCAACATCCTTCCGCACTATCCACAACTCCACCAACTTTGGTGTCATCCGCAAATTTACTAACCCTTTGGTGTCATCCGCAAATTTACTAGCATCCTGCTGACCCACAGGAAGCTGAACCCATTGGACTTGGCACTGTCAGTATGCCAAGGGTACTGCAAACACTGAAAAATACATTGCTTCTACCACATCATATATTTGCATTCCAGTACAACTTACTTCCTATTTTAAATGGAATTGTCGGAGAAAAAGAAACCCACATTAGTATTGTGTTCTGGGCTTTTAAATATTTCTGTATGCAACTTAGTGGGTTCTTAGCAATGAGTTTCAACAAGTCTCTGAATCAGACATGCTCAAAGACTGGTGGGTTCTAGTTCATGGGCACTGGCACCAGCACTGGGGTAAGTGGGATCTGTGTCGATGGGACAGACTCCACCTGAACTTGTAAACCAGATAACTAGGGGAGTAGACAGGATTTCAAACTAAATGGTGGGGCAAATGATCAAATTTGAGAGATGTGATAAATCAAAGAATAAAGTCAAGGCCAATGAGAAAGGTAGAGTAAACAGTCTCCTGTCAATGGAAGATACATCAACGACAACATTCAACATCACTTCCAGTGTGCCAGCGCAACATTTGGCTGCTTTAAAAACTAGGAATTTGATGACAAAGACCTCAAACCTGGAAACAAGCTTATGGTCTATTTGGTAGTAGTTCTATCTGCCCTTCTTCTTGTGTCAGAGACATGAGCAACGTACTGTAGACACCTCAAATCCCTAAATAAATATCACCAGGATGCTTCTGCAAAATCCCACAAATTCAATGGCAGGTCAGTCACATTAATATCAGTACCCTCTCTCAGGCCAATATCCTCAATATTAAGACAATGGTTAGAGTCATCAGCTGCATTGGACAGGTTTCATCACCCAAGTATCTGAAACTTCCTAAAGAAGCTTTCTACTCGAAGCCTCATCAGGGCAAATAGTTATCAGGAAGGCACAGGAAAAATTTCAAGGACATCCTCAAAGCCTCCTAAAAGATTTAATACCTCCATGAACTCATGGGACTCTCTTGCCCCAAAACACTCAAACTGGAATAGAAGCATCCACAAAGAAGCTAACCATTTCACGTTCCTCTGTTCCTCCCTGGCGGAGGCCTATTGCAAACAGCAGGAGGAGCATGCAGAAACCAACCTCCTCTTCAAACACCACCTACCCCATCTTTGTGGATGCAACATTGGATTAATTAGTCATCTCGGGACCTATAACTCCAGAGTGGAGGAAAATCACCTTTGATCCTGAGGGGCTGCCTAAAACGAATACAACAACAGTGGACTAGAATTTTGCAGCATTACACACCTTCTCACCAACTTTACACCCCACCACCGCTGCTGAAATCTTTACCTATTTTCTTGTTATTTCTGCACTTAAGTTTTCAATACTGCCCTACCAGCTGTCCACGCTCCCAGACTTCTCAAAATCTCACTGCTCATATCCTGTCTACCATCCAGTCCTATTTCCTCATTAATCCCTGCCTGTTGACCTAAACTGGCTCTCCGTCCATGATACATTAAAATCTAAATAATTAATCTTATTTCCCAATCTACTTTTGCAAATTCTTTCAGTCTTGCTTCTTCGTTCACCTTCTGTAGTCCCTTGCTTCTGGCCTTTTATACAATCCCGATCCTTGACAGCGAAGATTGATAAAAGAGTCTGTAACTCAGTCCCACTTTTTGCAACTACCTACAAACCCTCTCTGCTTCTTTCGACACTCTGATCCACCTTTAAGAATTATCACAACTTTGTTCGTTCATTCATTCATTCTTTCTTCCTTTCTTCTTTCCCAACTCTCCCTTCATGACTCAAGATTGGCTCCTTTACATTTTTTTCCTTGAGTAAGTATTATTCAATGTCTTTCGGCATAAAAGTTGCTATATGATGCCTGGTGTTCTAATATTTAAAGCAATGTTCTTCTTGATAGTATCATGTGCTTTTGTGCTTTTCAAGTTTGTATTTGAACCATAAGATTTGACACTTACACATGACCGGTTTCATGAGCAACAACAAATGCAGATGAAAAGCCATCTTCATGGTTCAGAGTGCAACTTCGGACTGGATGGCACATACCTGTAACTGGCGCATAACCTACAACAGACAGAAAATTATCGGAGAAGAATGCATTTAAATAACATGTAAACAATATTGAAAAATATCAATTGTGTTTTTTTCTTATTTCAGCATTGATAAATAAGACATTATTATTAAACATACACACAGAAATGTATGCGTTAACATAGTTATCAGCATCATGTACAATTTATATTGTCTAAAGACTAATCATTCTTGATTCTACTTTAATCTGTAAAATGATATATCTAACCTCTGCCAAAACTAAAGACTAAAGCAAGCAAAACCCATTATTTCAAATCCTATTGGTAAACCAACTAATGAGGCAGATGTTCTAGACAGCTTAAAAATTATAAGATAACCATAATGTATATTATGCTTATCTGTTACGAAAACACTAAATACTAAAATCTAGCATTTAATACTGGTTTCAGAAAATTACTATGAATAAAAGATGCTAAAATTCCATGAATTCATTCCATTTTTACCATTTACTTCCATTGTGTCCCATTTTGAAGAAACGTAAGTAGCCTTATGATTTATACCAATTATTGTTCAATACTTTAGGGGAGACGATGGCCTAGTGGTATTATCGCTGGACTGTTAATCCAGAGACCCAGATAATGTTCTGGGGACCCAGGTTCACATCCTGCCATGGCAGATGGTGGAATTTGAATTCAATAAATATCTGGAATTAAGAATCTAATGATGACTGTGAATCCATTGTCGATTGTCAGAAAAACCTATCTGGTTCACTAATATCCTTTAGGGAAGAAACTGCCATCCTTACCTGGTCTGGCCTACATGTGACTCCAGACCCACAGCAATGTGGTTGACTCTGAACTGCCCTCTGGGCAATTAGGGATAGGCAATAAATGCTGCCTAGCCAGCGATGCCCTCATCCCGTGAATGAATAAAGAAAACAAAAGAAAAAAACTACCAGACAGTGGTATAGTATTTGGAGTTGTTAAGCAAAAGTATTGCAATCTAGAAAGTCAATGGTAATGTGTAGGGATAAAATGGACATCAAAGTGTCCAACATGATGATTGGCTTGCAAGCACATATTTGGAGTCAGAAGTCACCATCTTCGAATAATCCAGCATAAATCCACCAAATTCATGTTACAATCTGGTTAGAGATAAATGACGTTTTGCTTAAAGTTGGTGAAGTTTAAGGTCTCGTACTTTCTAGGAGAATAAAGTTGCATGATCGCACAGTTTTGAACAAACAAAATAAAACTGACTGTACAAAGTTAGAATAATAATATAATCTACGATATAATGCAATTTATACTCTAACATTCAGAATGAACGTGAGGCAGACAAACTGTAGCTGAACATCCCAGAGAACACATCAATTAGCAGATGTGGTCAAGACAGATTCCACAGAATTCTCAGCAACATGCCAAGACTTTATTGACACTGTCACCAAATCTCATTCAAACTTTCACAAGGCTGCCAATATTTCATTTATGAAGATCTAGCTTTGGAACTCATTCAACAACAACTGCTCATTTCCTGGTAGGTTTATTTTACTTCCAAGGCTGCGTTCCCAAAATTCCTGAGACCACTTGCAAGTCCCCAAATACTGCTACAATTTCAGCTTTTTACCAGCCTCCATTAAGCAGGTGCTGCACCTGAAATTTCCTGAGCTCCCATCACCAGCACATCATGGTCCTTCATTTCAGTTGAACTGACCTCAAGAATGTATCCCACTAGGCTTCACAAGACTGTACTCCATCATGTAAATTCCAGCTCTCTAGCTGTTCTGTATGAACATTACTGCCTATGGGCTATCATTTGCTCCAACAACCAGCTATCATCAGCAGGTGGCTACATGGAACCAACTTCTCTGACTTTCTCTCATTAACAACAGACTGAGCCAACTGCTGATCATTGACCCTTGAACTGATTTGAGCGACCTATTGAAACACATCAAGGGACTTCTTCCCTTGGTACTCAGCAGAATCAAATGGAACTACCAGTGGAACATCCTGTGCTTGTGTTAGAATTTATTCAAATTGCTGGCTGTTGCCATATCTATATAGCCATCAAAACAGACATTTGTCCCTTAGCATTTTTATTGCCTGCTTTACAAATGCCTGCTTGACCTGAATACATCTGGCTGCAATTAGGAAGATCAGATCTATATGCAGCCTAACCAGCAGACACCATCTAAAAAAGCAAGTCTAAAAAGTACTTAGCTAAGTGTTGAGTTAAAAGATGCAGGACGACATTATTACAACAGTTGACTGCTGACTACTGCTAACCAACGCCCTCTTGATCATTGCCTTGCTCTCCCACTTCCCTCAACCTCCCTCCAAACACAGTTTTGATCCCACTTCTCCTGATTGCCTCTACTCCTGATTGTCTTCCCCTGCTAGGCACCCACAACTCCCTTCCAATCAGCCTCTCCTCTTGTATGGGGCAGTGTTGCTGTCAGTAGCCCAAACGTATATTGAGTTTTGTGGGTAAGCTGCTATGGATGCCCAGCATGTAACTGCAGCTCATCAGTCTGAGCTAAGTGAGACCTGGAGCCCAATCTTCAATGGGTCCACCTTGGGCTGCACGTCCCCATATCATCCTGGAATTTTAAAACATCGGACTGGAAAATAGCATGCCAGTTACTATGAAATGCATTCCCTTGATCATTTATCAAAAAGTATGTAAGAGAACAGGACAAAACCATGCACCCAACCTGAATAGAATACAGTACCTTGCATTCCTGATGGTCCAAAGTCCTGCCTTGTTAGAAAGATGGCATGGTCATGATATTCTGCATGGCTTGTATCAGACTTCTGCTGGGAGTAAGCCCATCGGCACACATTCTCCAAACTTTGTGAGGGGTTCCCAATTTCAATTAAAGTAACAGACTAAGAAAGGAAACAATTCTCTTTAAATTTTAGCGCAATTTCAACTGACTACAGTGCAAGAGTTAGAACATGCTTCAAGCGAGAGATTGTTGAATATGTGGCATTATTTTCTGAACTAATAGCAATTTGCCTTCCATTTTCACTGATTTTTAAAATTTAATTTAAAAACGCTTTGTATATTTACTATTTCCCATAGTAATATTCACACACAACATTTTCCTTTAATTGTGTGCGCCTTCCTTTGTGTGACTGCGAATCTGCTTGCCTCCCACTTTCCATCACTTGCTGTCTTCTTTCTGGCGCTGATTGGTGTTCCAGTCTGCCTGTCTCTTTCTCACACTCGGTATGATTCTCAGACATTTTGGCACTGAAGTTACACTGTGGAATACTTGAACTAGATTACTGAAGGATTTCTCTGAATGCTGTTCTTGTTTCCAAGGAGGCTTCGAACCACTTAAAAGAAATGGGGTTAATTTTTGTCGTCACTTACTTAGGCATGCATTTGGACAAGCAGACAGCCTGCCCGTAGAACTTATCCAACTTTCAGTCCATTGAAATTGAGCTCCCGGTGCAGAACCTCACATACCAGATGTGGATTTCAAAATGTTGATTTTTTTTTGTAACTATTCAATTATTGAATTGTAACATTCTCACACATTGCGTGCCTGAATCTCTCACATGCACTTCTCAGCAAAACTTTCACTCGTAGGCTAGAGTTAGAAAATTTCATTTGAATCGTTAATGTTTTAAAAACTGCTTTAAACACATGAGTTGGAGTTGCAAGACGCTCGCCACTTTTCTTTTACAAGAGCAGGCTCTGCAGCACAAGTGGTTTTCGCACTGAGGCCACCCAGAGTGTTGTGGTGGGATGGGGTGGATGTTTTGGTGGCAGGATGGAAGGAAGCTATTAACAGAAAGCCCACGTAAAGAGTTGGGCCGTGAACACATTTTGGATGTTTGTACCTGCTCACATCAGAGGAGGCCGGGCAACATGAAAACAACCTGTAAGTTTGTGGAAAGGGCATTTCCTTGGCTCTTTTGCCAAGCCATGGCATTAGAATGCCATTTTCCTAACCAACTGGAGCAGGTAGCCCTGCTCACAGCCAACCCAGGATTCTTGGAGCCTCGGTACTTAAAGGGATCCTGGTGAGAGACAAAAATGGAACCATTTTACAATTAGTCAGTGAGAGACAGAAACTTGAATGATGGAATCTCAATGCAGGAAGGACACTGTTGCTCCCTACATATATCCCTTCCTGGAGATCTTATTGCAGGATATAAGAGTTCACAGGGAAATTTTGTAAAGAAGTTTACCTCAGAGGCATAGCTGGAGGTGAATGAGGAACTGAGCAGTAGGAGTATAGCCTCTTGCTCGAGCTTTAGAGTCTATGACTATACCACAGAGGTTCAATAACCTCACTAAGTAAGTGAATGGCATTCCACATTCAAGTGATTGTTTAAATGTTCTGACATCACTAGCTTTCTCCTGCCCGGCATTCCTCAGACCAACACATCTTTCAATTCCATCCATTCTTTCTCAAGGCACCTCCTCACAAGCCCATTTGATCAGCCACCATCGGACACTTGTCTTCTTCTTATTGTTATTTCACATCCATCCCTCAAAGTGAGTGATCTTCCACAAATGTCAGACTATTCTCTCAAAGCATATCAGTTCTTACACCACTGCGTCTCCTATATTACCTTGCAGAATTGCACCTCACAAAACACCAGGGAAAGACAGAGAATCAGGAGTGGCTCTCCAGTCAGAGCTACCCTGATCATTCTGGATGAATATGCATCGAAAATGAGCAGAGCTTTAGAATCTATGACCATTGGCGATGAAGTGGTGGAGGGCTGGGGAACACAGGGTTCTTATAGAGATAGTAGGAACTGCAGATGCTGGAGAATCTGAGATAACAAGGTGTAGAGCTGGATGAACACAGCAGGCCTGAAGAAGGGTGTAGGCCCGAAACGTCAGTCTTCCTGCTCCTCTGATGCTGCTTGGCCTGCTGTGTTCATCCAGCTCTACACCTTGTTATCACAGGGTTCTTACAATTAGCTGGTGACAGGATTTATACTTCATGGCCACTTGACAACACTCACTCATGTTGGCTTGAAAGCAATAGCCACTGAAATATGATGATATTCAAAATGTTGTTTTGAAACCCATTTACTTTGTTCTAATTCACGTCATAGAGTCATAAAACATGGATCCAGCTCATCCATGCTGACCAAGTTTCCCAAACTAAACTTGTCCCACTTGCCTGCATTTGGCCATATCTATGCCTTTCCTATTCATGTACCTATCCAAATGTCTTTTAAACATTGTAACTGTACTTACATCTACCACTTCATCTGGCAATTCATTCCAAATACGAACCACTCTCTGTGTGAAAAAGATGCCCCTAAGGTCCCTTTTAAATCTTTTGCCTCTTACCTTAAAAATATGCCTCCTTGTTTTGAACTCCCCCACCCTAGGGAAAAGACCTTTGCTATTCACCTTATCTACTCCCCTCATGATTTTATAAATCTGTATAAGGTCAACCCTCAACTTCCTACACTCTTAGTGAAAAAAGTTCCAGCCTATTTTTATAAATGAAACCACCAATTCCCATCAACATCCTAGTAAATCTCTTCAGAGCCCTCTCCAGTTTAATAATATCCTTCCTATAACAGGGTGACCAGACTGTACACAATACTCCAAAAGTGGCCTCGCCCTGTCGACCTGTGATGCAACTTTCAAAGAAGTGTGTAGCTGAACCCTTAGGTTTCTTTTTCAACAACACTACTCGGGCCTCTACCATTAATTGTATAAGTCCTGCCCTTGTTCATCATTTTACCCAAAATGCAATACCTCACATTTGTCCAAATTAAACTATCTGCCACTCCTCAACCACTAGCCCAATTGTTCAAGATCCCTTTGTAATCTTAGATAACCTTCTTCACTATTGACTATACCACCAATCTTGGTGTCATCCACAAACTTACTAACTATGCCTCTGAAATTCTCATCCAAATCATTTATATGAATGACAGACAACAGTGGACCTAGCCATCAATCCCTGCAGAACACAGCTGATCACAGGGGTCCAGTCCGAAAAACAACTCTCCTCCATCACCCTCTGTCTCCTACAGTCAAGCCAATTTTGTATCCAATTGGCTAGCTCTCCCTGAATCCCATGTGACCTAACTTTACTAATCAATCTACCGTGTGGGACCTTATCAAAGGCTTTAGTAAAGTCTATGTAGACAACACCTATGGCTTTGCCTTCATCAGTCTTTTTTTTACTACATCCTCAAAAATCTCCAGCAAGTTTGTGAGACATGATTTCCCAAGCCCCAAACCATGCTGGCTATCACTAATCAGTCCTTGCCTCTCCAAATTCTCTCTCAGAACCCCCTCCAACAACTTCCCCACCACTGACTTCAGACTCACCACAGGTACTTCAGGAATTATTCAAGAGCTGGGGTTGGAGCAAGATTTTACAGATGAGGCACTGTCATGTGACTCACTGCAACTCGACATCAGCCCAGGTCTTGGTGAGTGTTTGAAGCCAGGTAGCTGTGTTGGCACATATTTAAGCATGTGTCACATGTGAGCCACAGCAGATAGTGGTGATAGGGATAGAGTCCCCAACACATACTATCCTCTGCTCAGCTCGCCAAAGGTCCTGTGCTTCATAGTTCAGCCAAAAAGAGGACAAATCTTTAGCAGCAGTAGCAGAAAATACAGGCAGTTTCATCCCAAGGCACTGCACATGACTGAGGGATACTGGGATGGTCTGAATCCAACACGAGTGCTATATCATGTCAGGTCTTTGCACTGATGTCCGCCTCTTGGATTTGCAGCAGGCACTTAGGACATTCACTGTGTGCATCAGATGTGTGATTCTACAGATATCGCTGGCTGTTCCATGGGAGGAGCTGGAGGTGATGAAATGCAGGGCTGTGGTGTTGTTGATGGCCATTGGCAATTCATGCCCATTGTGTTCATTTGGCAGGAAGTCATCTTCCTGGAAGTTGTAAATATTAGCAACAGTCTAACATGAGAGTCTAAGTCTCCTGAGGCACCTGGTGCTCAGTCATGTCCAGAACAATGCTTGTCTCCTGGGAACCCCTGTGTTGAGTAGCTGTGCTCCTGTCAGTCGGACTCCTGTGTCCATTTGCTCTATCCGTTGGAGTGGTAAGCAACTAAGGAGATGGTTGCTGTTGCTGTTGATGTTGTTCCTCTAGTTCTAATCATTAGAGGTCAAAGATAGAGCCGTATGAGCTGTTCCCAGGATGATCTGACGGCTAACAGCATAGATGTCTACATTAAAGGCAGAACACTCCACGGTAATAGAAATGACCTTCCAATCAGTGAAAGAATACTGTCAGAACAAGTCTTGTGAACAAAAACCAGTCACCTACGCAAACAAGCAGTTGTCATAGGACTGTATTTAAAGGGTTTTCAGCCTGTTACCCAGATCATCCTGGAGAGTTCATGATGCCTGGGAACCTCTTGTCATGGCAGTAATCCAGAATCCATGATTAAACATACTGTTATCTGATTCTTAGCATAAGTTAATCAGCTGGTTCCAGTTGGTTTCCTGACAACTGATTTTTTTGGTGGTTTTAGGTTCAGAACACTCTGATACCCACCCACTCTGGCAGGGTTATCCATTATCCTGTGTAACTAGTCAGACAGGGATGCTGATAAAGTATGTATTTTTTATAATAGGTTACATATTTCTCATCAAACCCCAGCTCTTTATATACAATTTTAAACTGACATGGTATTGACAATGTAGAAAAAAACTAAAATTAAAATCTCCATTATAAATGCACATTTTTAATAGAATCTCTACCTATTATCTGTGCTCAGTACCATACCTCTCAATTATGTACCATCAGTACATAATTGCAGATATCCATCAGCTTAGCCTTGATCTGGCATTCTAGGATCATGTGGTGCTTTTACTCAGCGATCTTCGTTTCCAGCTTGAAGCTACAAATAACTTATGGCTTGCATCAGTAGTCTCCCTCATCCCCTTGTCAGGATTTGCCTCAGGCCTCAGATCTTGTTTTGGCTGACCTTCACAGCAAATAACTCACTCTGAGAACGGTGTTGGATTGTTAAGGTGGATTTTGGCTGGAAGTGGAAAAGGAACATCCCTGAGGGAGCAAGTGCCAAGTTTGAGAATTCCTGTGATAGAAGTGAGCAGTGCTGTCTGATTGTTTGTTTTTAGCTATTTCTGCCATAATGCCTTGGGTATTGGCTGTGTAGACAACAGTGCCACATGTATTTGAATTTGGAATTGTTCATAGAACCCAGGAGATTGGTTGAGCTGAGAGTGGGAACATTGTTGCTGTATTTAGGGGACAGGTTGAGAAAGTAAGTTGACAAGTTTGTGGTGTTGTCGAAGAGTTGCTCATGTTCAGATGTATAAAGTGAGCTGAGTGAGGAACAGTCATGTCTCTTGCATGTCAGACAGTTTTATCCCTTTAACTAGTTTGCTCTGGTGGAAAAGACATTTTTTGCTGCAACGTGTTCAGAGACAATAAAAAACTTTTGGAGGGCATTTTTGGGAAATATTATTAATTCAAGAATAAAAGTTGAAAAGAACCAACTGGGAACAGAAACACTGCTTAACCAACGACAAGGAAGAGAATGGAAAATGTAAAGAAGAACTCAAGCAGATGTATGTTACAGGCATGAACAGTTTTTATTACTCAATCCATTAGGTATTATGATCCTGACTGAACTAAGCATGGTCTTCTGGAAAATCTGTGTGTACCAGTCCTGCTCGTTAAATTGGGGTTGTGTCTTAAATGTTGATCCCATCAGAGTCTGGAGAGTGAGTGGGAAGTGGGACACAGTCACTATGGCAGATCTCGTGCCTACCTACTCGATCACCTCCCACCAGCTGTCACCGGACCTCTAAAAGACCCCTGTCATCTCATTTTTAAGCTTTTGGGTGATGGGAGCAAGTCAGGTTTTACTTGGGTGCAAGTGTATGAAGGGCTATAGAAGCAAGGCATGTAGGGTGGATAGCTAAAGCAGATACAGATCAGCCATGATCGTCTTAAATGGTGGAAGTTTCAAATGATTGAATGAATTATTCTAATGTACCCAATTATTTTTTTCTTCTTTATCTTCAGGTAGATTTCCCAATGGAGTCAACATATGTCCATCTGAAGAGCACCTCATTCAGCTTCATAACTTGTAGTCCGTTACTGGATTTGGACTGAGCAGGAGTGAGAACCCCCAGTACAAGATGTCCATACTCTGGAATCATCCACTGATGTCACTGGAATTGTAAGGGGCGGGTGGAGGTTCCACTCCTTACAAGGACCACCAGAAAACCCCAGGAATAATGAAAATCCCAGGGCATCATGTTCTTGCACAGGATTCCAATGGCATCCTGCCAGTGTTTTGTAGAAGTCTGTAGGAAGCTTGGGACAGAAGGCTTCTGGAGCTGCTGACAAATAACTTTCACACTACAGCCAGTACTGTGGGCTGAAGGCTTTTATAAACTTATCTCTAAGTATTTATTGCTTAATTACTGTCAAGCCATCTATATTCCTCTTAAAGTCAAAACAACTGTGTTTTATCCACATGTAAGAGCCATAAATAACAGAAAGAAAGACACTTAAAGTCAACATTCAAATTGCTGTTCTGCAGCACTTCATTGTCTAAAACAGGGCTTTATTAAGGAAGTAATTCTGAATTTACTTTGCAGATACAATATACTTCTAAGAGCATTATGGTGTACAGAAGCTACAATTTGACATTGGCAAAATAGCAGCGGGGGAAAGATGCCCAGGGGTAGGTGAACCACCTGAAACCTCCACCACCACAGTGTAAAATAAGAAACAGGTCATAGTGGTCAGGAAGATGACAGGCTTTTATGAACCCTGTCCCCTATTCAAACGTCCTGGTGGAGGTGTGTAATAGGCAGCCCAAAGGGCCACATCCCACTATGCGCTGGCCTTTGTCCTTGCAGAATGGATGTTCCTCAAGGATGAGTATCAGGGAAATCCAGATGGATTAGAGGGTTAGGGAGGGTGAGAGGGCAAAGCAGTAAAAGGAACAGGTGAGAGGGGGAAGCAGGGAAGGGAGTGGGTGCAGGGGCAAAGAGTGAAGGGAGTAGGTGAAGGGAGTGGGTGAGGGGGGAAGCAGTGAGGCGTGTGGGTTAAGAAGGGGAATGGGTGAAGTGCGTGAGTGAAGGGAGGGAAGTGGTGAAGGGAGTAGGTGAAGGGAGGGGGGGGGGGGGGAAACAATGAAGGGAATGGTGAAGGGAGTAGGTGAGGGGGGAAGCTGTGAGGCGTGTGGGTTAAGAAAGGGAATGGTTGAAGCGAGTGGTGAAGGGAGTGGTGAAGGGGGAAGGAGTGAAGTGTGTGGGTTAAGAGGGGGAAGGAATGAAGGCAGTGGGTGAAGGGGGAAGGAGTGTAGGGGGAGAAGGGGTGGGGGAGTAGGTGGAGAGAGTAGATGAGAGAGGGAAGCAATGAAGTGAGTGGGCGAGGAGGGAGATCTTTCTTCTCCAAGATGGAAATCTATGAATAGTCTGATTGGTCCACGGCAGGTTGTCAGTGAGTTATCCCACTGGCATGTTCCCACTTCCAGATTGTGTGGATTTTTCCTGCCATCAAGAGATTTATATGCGGCATCTGCCATGATTAACTATTCTGGCCGCCATGTTTCCTGCCTACTGTGCCAAATGCTGAATCCCTAAGTTTATCAGTATAGCACCACATAGTTGATCCCTACTTCTATGTAGGTGTAAAAATTTGAAAATCTTTGGAAGTAAAATAAGCTTTTTATAGAAAGGTTTTTTAGTTTATTTATTTTGGGCGTCTGTTATTGTCACATGATTCAGTGGGTAGCATCCTTGATTCTGAGTCAGAAAGTTCTGCGTTTTTAGTTCTATTCTGTTTTTGTTTATTCACTCATGGGACATGAGCATTGCTGGCTGACCAGCACTTATTGCCTGTGCCTAGCTGTCCTTGAGGTGGTGGTGGTGAGCTGCCTTGAACTGCTGCAGTCCCTGTGCTGTAGGTTGACCCATTATGCACTTAGAGAGGGAATTTCAGGATTTTGACCCAATGACAGTGAAGGAACGGCAATATATTTCCGAGTGAAGATGGTGAGTGGCTTGGAGGAGAACTTGCAGAGAGTGGTGTTCCCATGTATCTGCTGCCTTGTCCTTCCAGACAGAAGTGATTGTGGGTTTGGAAAGTGCTGTCAAAGGATCTTTGGTGAATTTCTGCAGTGCATCTTGTAGATAGTACACACTGCTGCTACTGAGCATCATTGGTGGAGGGAGTGGATACTTGTGGATGTGGTGTCAATCAAGCAGCCTTGTTGTCCTGGATGGTTTCAAGTTTCTTGAGTGTCGTTGGAACTGCACCCATCCAGGCAAATGGGGAGTATTCCATTCTCCTGGCTTGTGCCGTGCAGGTGGTGGACAGGCTTTGGGGAGTCAGGAGATGAGTTACTTGCCACAATATTCTTAGTCCCTGACCTCGTCTTACAGCTACTGCATTTATGAGCTGAGTCAGGTTAAGTTTCTGGTCAATGGTAACCTCAGGAATGTTGACAGTGGGGGATTCGGTGATGGTAACACCATTAAATGTCAAGGGGCTGTGATTAGAATGGCTCTTATTGGACATGGTCTTCATCAGAGACTTGAATGTACAATTGTAAGCCAATGCTGAAATCCAGCGTAGTTTTGAGGAAGTGCAGTTGGAGCTGCTGATTTTTGAATGAAAAATGTCAAATTTTTAGTTGTCTGTTCTGTCAAATGGACACAGAAGTTCCAATGGCACTGTTTTGTGATAAAGGAATTCAAACTACTGAAAAAAGAAATGATTACCTGGTCATTATCACAATGTTAATTGCGCAAACTTGTTCCGTGCAAATTGTCTGCCATACATTTACTGTGTTACCACGGTGATTACACTGCAGATATATTTCAGTCTGTGAGGTAAACTTGTGCACTTATGTCAGTTGGAATACCTTGTAACAGTTTCAAATTTCTTTTCCTATCATCAGCGCACTTGAGTGCAAAGACCTAGCAGTTTCGATTTTTAGCTCATAAAGAGAACAATTGATGAAAACTTCAACAAGTTCTTGTAACTCTTTATCAACAGCATCAGAACTTCTGTCAACATCGGCCCAAAAGGAATGTATATGTGTGTGTATATGGGTGAATGAAAACGATATATTTCTCTCTCACTCCCTTCTTTCTAATATGGATGTTTAAAATGGGTTACCGATATAAAAAGTCAAGACCCGAGAGTAGCAAACTTTGTTGAGCTCCTCTAGGAGAATGTCTGTTCTCAGTTCATAACTGGGATTGATGTCGGAGCCTCAAATTGCACAACATTTAATTTACAGATCAAAATTTGGTTTATTCCTGAAATGTAACTGTATGTAATGAAATGTAGTGACGAGCAGCACGGTAGCACAGTGGTTAGCACTGCTGCCTCACAGCACCAGGGTCCCAGGTTCAATTCTAGCCTTGAGTGACTGTCTGTGTGGAGTTTGCACATTCTCCTCCGTGTCTGCGTGGGTTTCCTCCGGGTGCTCCGGTTTCCTCCCACAGTCCAAAGATGTGTAGGTTAGGTGGATTGGCTATGCTAAATTGCCTGTAGCGTTCAGGGAGGTGTAGATTAGGTGGGTTATAGGGGGATGGGTCTGGGTGGGATGCTCCAAGGTTTGGTGTGGACTTGTTGGGCTGAAGGGCCTGTTTCCACACTGTAGGGATTCTATGACTATATTGAGCAATAAGCTGCCTGGTTTATACAACAGTAAAATGCAGCGGACACTGCAAAGAAAGCAAAACTACTGAAGAAACTCAGCAATTCCGGCAACTTCTGCGGAGAGTGGAACAGAGTTAACATACTGAGTCCATTATGATTCTTCTTTAAAACTGAATGCAGAAGCGGAAAAGTAATGGGTGTTATACTGTAAAAGAAGGTGGTGAGGAGCAAGTGGAATAGAAGAGAAGGTCAGGCCATGGTTACAGGGCAAGCAAAATTAGAGATCACCGTTTTCACACAAGGCAAACACCGTTGTAATGGTTGTAGAGATAAGTCCATAGGAAGTGTTAATTGCAGAATACAAAATAATAATAGCTGATCAGCAAAAATCAACAAAACCTGACACTGGGCAGGGAGGGGGCAAGGAAGACAGGGGAAACAAAATGGTTGACAGCGCTCATGGTCTGAGATTGTTGAATTCAATGCTGAGTCCGGAAGGCTGCAAAGTACCAAAATGGAAAATAAGGTGCTGCTCCTCCAGCCTGTGTAGGGTACTGCCAAGTTTCTCCAGTGCTCTATGCTTTTTAATTCAGGCTTTCCAGCTCATTTAGCACAAGCTTGAAATCTGTCTGGCCTGCCTCAGCTGAAAAACAATTTGGCAAATACGCCTAAGTTTGGTCAAAATTCAGCCAGCACTGTATGTAATTTATGAGATCACATTCAAAATGACTTAAAGGATGATGTGAAATGATCGAAAAACCCAGCTGCAAGATTTGGTACAGAAATGACATGAATGGAACCTGTCCTGGTGACAGGTACTGGATTCAAGACACAAGATTTTGAATTTGTAGTTGGAGATAATGTTGGTTTAACAAGAGAAACATTGGGCTGAATTTTGTTGAGATGGTACTGCCAGAGAGTGAAAGCAGGAAGTAACCATCATTATGTAGCATCACCACCTGCGTGCATGCTGTTAATGGGCACACTCCTGGCAGAGCTGCATTCCGGTCAAGGGGGGTCATTAAAGGGTAGTTAAGTGTCAACCACATTGTTATGGATCCTGAATCATACATAGACCCAGACAGATTAGGAATCAAATGGATTGGTTTATCATAGTCTAGTAGTTGAGTGAGCACTAATACTAGCTTCTATTTCAGGTTTATTTAAATTTTAATATTTTCAACTATTGTGATGGAAGTTGAACTCAAGCTCTTTCCCCCCTCCCCTGCAATTTAACCTATTTTTCCTAATCAACCTGTTCAGGGATGCTCTTACACACCACTGGTTGAGGCAGGACTTGAACCCAGGTCTCTTGGTCCAGGGATAGGAACACTACCACTGCACCACAACAGCCACTGAATATTTATCCACGATTGCTAAAATATCTGACCAGTAACACAATTACTGAGCAATTGTTAGTTTATATCATCTTTTAAAGCTTGGTTTGCAATTTGCCACATTTCTCACTGAGACAAAGCTGCTGATGCAACATCAAAGTTGTGCAAGGAGTCAGCTTGGTTACTCGTATGATCTAACTTCACAAAGCTGCACACAGCTTTACCCAGGCAGCCAATAATCCTCAGTAGAGATTTTGCCAAATTCTACTTTCCAAAATTTGGCAAGTGCCTCTCAGTGGCCTTAAGTACATGCACAAAATGAGAAAGCAGGAGTTTACAAGAACAGATGCCTTCTCTTAAGTATTTTTGAGTAAACTGGGCCAGTCTTATTATGTAGAATATAAAAGATCTTATTTAAGGGGGTCACAAAATTGACCTTTAAATATCAATTCTAGTATTACTATTTGTGATAGAGTTGAAAAGCGCACTGTGATGGAATCATTATATTTTGTATCTCTTTAGAAATTAAAAAGAAATAGATTTTAGAAAAATAAATAAATTTTTGATCAGTATGTGCCAAAAAAAATCACAATGGTATTAAGGATGTGAATTTAATGGCCTGTGCAGACTCAAATTCGCGGTGGGGTTAGAAATGTCTGATCTCTATCAAATCCTAATTCACCTGGAACAAACTGAAACTTCTTCTTCCTCAAATACGACCTTTTGGAAGGTGTGGACCAGGAGGAGGGTTTCTAGAATTTTGTTAAACCTCGCCACAATACTACCCAGCTACCTGGAAATCAAGTATGATCCTGTGTACAGTTCTGTTCAGAAATCGGGTGGTGGGGGGGTGGGGCTTCAGAAAATTCTGGCCTCAACATGTGTAAACAACTCCTTGATTTGTTGAAATACAAACAGTCATACACACTTTATTAGGGGCTATGTATACACTCAGACAACAAATACATTTTCCATTACCTTTGCATAACCCAGCATGATTATTCGCACCAACACAACATTGACATGGGCTCCCAGAGACTCATCATGGTAAATCTCATTAACCTGCAGAAAAAATAAAAATACATTTGACAGGACGTATTAGATAGCAATAACATCCTCATATGAAAACAGTACAAAACCAGTTTGGCTCCAACGTTATAAATTACCAACAAACAGATTTTTTTAATACATTTATTCCTTGTGGATCCAAAAACTAGATACAATTTAAAGCTGAGGGCATCGGAGTCAGCTTGGAATTCTCAAGTGAAATTATAAAATATAAATTATGTGGCTCAATGCAATAATATACCCATTGTAATCAACAGGCAGGATCCCCAAATTCATTAAATGGAACTTTGTTAAATGAATGATACACTTGCAAGCAAAAACATTAACCCAGAAGAAGTGAAATCTCATTAACAGTTATCCTCATTGTAGAAAGGATTTATCTAATTATCCTGAGTGTCAGTAGTACTGACAAATATAACGGCCAAATAATATTATTATTTAGTGTTGTCTTCCATAATGTCAGAAATAAATGAAGGCTAACTACATTATTATTGAAAACCTATAAGTAGCCTTAAGATCCTAGCATTGAAAGACTAACAAAATGTGTAAAAATAACTGTCACCTTTCTGATAAGCCTAAGATTCATAGTGCAGTTGTGACAATAGTGGTGAAGTGATCAGGTATCATTAACCCTTGTAATAATGTGAAAAGCCATGAGTATTTCAAAATGTTCTAGTATCTCTTCATTCTAATTAATGGGATTTTGGCAAAGTAAGACAAAGCAGGATTTTAGTCTTTATCTGCTTATCACTTTCTAATTCTTTTTTTAAATGTCAGCAATATGAAGGGAAATTTTAAATTAATGTGTGCACCTAGTGGAGTCTGGCATTCTGAACTGATTTATAATGCAAGCCACAACTACATTGCACTGGATTATCTGAGGACTTAAAAGTACAGCCAATTTTGATTAAATATCAACACCAATTAGAAACTTGGGACTCTAATAAAAAAAACACTGCATTAGGATTTACGATCACAATATCTAACTAAGACTTCTTTTATCCTTGTGTTTAAATAACAGCCCTTTCTATTATCAAATCCATGACATATAAAAACTCAGACCAAACTTTCAGTCTAACAAAAAAAAGCTATGATCTTTGCAAATACTCTTTAACACAATTATTTCTTAACGAAGTTTTGTTTTAAAAGGTTGATGTTGGTTCATGGTTGATTCTCTAGTCAAGTGAACCAAATTTGATCCAAAATGGGTTAGTTTGTGGATATCTGAGCTTGACTTGCTCTTTGTGGAAGAATCTCTCAAGTTAGAATTGAAGAGGTGGTTCACTGGACCTTTGAATGATATTGAGCAAGAGTCATTCTCCGCTAAATTCTCCAAAGAATGAATAGTGAAGGTATCATCTCCAGACCGAAAAAGACGTGGATCCAGACAGAAGTAATTTTGCTAAATAAAAGATCTTTCATGGGATGTCAGAATTGTTGTCAATCACAGCATTAATTGACCATCCCTAATTGCCCTTGAGTTAGAGTCCAACCAGGCCATTTCAAAGCACAAATCAATCATGTTACAGTGAATCTGGTCATGGGTGGAGCAGATTAGATAAGGATGGCAGATATGCTTCCCTAAAGGACAGCAGTGAATTCAATGAGTTTTTACAGTAATTGATGATAGTTTCATGTTCACATTACAGAGACTCCAGATTTTTTAAACTGAACTTAAATTCCAGCATCTGGCATGGTGAAATTTAAACCCATGGCTTTTGGAAATTAGTAGTCCAGTCGCATTATTACTACACCACTGCCTCAAATGCATCATGGACGTTCATAAAAAAGAAATCAGATGTTATCATTTCCTTCAGGTTTAACAAACATTGCCACATCATGTAGGAGTGGGATTAAAATGCAAAACCTTCGAGAATTTTGTTTCATAATGACGAACAGCAAAACAAATATCAATGGGGAGTGCTAGAATTTATTTTTCAAATCCCTGGAACCTGATTATACTCCTCTGTTCAATCATGCAACAGGGATTGCTGAAAGAATAATGTGGATTCTTTATTTCAAGGTAGGATTTGATATAAATAAAACTACCTAGGAGGCTAAATATCATTGTCTAACTCTTATCTCCTGCTACTTTACACAAAACACAAATCTTGAGGTTACTACATTACATCCTGTTAAGGTGGGAGGGACTGACAGCAGGTTATGATATGTTCTTCTGAGAAGTATATAAACTTTACCGAGGTCAAGAAAGAAAAATGTCTCACAGTGTTAAAAGCCAATGTGGCCACATTGAAGAAAATTACAATTTTTATTAAACCTCATTTTGAAACTATGTTGCAGCAGGTGGGATTAACGACTCTGGTATAACCGTGTCAACAACTTACTACAGTACATACTTCCATTATCAAAATGTTTATCGCTGCCCTGACCAAGCAACAGTAAAGCAATGCATTAAATCATAGAATCCCTACAGTGTGGAAGCAGGCCAGTCGACTCATCAAGTCCACACTGACCCAATACCCTACCCTATCCCTGTATCCCCGCATCAGGCAGACCCCTGATAACTGCTTGCTATGACAGAGCTCAGAACGGGGAGCTTGTTTTGGAAGATGTGTGGCAGACAATGTAGACAATGTGACCCACCCAACATAGCTGATTAATATTAAGTTCTGAGAAAGGGTTACCGGACCCGAAACGTTAACTCTGTTTTCTCCTCCACAGATGCTGCCAGACCTGCTGAGCTTTTCCAGCAACTTTGTTTTTGTTCCTGATTTACAGCATCCGCAGTTCTTTTGGTTTTGATTAATATTAAGTGTTACTTCAGTATTGGATGTGATGGCCTAAGGGAGAACTCTAATATTAAAGTGTCTATTCTGCTGCGGATATGCAGGACTTTGCGGAAATATTGCTGGTTTGTGGAGATATTGCTGGTGATATTTCTGCACAGATTTGGGATGTCTGCTGTGCATTGTCAATTGTACAGGGCCTTGGGGTGACCACACCTAAAATATTGTGTACAGTCTGGTCTCTTTATCTGAGGAAGGATGTTCTTACTGCAGAGGGAGTGCAGTAAAGGTTTACTAAATTTATTTCTGGGATGGCAGGACTGATGTATGAGGAGATGTTGAATCAGTTAGGATTGTATTCAATGGAGTTTAGAAGAATTGCAGGTGTCTCATACCAACCTATAAGATTCTAGCAGAGGCAGAGAGGGTAGGTGCAGGAAGAATGTTCTTGTTGGTGGGGGAGTGCAGAACTAGAGGCCATAGAGTGAGGAATCGGGTTTAACCATTTAGGACAGAGGTGAGGAGACATTTTTTCACCCAGTGAGTGTTGAGCCAGTGGAATTCGCTACCACAGAAAGCAGTCAAGATCAAAACTGTGTATAATTTCAAGAAGGAATTAGATATAGAAACTGAAGCTAAAGGGATCAAAGGATATGGGGGAAAAGGGGGAACAGATAATTGAATTGGTTGACTAACCAAGATCATAATAAATGGTTAGCAGGCTGAAAGGGCCAAATGGCCTACTCCTCTCTTATTTTCCATTTCTATGTTCTTCTACACAGGGGGACAGGTGACATTACTGCTTTGTAGACTATGAGCTTTGTTTGAGATTTTTGTCATCCAATACTCTGTTCTTCAGATAGTCAAAAGTTGCACTGTCACACTGAAGGTGACACCGAATTACACCATTGGTGACAGGAGGCTCTCAAGGTGTGAGAAATGATCCACCTTGTCCAGTGGCTCATTGTGGATCTTAATCATTGGGGGACAGTGTTGTGTGGTGGGAGCAGGTAGTAGAGGTCTGTGGATGTTTAGTTTAGGGTACCTGACATAGCGAATGAGGTGTCAATGCCTGGAATGAGAGTGTATTTGTGTTTCTGACAAAATATTTGTTATGACTAGACCATGCTCTGTGAATTTTATCAGGAGTAGGACTCTATTGGTATTCACTTTCCCTAAGTTTTCCTTACCAATCACACCTTTCAAGAGGTTTGTATCCCTCCCAACTCTGGCATTGAAATCGTTGAGGAAAATCAGCTTGTCTCCCGATTGAACATGGGACAATGGTTGATTGAGGCTGGAGTAGAATCTCTGTTTGGTCTCATGTTGTTCCCAGGGTTGGGGCACATGCACTGGTTACTCTGATGTACTGCTTCTGGATTAGGGTGAGCAGAAGGGTCGTTAGGCTTTAGTTCATCCCCAGAGGGACTTGCTGAAGCCCCTGCTTCAAGTCAACCCTTTATTGTTTTTAATGGTGAAATCATCCCCATGCTCCTCCCTCAGAAGTGCCTTTCCAGAAGAAAGTGTATTTTGAGGTGACTTGTTCCTGCCCATAGTGTTTCACGCAGGGTGGTGATGTCAGAGTGATAGCACTAAAGTTCCTAGGCTGTAGTGGCGCTATGATGTTCAGGTCTGTCTCTGCAGGAATGGTACAGGAGGCTCCTGATGTTGCCAGCTCCAAACTTCATCACAACACGGTTGAAGACGCCTGGACATGGGTTCTTTTAAAACGGAGTGGCTGACACACACTAACTATCACATGGTCCTCATGGAGTAAGAGTCTTTATTCGGTTGCACTTCGGTAACTAAGTGTGCACTTTTAAAACTCCTGACATCATATTTCAAGCTCTGAGCTCGAAGGTTCCTGTCTCCTGTTGCTTTAACTAAATGGATCTCCCTCTCCCCACACTTTCATTCAAACAATTGCTCATCTGCTTCCCTGTAATGTCCCACCATGGTTTCACTCCTCATGGTGATGGAGATTTTCACTACTGGTCTTGCTCTTATCCACTGTTCCCCTGTCTACTCTGCAAATTACACCCTGAAACAACTCTAATCAATTTTTCAAACACAATTTCCTTCTCATAAATCTGCTTTGCCTTGGTCTATATTTTGACCTTCTAAGTGCCCCATTATCACATCCTGACTAATAGATTGTAGTGTTTTCCCTATTACTGGTATCAGTTTTCCAATTTATTTATCCCTCCTTTCCTGCAGCAGCCTCACTAGGGCCAGGCAGAGAGCCCCTTGAGAAGGGGGTGAGCTAATCAGGACATTGGTATTGGGTGGGGATTGGAGGCAGGTTTCAAACAAATGGGATCAAATGTGGGGTAGGGGAAGGGGGGCCTCCCAGGGCCAAGGTGTCCTAAAATGAGAGACCCCTCAAGCCCACTGCCAAATTGCCACTGGTGGAGGAAAGATGCCCTTAATTGGCCATTAATTGGCCACGTAGGCCTCAATTGGCCCAAGGTCCTGACATATACCCCACAACTAGTAAAATATTAGCTGTGATGATTGAGCAGTAGCACAGCACTCCTTGCTATCCCAAACAAGTTTACACCTCTACACAGACTGCCAGCTTACTCTGGGCCTATAAATCTCCTGCTAACTTTTACATTTAGTTCACTATCCTATTACAAATGTTTAATTTTCCTTAATTTGGCCATTGTAACTATTACTGTACTTCCATCATTCAACTTCCGGTCTTATCCTGATACAATTGCTTGCTACTCTTGCTGCTCATAATATTAACTTTGCTTGAACCTTCCCTCTCCCCTATTCATTTAAATCGTTTCCCTCTTCCATGTTTAGAGTTTGGTATTTTAGAAGCACAAATCTTATTAACTAATCAGAGACTCATGAAAGTGCCATTATCCTTTTGTCAAATTATCGTCAATTCCACAGTGCAGGTCTTTTTGCAGTAGCTGCCATTCAATAATCCCTTAACTTAAGACCAACCTTCAATGTAAATTTATATTCAAGCCCACTGTGAATTCTTCTGATGTTTCTGTGTCCTTTCACTGTTATTCTCCTGAGGATTTCAGTCCTTTTCTAGGTCGATGCCAATTTGACTTTTATTTGCTATTGACAGTCCACCTAAGGAAAACGGGTAATGGAAGGTACACCTCTTGTTTATTCCTCTTTCTCACTCTCTTTTCTTATCCAAACTCAAAAACTGTACAAACACTGTTACACTGGGGTTAATATGCCGTTTACTGTCAGGACAGCAATAATAGTCAGTTGACTGGTTGGTTTAAGAGGTGTGCCTGGTGCTGGTTTTGTTTTGTTGGCAATGCCTAGGGCACAAGGAAGCATGCAGGGCGCATGGAGGACTGCAGCATGCAACATCGCTGGTGACATAGCAGAGTGGGGTTTAGGTGGGGAACAAAAGTAGCAAAAGTTAATACAAGACAAATAACAAAGTTCGCCAGGCTAGAGAGAGACTGTTTATGTGAGGAATATAGTGCACCTGGTGGGAGGATGGTAAAAGCCAGGGTGACAATGCCAGGAGGATGGAAGAAGAGGCACGGAGATGGCATGAGAGGGGATAACATGAGAAAGATGGAATGACATAGGAGGAAAAATAATAGGAACAATAATTTGGTGCATATTACTATTCCATAGCTATCATTTTGCGAAAATGAATACTCACTAGATTGGAATGTAAATGTGTTAGAAAAGCATCACATGAATTCAAAAAATACATCAACATTGACTCTATAGATGATAATGAAACCGGTTCACATTCTCTGGAGTTTATACACATTGTAGTTCAAATGAACATGACATTGTACAAATGTAACTCCAGGGAGCAGCAGTTATAATGTTTGCTACAGAAGTTGAATCTTAAGCAGGGACTTTATCATGGAACAGAATTGGTGCTTCAGAAGCTGATTGATGCTGAAATTACAGGCAGATTTCATGAAAAAATGGCCAGATATTTAATGACATAAACATGGGTCCTGACATCAAACATACAAAAGTAAGGATGGCACCATGGCTCAGTGGGTCAGCACTGCTGCCTCACAGTGCCAGGGACCTGGGTTTGATTCCGCCCTCGGGTGACTGTCTGTGTGGAGTTTGCACATTCTTCGTGTTTGCTTGGGTTTCCTCTGGGTGCTCCGGTTTCCTCCCACAGTGCAGGTTTGGTGGATTAACCATGGAAAATACAGGGTTGCAGGGATAGGGCAGTTTGGGAGATGGTGAGATGCTCTTCGGAGGGGTGTTATGGATTCACTGGTTCAAATGGCCTGCTTCCACACTGTAGGAATTCAATGATTCTAAAAGTAGGCCATTTGGCTGCACATGCCTGTTCTGCCATTCAATGAGATTACAGCTGATCTGTTTGAGTTTCAAATTCTACATTCCAATCCACCCTTTCTGACCGGTTACGAGACAGTTTCTTCTGCAATGACAAATACAGCGACTGAGTGAGATGAAAATAGTTGGAAAAGCTGTCAGTGGTGATGCAAGAGCCGGAAATGCAGTGAGGTTCCTCAGTCAAAAAAAGTAGGAAGCGCAGGTTGCATTTTGGGAAGATGAGGTAGCTGTCAGCCAGTGAACGAGGATGCCACATGTAGTAATGGGAGGTGTGGGCAATGGCAGGTTGGAATGAGGGTGTAGTACCAGGGTGAAGATGGTAGAACTTACCATTGTGAAGTGCAGAAGGTCATTAATCATTTTACGGCACTATATGGAGCCAGGTGGTTACCTCCAACCAGGCTGGCATGGTCTGGTTCCATGGACTCCACTGACCCTCTACTCCATCTGCCAGGACCTTCAAGCCCCTATCACCAAAGCAGTGTGCCAATGTCCATTTCTTGGCTATCTTCCTTTGTAATGCAGACTTGGAACTGACATTGCTGATCTGCAGCATTTGAAGTGGTGTGCAGCTTGGGTATAAATACGGCACTGACTCTATCGATGTCTGAAGGCCCCAGCAGCAGCAAGCAAGACTGCCTTTGCAAGCATATGATTCTACAAGATGTGCGCCGTGGGTGTTAGGTGCATAGTTAATGTGGTGAGCAGAAGAGATTGCATGAGAAAAGGGGCCAGAACTCTCCATGATACTCCACAGAATTGAGACTTCGCCAAAATATGGGAAGATTCAGGCCATGATCTCAGTTTTCTGACTGCTACATAGCCTTTTATGTCTGTCTGTAACTGCGCACCCACCACCCCCACACCACATGATTCTCTTCTATGCAATTATCTTGTCAAATACCTTCAGAAACTTTTTCCTATGGTGGAGGTAGCGATTATGAGGGGGCATAGTTTTAAAGTGAGTGGAGGTAGATATAGGGGAGACGTCAGAGATAGGTTCTTTACTCAGAGAGTGGTAGGGACGTGGAATGCATTGCCGGAGAGGGTAGTGGAGTCGGCCTCGTTAGGGGCATTTAAGCGGCTATAAGATAGGCATATGGATGATAGTATAAGGTAGGGGTGGAGGTTAGATAGACCTTAGGATTAGGGTAAAAGTTCGGCACATCATGGGCCAAAGGGCCTGTACTGTGCTATACTGCTCTATGTTCTATGTTCTAAATCCAACAAAAGTATGTACTAAAGTTCTCCCTTATCAACAGCATACGTTACTACTTCAAAACACTCCAATAATTAAATATGAATTCCCTTTTATAAAACTGTACTGATTCTTCCCGATTACCTTGGATTTTTTCTAAAATTATAAACTTCTTAAATGATTTATTCTAACACCTTCCCCACAAAAGAATTTGTGCTAAGTGGCTACAATTTCCTGCTTTCTGCCTCCCTTCCTTTTTGAATAGACAAGTAATTCCCGTCTGGTGGAACCTGCCCAAAATCAAATGAATTTTGAAAACTTAACACATTTACTACCCCATTAGCCGTCTCTTTTAAGACCTGAAGATGGAGTGCATCAGGACCCAGGGAATTATCAGCCCTCAGCTGCATTAGTTTGATCAGTACCATTTCCCTCGTTATAATTTCATGATGTTCCGTTCTTCCTTCCAGCTCCTGATTTACAGCTATTACAGGAATATATTTTGTATCCTCTATATGAATGAGGACAGAACAGAAGCAAGAGATTTGTGAATTTCATCCACTATTTGCTATTCATTCCAAAATTTCACTCTCCAGAGGAACAGTGATCACTTTATTTTTCTTTTTTTACATACCTGTAGAAACTCCTGCTGTCTATTTTTTGAACTTCCAGCTAGCTTTCTCTCAATTTCTAAACTTTTCCTCCAGATTAACCTTTTAGTCATTTTCCGCTGTTATGTATATTCTGATGAATCATCTGACCTGCCACTTGGTGTTTTTATATGCTTTTTCCTCGAGTTTCACACTTTTCTTAACTTTTTAGTAAACTTATTTAGTTAACCACAAATGATGGATCCTCCCCTTGGAAATTTTCTTTATGAATTGAATTGAATTGAATTGAATTAGGTTTATTGTCACATGTACTCACATAAGTGCAGTGAAATGTTTACAAACTCGCCATATACGGCACCATCTTATATACAAAGGTACCTAGGTACAGGATCTTAGGAACAGTAAGAATATACTTGCTCCGAGAATTCTGAAACATTCTTTTAAACGTCTGCCACTGTTTCTCTACTGATTTACTTCCCAGCCTAGAATCCCAGTTCGCTTCTGCTAGCCCAACCTTATATCCACATAATTCCCCTTATTTAAGTTTAAAATACTAATCTTAAACCCACTCTTCTCTCTTTCAAATTGGGTGTAATATTCAATCATGTTGCAGTCTCTGCTGTCTAGAAGTACCATGACTATGAGGTGCAAATTGAACACACATTAATACATATTCAATACAAAGTATAATATAACTTGTTCTTTGTTTGGGTGGCCCTACAGATTTTTCAAAAGCATTCCATGAACTCCTAATTCAGGCTCTCATTGCCTGATTTTTCTAGTTTATCTGTAGATTAAACTCGCCCATGAAATTGTTATACCTTTATCACAATAATCCAGTTCTCCTCTTGTATACTTCATCATAAATTGTGGTGACTGTTCAAGGACTGTAAACTATTCCCACTTGTGACTTCTTTCTTGTCCCATTCCCCATGTCCTCCCAAACCAATGTTACATCCTGATTTTCTGAGGCAAGATCATTTCCAACTATTGCACCAATATCATCTTTAATTAACAGAGCCACCCCTTCAGGTTTCTCTAACTTCTTATTCTTCTTGACTGTCTAAACAAGCAAGTCAGCATGGCTTCATGAAAAGGAAATCGTGTCTGACTAACTTATAAAATGTTTTCAAGGAAGTCTCAACCAGAGTGGATAGAGGGGATCCAGTAGATGTGTTGTATTTGGACTTCCAGAAGGCATTCAACAAAGTACCTCTTAATAGGTTAAGTCATAAGAGCCTGCAGTGTTAGAGGTAGCATATTGGCATGGAGAGAGATTTGGCTCATGGGCAGGAAATAGCAAGTAAGGGTAAAGGATGCTTTTTCAGGTTGGTGATCCAGGATCCATAGGGCTTGACAGGGATCAGTGCTGGGACCACTCCATTTACAATATACATTACTAATTTGGAGGAAGGAAGCGAATGTACTATAGCTAAATTTGCAGACAACACTAAAGTAGGTGGAAAGGCAGGTTGCAACAGGGATGCAAACAACTTACAGAGAGATATTGATATGTTAAGTGAGTTGCAAAAAGTTGGCAAATGTGGCATAATGTGGGAAAATGTGAAGTCATTCATTTTGGAAGGGAGAACAAATGAATAGAATATTATTTAAATGGAGAGAAACTGCAGAAAGCTGCAACACAATGGGACTTAGGGATACTTGTACACAAAACACAGAAAGCTAGTGCACAGGTGCAGCAGGTAATCAGGAAGGCTAATGGAACGTTCACCCTTATTTTGAGGGGATTGGGGTATAAAAGTAGGGAAGTCTTATTGCAACTGTACAAGATGCTGGTGAGATCACACCTGGAGTACTGTGAGCAGTTTTCATTCACTTAATTAAAGAAATACATCATTACATTGCAGGCAGTTCAGAGGTGGTTCACTAGGATGATCACCAGCATGGAGGGACTGCCTTATGAGCAAAGGCTAAACAGGTTGGGACTCTACTCACTGCGGTTTAGAAGAATGAGAGGTGATCTCATCGAAATACTAAGGATTTTTAAAGGGTTTGACAGGGAAAATGCTGAGAGGATGTTTCCCCTGATGGGAGAGTCAAGGACCAGAAGGAACCAGTCTCACAATCAAGGGGTGCCTATATAAGACTGAGATGAAAGGGAATTTCTTCTCACAGAGGCTTATGAGTCTTTGGAACTCTGCCATAGAGAGCCATGGGGGCAGAGTCCTTCTATATATTTAAGGCTGAATAAATTGATTCTTGATCAGTAGGGGACTTGATGGTTAAGGGGAAAGGGCAGGAAAGTGGATGTGAGGAATGTCATTTCAACCATGATCCAGTGAATGGTCAGCAGGCTTGGTGGGGGAGTGGGTACAAACAGCTTACTCCTGTTCCAATTTATTATGGTTTTATTGTCATATATCCCTCAACATTCAGGACCTAATCTTGTAGCCCTGCAACTTCTGTACTGGCTATCAGATCATATTTATTTACTTCAACTTACGTGCATTCAGATAGAGATGCTCAGATACAGACCCTTTAGCTTTGTCTTTATGTTATCATTATAACATCTAGGCTTGACTGTTGGTATATTCTTAGACTATGTTGCTGTACTTGGAGGTGGTTAATGACTTTAAATCAGATACTCCAGGTTAATGTTCTGGAATATGAGTTTGAATCCCAACATGGCAGACAGTGAAATTAGATTTCAATAGAAATCTGGAATAAAAAGCTTGCTGATGGAAACCATTGTTGACTGTTGTAAAATCCATCTGGTTCACCGATTTCCTTTAGAGGAGAAAATCTGCCATGCTTATCTGGTCTAACCAAATGTGACTCCAAATCTACAGCATTGTGGTTGACTCTTAAGCTAATTAGGGATGGACAATAAATGCTGGCCTAGTCAGTGACACCCACATCTCATGAACGAATAAAAAAGCACATACATCCCTAACAACAGTCAGTGAGAAACCAGTCACTCCACTACTTCCCTGTGATATCACTGTTTAATTCCTTACACCCCAATCAGTTGTCTGGAAACTGCAGATGGTAAACCTTGCTTTCTCTCTTGCTACTTAGCCTGAGTGTGGGCTGCATTTAATCCGCTCATGTATCCTCTTTTGCTGCTGTTGTGAAGCTAAAGTTTGGGACTAAAGGAGTTGAAAACGCACCTGGGTAGACAGTAGGACCACAGGTGATGACTTTAACAGCAGAGGTCAATCTGGCAGTGTGCAACTTCAGTAGTGCAACCAATTGGGGCACCTTCAAATTTATATAGATATTAATTTTCATCAGTCATGCCAGGCAAGCCCCAGCAATCAAAGAGGTGAAGCATTCAATGGTAGACCAGGAAAGCAGGGGTGGCCCTGTAGACCCTATAAAGGAAAGATCCCCACTCACTTCCCAGGAAGTTGCCAAAAGGCCAGCTGTGTATTGCCAGCACACTCACCACACGTCCAAGGTAGGTAAAATCCCAGGGGCATGTTAAAACAGTCTATAAAAGGCCACTGCCATTCCTGCCTTTGACAATATTCTGTGGTGCCAGGAACACATTGGGTTCTGTCTTAACACTTTTCATCATCATTCCACCATTGACCAGAAACTGAACTGGACTAGCCACATAAACAGTGTGGCTACAAGAGCAGGTCGGAGGCTTGGAATCCTGTAGCAATTAACTCACCTCTAGTCTCTCCAAAGCCTGTCCACCACGTACAAGGCACAAGTCAGGAGTGTAGTGGAATACTCCCTACTTTGCTAGATGGGTGCATCTCCAACAACAGGCAAGAAGGTAACACTGTCTAGGTCAAAGCAACTCACTTTATTGGCACCACATCCATTAGCATCCATTCCTTCCACTGCTGACACTCAGCAGCAGTGTGTACTAAAAAATACACTGCAGAAATTCACCAAGGATCCTTAAATAACACCCTCCAAACCCACAACCACTTCCATCTAGAAAGAAAAGGATAGCAGATACATGGGAAGACCACCACTAGCAAGTCTCCTTCCAATCCTCTCACAATCCTGGCAATTAATGTCTTTGTACATTTCCCAATTAGACTTCCGTACTCTATGACTATCAACAAGAACAAACTCCACAAAATGTACACTCCAATGGCTGTTTTTACATATGACCAGCTTTATGCAATATTTTCTGGAATGTGAAGCATTGATTCTATTACTGACTTTGGTGAATGATTAATACAGATTCCTTTTCTAAAGAGATACAATAAAGATATTAATTTGACTACAAAAGTTTTGAATCTCGGCTAAACTTATATAAAAATTATCCAAACTTTTGATGTTAAACTTCTTTCTTCAGTTAAGTCATCTTCAGTAACTGAAAACTAACATAGCAGATGGAAAAATACTGGTTTGTCAAATTGTTTAAGCTATCAAAGATGCTTGTCAATCTCTGATGCAGCTTGTTTCCATCTTGTTATCAAGCCATTTCTTATATGAAGATATAATGCTTAACTTTCCAGTGACAGATGTTAGCTATTGGCTGGAGCTGTGATTTTATCAGATTCCAAAGGAAATGCACTGTCAACTGTGTAAGTGGAGCTCTGGTGCAAACAGTACTATCCACAGAAATTGAGTGACAGTTCTGGTTTATGAATAAGGAAATCATTTCTCTTCATTTCAAAAGTTAGTCACCTTTGAAGATGTATTTTGCTGAAATTTAGGTTTTCACTTTTAATTTCATGTTTATATCAGGATGTTATAAAAAGATCTATCTTGTCAAATTATATCATTCTTCTTTGATCCAGGTACTATGCTCTTAAATAAACAAAATGAATTACAATAAACTTGAAAACCAATAGCCATTTCGGCATATTCCTGCTATAGCCCATTTAAAATAAAACATCTAACCTGCATATAACCTTCATTTCATTATATGATTCACTAATTAATAAAAGACTGGAATTCCAGTATTACTTTTATCAGGGGTAGTTTCATAAATCATTGCTTTTGTTCAGCAAGACCTTTGACATGTTAAACTTTCAATTCTAGATGTACGTGAAGAGGATGGATTGGGAATGCAATCACTTTGCACAATCTCAAGTCATCTGTAAAACAAATCATTCAGTATTTGCTTTGATCAGTCTGATAACATCAGCTCAATCACAACTTCAGAAGAGAAATCAATACAACATAAGCACATAATGCACATTCAACAAATAACCTTATTCTCTGTCAAACAGTATTGTTAAAGTGGCTCTGTCAATCATTTTCTGCTACAGTTTTATATGCAGTGAGTTAAAGAAAAAGGACTATGCCAACAATCTCCTCCATTGCATTTTTCAGTCAGATTATTAAGACGAACTCAGCATTTCCCTCAATGGAGAGAGGGAAATTTTCTGCAACTTTCTTGGTAGCTGTCAAGCAGCTCTTGTCAGCCAGTTATCCAGCAATATTGGCAGCAATCTGGAGTCGGGTGGCTGTATGACTTTCAGCTGGAATTCTAGCACCACTGAGAAAACGTGATTACTTCACTAGAGCTGCCAAGGTAAAACTCGACTCCACATAACTCCCACTGTCTGCACACTCTTGCACTACTCAATTTCAGCACTACCAACCTTGTACCTTAACATCTGCAAAATATCTCACTGGCTCATATTTATATTCACTTTCAAATATCACTACGCATGTATTGTTAATCCTATCAATGTATTTTCATATTTAAAGGTCAAAATTAGGAAGTCCAACTTGAATAATAATGTAATTCCATGACAAAATTGCATCTAGTTGACAATCTATTAGCCAAGCAACTGGAGGCCCAAGTGAGATAACAAGGTGTAGAGCTGGATGAACACAGCAGGCCAAGCAGCACCATAGGAGCAGGAAGGCTGACGTTTCAGGCCTAGACCGCCCAAGTGAATCAGTTGTTGGGGTGAAGCTCATGAATGCTTATGTCAAATTTAATTAAAGTTCAACCAAATTCAGTAAAATGATCATTTCTGAGATCTTGCCAAAAGTCTACTCTGTGTACTGAAAATTATATAAACCAGACAGTTTTGAGGTTTTGGAGTAGATTTGTAGTTCGGGTTGTGGGTGTTGAGGTTGGTTGGCTCGCCGAGCTGGTTTGTTGTTCCGCAGACGTTTTGTTACCGTGCTTGGTAACATCCTCAGTGCAGCCTCTGATGAAGCGTCGGTGTGTTTTCCCACCTGGCTTTTAAACTCTGGGGTCCGTTGTGATGGATTGCCTCACTTCCGGGTTTCCTCCATAGTGGAATGTATATGGGGTCGAGTTCAATGTGTTTATTAATAGCATGCTTCGTGGAGTGCCATGCTTCCAGGAATTCTCGTGCTTGTCTCTGCCTAGCCTGTCCCAGGATCTTGGTGTTGTCCCAGTGCTCACCTGAATTAAAGACCCACTCCCCGCCATGGACAGGACCAATGTCATCTACAAGATCCCCTGCAGAGACTGCGAGAAACACTACATCGGACAAACAGAAAGGAAACTGACAACACGAGTATATGAACACCAACTGGCTACAAAAAGACACGACCAATACTCACTCATCTCAATCCACACGGACAAGGAGAACAACGACTTCGACTGGGACAACACCAAGATCCTGGGACAGGCTAGGCAGAGACAAGCACGAGAATTCCTGGAAGCATGGCACTCCACGAAGCAGGCTATTAATAAACACATTGAACTCGACCCCATATACATTCCACTATGGAGGAAACCCAGAAGTGAGGCAATCCATCGCAACGGACCCCAGAGTTTAAAAACCAGGCGGGAAAACACACCGACGCTTCATCAGAGGATGCACTGAGGATGTTACCAAGCACGGTAACAAAACGTCTGTGGGACAACAAACCAGCTCGGCGAGCCAACCAACCTCAACAGACAGTTTTGAGGTTCTGTATTTGCTGATTGCTTTTCCATCACCTGACACATTAATTTTGAATAGAAAACCACTGTCTGCCAGTGGTGGAATGTTCCACATATCCATATAAGTTGCACCATAGTTATAAGAATGGAAAATGAGTTAAACAAACTAATGCTCTGGTGTGCTTATTGACATATATGTAGCAGTAGTGATATTCAATGAAGCAAGTACTACTTCTTAGTTCATTCATCAGTTCTGATGCCTTCATTGCATAGCTTTGCGCAGCATGTACATGGGTGAGCAGGCTCCTATTGAAAAGCACTGCACTACATTCATTCAAGTTAAAAGACATTTGTGAGTCTTACATTAAACATATAACCACTGCCATACATAATTTGAAGCTAAGGTCCTGACACTCTCCATGTCACAGAAGATGTCAGTGGGCCATCCAATGTCTTTCTTCTTATTGTTAATACAGATTACACAGAGCAATAGCCACTACATAGTCTCTCTACAATTCCAGCAGTACCCTGCTTCCCACAAATAACTTCTCAATATGCAAATATTATCAGTTCCTGCACAGCCCCAAAATTCTGCCTATCAATCTCACAAGCCTCAACTTTGCTTAATAGGCTTTCGTACAACACTTTTTATCAAAGATCTTTAGAAAGCGGAGATGTACACTGTCAGTTGAGCTTTTATTACCTATCAGCACTGTAACTTTCTTAAAATATTCCCCTAAATTGGTATGACAGAGCTTTCTTTTCTAGAATCCATGCTGTGATTCTCTTTCAAGGTGATAGCACAGTATATATGTAATAATCTCCTCTAGCAACTTTTCTAAGAATTAACGAATACTAAGCATAGGATTTTCTGATGGTACTTAATAAGATTCTACAGAAGAGAATTGTACAGAAGCAAACTGTGAGCTGCAACAATCCACAAGCCAGCCCTTTTGGTTTTATACAGAATTCAATACCTGCAGGTTGGTTTTTTAAACGCTGGGCAACTTCTCTTTGTTTTAAAAGGCAACACTTAAACATAACTCATTCTTAAATCCATTCCATGAACAAGCAAAAACCAAATGGCAAAACATGTTTCTGCACATCCTTGGATTTGCAGTGACTAATGGTATCTGCCAGAGATCAGTATGAGGGTCTCAGATTTTCACTACATAAATTACCTTGAAACAGGAATATAATAGATTACAGTTAGATATCCCTATATTAGTGAGAAGAGTGAATTGTGAAGATGAAATAGAAAATCGCAAATATATGATGATTAAGTTGGAAAACAAGTGTAGATGCACTTTCAGGTATTAAAGTATAAGGTAACAATTTGAATTCTATCATGGAAGATGGAAGTGTAGAAGAAACGTAGAAGATATTTATTGAACAAAACAATATGGGGACTTAGGCACACATGCTTGCTAACAAAATCTGCACAGCATTTAAAAAATGAGGGTCATTGCAATGATTGACATAATACCACAAAATAATTAAGCTACAAATTATCCCCAGAATAAAACCGAGCACTTGTGCAATGATCAGTTATTGAGTGTCCATTTCCTGCTCTTGAGTTGGGATCAGCCAGTTTATGTTTTGCCTGCATATCTGGCCCTTACCAATCAGTAAGGACAACTGGATTACCTTCTCTTCAGTATTTCAGCAGGAGAATTCAAAGTGTTCTGCCTAATTGCTACCCTGCCCGCTCCTCGCAAAAATAAAATAGATCATTAAAATAAGATAGTAAAGTAAGATAAGTAAATAGATCAATAAAATAGACAACTAACATCTTTTAACTTGCTGCTGGTGCTCAGAATTCTGGCCCTGTCTGCCAATGTTTCCAGCTCATTGTAATTTGTACACTGGGAGCATTAGTAAACAGGTCCTGTCACCCAGAACCTGGGGAGGGATAGGCAGGTGGGACAATATCAAGATCATGCATCCCGACTACATTTCCATTTTGAGCAGTCCACTTTATGGAGCATAGGCATACCATGGAAAAGTGCAGCAACATTTCACCAAGAGGGATCTCAGATAAAATATCTAATTATGATGACAGTCTCAGTAAAGTAGGAAGACATTTCTGCAGAAGAGAAGATTAAGACTGATCTGATTGAGTTTTTTAATACGATGCAGAGAACTGCAAAGGTACTAGGGGAATGCATCTCTTTTGGAAAGACAGTGCAGTATTGAAGACTGTCAGCTATTAATTCAAGCTGCTGTGATCAAAAGAGAATTTTAAAAATCTACTTCAAACAAAAAGCTGAGAGAATATGAAAAAGCAATAGATCTAAAATCGATTAAGATTTTTAAAAGGAAACTAGATACATGGGATGTAAAAGTAAAAGGGTGGGTGGGGAATAAGTGGTGGCTGTAAGCAAGTAAATTGGATTAAAAATGTTATGCTGTCATGCCTAACTAGCCAGCAGAGGAAACAGAATGAACTAAATGTACAGTTTATTCATGACAATCCACCACACATTGCAGCAGAAAATACCATTATTTATGATTGTGGATGAACACTTTCTGTGTTTGCATGACATTTTCTTGGCTGCTATTTCAGTAAAGACTAAAATGAATAAGTCAATGCAGCAGACAGAGGTATATGGTATACTTCGTAGCAACATTAACAACCCCTGTTAAACCATAATTGTTAACATAGTGAATAACATCTAGGCTACTGTAACTGACACCATTTGGTACAACATTCGACAGCTTTAGCCGGAGTGATTAATCAGAAGTATTTGTAAATGTAAAGTATATTATGATAATACTCAATATTGAAGTGTACCTAAACAAACAGGGATGGCCGTCAAGTATAGTGTTTTATCTGTTATGTCTCTGTAAACCAACTGCTCTAGGTGCTGAAATCCTACAATGAATCTTGTGAAGCTCAGCTGAGAGTACTATCATTGAGCCACATTGACAACTGCAAGGGTGTAGGGCAAATAAACATTTAAATTCCTGAAGCATTGTCCACAGAAAGAAGTGGCAGAACCTGGGGTTAAAAAAAATGATAGTTGCCCCAAAATCTGAATGTAGGCCGTGGATATGGGAGGGAAACCATTGCAGGTCTGTCTTCCTCCACCAGCTTCTGAAGTGTGCCTGGGTATGGTCACAGGCTGCCCTGGAGATTTCACCAATTATTTCATTCCCAGGTTCACACTATTAACATCAGCTAAGAGTAGATATGCCTCTGTAGTGGGCCACAGGCTTGACACACTATCACCTAACAATGCAAGCTACAGGGAAACATGATACATTTTAGCATTGCTGCTTTCATCTGCACGGGGCATCTGTAGTGACACCAGCAGGATGCCCCTTTAATTTGTAAACACTACCTTGGGACAGTTTTCTCCACTGTTCAGCTACCTTGATTATTAAAATGAGCCCATGCCTGAAAATTAGGAGAGGCCAATACTGTTTTTGACAGAGTCCCTTGTGTGTCTGCTACAGTTCTGGCAGCAGGGCAGGGGGCCAGTAATTACTGACGTACCTCCTTTTGGTGAAGCTCTATCCTTTGCAACCATACTGCATTAGAAGAAGTGATTTGCAGCCCCTCCCCCACAATTTCTCACAGAATGAGTTTGCAGTATCAGTGGGAGGATGAGGAAGAATTTGATGAATGACTAAACTCAGAGAACCTCTAAGGAATCTGCAGGGAAGTAGTTTTGACAGTGGACTGGAAACTGGTTAGCAACCACCCACTGTTCCAGAAAATGATATGGTGGACTGTTAAGGGCAGTTGGGGGGTGGGGGGAAGCGCTGGGGGCACGTTGTCACTGAAATTGAGGAAAGATAACTTTCAAATTGTAACTTAAAACAAGTGCATGAGGACCATATATAATACAGCTTCTTATAAAAATAATAGCAATTCAATCTTGAAAGGCATACAAAATACTTTCCTTTACTGAATGGGATATAGATTAAAATTCAGGGACTGAATGCTGGAACTGTAGAAAATACTTAGTAGGACACACCGAATTTTGAGTATAGGCTGATGAAGGGTATATACTTTATAGGTCTTAATATCATTTTTGGACTTTGGATTTCAAAACAGAAGCAGATGAATGGTTGTCTTTTAAAAGCAAAAGGTCAGAGTCCCTTCAGAAAAGTGATAAAATCCGATATTGTATCAGAAAGCAGATGACTGCAGACCAACATGGTGTTAATGGAAAGATGTTTATGCTGTTGTGTTTATGGCAGGGAAGGTAAACATATAAGCATGCCACAGTTTTGTTTTCAGTTCAGAATATTTGGGATTGAACAAGTTCGTATCTAAATTCAGCTCGGAATACAACAACGTTGAGTTTAGAACAGGCTTAGCTTCTCCCCAACTAATAGTTCAGGGAACAAGTTACCTCATCGCAATGGTTTAGTTGGCTACATGTCCAAACCAAGAGGGTTTGGTCAGAATTCTGCAGGTAATTCAAACTAAGAAAGTTTAGGCTCTGGAAATGTCACATTGGCATATGTTGAAAGGACTGATTGAGTTGTCTCCACAGTACATAACAAAAAAATTGAAAAAGAGTCAGTAAAGTAGAAACTTATGAGTCGAGATAGAACGTCTGTAACCGCGATTTATAAGAATTTTGCCAGGGTTTGGAAATGACAGCTATGATGAAAGATTTGATTTGATTTGATTTATTGTCACGTGTACCTAAGTACGGTGAAAAGCTTTATTTGCGAGCAGTTAAGGCAGAAGAACATACAGTTCATAGGGTGAAAAAAAATCTTGGACAGAGTAAGGCATTCAGGTTACAGCACACAGGACATACACTAGGCAAGATCAACATTAACAAGATCAGCATTATTTGAAGTTACAGAGTCCATTCATCCATCTAATAACAGCCAGGAAGAAGCTGTTCTTGAACTTGCTCACGCACATGTTCAAGCTTCTGTATCTTCTGCCTGATGGAAGAGGTTGTAGAAAAGCTTTGGACAGGCTGGAGTGGTTTAGAACAGAGGAATCTGAACAGTGACTTAATGTCTACAAAATGATGACGGGCATAGATAGAGTAAATAGAAAAGATCTGTTTCCGCGTGGGGAGAAGGCAATTATCAGGGCCACAGATTTAAGGTGACTAATTAAAGGATTAAATGGATCAGACAGAAAACCTTTCTCACCCAGAGCACAGTGGGTGCCTGGCATTCACTACCTGGTTTTGTGGTAGAGGCAGAAATTCTCAACTCATTGAAAAGGAACCTGAAGTGCGGTAACCTGCAAGACTAGAGACCAGATCCTGGAGGTTGCAATTAAACAGGCAGCTGGTTTTGTTCTTTCTTTTTTAAGCATCAGACAGGATGGGCTGAATGGCCTCTTTCAGCAGCATAACTGCTCAATGTTTCTATAGTCTGAAACTGCACAAATTTGCTCACACAATTTTCAATTGCCCTCATTGCTAAAATAAGAAAGTTCTCTTGTTTAGAGAACTGATTACCAAAAATAATACTCACTATATTCATTAGAGTCAGAAGATACTTCTCCACATGGTCCATGCCATGAAAATGCACCACTGTGTCATCAACTCCAAGAAGGACTTCTATATTATAGTCATTGTCTCTGTCATGTCTTCGGACTCTCCTGATTTTCTCAATCTGTTCTTCAATAGCTTTGTGTTTGGCTTCCAGATCATGCAGTCCACTCAAATCAGGTTCTGCCAGAAAGAAGTTGCTTTGTTAGTCAAAGTTAAAAGTGCAACATCAAGGTAAAAGCCATTTGCCTATTTCTTCTAACATAATAATAAAAAAAACAATAGTTTTGTGTTCATTTTTTTCCATAATATCAGTCAATTTATTCAACCAAAAGGTATCTTTATCTTCAAAGCTTTCACTCCCTGCAAATTTTGGGCTCAATAAAGCTCAGGTTGCTGGTGCTAGCAAAATGAACTGTTTTGTTTCTCTGGACACCAGTGGATAAGCTTTCCTGAGCCCAAACAGGGTTGGGGTAGACTACTGCCTACTTTCCCAACTACATCTTGATGTCAGCACAAGATCTTCACTAAGAAAGACATTGTGGAAAATTAAAGGTATAGGAGGCCACTATTGTGCTCTCTCTTTCAGATTACAGGAATTCCTGTTCTACTCAAGGCCTGTAACGACTTAACACTCAGCAAAGGAAACTCAACCTTGTGTTAATATGGTTTAGGCCCAACCGTCAAGTTTGAATTCACCAATGTATCATGTTTCCATTTCCATTGCCATGACACTTTTCAGTAAAAAATATCTTGTGTAATTTACTGCTCATTTAAGAGTGGCTTGTGCTATAACCTCACAACAAAACATTTCATAACACAGCCTTATTGCAAGAAAATAATAGGCTTTTGGTTTCACCAGGTCAACTATTTCTACAGAACAGGAAGCATGATCCCTCACAGCATGTTTGAGTCAGGCCATCCTCCTTGCTGTTTTTGTAGTGAGGAAATGAGAAACTCAGAAAGTTCAGGAAAGGAGCTTGAAGTTTTATCGCACCTCTAGGGAAAATAAACGGCCTCTTTATGCGATATTTATGAACATGTGGGGTGCAAAATCAGTTGCACTCATTTCTTAGGTGCCATGGGGGGGATCAGAATGACTGCAAATCATATCAGACGCCATTTTAGTGAGACTGTTAGCATAGACCCGGGTGACATCGGCCGGAAGGATAAAGAGTGCAGCGATAGTGTTAGTCAGCATGTGGTACTGAATGGATGCCAGTGAAGTCATTTTGGAGTTCAGCGCTCTTCTTAATGCATTCTCTTAACCTCACACAGCTGAACACACATCGAGCAGTAGCCAGAAGTTCAATTGCCTGGCTACTTGTCACACAGACTCAGTTTCATTAGTCAGCTGAGCTGTTGATGGAGAAGAACTCAAAGACAAATGTTTCTAGGTGGATGAGCAAGAGGTTGGAGCAAATTTGAACCAAACACTTTCTGACTTTACAATGCTAAAACACTAAGATGTTATCAACTAAACAGCAAGTTTTGTAACATTCATAACAACAGTGATTTGCTTTACCAGTTAGACAAAGCATAATGGGGGAGAGAAAATAGGAGTTACGGACAGAAAATTACTATTTTGTATAGGTCTTAAGTTTTTATTCTTGAAGTGAAATGTTACTCAGATTATAAATAGCAGAAATAATATTAATTTATTTGATTGTTTTTCACTATCAAAATAGATTTCTTCCCTCTACAAAAACAATGCAATGTAAGAGGAGTTTTTTTTATTCATTCATGGGATGTGAGTGTGCTTGATAGGTCAGCATTTATTGCCTATCCCTAACTGTATGAGAGGATGATGGTGAGCTGTCCTTTCAGACCACTGTAGATCCTAGGTGGAGATATTGCTGTAAGGAAGATGTTTATGGGAATCTGAAAAGGGTTAATACTGAGGCGAGCCAATAAAACCACCAATTATGATGATGTCCTGCAGACTTGTGGACAGAATTGGACCTTAGATTTGGGATCCTGAACAAATGAGACATAACATCTGATCCCCCTTAAAGTCTCTGTGATAATGTTTATCATAGCACATCATATCATTCAAGAGACTCAGGGGCAGGTGTGAATGTAGTGGCCATTACCAAGGAGAAGGTGCTGGGGAAGTTGAAGTCTGAAGGTGGATAAATCACCCAGACTGGATGGACTACACCCCAGAGTTCTAAAGGAGATAGCTGAGGAGATTGTAGAGGCGTTGGTGGTGATCTTTCAGGAATCACTGGAGTCCGGGAGGGTCGCAGAAGCCTGGAAAATAGATAATGTAACACACTGTTTAAGAAGGGAGGGAGATGGAAGACAGGAAACTATAGGCCATTAGCCTGACCTCAGTCTTGGCAAAATTTTAGAGTCCATTATTAAGGATGCGATTGTGGAGTACTTTGAAGTGCATGGTAAAATAGGGCTGCGTCAAGGAGACATAATGCCTGAAAAATCTGTTAGAATGCTTTAAGGAGGTAACAAACAAGTTAGGGGTCTTTTTCAAGATGGCAGCCAGTGACTAGCGAAGTTTCAAGGGATCAGTCTTAAGACCAAGCTATTCACATTATATATTAATAATCTGGATGAAGGAACTAAAGTTATTGTTGTTCGGTTTATGGATGACACAAAGATAGGTAGAGGGACAAGTAGTGTTGAGGAAGTGGGGGGGCTGCAGAAGGATTTGAATGGTCTAGGAGAGTGGGCAAAGAAGAGGCAGACAGAATACAATGTGGGGAAGTGTGTGATACGAAGAATAAAGGCATGACTATTTTCTAAATGGGGAAAGGCTTTGGAAATCTGAAGCACAAGGGGCCTTAGGAGTCCCGGTTCAGGATTCTCATAAGGTTAACATGCCAGTTCAGTTGGTGGTTAGTAAGGTGTATGCAATGTTAGCATTCATTTCAAGATGACTAGAATACAAAAACAGGGATATACAGCTGAGCTTGTATAAGGCTGTGTTCAAACTGCATTTGGAATATTGTGAGCAGTTTATCTAAGGAAGGATGTGCTATCATTGAAGGGGTTCCGGAGAAGGTTTACAGAAATGATCCCAATGAGGCAGGGCTTGTCATATGAGGATTGGTTGAAGATTCTGGGCCTGTACTCGATGGAATTTAGAAGGAGGAGGAGGGGTATTCTGATTGAAACTTACGGAATACCAAGAGGCCTGGATAGACTAGACATGGAGAAGACGTTGTCACTAGTAGGAGCGACTAGGACCAAAGGGCACAGCCTCAGAGTGAAGGGATGACCCTTTAAAACTCAGATGATGAGGAATTTTGTCAGCCAAAAGGTGGTGTATCTGCGGAACTCATTGTCACAGAAGGTTGTGAAGGCCAAGTTATTGAGTGTATTTAAAACAAAGATAGATAGGTTTGTGATTAGTAAAGGGATCAAGAGTTATGGAGAGAAGGCAGGTGAATGAGGCTGAGAAACATATCAACCAGGATAAAATAGTGGAGCAGACTCGAAGGGCCAAATGGCCTAATTCTGCTCCTTTATGTTATGGTCTTATATCAATGTAACATGTAATTCATTGCTAATGTGCAATAAACTATACCTTATTAACACAACAGACTTTTCTAGTTAGACCAAGAAGAAATTTTCCTCTACATCATTAGGCGAAGCAGGCCCTGAAGCTTTCTACATTTGAGGAGGATAGTGGCAGCAACCCTCACCATGAGCAGCACAGAGCATGCCCTACAACAGGACAGTATTCTAGGATTGTGCCAGTGAAGCTGATGGAGGGTGGTTTAGAGGTGGTGATGCTCCCATACATCTGATGCCATTTCCCTTCCAGATGCTTGAGGTCATGGGTTTGGAATGTGTCGTTAGAGGAGTTTTGGTGAGTTATTGCAGCATATTGTTTAGATGGTACAGATTGCTACAACTTTGCTTTGTGGTGAAGGGAATGAATGTTGAAGGTGGTTAAGTAAAATTCAGGCAAGAGTTCTAAATGAAAATTTAACAACAATTAGCATTGCTCAAATCTCCAAATTGTATAACAAAATAGAGATATCTTTGTCAAATGGTCTCAAGGACAGCTTGACAAACTGATCATTCATCCTCCATACTCAACAGGCCTCACCAGAAAAGAACATTCTGTCAGAAAAACTCTCTCAATAAAAAGGAAAATGAACAATTATTGTAATCACTGCTGGATGCTATACAATAATATTGCTCTCCAATAGGTGTGAATACATTACAGTATTTTTAAACGTAATGTTAAATGTAAGTTCAGGATTTTCCTCAGAGCTACTTTCATAGCACAATCATTAATTCACCAGAAATGTGGTGGACACAAGGTTACAATGGTGGTGTGATGTGGTTGCAAGCTTCAGGAAACTCAGTGTTGTGAGGAGATTTTTTTAATGTTATATGTACCTTCAGGGAAATTACACATCACATCTTTTTAATACAGGCATAATTTATCATCAAAGTGTTGTAAACATCTCAAACTGTTTCTTTCCAGAAGCCTTGGGTCAGATTTTCCCAGCTGCCCCTGTCCTTAATTGAGTCAGGAATGGGTAAAATTAGGTGTGTGAGACTGGATATTCAAATTTACCCCACGTTGCAGACCTACACCATCTACCCCTGGCTGGGAAATGTGTCAGTTGTGACTCCCCACACATCATCAGTGATAACACGGTTGCCATTAAAGGCTGAGGAGAAGGTTGAATTTTATCTTTCACGTTTTATGTCGTGATTGATGGGATTTGAATGCATATGAGAACAGCAATACTAGTCTTGAACCTTGAGGGAAGCATGCTGAGGAATCAGAAAGCTTTTTATAGGAAAGTTTTGTACCAAAGGCTGATGTTGTAAGAAAGTTGTAAGTCAGCTGTCGATATCCCCTCATATTCCTCCTTCCTATGTTGTCGTATCCCCATGCCTTCTCATGTTCTCTTACTGTTCCCTCCTCTCCAATACCCCTTCTGTATCCTTTCCATTACCTCCATTCCCTTTCTATGCTACCTTGTATTCTCCATTGCTACTATTTCAGTATTCACTACGTACAGAATTAATGAGGAATATAACAAATGACAAGTCTTTGCAATATTCAAAAGACTGATTAAAAAAGCAAGCAAGCTTTGAAATCTCCTCTGCAAAACCAGTTGCTTTTACATGTTCAAAGTGCCAATCAACCACTCATTCACAATATTAATCAATGAATCTTTAATCCTCTTAGCCCCTCTTAATCTTGTCCGAAAGAAAACATATATTTTAAAATGACATCAAAGAAATGGAAGGTTATTATGATTTCAGGAAATTGTTAATCAAACAAAGCCAGTATCCATGTTAAACTGTGTCAAACTTGAGCCCATTAGCCAGTCTTGTAATTTGGCCAAGGAATCATACTAAGAGCACTTAAACAGAGATTTTAAATTTCCAAGCAACCTCTTTGAGAATACTTCGCTGAGTTCCAAGATTAAACACAGCTTAAAGGAGAGTCCTAGCTTTGTTTGATTCATAACTTTACAAGGTTATAACAAATAATTATTCTTTATTTGACGTGGCTTTTCAATGCATTTTTATTTATTTGGGCAGGATTACAAATTAAAAGGATTAATGCTTTGGAAAGGCAATGGAGATACGAGGGGACATGGCGTAGTCATAGGGTTGGGTGAGGGGGATTGGTGAGGGTCACGGATCCTAACAACCATGTACAAGACTGGAACAAAAATAATTAACTTCACCAACAATCACATTTTTCAGTACAGTTCTTCATCTACTACTCAAATTCTGAGGCAAAAACATTTATTTACATAAAATGGGGGAGATTTTGCTCTGGCCTAATTTTCACTCCAAATTTAGGTATTGTGGTGGTAGTGAGATCCAAACCAAGGAACAGTTGGCATTGGCCCTCAGGACCATCTACAAATTTGAGGCAATCTGGACAAGCAGCTTGTTCAGTGGGAAAATACATTTCAAAATACACAAAAAAACCTTTAAGTAAATGCTGGCAAGGATAGCTAGGGTGGGCTATGAGAAGAAAAACTTTGATATGATGGTTACGGAGTTAGTGAAGTACTGCTACTCCCCTTGTATCCACAGGAAGACTTTTAGATTTGAAAAAAAAAACCTTTCTACAAATGGGCATGGGCTGAGGAGGCATTCTGAGCACTATCATGTCAGGTGTGCAATTTATATATTTTTTAAAGAGTTTTAATTTTGAACTGGTGGCACTTGGGCTTTGTCTGTGTCTATGATGAGGTTTAATGATTAATTTGTAAGTATTTCTGTAGCCACGGTGATTTCTTTTGAAATGCAGTATGAGATAGAGATTTCCTGGAGAGTAACATAGTTTTGTTCACGTTAAGCAAGTTTTACCAGTGAAAAGAGTGACCAGTTTTGTATAAAGTTTCAGATAGAGGGATTCAGAGATTTTTTTTTAATTTTAGGGGAAACACCCATATCTTGAAAAAAGTCATTTAAGTTTCATGTTTAAATAATTATTGGCTGAAGCTGAACATGTAAGACAATTGATCCTGAAGAAGGGAGATAATTTAGAATAGTTACTAAATAGGTTGCTTCAGTGTAAAGAGCGTAGTTGGAATGTTTCTGACCAGAAGGAGCTTTCTGAAGCTGAGAAAGTCTAAGCTCAGTTGTATGAAACTTCAAGGAAGAGGCTATTAGATTCTCAAAATGGGTAGCTGAAGCCACAGTAAATTAAGCCATGGTGTGAGGACTGTAAAGCTGTTGCGATTAATGGGATCGTCTTTCACCATGCATTTCAAAAATCTTTACATTTGCATTCTATTTAAATATTTTGATTTATTCCAGTTTGGTTTTCATTTCTTGTGCATAATAAACTTCTGCTTTATTGCTAAAACCAAATCTGCAGCATTGCAGCCTTGTATTTCAGTGAAAGACCACCTGGTTTAAATCAAAGAAAAATATATCAAGCCAGTTTTCAGTCTGGGATCCAACTTGTCTGGTAATAGCACTAGCTGGGATAAACCAGCACAAAAGATGCAACATTGGCTCCACAAATCCTAAACTTACAATCAATAACAAGTCAGTCCTTTTGGCTGCCAGAGAAATGGCTAATAAATAGGTCCAATAAACTTAGCTGGGGCAGAACAACTATATTGAATACTCACAGGCCATTCTTCTGTAAAATTGATGTGTACATGTTTAATGCCCAAAATACAAAATACAAATTCTATTCTGTGATTTAAAGAACTAAGAAGTTCTATTCACTATTGAAAACTACAGAGCTTTTGCCTTTATTATTATCGATCATATGTTAAATATTCCTTATTTCTAAATATTCTCACTGCACACATAACTACTATAAACTTCCACCAAAAAGATCATAATATGTACAAGGTATATCTACAACATTTATAAATTCTTTTTGAGAAAACTGAGTATTATATCACAACACTTGAAGCTCAATTACTTTCCAGTGTTAATCATTCTTCAGAGCAAGCTGGAAACAAACAGTAGATTGCTAAAAAAAAATCCTATTTGTGTAGATTTGCAACCATCTCACATCCTATTCCCAAGGCAGCAGCTTTCAACATTTCACACATAGCACAATATTTTCTTCACAACTCAGCAGGATAAAAACATTTGTCTTGTTCTTTGTTCATTTCTCTGGGCTTTTTCCTCAAGAGGATACCAATTGTATAAGGCTTCCTTCCATAACCAATTAGAGGCATATTCAGCAAGCTCCTTTTTACAAGAATCAGTAATCAATAGTTGCATTTTTAATATTCAGCATCATTAACAGCACATATCACTGGGTAGGACAATTATTTCATGACTGGGTGTCGGATACTCTAGTTACTGAGACTATAACTATAGAAATTGTAAGAATTGCAATCTGGTCAAAATGTATGAAGCATTGATTGGAAAGGTTGTTGAGATCCAAAGATAAAATGACATATTTCCTCGACTACGTTAACATGCTAGGCACATGATGAAAATTTCACCATATATACTGTAAACATAAATTGTTAACCAGTTCATAAATGGTAAATTCTAGGAAAGTGTAGAGATCTCACGGTCATCTCAGAAAAAACAAATAGACCAAGAAAAGTGATTTTGGCAAAATTGACAAGCAGTTCAATTGTGGCAAAAAGAAACTGTAACACAGACCAAAAAAAGAGAACTTTTTATGACAACAAAACTGATTCAAAGCTTTGATTTCTGTTGCTTTTGCTTAATTAACAATTAGGGTGCAGGGGAGATGGCGCTGTTATAGCAATGTCACTAGACTAGTTTCCAGAGGTCTAGACTAATGTTTGGGAACACAAGTTCAAATCCTATTGTGGCAGCTAGTGAAATTTAAGTCCAATTAATAAATCTGAAATATGGTTATTAGCAGTAATGACTGGTGTAAACACTTTTCTTGTTCTCTACTGACCTTTAGGGAAGGACATACTTTACCTGGTCTGGCCTACATGTGAGCCCAGACCCATAGTACTGTGGTTGACTCTTAACTGTCGTTTGAAATGGTTTAACAAGCCAGTCAGTTCAAGGGCAATTAAGGATGAGCAACAATTGCTGTCCTTGCCAGTGATGGCCACATTCCTATGAAACATAAATAATTTAACCTGTACAATGTAACCATGTAAGTTTGCTACAGAGATTTTGTGCTGTCAGAAAGCTAAGAGGAAAATAAAGCTGATGTGCGTGGTAAAAGGATTGACATTTCTCTGTTGCTTCTTGCGACTGGTAACTGAAGACGTGCTTGAATCCTGCACCACTTTAACCTCAAACGAGAGTGGCTGTGTTTCTCAAGCTGCAGTGCAGTGATGAAAGCTAGCTGACCTCATCAATGCTGACCTTAAAAAAACAGCAAAATTGAAAGATAGCTTGATAATTCAGCAGTACTAGCAGGAAGACTGATTTATATAATAATTGTTGTTATCACAGGTGAAACCCATCACAGTTTAGGTCAACCAGTGGTTACCAGTTTACCTATTCAAGAGAATCTAGAAGTTGTTTAAAAAAACTCAATGAAAAATAATTGTAAGAGCGCATTAAATGATTAAAGTCCCCGTTCAAAGTTTTCAGCATGTGCACTTCCAAATAACTCTCTGCATTTTCATTTGAAAAATCAGTACATTTCAGATATAATTATTTAAAATGATGCAGCCATAACTGACAACTACCTAGAGACAACTCCCCATGTTTACTATCCTCATGGGATGAGTAATGGCATATAAAATGGCAAATACATTCATGGTGAACTTGAAATCATATAACACCGTAAAAAGTCAGAATGAACATAAAGGTACCTTAGTAACATTTACAAGGAGTCTTTAACATTTGCTGTTTATTACAGCTTCACACTCAGAGTCATTCCATAGTCAACCAATAGCATTGTGCAAGGCTCAGTAGCCTGACAATGCAGTGTGTAATGTTAGTGTAATCTTTAAATAGGTTTGTTTTAAGTACTCAACATTATCAAACGAACAATCGTAACATAATATGACCATCAGTAAGGATTACTAATGAGTAAACTGTTTATTCCTCCCACATTGATCAGCCTAGAAGTAGGTCCTGTAGTGCAGTAGGTAGCATCCCTTTCTCTGATCTAGAAGTAAAATCTGAAAGGACTGCAGATGCTGGAAATCAGAATCAAAAACAGAAGTTGCTGGAAAAGCTCAGCAGGTCTGGCAGCATCTGGGGAGAGAAATCAGAGTTAACTTTTCGGGTCCAATCATCCTTCTCTCAACTCAGAGTTCTTTCTGCAGATGCTGCCAGACCTGTTGAGCTTTTCCGGCAATTTGTTTTTGATTCTGATCCAGAAGTTCTGGGTTCAAATCCCACTCCAGGACTTGGTGGACAAGGAATGTTCATTCACAACCTGATCAAATAGGTTAAGTATCAACGTGTAATGTATGACAATGGCACACAGCAAGAGTACCAGAAGTTTCTGATCAGGCATAGACAAGAACTTTCAAAAGTTAGGAACAAAAACAAAAGTTGCTGGAAAAGCTCAGCAGGTCTGGCAGTATCTGTGAAGAAAAATCAGAGTTAATGTTTCAGGTCCGGTGACCCTTCCTCAGAACTTTCAAAAGTTGATTGGAGTACTTTGTTCACAGGTAAAAGGACATCCGACAAGTGGGAGGCATTGAAGAGTGTGATGACAAGTGTTCAGAGGCATTTAGTTCCTGTTACAATGAAGGGCAAGGCTGGTAAGATTAAGAAACAATGGATGAATAAAGATATTGAGGTTCTAGTCAAGAATAAAAGAGGATCTCATTTTTGATATAGACAACTTGGTTCAATTGAATCTCTTAATCAATATAAAGAGTGTAGGGGCATCCTTGAGAGAAATCAGGAGGGCAAAGAGGGGATATGAGATAGCATTGGCAGACAAGGTTAAGGATAACCCTAACATATTCTACAAGGACATTAAGAGCAAGAGGGTAACTTGAGAGAGGGTAGGGTCTCTTAAAGATTAAGGAGGTCGTCTTTTTGTTGAACCCCAGGAGATGGGAGAGCTACTAAATGAATATTTTGCATCAGTTTTTACTGTGAGGAAAGAAATGGAGTCTAGAGAATGCAGAGAAATAAACTTTAATGTTTTAAAAACAGTTCACATTACAGAAGAGGAAGTTCAGGAGGTTTTAGAGAATATAAAAGTCGATAAATCTCCGGGACCTGATCTAATGTATCCCAGAACGTGTGGGACGTTGGGGAGGACATTACAAGACCCCTTGCAGAAATATTTGCAATATCATCTATAACTATGGGTGAGGTGTCTGATGACTGGATAGTGTCTAATGTTGTACGTTTGTTTAGGAAAGGTTGTAAGGAGAAACCGGGTCCTGTGAGTGTAACTTTGGTTATGACTAAATTGTTGGAGGTGATTATAAAAGATAGGATTTATGGACATCTAGGGCAATAAATATTGATTAGGCGAAGTCAGCATAGTTTTGTGTGAGGAAAATTGTGTCTCACAAACTTGATCGAGTATTTTGAGGAAGTTACCAAAAATATTGATGATGGCAGACCAGTAGTCGTTGATTATTTACATTTTAGTAAAGTCTTTGACAAGGTTCCACACAGTAGACTAAATAATAAAGTTAGGTCACATGGGATTCAGAGTGAGCTTGCCAATTGGATACGTAATTGGCTTAACGGCAGGAAACAGGGAGTGGGGGTGGAGGGTTGTTTTTCAGACTGGAGGCTTGTCACCAGTGGTGTTCCACAGGGGTTGTCATTTATATAAATGATTTGGATGCGAATATAGAAGGCATGGTTAGTAAGTTTGCAGATGACACCAAAATTGATGGCATAGTAGACAGTGAAGAAGGTTTTCTAAGATTACAGAGGGATCTTGATCAAATGCGTCAATCGTCTAAAAATGGCAGATGGTGTTCAATCTGGATAAATGCGAGGTATTGCATTTTGATACAACAAACAAGGGTAGGGCTTATACAATTAATGGTAGGGTCTTGAGTAGTGTTGTAGAACAGAGGGACCTGGGGTGCAGGTACATAATTCTTTGAAGTTTGCGTCACATATAGAAAGAGTGGTTAAAAAGGCTTTTGGCACGGTTGCGTTCAGTGCTATGTCCTTTGAGTATAGGAGTTGGAAAATCACATTGAGGTTGTACAGGACATTGGCAAGGTCTCTTCTGGAATACTGCGTCCAGAACTGGTCGCCCAGTTATAGGAAGGATATTATCAAATTGGAGAAGATTCAGAAGAGATTTACCAGGATGTTGCCAGTTATGGAAGGTTTGACTTATAAAGAAAGGCTGGATGGATAGGCTGGGACTTTTTTCACTTGAGTGTAGGAGCTTGAGAGGTGACCTGATAGAAGTTATAAAATAATGAGGTATAGATGGAGTTAATGGTAGTTGTCTCTTCCCTAGGATGGGGGATTTCAAGACTGGGGGGCACATTTTTAAGGTGAGAGGAGAGACCTTTAAAAAAGACATAGGCAAATTTTTTACACAGAAGGTGGTTCGCATGTGGAATGAAATTCCTGAATGAGTGGTGGATGTGGGTACAATTACGTCGTTTAAAAGATATTTGGATAAGTATACGAATAGGAAAGGTTTGGCGGGGTATGGGTCAGAAGCAGGCAGGTGGGACTAGTTTAGTTTGGGATTATGTTCAGCATGGACTGGTTGGACCGAAGGGTCTGTTTCTGTGCTGTATGACTCTCTGACTCAATGTGATTGAAAAAGATTGCAGCTTAAGCCATCACTAACCAGAAGATCTTCCAAAGTAAGGTGGTAAGGAATTCAGAAGTCCTTATCTTTAAAAACAAAATGTCTGGAGTAAAAAAAATTATTCAAAATTTCATTCCATTTGCTGACACAAGCTTGAGGGTTTCTATTACTGGTAAATAATTATTTTACAAACATCCATTATTACAATAGGGTGCCTGACATTTCAGAGTTTAATTGACAGCCAAAGCTCTTTTGGACATTTCGACAGGTTATCAATTCATTATGAAAAATAAAATGACACTATGATTTAAACAGTGATAGTTTGAGGTTTGTTAACACACAGAGGTGTCTTTGTGCACTAGTTACTAAAAACAAACATGCAGGTGCAGCAAGCAATTAGAGTGGCAAATAGTATATTGGCTTTCATTGCAAGAGGGTTTGAGTACAGGAGCAAGGAATTTTTATTGCAGTTATATAGGGCCTTAGTAAGACCATAGCTGGAGTCATCATCATCAGCAACCATTTGCTAATGAGTGTGATTGTCCACCTAGGAAATTCCATGTCACTCACTGATCAGAGTTCTCTGGGGCCTTGTGTGACTGATGAGCCCAAACCTAGAGCTGCATCTCTGACCATACATTTAGAAAATGTTTCTGAGAGGTGGAAATGCTCCTTGACCTCGAGATCATTGGCATTCCTTTCTTCAGTTCTTTTTCTGTACTTATTCTTGCCACAGGGTGTTCTCAAGGAATTGTGTCCTTTCATAAAGAGTTTCCTCCATGTCGGTCTCTTCTGAATGAGAGTCACCCATCCATGACATTGATGTTGCAATACTTGAGGGAAGCCTTCAAGAAGTTTTTGAAATGCTTCCTTTGTCCTCCCCTCATTTGAGTATCTTCCTTGAGCTGGGCGAAGATGATTTGCTTTTGTAGTTGGAACTCAGGCATCCAAAGTGCATGGCTAGTCCAGTGGATTTAGTGTCATATGATTATGTCCTCAATGCTCATGCTGTTAGCTGCTTCAAGGACAACGATGTTAGTACACCTGTCCTTCCAGCTGATATGGAGAATCTATCTCAAACAACGTTAACGGTACTTCTCAAGGGTCTTGAGGTGGCATCTACATATAGTCCAGGTTTCAGAGCTATCTAGAAGAGTCGGAAGGATGAATGCCTTATACACAAGGATCTTGGTATCAACACGGATGTCAAAGACTCCTTAGAGTTCAAAAGCAATGCTCACAGGTTGGATGCTATACTGATCTCCATAATGATGTCAGTATCAAATGCTTCCCAGGTAAAGGAAATGTTCCATGTTTGGAAGGATTTTCCACTGGACTTAATGGAGGGATGGGCCAGAACTTGACCTGGGATGGGGGTTGGGTAAAGGATTTGAGTCATCCTGAGGTTGAGGCTGAGACCAATTCTACAGTATGCTTCAGTGAAAGTATTAAGCAAGGCTTGAAGATTCTCCTCCAAGACAGCAGAGATGACGTTGTCATCTGCATAATGACGTTCCACGAGCGAGGTCAGTGTCGTTTTCTTCTCAGATTTCAACCAGTTGAAGTTGAAAAGTTGAAAAGCTTATTACTGACAAGAAGATGGAGAGAAGGGTGGGGGTGACAACGACATATTTCTGCTTGACTCCCATCTTGACACTCAGAGGATTCCATATTACCATTAGTTAGGATCATCACTAACATCTTGTCATGGAGGAGACAGAGGATGTTGATGAATTTCACTGGACAGCCAGCCTTTGACAAGGTTTTCCATAGCACTTCCCAACTGACTGAGTTAAAATCCTTGGTCAGATCAATGAAGGCCATGCAGAGTGGTTGGCATTCCTCTTGGAGTTGGCGAGCAGTGAAAATCATGTCCATGGTTCCACAGTTTAGTCAGATGCCAAACTGGCTTATCAGGAAGGATCTCCTCTGAGCCTGGGAGAAGTTGCTTAGCAAGGATTTGAGCAATGATCCTCCCAGCAATGTATTGTCCTCAGTAGTTCCCATGGCCTATTTTGGCTCCTCTCTTAAAGACAGTGTTAATGGCAGTATCCTGAGATTAGAAGGGATTTCTTCTTTGTTTGAGATTTTCAGGAACTGTTGATGTCAGGTAATCTGTGCTCCTCCAAGTTTGAAAATCTCCATTGCAGTCCCATCTACTCCATTTTCGATTTGTCATGTGTCTAATGGAGGCTTCCCTCACAAGGTGGGAGTCAAAGATCATCTTTGATGGGGAGTTGGGGGATTTCCTCAAACATGCCCTCATTGATGATTGTATTGCTGTTCAGGAGTTCTTTGAATTGTTCTCTCCTTTGGAGGGTGTTGTTTTCTCTGTCCCTCAAAAGGGTTCAGTCCTTACTTCACACCAGTCTGAGGGCAATGTTGTTGGGTCATATGTTGCCTTGGTGGCACTGCAGAAACCTCAAGTGACATGCCTGTCAGCAAAGAATTGCAGCTCCTTTAACTTTCTCAGTCCACCATTGGTTCATGATTTCCCTAGTTGTTCTGTATTACTACCCACTTTGCTTTTTGATGAGTCATACGTACCTGGAATACTGTGTGCAGTTCGGCTCTCCCTACCTAGGAAAAGATGTATTTGCTACAGAGGAAGAGGCACAAAAGTTCACCAGACTGATTTCTGGGGTGGCAGTATTCTCGTGTGAGGAGAGATTGGGTCGACTAGGCCTGTATTTAATGGGGTTTATGAAAATGAGAGTGGATCTCATTGAAATGTATAATGTTCTGACAGGCTGGACAGACTGGATGCAGGGATGATGTTTCCTCTGGCTGAGGTTCTAGAAAACACACAGTCATGGTCTCAGGATATACAGTAGTCTATTGAAGACTGAGATGAGGAGAAACGTCTTCACTCACAGGGTGGGGAACCTGTAGAATTCTCGCGGAAGGTGATGTAGACCAAGTCACTGAATGCACTTAAGAAGGCAACACAAATATCTAGAAGTGTCAAAGGGATATTGGGAGAAAGCAAGAGCAGGTGTTGAGATAGAAAATCAGCCATGGTCACACTAAATAGCCTACTCTTGCTCATCTTGTCCATGTTTCTATGGGAGAGGAGGAGGCTGCCATGTGAATCTTTTTCGGGTGTTTCCAGAGACTTCCCAACAGGGTCAGTGCCTTCCACCCAGCTCACCTCCACACACAGCAGCATCCGCTCTTGTTCCAGGTTCACCCAGACCAAGTTCCAATTAGCTCACCCACCAGACCAAACATCTTTTAAAACTTCTGGTTCATGGAGCCAGGAATTCTCCCAACTCTATTCCCCAACCTCACTAGTGGAAATCTGGGCCTTTGATTCATAATCTTAGGGTAGGGAGGTAGTAGGAATGTCAGGTTAAAGTATTAACCATTTGTAAAACCTAACTATTTATTAAATAATTATTTTCTGGGGGTACAGAGGATAGTGAATTAACATTTAAACCTGGATACAAATCTCATATGCTTTTAATTGCCATGTAGGTGAGATTTGAGAGGGGTAGGTCTGCAGGAAGCCATTGTAGATTTGGCCAGCAAGTCTTCATAAAAATCTCACCAAACCTCACAAACGGTCAGTCTGCAAGAATTCAAGAGAGAGGGAGTGTGAGAGAAAGAGAGCAAGAAAAACAGAAAAAAACAGCATAAGAGGAAGTGGAAGAGTGGGAGAAAGCATACAGTGACATCCACATAAACTTGCACTCAGATTTAAGAAACCAAGTTCATCAATATTTAACCAAAGCTGAGAGATTTGGTTGGCTGATTTCCAATCCAACTATCTCAGGAAGGTCAGTTTGACAAGTCAAAGTTAACAGCTTTGGATTGAAACCTGGTGGATTACGTATCTACTTCAGAGACAAAGTCAAGCCTAATCATGGCCGAATGATTGTGAATCATGGTAAAAGTTGAACGGGGAACCTTTTCTGCAGGTAGGAGTATAAGTTTCAAACTGAAGTGTCAATGCAGCTTTTAGTTTGTTTGTTCCAGTAAAAGTCTTAACACGTGAAACCTTGAGATTTTTAACTTCATTCATGGGATATGAGCATTGATGGCCGGACCAGCATTTATTGCCAGCCCTTAGTTGCCCTTGAGAAAGTGGTGGTAACCACCTGCATGAACTGCTGCAGTCTGTGTGTTGTAGGTAGACCCAGAATGCCACGAGGGAGGGAGATCCAGGATTTTGATCCACCAACAGTGAGGGAACGGCAATATATTTCCAAATCAGCATGGCGAGTCGGATCATTTCAGTAATTCACTAGAAGTTTGAATTTCTTTTCAAAGTTATCAGTCTTCTGGGATCATAACATCAGTAATTCAAATATATTACCTTAGCAGGATTCACAGAAATTTTTTGGGTATTTTCCTAACTGATTGCACTAACGTTAGTAAAATGTGGTACATCTGTAATTTCTGGTAATCACCTGTTAAAGTGACAACAGCCAATGGTAAAATCCCAATGAAATTCCAGGTGAGAGTTTTCCCTTTATTATTTTGTTTAATTAGAAGGATTTTCATTACTCCTCAATACTTCAGGACTCAACAGATATGGGTCTGCCATGCTCATTAAGAGAACTGGAACTACCATGCACTGTATGTTTTTAAACTGAATGGGTAGGATTTCTTGCTGTCAGATAGAAACGGGAGTCAGAAGTGGAAAAATATGTGGAATAACAGTAACTCACCTTTTACTGGATTGGCCAATTAATGACCAGACGTACAGGCTGCCATCCAATGAGATACATTAGGTAGGCACTTGAAGCTGAAAGACCAATAGGATGTCTTTCACCCTGAAGGCAGCAGCAGGATGGCATGGGAAGCTAAAGTTGGGGAGAGCTTGCCCCAGATGAAGGGAATTATTTTAATTAATCTGTTTGGGCATGGGTATGAAACACCTCTGGAACAAATAGGACCCCTGTCCCAGACATACACACACCACCACGGTACTGCAAGATGTCTCCAAATTTAACGTACCCTTTTGACAATTCCTCTCAATTTGAAGTTTAATGATGCTGGGTGACCACTGGTTGAGTTTGGGACTGGAAACTACTCGACAGGGAGGCCTGCAGCTACAGCTGATGCTGTGTCAAGAGGTGTTGGTAAGTTGAGTTAAATATAAGAGATGCATTAATGATTGCTTTATCATCTTTGTTGTAAGAGTTCAGCCCATTGAAGTTGTAGGTGACAGGAACAAACTGCAAGAGGCATGCTTTCTCTTCTGTCCTGTCCGAAAATTCAAGAGAATTGTGATAAGAACTAACTAGAATAAAAGTATTTGAGTCTTGCAGGGACTTGTACTTTAAAGAGTTGTGATGGACAGATAAACATCAAAGAAGAGATTAAACCTCCTGCAGGCAAAGGAGGAAATATGGGAGTCAGGAAGAAAGACAAACCAGGAATGGTACAAGATTATCCTTTGGAGTTCAGCGCTCATGGCTATATGTTAGTAGTTCCAATATGGAGTAACATTCCCTGTCCATCCCAAGACTGAAAAGGTTTAGCCACTCTCCTTGACCCCACAGTCTGATTTTAATCTTGTTTAAGTGCGCTTCCAATATGAACTGAGTACAGATGCCTGCTCCCAATATTGGGTTTGCAATGGCTACCTTGCTCCTGAAAAATGGGGACCCTCCAATCGAATTTCTAGGCCATTACATTTTTTTTAATATGTTAAGCCGCAAAACAATTTTCAGGTTTGCCTCTGCCAATTGCCTTAATTGTGAGCTATACTGCACAGTATTCTTGTTTTGCTTTAAATAATAGGGGAGCACAATGAAGCCTAATCACTTTCTTCTTGTTTACTGTTTGGGTAGATGACCTTTAGTGTCTTCTAAAATCAATATACAATTGACTCTCTGCAGAAAATGAGCGTATTATGCAAGTTTATGTGTACAAATATCTGCTGTAGAGATACTTTGTGCCACAGAGTTTAAGTGGTTAGGAAGTAGTTAATTCAGCCTTGCAATGGTTCACAACTTTAAATTATTTTCATCAGAAGGCAGATTTAATAGGTGTAACATTATGACAATAAATTAATACTTGGATAAGATTGCCATTATATTAACCTTCAATATTTTAAGGATTCATAACAAATTAGCAGACTTAAATGATTTTAACATAAGAAAGTTACACTATAATTCTGGGCCATTGCAATTTTGGAGTTAATTAATTAATTAACTATCTTTTAATCATTCAGGCTTTTTACCAAAATTATTGACCAAACTAAAATACTGTCCATGTTGGTTCCTAAGCTGTTGGGAAGTGAGGATTGCTAACCATGGGAAACAAATCATGAAACATGCAGCATCACATTAATAATGTCTGGGGATAAGTCTAGGTCGGGAAACGGAGTGAAACTGTCATACAAGTCTGCCAAAGGGGGTGTACTTGAATGTGGAACCTAAGTCTGCCCTGGTTCTGGCCTTCACAACCTCTTCAGTGTTTTATCCTGTGGGTTTGTGCGTTTTCTTCTCATTCCCATTAGGTGGACACCTCCTGGTCTTGCCAGGAAGTCCGCCTTGAAGGCAAGACAGGGAGGAAATTCACAAACCACAATATTGGGTCATGGGCTGGATGCGTTTCCATTTCAAGGTAATCCTGTCAGATGACAGTTATCACTGGGAACGACCAGCCACACAGAACTGGCAGCCGGGCAAGGATATAATTAACCATCTGTTTGTGGGCTTTTTGAAGATGCTGCCAGAATCCACCCAGGCGCAGATCCTCCCACCGCAACCTCCGAGTCTATCCTCGGGTCAAAGTCCGGCAGGTGCCTGATGGAGGCATGTCAGCACTACTTACTCCTCACAGGAGGGGCCTAGATCATCCTTCTGCAGCTCTGGCTGCTAACATCTTGTGGAGGGATGTTCCTTCCAAACATGGCTGGCCTGGCAGCTTGCAGCCAGAGATTATTTTTTCAAAAATCATCAACTCTTTAGAAGGTTTACCTCAACGCAGAGATGGCCTCACAGGCTCCATCTTACAGAGGCAGCAGCAACCAGTGCCAGTGGGGCTACTGTCCTTTCAAGATGGACCTACATTCACAGGAACATTGTCCTCAAATACATAGCAGACCATACAGAAACTGAGCTGGACGGGTTCAATAGCTGCTTGCAAAGTAAGTGCAACATCAGGACCTGGCTGTGAACCCATTCCTCAATTACTTTTAATCAGGTAAGATTCTGCTAGAGATAGCTAAGGATAGTTTTGGTGACCATGTTTGGGGCCATTCCCCAGGATTACCTGGGAACTCTGTCCATTTCAACTAAGAGGCCGAGTAAGAATTAAGTCTGTTAAGAGAAGTTTTAGGTTTTAAGAGGCACCAGGAAAGAATATGGTAAAGGTAAATGATCTCAGAGGGACCGTTTATCTTTTTTTCGAAAAAAACAAATTGCCCTTTGCCCCGGAAAGAAACAAAAACTTTTCATCAGCTTTCTCAGGGCTCCATGTACCTTTCTCCCTTGACAGCAGTGGAATATTCTAAAGACATTACCTCGCAGACTTTGGGATGAGGTCAACTGCTGGCCAGAACAACAGGCAAAGCGACCACTCTGCCTCTGCCCCCACCTCCACCTCCTAAATCAATACCCACTTCTAAACCTTGCAGGCTGTATAAGTACTTCACTACAACCATTATTTTAAAAAGTCTGCATACATGTTTTCTAAGATCAAACAATATAGCAGAATGAATTTTAACTGCTTATCAATATCAGGGTATCTTCTTTACTGCAAAAGAGTTTCACGGTAGAGATTGCATACTTTTATGTTATAAACCCTATAGTAAAACATTTCATTTAAGCATTAATGCCTTTCCTATTTTCTGGCCTTTTTATCAATTGTACAAATGATTTGTTAAGTATCTGAAATATATATTAGGAATTATTACACTTATGCACATTTTGTGAGTATGAGTTACAATTTGGAAAATCTGTTAAAATCCATCCATTAACCTTTTTCCCTGAGAGTTTCACTGTGGATTGTTCAAAGGCCAATAAATTGTATATACTAACTCCAATTATCAGCTGATACAGGGCTGTGAAACTAAACAGTACGTCCTTTTTGTTTATATAATATTTGAAAGCTAACAACACTCAACCAGTTGTATTCAGTATCTGTCAAAATCAAAACTCAAGACTCTCCGTGTATCTATCTAGGAGTAAGCACAGCAGCATAGCAGAGAAAGTTCTAGCTCAAAGGTTTCAAAAGCAACTTATCTGGCACTAATAATTTCAGTGTCACTTAAAATAGAATCATAGAATCCCTACAGTGTGGAAACAGGCCCTTCGGCCCAACAAGTCCACACCGACCCTCAGAGCATCCACCCAAACCCATCCCCCTATAACTCCCCTAATGTACAAATCTCTGAGCACTACGGGCAATTTAACATGACCAATCCACCTAGCCTGCACATCTTTGGACTGTAGGAGGAAATCGGAGCACTCAGAGGAAACCCACGCAGACATCGGGAGAATGTGCAAACTCCACACACGGTCGCCCAAGGGTCGAATTGAACCCAGGTCCCTGGTGCTGTGAGGCAGCAGTGCTAACCACTGTGCCAGCCAAATGAAAGCATTTATTATTGATGCTACAGTTTATTCATACTTCAACATTAAATCATAAACATCTTTAATAAGTCTTCAAGAACTAGTGTGAAGCAATTTAGGATTCATCAACATTAGTGTTTACAATATAAAACACTTTCCATTAAGGCTTAAAATAACAAGGATTTGGATTCATTTAATCAGGCACACACTATCAGCTGCACAAGCTTTGTGAAACTGTAACTACCAGGAGAGGCCCCATTGGGTGGAACCGCAACAGAGGCCAATACTCACAACTATCTCTATCATGAGCAATTTCTTTCTGTGTAAAGGGAGGCATGTCTGATGCATTGCTGGGACAGTTTCCAACAATCTACTGCAATTGCTGCTCTGTTGTTACTAAGCTTTTGGAAAATAACTCGGAGAAATCAGTTATAAAAGGTGGACAGCAGGCTTCTCTGGCGGATTATTTCAGTCCTTTGCCCGACAGACAGGCCTTTCTTAAACTAGATCCCTCAGCCACCTTGTAAACCAACCTAGATTTGTTGACAAATAATGGTTCCAGGTCTACAGGTCAGTAAATAGGTGTGCAAGACTGGTCAAAACCAATAATTTACAAAAAGGACTGGTATTAATTGTTACTCCAAGCAGTTTTAGTTGTTTGAAAACATTAAGAAACAGCAGGAGTCCTTCATACCATAGCTGATCTGATTGTGACAGTAATTCCATTTTACTGCCTGTCCCTATAACATTTGACGCCTCTGTAGATAAAAAGCTCTCGAACCCTACCCTGAATATTTCAATTTCTCAGCATCCACTGTTCTCACGGTTAGAGACTTCCAAACATTAGCAATCCTCTGAGAGAGAAAATTCCTCCTCAACTCAATTTTAAGTGCAGGCCCATTATTTAGAAAGTAGCCCTGGTTGAGGATTCCCCATGAGGAAAACCATCCTCTCGGAATGAGCCCTCTCTGGTTCCATCCAAATCGGAGGGCTATGATCTCAGGATTAGCACTGGAGTTGGAGCAGACACTGCCCACAGCATTTAATGCAGAGTCTCTACCTTTTTTGGACCTTTTTCCTCCAGCAGCTTTAGGACCTTCCTGACAAAGCTTCAACCTTGTGGCAAAGTGCAACCATACTCCAACACACCAACACTCCTCGCCCTCTCCCCACCCTTCCTCAGTACCCCTCGTCTCCTACCCCCTCACAGTGCCCCCTACAGGTTTGTTTACTGCTGTCAGAGCTGCTGAGAAGAGATCATTATGATCTGATCCAGATGTGGTCAGGGACTAGTCCACATCTGCCAAATTGGGGCAGACTGTATATTTTCATTGGCCCTCTGACCACCTCCATCCTCACAGGTGCCTTCCTGCAATGCAAACGTAGTTCTAATGTCTCAGGCTGCAGGAAAGAAACCATCCAGTCAAAAAGCCCGCAGCAGCCTGCACATCTTACTGCGATTTCATTTCCTACTGGCCAGTCTGAGCTCCGAGCCATCCAGGCTGATGTCAGACTGGAGTGGGTCTGAGCTGCAGAGGGATCCCTGCCTGGTCTCCAGAGTTTCTATGTAGCTGGCTGTGACAGTGGCCAGGTCAGCACACTCCATCAATCCACCCCATTACATTGACAAATGGAGTGGAATGCATGCTTAAGACGCCATATATCGGAACAGTTAGCAAGTGATACATCTTCAGACAGGGTTGTGGGGCTGTACAAATCTGGTCTGACTGCAGCCAGTAACATTAGAACAACGTTAGTATTCCAGATTAGCCAGAGATTGAAGAGAAAAAGGAGTCAATGGGATATAGAACAAGTCTAGGTAAACAGTTGAGAATTGTGTGGTGGGGTAGGGAAGAAACACTAGCAAGGTCTCCATCACAATCTGTCACTTTATTGTCCTTGTTCTGCAAACAGGTACTCAGATGTATTACTAGTGGCATGAGAACTTATTACAAGATATGTAAAAGAGGGAACTTCCCCTGGCAATGAAAAGTCCACTGTGATTAACTGCAGAGGTCTTGTTTCTTTTCTCAAGGAGTGGGTTCCAGGCCTGGAATGCAGTGTTTGAGGTTTCTCATCTCCTCTGTCTTCAGTAATGATTACACGATACACTTTTAATTACAAATAATTTGGCTCCCCAAATTGCTGAATTGATAAATACACATGACCTCTGTAGAAAAGGAAGATCATAGAATGAACCAGCAGTATCAGATATAAATATCATCTTCCAGGAGGGAACGAGAAACGGGGAGAAAAGTTTTTAAAAAAAACAAAAACAGATGTTGGTTGGATTCTTATATGATGATTTGCTGCACATACTGTATATCTAAAACAAATCCTAACCATATGCTTTTTACATATTTCTATTTTATACTATATCGCCTACTTCCTCACTGCTGGTTTAACTTCGTAGCACTGATCATTATTGCACATTAGAAAGCAATTAATACTGCTCAATCAATATTTCAAAGCTCAATAGCTTCTGTCCTGCATTCAGAAAGGCAACTCAAGAACAAAGGAACTGGTGCTGTTGTGACACAATTGACTAAACAAACGGGTCCTTAAGAATTGCTTTCCCCGAGGTTTTATCTGAGGCATGGAGCCCTGCAGTGTTTCCCACGTGTCTCTGCTATGCCATCGAGAATCAATTATTTATTTAAGAAACAACTTGCTGTAGCTTCATTTTGCCATGAGGCTGCAAGACAAAGTGGTATCATGTGGCATTGCATCAGTTCCTGCAATGATGTATACTGATTCATAGCATATCACACAATCAGACTTAACCCCTTTTACTGCAATCCCCTCAAGTCTCTGTTTCTACTCTCAATATGACACGTGGAACTGAAGATATTTTAGAAGTCCAACTTGGATGTTGTTGTTATTCTTCAGCAGCAATGTTTTCACATTTTTCAGCTTCAGAGTTAGCTTGAAGGGATCGTGGGGGTGAGCTGGTGACAGGGATGTTGCAATCAACATCTTAAAGTATTTAGGTTCATTGGCTGAGATTGCAATGTCTGGGATTCTATGTTTTACAAAAATCTTTCAACAATTTAATCATTACTTTAGATATAATCATAGAGTCATAGAGATGTACAGCAAAGAAGCAGACCCTTTGGTCCAACTAGATATCCTACATTAATCAAGTCCCATTTGCATTTCTGCATCCCTTGAAACTTCTAAAACATGTGCCTCATCTCCTTCTGGAGTAGCCATCCACTAAAAGCAAGAACATTTTACCTCTGGTGTTCATTTAGGTTCATCCCAAGATATTCCCACGTTCTTAATGGAAAGGACAGTGACATCAGTAGGTAGATATGTCCTGAGGTTGACTAGACAAGTAATACAGTTTGATATTGTCTTTTCCAACAATTTTGAAAGACCTGACCATCAAGTAGAATATCATCAGAATATGTTCCGATGAAGGGTCATTGGACTTGAACTGTGAACTCTATTTTCTCTCCACAAATGGTACCAGACCCTCTGGATTTCTCCGGCACTTTCGGGCTTTGTTTCAGATCTCCAGAATCCGCAGGTCCTCATTTGATAAACAGAATATCTTGTTGTGGGTTAACATTGTGTTACCTAGATGTCCATGGTGCAATTGTTGCAGTATATGGAGTTGCAGGATAATCAGGATGACCAACCTCTGATCATAAATATGCAAAACATCTGCCACACTGGTATGTTCTCAGACGAAGAAGGGATGTGGCACATAATTTAGTCATCTTTTGACACTTCTCTTGGACCTGAGCAATTCTTCATCAGATTTCTGTGCATCTCTGGTTTCAACGAATTGCTGAGTTGTTGCTGGTAGAATTGAGGCTCTTATCAATGTCAAGGTTTCCACCAAAAGCTGCATCATTGTGTTCAGCCCTTGCCACAGAACATAGGATAAAACAATTACTTTTTTGCCTCCTTTTTTTCCTGGTACATGCTCTGCTTTTATATCAAAACTTCATCATCCTCACTCTGAATTGTTGTGCTATAGAAGCATTTTTGCTAATGCTTCAGAATTTAAGCATGTCACTAAAGGTTTATAGCATGTTTCTACCTTGAAGTGAGGATGAAGAACAGTATTCACAGCTTTCAAAAGCCCATGCAGCACATAACATATTTTTCTTGATCACTATCTGTCTCTGTCAGTGAACAGAATGCGTATACTAGGTTACCTTTCCATCCATCTATATCTGAAGGATTACTGCTCCTGTCTGGTAAGAGGCAGCATTGATATTACATAGCCCTGGGTCATAGTGAGCTAAAATATCAGAGGATATCAACATTGCTTTGACTTTATCAAAAGACCTTCTGTTATGCTTCCTCCCAGCACCACATATTGTCCTGTTGTAACCGCTGATTGAAGAGGCTCATTGTTGGGCTGCAATTTTCTGACTTGGGTTTACTTCAACTTTGAATCTCTGAAGTACAGTCACTTTGAGAGATTGCTTGTGTCTTCTTTGGATCAAATCTGACACCACTGGATGCATCTACAATGTGCCCAAGAAACCAGAGTCAGCTGCAAAAATTCACATTGGTCGCCAAATCTGCAGTCTCGCTTCCTGTAGGCACAACCTGCACTTTATGGTCATGTTGTCCCCAAGTTGATCCACGGATCAGAGCATTATCCATGTGGCACGTAACATCATCTAGTCCTTCTTGGATAATTCACATTGCCTACTGGAAGATCGCTGACATTATTGTGTTTCTGTAGGGTACTCTTGTTGAACAAAACCTTCCAGTCATACATTGAAAGACAAACTTATACATTTCTTCGAGGGTGGTTACCAAAACCATCCAACTTCATGAAGATTGAATTCTTCCTGAAGCTTGCAAGGCTGTCACCCACAGATGACATCTGATGAACTTCCCATTCAACTGCTTTGTTCGGCTGCATGAAAGCCATGTAGATTCTGATAAATCCATTAGCCTTTGGCACTGCAAACATCACCAAGCTTCAGTGTGTTGGTTACATCACAATGAGATAACCCCTTGCTTTGAAATAGACTCAGCTTTCACTTTTTTTTTATTACAGAAGCAAGAGTGGATGAGGCAATGCCGAAGGAAGATTAATGATCTTGTGCACTCTAAAAGGGTAAGTGCCACTACCTCTGCTTCCTCATACTCATGTTAACACTGCCCCTGCCCAATATCATCAAGGGTAATGGTTTACAACTCTCAACATTGTAATGACTATGTTCTTTTTTTAAATTAATTCATGGGATGTACCTGTCAGTAGTTGAGCCAGCATTTATTGCCTGTCCCTAGTTGCCCTTGAGAAGTGGTGTTGAGTTGACTTCTTGAACCGCTGCAGTCCATTTGGTGTAGGTAGACAATGCTGTTTGGGAAGAAATTTCAGGGTTTTGAACCAAAGACAGTGAAGAAACGGTGATATATTTCCAAGTCAGGATGGTGAGTTGTTTGGAGTAGAACTTGCTGTTGGTGGTGTTCCCACATATCTGCTGACCTTGTCTTTCTAGATGGAAGTGGTCATGCATTTCAAAGGTGCTATCTAAGGAGCCTTTATAAACTTCTGCCGTGCATCTTGTAGATAGTACACACTACTGTTACTGAGCGTCGGTGGCGGAGGGAGTGGATGCTTGTGGATGTGATGCCAATCAAGAGGGCTCCTTTGTCCTGGATGGTGTCAAGCTTCTTGGAGTGTTGTTGGAGCTGCACTCATCCAGGCAAGTGGGGAGTATTCCATCACACTCCTGACTTGTGGCTTGTAGATGGTGAATAGGCTTTGGGGAGTCAGAAGGTGAGTTACTTGCTGCAGGATTTCAAGCCTCTGACCTGCTCTTGTAGCCACTATATTTATAGGACTAGTGCAGTTCAGGTTATGGTCAATGATACCCCCAGGATGCTGATAGTGGGAGATTTAGTGATGTCAATGGCATTGAATGTCAAAGGGCAATGGGAAGATTGTCTCCTATTTAGGATGGTCACTGCCTGGTTATTGTCCAGAACTTGTTGCGTTTGGACATAGCCTGGGTTTCTAAGGAGTCGTGAATGATACTGCACATGTGTAATCATCAGAAAACATCCCCGCTTCTGATCTTATGATGCAGGGAAGGTCATTGATGAAGCTGCTGAAGATAGTTGGGCCTGGGACACTACCATGAGGAGCTCCTGCAGAGATGCAATGGAGCTGAGATGACTGACGTCTAACAACCACAACCATTTACCTATGTGCCAAGTATGATTCCAACCAGCAGAGAGTTTCCCCCTAATTCCCATTGATTCCAGTTTTGCTAGGGCTCCTTGATGCCACATTCAGTCAAATATGACCTTGATGTCAAGGGTTATCTCTCACCTCACCTCTGGAATTCAGCTCTTTTGTCCATGTTTGAACCAAGGCTGTTATATGGTCAGGAACTGAGTGGTCCTGGCAGAACCCAAACTGGGCATCAATGAGCAGGATAGTGCTGAGCAGGTGCTGCTTGATATCACTGTTGATGAAACCTGCAGTCTATTTACTGATGATTAAGAGTAGACTGATGGGGTGGTAATTGGCCAGGTTGGATTTGTCTTGTGTGTACCGGACGTACCTGGGAAATTTTCAACATTGTTGGGTAGATGCCAGTGTTGTAACTGTACTGGAATAGCTTGGCTAGGTGTGCAGCAAGTTTCAGGAGTACAAGTCTTCAATACTATTGTGGGAATGATGTCAGGATGGATAGCGTTTGCAGCATCCAGTGCCTTCGACCATTTCTTGATATCATATGGAATGTATTGAGTTGGCTGAAGACTGGTATCTATAAGGCTGGGGAGCACTGGTGGAGGTAGCGATAAATCATCCACTCAACTTCTGACTGAAGATTGCTACAAGTGCTTCAGCCTTATCTTTTGCACTGATATCTTGGACTTTTCTATCATGGAGGATGCAGATATTTGTGAAGCCTCCTTGTCCAATGAGTTGTTTAATTGTCCACCACCATTCATGACTGACTGGCAGGACTGCAGAGCTTTGATCTGATCCGTCAGTTGTCAGATTGCTTAGCTTTGTCTATTACTTGCTACTTATGCTGCTTGACATGCAAGTTGTCCTGTCTGGTAGCTTCACCAGGTTGACACCTCATTTTCAGGTATGCCTAGTGCTGCTTCTGGAAAGCCCTCCTGCACTCTCCATTGAACCAGAGTTGATCCCCTGGCTTGATGGTAATGGTTGAGTTAGGGAAGTGCTGGGCAATGAGGTTGCAGATTCTGCTGGAGTACAATTCTGCTGTTGATGGCCCTAGCGCCTCATGGATGCCCAGTCTGAAGTTGCTAGATTAGTTCAAAGTCTGTCCCATTTAACATGGTGATTGTGCTATGTGGCACTATGGAGGGTATCCTCCATGTGAAAGCGGGATTTCATCTCCACAAGGACAGTGTGTTGGTCACTCTTACTGATACTGACATGAACAGATGCATCTGTAGCAGTAGTTGGTTAAGGATCCAGTCAAGTGTACTTTTCTCTTGCTGGTTCCCTCGCCATCTGCCACAGACCCAGTCTAGCAGCAATGTCCTTTAGGACAAGACCAGCTTAATCAGTAATGCTTCCGCTGAGCCAATCTTGGTGTGGACATTGAAATCCCCCACCCAGGATACATTCTTTGTGCTTCCCACCCTCAGTGCTTCCTCCAAGTATTGGTCTACACGGAGGAGTACTGGTTCATCAGCCGAAGGAGGATGGTACGTGGTAATCTGCAGGTTTCTTTGTCCAGGTTTAACCTGGTGCCAAGAATCATCATGGAGTCAGTGTTGAAAATGCCCAGGTCAACTCCCTCCTGACTGTATACCACTGTGCCGGTGAGACAGGATATCCAGAGACGATGATAGTGTTGGCTGGGTCAATGTTTGTATGATTCCATGAGTAAGACTACTTCTATGAGAATGACTTGTCTGTGAGACAGTTCTCCTGATTCTGGCACTAGCTCCTAAACATTAGCAAGGAGAGTCTACAGGCCTATGTCTGTTGTTGTTTCCAGTGCTAAGGTCAATGCCAGGCAGTGTGTCCAGTTTAATTTCTTTTTGAGATTTTCTAGTAATTGTTACAACTGAATGGTTTGTTAGGTAATTTCAGAGGATAGTTGAGAGTTAACCACATTACTGTGGGCCTGGAATCAGGATATCATCTGCACCGCCACCATTTGGAAACTACACTGTACTGACCTGCTCACTGTACAGCTTAGCAGCTACACCTGATGCAGTGCAATACCTTTGTAAATCATTTGTGCCAGTTCAGCCATGTGATCACCTAATTAGGACGTAAGATTCACGTGTGCCTTTCTGGTAACGGTAAAGATTTTCTCAAACATGCTCTTTCATTCTCTGCCATCATATATGTTTGTTGGTGTTGCTCAAGGATTTTTGTGGTACCTGCTGAGACAGGAAGAACATTAACTTTATTTAAGAAACAATGTACTGTGGCTTCATTTTGCCATGGGATTGCAAGAGAGCAAGATGCTGTGACACTACATCAGTTTCTGAGATGACGCATACTGTTTCGCATTGGCATATGACATAGTTAGGTTTAACACTGCATGCTACAACCACCTCCAGGAAGGCTGTGCTGTCAGTAAGCTGGGAATGCTGGGACTGCATCCAATAGTCGCACTGAATGTCGGGGATGCCAGACGTGAAGGTGTGGGATGTTGCCTGGGACAGAAAGGTAAGCCAAAAAAAGTGGGAATGGAGGTGGTTGGGTGGATGGGAGTGTAAAGACAGAGATCAGAAGACCTTTGGAGAAAGGGTAATCCGATGGCTACAAGGGTCAAGGAAAGGGGCAACGTCTTCCTTGCTTAGCCACCAGCCCCACCTTTGGTGCCTGCGGCCCTCTCCACAGCAATATTCCAATGGTGGTAGAAGGAGGTCCTTCAGTGTGTTAATTGGTTACATAAGGACCTCAATTGGCCCAGTGCTGGGAGGGTGGGGGTGCTTCCAATGCCATGGATTAAAATTATGGTCTTTACCCTGATGCTATAAATCTTATCTGTGCTCTAGTGTACATCACAACAGCAGTTAAGCATTACACCAAAAAAAAGCCTAAAATGTTACGAGCCAGATTTATATGCAATGTAACTGTATTTGGCACAGTTACAGAGTGAATCATTCCATAAAAAGGACTATGAAGGGAGGTGAAGCAATGGCCTCTCCCTGCAGAGCTGATGGTATGAAATGGGTCAGAAGCTGGGATTACTTTGCAATTTAACACCATAAAGCCTAGTTTCCTGCCATGGGACCTGTTTGTAAAGATATTATCTGAAGTAATTAGAATTCATCAGTGATTGAATTACTAACTGTTTAACTACAGTTACATTATTTCTATAAAAACTAAAAGCATTAAATCTGTAGCAATCTCAATTTTGTCAGTTGCAGCAGTCACAATCCAATTGAACTCTTTCTTTATATTAACCCAACTTTTAAACATCTGAATTAAGCATTTCCACTGGGACAGAGCAACCAACTTTAAATGCTGTCAGTTGCATTATCCCTCCCAGACTATTCTAAAGTAAAACCACCAATCTCAGACTCACTCACATCTAAGATTCTAACCAAGTAATTGTGAACAGTTGACAATATTTTACATAGAATCTGGGATGAAGTCCAAATGGTGATGAGCTGTTTCTGACTATTTCCCCCAAAATACTGATAACTCCAGAGTGCTTCATGGCAAACTTCAGGATTTTTGCTTTTATTCACCAGAACTTTTGCAAATGGTTGTAAGATCATGCAATTCAGTCTGTTTTTCTGAACCCAAATTGCAAATGTTTGACCTCTATGCTTCTGGAAACTTTATGGAGAATCATCTGACTTTATTACTCATTAAGTTCTCTCAAATTTCAATCGTACCAAAGATTATGATGGCCCTTCTTCCTTTGGAAAGACTGGCCTCTGCATTCTCTAGTCATCTAGCTAAAGGACACCAGTTCACCTGGATGTAGCTACAGTGATGGGAATAGAGCACATTTTCTGCAGCCCAATTTACATTACCTGACTTCATCCCAATGGACCTTTGCATAGAGTTATAGAGTATTAAAGCAGGGGTAAATACCCTCCAGGCCATCGTGTCTGTGCTGCTTATAAAGCACCTAGCTACTCTAATTCCATTTCACAGCATCTGGCCCATAACCTTGCACACAATGGCATTCCCAGTGTTCATCTAAATATTTTTTAAATGTTGCAATGGTTTCTCCCTCTACCAAACTTTTAGCCAGTGAGTTACAGATGGCCACCACCCTCTGGGTGAAACAATTTGTCCTTAAATTCTTTCTAAGCCTCCTGCCCTTACCTTAAATCTATGCCTTCTGGTAACTGTCCCCTCTACTAATGAGAAACATTTAATCCGATTGACTCTATCTATGCCCCTCAACATTGTGCACCTCAATCAGGTCCTCCTTCAACCTTCTCTGCTCAATGGAAACTAACCTTAGTCTATGTAGTGTCCCTTCATAGCTGAATCACAACAGTCCAGGTAACATGCTAGTGAATCTCCTCAGCACTGTCTTTAGTACAATCACATTATTCCGATACTTTGACAATCTGAACTGTACACAGTACTCCAGCTGTGGCCTAATTTGCATCCTATACACCTAGATCATGACCTCCCAGCTCTTGTGACATGCTTTGACTAATAAGGGTAAGTATTCTATATGCCTTCTATACAATCCCCATAACTGTTGCTTTTGAGGATCTACATGTGTGCATACCAAGGTCCAACTGATTTTCAGTACTACCCAGTGTTCCACCATTCATCATGTATTCCCTTGCCTTGTTAGTCCTCTCTCAAAATGCATTGCTTCACACTTTGCAAGACTAGACTCTATCTGCCACAGTTCTGCCCATTTGACTAGTCTGTTTATATCTTCCTGTAATCCAAAATTTCTACCTTGCTATTTACCACTGTGCAAATTTAGTGCTATCTGCAAACTTACTGATGAAATCTTCAATATTGGTGTCAAATCATTAATGTACACCAAAATCACTGAACCTTGTGGTACGCCAATCACAAAAAAAGTGAGGTATTCCAGCTGAGAAACACATTGGTGTCAGATATAGTAATGGGAGTTTTACAAAATAGTATAATTAGCCCAAAGGCTGAGGCCAATATAAATGTCAGCAGGAAATAAAATATTTTAAAACTAAGAATATTTAGTTTAACATTTGTGCCTCTGTTCAAAGAATCAGGATAACTATTACTGCCTAGCAATCCCTGGGACTCATTGTATATGACTGTGTGATTTATGTTTGACACCCTGCACACCAGAAAAGCAGGAAAATAAACATGTAGTATCTGCAAGTCCTCCCTTTCCTCCTCCAGAATATGATAGTGCTGGGCAAAGTGAGTAGAGTTGCAGTGGAACAGAACTCCTGTTCATTTTCAATTTGAAGTTTTACACTAGCAGAACCGGCATCAGGTATCAAACCACATTGTTATACACGATTCCAGAGATTGGAGCCACGCAGTAAAACAACAAGGTAAGCCCTTTAAACAGGATCACAGAGTTGTGAAATAAAAAGCATATTTGATTCGAAACACTGCTGCATACACAAAGTTCAGTGTACCCAAATATTTTAAAGTTTAAAATCTTTTTTAAAATTGGCAACAACTTGACTTCATTATTATTTTGGGAATCCTATTGTGGCTTGAGTCATAACTGACCTTAATGTATTTTGACACAGTTCTGTTCATATTTCTTGAGAAACAGCCGCCTCATTACTGATACAGGAAACAGAGGGTTTTCCCTGCACTGAACATACTAAATTAACACTGACATGGGAAGATAATTTCAACAAACATTTGAAAACAAAACTGAGTTTTCAATAGAAATTAACGTCATGGAATTCAATTCTTTGTGAACACACTTTAGCATCAGTTGACTATGCAACCATTAATGTTTGCTTTCCAATCTTCTTCTCTTCACTAACATTGGTCTTAAGTTTATTCTATAGCTTCTGGGAAAAGCAAACATGACTGTTTTAGTTTAAAAAATGATATCCTTATAATCTAATACATTTCATCTATTCTATTCCAATCAGTCTTTATGCCTGCTCCAGAGAATGGGGCACATTGCAGTGTGCTCCCAGCAGCTTTGAAGGGATAAAGCTAATGTTTTTATCAATATTTGAATGAGAATACATGGAGCAGAATCTTTTCCCAAATCTCCATGCTATCCAAGTCCACACTACCACCCACCTGCATAATCGTTCTGGACGTGGTTGTTGTATGTGTACCTTGTCTTTAAGAACATTCACCTTTAAGGACTCCATGTGGTCTGTGTATATAAACTGTTGATGATGTGGAGGTGCCAGTGTTGGACTGGGACGGACAAGGTCAGAAGTCACATGACACCAGGTTATAGTCCAACAGGTTTATCTGAAATCACAAGGTTTTTGAGCACTGCTCCTTTGTCAGGTGGGGTGCTCTGAAAGCTTGTGATTTCAAATAAATCTGTCTGACTATAATCTGGTGCCATGTGACTTCTGACTTCACATAAAATGTTGCAACTCTTCCAGGTAGAGGGTCTGCTACGTGTCTGCAAGCACAGACACAGACTAGCTAGTTTTGCTGCAAATTCTTCTTCATAATGTGTTTTACTGTTCGAAATAAACCGATTCACAGAGTTAATCAATTCTGGATGAGGGATTAATTCTTAGACCACTATCTTTAACATGACAGTGGCCAGGTCGACAGAAGGACCAATCAAACCACCTGGATTGTGGGCAGTTACCTATCAGGATAGGTGACAGACGAGGAGATTTTCAAATGTTTGAAAGTAAACTGTGGCTACAGTTAACACAGCAACAGTGTGAGGGGGATCCTCTACACAGGATAGCCTATGACTATAGCTATGGCTGTCCGGTACTCTCAGATCCAATAGACGGGGATTTTGAAGGAATTTGTGCTGACTTTCAAATTGATGCTGGGAGGCTACCTTTACATATCAGCTGGGCTTCAGCTTCATAAAATAGCCATAAACTGCCACTAAGATCCTGGTGGCGTTGCCACTTTGCTCTAAGGTGGGTCCCTAATTATCTTAATTTGATGCTTTTGACTGTCAGCTCTGGTGCTGCTACCAGTCACATTCTACCTCTAGCGAGAATGCTTGGCAACAGGGATGGGTCAGGTACATAACCCAATGCACACCTTTCTAAATTTGCCCACACTCCCAACTCCAAAGCCACCTCTGTAAGTACTAAAGTTTGCCACATCCAATGAAACTACCAGTCAAACATGAAAGAACAGCAGTGCAAAATGAAACTGCACGATGATTGTACAATTTTCTCCATATTCGTTATCAGCATGGGCCTCCCAAGTAGAAGAAACCACACCCCCTCCCAAACAATGATGTTGTCATTGGCCATTGTTTAATCCAATGGTAACTGGATGAGGCTGTTCTTAAGGTATCCACCTCAAGTTCTCAATTGGATTCCAAGACAGAGAGAAGTGGGAATGCAATAGGATTTCCTTGATGCACCCTCTTGCCTGATCACACAGCCCTCACTCTAAACCCACCCTGGTGGCAGGTTGGTTTAGGGATGATTAAGTTCTGTCTGCTGTCAGCTTTTTAGCATGGCTGCCCAAGAGCAATTGCACGCTGAGATTCTGTCAATATCTTGGCTTAGTTAGCATGCCTATTCGTGGGAAAATCAAAATTCCACAAGTAGCTCTGAATATCTTAAAATACATACAATGTGAATTCAAATATTATGAAATACATATATGAAACTAATAACTTTGTCATGCTCAATTGAGGAGCTTATTTTTATTTTAAAAAGTAGTTGAGTGTTCCAATAGGTGGAGATACGACTGTCAAGATATAAAATGTTGACTTCCAGCTGAAAGGTAGATTTGATGACATCAAATTATGTCAAAGTACCAGCACTCCAGAGTCTCCATTTTAGCAGATGTACAACCACACAGAGATGCCAGTCAGTTACTGTGTTTTTTACTGTGCCCATGAACTAAAGCAGTTTGAGATCATTAAATCAGAATGTAGACAGGCCCCACAGCAAAATATTTTGTGTAATCGTTAACAGCTTGTGAAAGCTTTTGGTACTCATGTTGTACACATAATGTTGCCCAGGCAAGAAACACTCAAATATCAGTGCAAGTTTTAGAAGATTGTTTTTTTTGGCCAAAGCCAAAACAGAAACGTTACACAGTATGATGGTCTATCCACTGGGGAATTACACAACCAAAATTAAAATATGCTGTGAAATTTAACATTGCTAAAAAGAGAAAATAAAAATGCCCAACATTTTTCATTTTGACGTAATTAAAGAAATTGTGAAACTTGTCTTTAAGAATGTGCAACTCTGGGCAGTATAGTTGGAAGCAACAACATTATCTGTCTCATAGAAAGCATTCGCAATACATTCTGTTATCTACGGTGGCTTAAACAATACAGAAGTAACAAGGCAGGTTTTAACAGATATTCAGACAGAGGAACAGACAAGTAAATTATCAGCAGTTAATTACAGAGTGGGCAAAGCTGAGGAAAGAAGGATGACAACCTTTATTGTGACAAATGCATCTCCTCCCCACCATTACCCCCAACCACAACCTTCCCTACATTATCCATCAGAAACATGAAATTATATAATCTTGCTAATCATTCTGAAATAAAATTATGTAATTCTCTTCTTCAATCCCCAAAACACCTCTATCCTACAAATATTATGATAAATTGCCAAATATACTTTAACAAACTAACTGCACCACGAAGGGCTTTAAACTATAGAACTCCTAACATTCAGGAATCACTCAGTGATACTATTATTGCTATGTCTCGAAAGCTTGAATACTTGAAACGATACTGTTCCCCAGACAAGGTGCTCCAAGTAGACTCTGGAATGAGAAGATGAGCAGCCAACCAGCTTTTGAATCACTTTCACTTCAGTAAACTATGAAACCTCTTGGAATTGTCTGTTCAAATTTGAGATATGCATGTCCTGGCAAAGAAGGTACTCAAAAGTGACAGTAACTAACTTAATAAATACGGTGCAGTTTTCAAAACAGAAAGTGATGACAATTGGTCATGGAGGATGCAGTTCGAATTGTAACAGTGGTTGTAGGGCAGCCTCTTACCTAAGACATGAGCAGTCTGGTAATGGGCTCAAAAGGTTAGACTGAATGCCAACATCTGAAATCAAAAGTTTCCCATTTCATTACTGATATTTCTTCACACATCAGTACTTCCATGCCACATGTATGATCTACAGAACTCAACAGCTGTGCTAGCATTGTTCAGAATGAGAAGGAGGAGGAGAATGAAAAGAAAGAAAAAGCAATAACAATAGGATCAGAAACAAAACATTCAGAGGTTTGCAGTTGTGGGACAGCAAGGACTTAATAAGGAGGGAACCTAGGGTCGTCAGCATTGTCAAGTGGTCTCCTGAGAAAGGATGTACTGAATATGTTTCAGATACTTGCAAAGGGTGAGTGCAGAACACACTACCTACATCTGCCACTTGTCACAAGCAGATCTTCAGCCATATGGCTCGGCAGCAAATGCTATGCCAGTGGCACTGACAATCACAGCTGTACTGAACCTCCTTGCCACCAGCTCTTTCCACACTTCAACTGGCGACCCGAGTGGCAATTCCCAATCAGCAGCCTGCAAGTACATTCGGGAATTTCCCAATGCCCTTTACAGGAGAGGAATTCAGATTGTGCAGTTCACCATTAACCCAGAAACCAAGAAGTCCAAGCAATCAGATTTGCACTCAGGATTTCCTCAGGTATACAGGGCCATTGGCTGCTACATGATTATGATGCTTACAGCGGATAGATCTGAAGGTTTTGACACAGAGACATTCCAGATCTTAGGGGAGTGGTTTTCTAACTGTAAAAATGTAAGATATGCTATTTATCATAAACTGTAAATTATTACTGCAACAACTCATTGTTCATGTGCAGCAAGACCTGGATAACATGCCAGCTTGAGCTGACTACTGGCAAGTGGCATTTGTTCCACACAAGTGTTAGGCAATGATCATCTTAAACAAAAGAGAATCTAACCATTATCCCTTGACATTCAACAGCATTACCATCATTAAATCCCATCATCCTGGCAGTTACCATTGACCACAACTGAACTCAACCAGCCATATAAATATTGTGGCTACAAGAGCAGTTCAGGGGCTAGGAATTTTGTAGTGGGCAACTTTCCTCCGGACTCCCCAAAGCCTGTTCACCACCAACAAGGCATGAGTCAGGAGTATGCCGGAATGCCACACCCATCCCCCCCCCCTACCAGACTGCCCTGGATGCGTGCAGCTCCAACATCATTCATGAAGCTGATCGGTGTCCAGGACAAAACAGCCACTTGACTGGCACCACATTCACCATTGACACAACAGCAGTTTGTACCATCTACAAGAAACACTGCATTAAATCATCAAGCCTCCTCTGACAGCACCTTCCAAACCCATGACCCTCTATTAAGTAGAAGGTCAAGAGCATCAGATGCAATGGGAAAACCTCCACCAGCAAGTTCCCCTCCAAACCGCACTCCATCCTGACTTGGAAATATGTCACTATTCTTTCAGTGTCATTAGGTCAATATCCTGGAACTCTGTGCCCAACAGCACTCTGGTTGTACTTGCATCCGAAGAACCTCAGCTGTTAAATGCAGCAGCTAACCACCACCTTCTCAAGGGCAAGTAGGGACTGGCAATGTTAATAGCTTTGCCATGGACACTCACATCCCATGAATAAATTAAAAACACCCTTTTTCACCAATAACCTCCCATTCAGTTTCTTGGCCAAAGCTGAAGTTTGAAGCTGTACAAGTTTACATGTGGGCTGTGTTTATATGATATAAAGACTTGGCTGTCAATGCTAACTCACAGGAAGTCGTGAGCAGACAGACACTTACATAAGTGGCAGTACATAAGTGACCATTCATCCTCATGTGGCATTACATCCAGTCTCCCACCTGATTCTCACAGGAGCTGACCTTTGCAGCCACCATGACCCAGACTGCTTTGGTGACCCGGGATTACCTCTTGTTGCCAGCAGTAGGCAACAGCAAACTTTCTCTTATGGATGCCATGCAACAGCACTCTAGGGAGGCATTCTTCAGACATGTGTCAGACATCTCCAGGGATGGAGTGTGGTGGGGTTGGGGGAGTAGTGATGTGCTGAGGTCTGCTGATGGTCACGGGTTGCAGAGAGTGAAGTGCAGTCAGGCTGCCTTTTAAATATGGCTGCCAAAATTTGAAGCAGGAAGGTCCTGGTAAGGGCTGAAACTTTTTAGGCTGCCTGCCACTATATAATTTGATGTTTTACCTGCATGCAAATATGTCATCAGCAGAATCACGTGAAAAAAACTAGTCCCAATCCCAAACAGAAGTCCCTCTCATGTTTCCACCCCTCCCCACATTTAGCCTTGGAAATGAAAATTCCACCTGATGTGCCTATAAATGCATAGGAATATTGTTGTGTTATATTAATTATGGGAAAACATCATTCAATGTTTTCTATGACAGAGCAATAGTGGGTACACCAGGCATTTGTTCATCCCTAGAATCCAGTGCTGTCCTGGTAGAAAAAGAGATGTATTTAAATTTTAGTGACTAATCAGCCTTTGCAAGCAATTGAGTTCGCAACTATTTGACTTGGCTTAGTTGCTATATTTTAAAATGTGTTTCTTTTTAACTGCTGATGCTTACCAAACTCTTTGTCGCAGCCAATTTCTGTCAATCATTCCCCAGCAGAGGCTAAGAAAGCTGCCTGAGAAATGCAAACAGCAAGACCAGCAATAAGCTGGAATGTCAGGCAAATCCTTGCAATGGCTAGAAAAAGAAACGAAGGGACCTTTGATAAAATAAAATCTAAAACATTGTTGTCAATGTCAATTGTTTATAGAACTCCTAGAGGTCAAGTGTAACTTTTGGACATTCAATCAATTAGGAATGTGGATGGCTGTTAACAAGGCCCAGGGCAGGGGTACATTAGGGCCCAGGAACTGGGTCTGGGGTCTACAGTAGGTCCTCCGTGCATGGGTCAGGGCTGGGGCTGCTGTGCTTGGGTGAATGGCCAGGAGCCAAGACCAGAAGGAGCACCAAGCTCTGTGGTTTCTGTCCCTGTCCTTGGCTGCTCATTCAGATGAAAATGGGGCTTGGCTGACTGAAACCATATAGGTCTAACCTGGACAGCCACCAGAAAAATAAGCTGCTAGAAAGGACAGATGCGTCCCTATCATATAATGCGATGCAAGTTATTTGTGAGAATTTTGGTGCAGCACTGTTTCCTGACACTAACTGATCTCTCTGGTTCTATCTGGTCACATATTCCAAACAGTTCCATTCAAAAATAGCAAGCAGCATCCTACAAATGTCACAGAAGTCCAATTTCCAATGTAAAAAGGACTGGCCACCTGAGACAGGCACGCATTCTGACCAATGGAGGTAGGGCCCCAGTCAGAATGGAACCGGGAACCATCTATATCATTCATATTAATGGGACAGTACGACCACTTGCTGCTTTTTGAGACCTTAACCATGTCAAAATGGAGGTAGCAAAAATGAAGCTCACGAATACCTAATGGGAGATTATGTGTAACTTTGAAAGACAAGTGGCTGAATTTACCAAAAATCAGCTAAGTGTCAATTCTGGGGTATTTCATAGAGGATCCTCTCTATGTTTTTGCATGCTATCTTCCCAAATTTGCCTCATTGTCAATGCACCAAAGCCCTGCTCATCGTATTGCCCACCCACTGGAGGCAGAAGTACTGGTCAATTGTGGGACCTCCTGAGTTTCCTGGTGTTGGTGCCATCTTTAAAGCCCAGCTGTGCAGTTGGTCAAGTGATAGCAGCCGCAGCCAGCCTGAAAGGTTTGTTTTATTTGCCCCAGACATATTGGCCAAAGCATAACAGGCATCTACTTTGTCAGCAGGGACCTGGTCCTGCTGGACGAATGGATGGGGGGGGTTGGGGATGGTGGTTTGGGTACATGCATTCACTAACTGCCCATGGAGCATGCCCTGAGATATGATCAATAGAGATTGGAGGAGCAGGTAGTGAGCTGGAGTTGCCAGATTACAGCTTCACCTTTTATTGTCACCATTTAGTTTCTATCCAGTGTGCGAGAGAATGGGAAACTCTATATCAATGAGGCAAGAGGATGTTAATGAAGATAATGAAGATGTTAATACATGCAAATAGGTCTCTCACCACTCATTCGGAAGGACCTCATCTCGCCGCCCGCAATTGGCTAGAAAAAATGAAACTTCATGCTCTTAACAGCAAAAAGCTCCTCACTGTCAATCTCACATGATTCACCCCACTTCCTGGTGATTGCCCAGGTCATTCAGAGCCTGGGAGGTTTCTGCCCAAGATTTTTCAAGTGACACTGTAATGTTTGCAATGAACAGTTTACAGAAGAGAGAAATGCAGAGTACAGTCAATGGGGCGTGGGGGTTAAAAACACAAGCATTTCACGTCATGATCTTTGACGCAACAGACATGTGTACGATTAATACAAAAAAAAACAAGCATTTTTGGTACATTTTAGCTTCTTGCTGGATTTGTCAAATAAGAATACGACAGGTTGGAGAACTGACCAGACAAGCAGACTGTCTGAGATGAATTTGCAGATTTACCTCTGGGCTGATGTCATTTTATGGATTTATAATTCTATAATTCATGACTGGACAAAGAAAACTGTCACTTCTCTAATACACTGTACAGTTGCTTTGGCAGGAGATTTTCTCCCCCAGGTCAATGTACAATATTGAATGGTTGTTCCAGCTGAAAACATTTGCCAGAAAACATGCACTTTTTTTTAAAGCTGAACCTCAAAGTTAACCTTCTGTTTAAAGTTAGAAAATTTCCTCATCAGTCATTTTCAAAAATTAGATTTCTCAGATTAACTCTAATTTGTAGAATTCCGTTGAGTATATTGAACCGAATTTGTTTGGTTTAGAATAGATTTTGCAAGAAAGATCTATCCACTTAAATAAGGAAAAAAAAATTTATTTATTTGATACAGTAATTCACTCAGCAATATATATTGAAGAAAGTATTTTATTGTGTTTATTGTTGAATATATAAACCATCAGGAGAATTAAATGTAGCCGCCTATAAATATTTTGCTATTATTGAGCAGAAATAAATTAGCAAAAATCCTTCTCCTTGTTTTCTAAGATTACTGCATTATATGTGCATTTGGAGAAAGTCCCATGTTGATCTAATTGAACAACACTACTCTAACTTTGTCTCAGGCACAAAATCATTTTTTCCTCTTGGCCTGCCAATCCACAGAGGCCACTTTCTGTCTTGACCTGTAGCCTGGAAGTAATTTGCTAGTGGAACAATTTGTCTACGTGGTTCATTTCAAGCTTGCCAAATAAAGCAATCCCACATTATAACTACAAGCTCTTATTTACAACCAGTAACCTGTTGGCCCCTTAAGGTTTGTGCAATATTACAAATTATTTATTGCTAAGCAACTGACTTGTAACTTTCTGATACAACCTGACCCTCATTCTTTAAATATTATTGTCCAAGTAGTTTTAGATCAACATTTTAGTCCAAAATATAAATGTGCTAATCCACAACAAGGCTCAGAATTCTAACTCAATACGACCATATGTTGAGTGGAATTTAATCCAGGTGAGGGGCTTTCGTGCATTCTGGCTGAGCTAGAGAGAGAGCCCTAAGTTGTTTCCAGGTTCACAGACACCAGGGATAGACATTTCAAATCCTGAGAGTCACCGTGGGATGCCAACCTGAGGTGGGTAGGTTTTCAAACCAGGCGTGCCAGTGAGTGGCACCATTATTAGTGCCAAGGAGAGGCCTCGGATTGGCAAGATCCACACCCAAAAGTAAACGAGAGCTGGAAAGGGTTAGACTAGGGGGGGCACGGAGAGGGATCAGCAGCAAACGCAGGATGTGTCTTTCAGAAGGCCCCCTCTACCACTTCCCAATAGTGGATCTTTCAGATCAGGCTGGCCTGGCCCATTCCTTGTTGAATACAAGCTGCAGAACAATGAGGTCTTAAGAGGGTGTTATCAATCATATAAGGGCCCCAACGGTGGTGAGGCAATTCAGAAGCTTGCCAGCTCAAAATGACTTGAGCAGAGGCCGGAAAGCAATGGGGACCCCACCTGGAGTCCTGCCTCCCGATTAAACAACTCCAGCCTTCAAACTCGTCTCAAGAGAAGGCATCAAATTCCATTTTGTTTCTGAATTTGTCTCAATTATCTATTGATATTTAATATTTAGCAACCTCTCTCTGCTGAAGAGATTTCAACTGTTGAGTTCTCTATTAATTACAAAAACACATGGGAAAGGCTGAAATTTTTCTTTTCTCTGCCTTTACTGTGTTTTCACTTATTTCCTTCATTTTTTCTACATTTCCACATTTTGGGAATATGAAAACATATAAAATACAAGTAAACTGTACTAAACATAACCGTCAAAGGGAAGCAAAATTGGAAAAAGAAATGTATATCACAAAAATGAGGAGATTTGAGGACATACAAAATATTGTAAGTTAATAAAGTCTAGAGAGGCCCCTGTTTGGAAATAAGAGATAAAAGAGAGACAGCAGAATAAAATGATAGAATCCATTTACAGAAAATGGTAGGATGCCCATCCGGGTTTTTAAAGGGATGAAAAAATTGAGATGAGTAATGACATGGCATTAAGAATTGAAGTGTCTGAATAGAGCCAGATGGAAATTATTCATGAACACTAAAGAAAATAAGCATCGAAGTAAGGAAAGCGTTGTGGTTGTATTTTTCACAGCTTGTACAGGAGTAGTACAAGAAAAGCAACAATTTTCTAATGATTCTGTGTTTTTCAAATTAGGAATACATTGGAATAGATTCTATAGCATAGAAATTTAAAACACCCAAAACATGGGCATCTAATGGATCAATTTCATAAATGTTTCCTTAATTTTATTTCTCAAATCTGCCCTGGTTCATTCCTTATTACTAGATCCATTAGCAAATTCTCTCTTGTGCTTTGAACATACTGAATTATAAAAGAAGTCCGTTATGTATTGTAGGAATGACAGGCAAAAATTTCCCAGCTCTGCAGCTAGCGAAGGAGATGGGGAGGAAGTGGCAATAATTGGGCCTGTTGGACCTGGAGAGAGACTTACACCCGACTTCACCCAGTAAGTGCTAGGTAAGAAGGTGCATTGAGGACTTTCTCATCTCGACAGCAATTAAGGCCCTAAGTAGTCCTTTTTAAAAAAAATATATAGGATGTGGGCATCATTGGGTGGGGCAGCATTTATGGCCATCTCTAGATGCCTTAGAGGTGGTGGTGGTGGTGAGCTGCCTCCATGAACCGTTGTAGTCCAGTTGGTTTAGGCAGATCCACAATGTTGTTGCCAAGGGAGTTCCAGGATTTTTACCCAGAAACAATAAAAGGATCATGGTTACATTCCCTCCTTTTGGAGATGGTCATTGCCTGGTATTTGGTTATTGCAAATGTTATTCGCTAATTTTCAGTCCAAGCATGGATATTGTCCAAGTTCAGCTGCATTTGGACCTTCACTGCTTCAGTAACTGAGGAGCCATGGATGGTGCTGCCACTGTACAATCATCAGCGAACATCCCCACTTCTGATCTTGTGATGGAGGGAAGGTCGTTGATGAGGCAGCCGAAGTTGGTCGAGCCTAGGACACTACACTAAAGAACATCTTTGGAAAGACCCGAAACTGAGATGACTGACCTCCAACAGTCACAACCCTTGTGCTGGGGATGACTCCACTCCAAAGAGTGGAGAGATTTCCCAATGATTCTGGTTTTGCGAAGACTCCTTGATGTCACATTCGTGTGGCCTTGATACTAAGGGCAGTCACTCTCAGCATACCTCTGGAATTCAGTATTTCACAAAACAGGAGTTGGTTAGTTCAGTTGGCTGGATGAGTAGTTTGTGATGCAGAGTGATGCCAATAGAGTGAATTCAATTACTTCACTGACTGAGGTTACCATGAAGGTCCCATCTTCCCAACCTCTCCTCCCAGCGGAGGTGTGCTGACCCTCAGGTTAAACCACCACCAAGTGTCCTTCTCTAACGAGAAAGCAGACCAGTAATTGGTGGGTGTGATCTGTCCTATTTCTCGTGTCCAGGACATACCTTAGAATTAGTATTAGAATCAGAATTACGTTTTGTTGTCAAATGTACTCAAGTACATGGGTACAGGAGTACAGTGAAAAGTGTACAAAGTCGCCATTCTCTGGCGCCATCTTAGATATAAAGGTACCTAAGCACAAAATCTTAGGTACAAAGTAGAAAAATAATGAAATAAGTTAGAAGTTCGACATTACAGTCCTTCTTTAATCATGGGCCAACAGACGCTCCACTGTGAGCTTTCCCCACAAGGGCTCGCACTCCCCACATGTGCTGGATCTCTCCTCCACCCTGGGCTTCTTCTCCTCCACACTGCCATCTCGCCGACCGCCAGAGTCCCACTCATGCTCACCAGCCACCTCGCTGCCAACCGCTCCGGACTTCGATGATGCCACCAACCGTTAGAGTTCCATCCAGCTCACCAGCCTCCTCATCGCCCATGCTCCATACCCTGATGCTGTCACCTCCAAGACTGAGCTCTCTCCAGACGGTGAGCAAAAAAAAGACTAAAAAACTAAAAACAAGAGAAAAAAAAAACAAGAAAACAATTTTCCACATGGTCTGATGGAAATCAGTGTTATTCCTATACAGAGATAACTTGGCTAGTAGTGCACCATGTATTGGAGCACAAATCTTCGATGTTATTACCAGAATATTGTCAGGACCCATAGCTATTGCTCAATCCAGTTCCTCCAGTTTAACAACCAGAAGGCAGTTAAAGACCTCAATTGCCAGTCCCCAATTACTTTCTTTACAGCAAGGAAAGTAGGAAAGTGGCTTAATTCCTGACTGGGAAATCAGGGTTGAGGGGGGCTCTACAATTGCCCCACATCTGGGGCAACCGATGGCATGGATCGGGGGAGTAGGGTGGAAAGGGTAGCCTCTGAAAACCAGCCTTGCTCTTGCTACTGACCCCTAGAACACCTCTCCGCACAAGAAGGTAAAGAAAACCACCTCCCCCTCGTCACTGGGTCCCCTGAAGACTCGGCCTTGACCTAGTCCTTCACACCCAGAGCTGCTGGTCTCCAAAGCTCCAGTGACTTCTGATGAGGCAGAATTCCCCAGAAGCTCACCAATCACCTCTTAACAAGCTGACAGTTCCCTGGATCATGAGTCATTCTCAATGGGGGAACAGCTGGTCAGTCATCACTAAACATGTCCTTCCTATTCTCAGCCTAAAAACCAGACAATCATGGTCTGCATTCCCTTAATTCCTCTCTTTTCCCCGACCTGTTTTGGTAAGTTCATTTTGAGGTAGTTGAAAGCCCGTGATCATTATTCCATGTATCTCACTCAAATTCCTAATTTGTTTGCATATTTCTTCATCCAGAATTAGGTACACGATCCTATGAATTTGATTGATCCTTCATTTTCCTTAATGCTAGCTCTGTTGTACTGATTGTTGAATCTGTTTTATCAACTGCAAATGCATAGACACAGCAGGTTAGGTGGATTGGCCGTGATAAATTGTCCATGTGCAGGCTAGGTGGGTTAGCCACGATAAATGCAGGGTTACAGGGAAAGGGTAGGGGGGATGTTCTTCAGAGGGTCTGTCTGGACTCAATGGGCCAAACGGCCTGTTTCCATACTGTAGGGATTCTATGATTTGCCAACAGCTGACTGGGCACGCCCCTGAGACGCTACCCAAGACAAAAACGTATCCCGTTCTTTCATCCTGATGGCCACCTTTGTGTGTTGCTGCATCAAGCTGTGCATAGACCCCCAGTACGCAAACACCGAGTGTCACCATGTTCCAGAGGTTCTACTGGTCTCTGGTGTTGCAAAAGGATGGGGCTGGCCTCACTGCCACGAAATGCCTCAAGTAGTTCGACTGTTCCCTATCACTTATCCTTTGTGGAAAAATTTGTGAAGGAAAACACCTTTGACCACAAGTCCACCAGGAAGTGGTCAACATTTGGCATCCTTGGGAAAGGAAAGGATGGATCCTGTCAGGTGGTTTCCTGAGCAGACTGTCAAAGTCATTTGGCAGAATGCCCCATCACCCAGAACTTTACAACAAGGACCAAGACATCCCTTGGTTGGTGGTGAGAAGGACACTATCCTTCTTTCAAAAGTGGTCTCTGTGCACCACCATACACCGCCCTAGAAATGGCTGCGGGGGGAAACAATCTGTCATGCATCTCCTTCTGGAATGTGCCTTTGCAAAGACAGTCTGGAGAGAGATGCAATAGGTTTTGCTGAAGTTCATCCTGAGGCCATCCAGCTGCCTGCCTTCCTGTCATCCTTAAATGGACCACACTTGTTAGAGGCAGCCTCTTCATTAGCCATTCCAGTGAGATGGCACAAGCTGGTGACCAATGATCACCAAAGCAGTCTATATTCCCCTTTGTTCTCAATCTCAGAGAATCTTCAAAGGCAGTAATAGCCTTCTCACTTTCAGTAACTCTCCTTCTCCATTTTTAACCACTTATTCACATCCTATTCGATAATTAAGGTAATACAAAAGATTTTAGCATCTAATTGCTTCAAAGTATTTACCTCCATCAGGAGCTGTTGAGTGTTGAGTTAATAATATCCGAAAACCATTCATGTCACTAATGACTGTTCAGAAAATGTACGTAAATATGAGAACAATTTGGGATTTTACAAAACAACAAGGAGCTTGAGGTAAAGTCAATACTATTCAGTGAAGGAAGTATTACATTGCAATTGATCTCTTCCCAAATCTAGGACTGTAAATGCAGTTAATGAAATTCTGTAGAATACATTTTAACAGGTTGCTTAGCAACAATTTTCACACTTCCACAATATACCTCTTTTGTTAGATGCAAGGTCATAGCAAACAGATACTAAGCACTGCCGTACGATTTTTCTCCTAAGTTATACAAGTGTCCCTGTCAATACTTGGGTGGATAAGGATGGAAATCTGGTTGGGCACCCATTCTACCAGGTACTTGTCCATTCTTTGTCAGTATATTCTGGTCAGATTTCCTGCAGACACCAAGATGTGATATTTTGCAGGCCCTCGAGGGACAGGCTAGAAGGTAGGGGTAGTCATAACATGGTGATGGGAGGCAGTGCCTGTTACTTTCCTGTTGCCTTGGAATTTAATCCACAATGTGGAAGGTGGAGGATGGCGTCTCACACTTAAAGGCCACAGGACCTTTAGTCATTCCTTTGGCCATTGCATTGGTCAGTCCCATCAGGTAAAAGTGAATGGCATTCCTTAGGGCTGGGTGGGGGTTTAAGGAGTAGGGCCCACCTCTTCAGACACTCGAAGGCTCATAGGTCACCCCCACAGGAATACCCCGCTGTTGCTGTCATCAAGAGACCCCCACCCCTCATCCCATTTACTTTGTCCATTTTGATGACTGCAGACCTGACAATGAGTATCCCTCCTAGTGATACTAAGGTGACTGAAGAACTGCCTGCCCTCCAATTCGCTGTAGCTTTTTTTTTAAGAAGAAACATGAGGCCCATAGCAAATAAATACAGCCAGAGGTCCCCTAAACTTGTCAGGAGAACAGATCATAACATCAGATCACTTATGGATGTGCTGAAATTTTGAGTCCACATGTGTTTTTTAAAAGAATAGCCAAAAGATAACTGAACATGTAAATTCCGTGGGTGTCTGGAGAGGAACTCTGGAATGTCACGCCTCAAGATGTTTAAGAAATGTCAAAGTAAGAAATGTATTGCAAACTGTAGCCAGCATCAGTCAGCAATTTTACTGGTCCCAGCTCCTCAGGAACGTTAGTGAGCTTTTGCAGAACTTGTCACACCTGCCAAATTGCAGAAAAACCCAACCAATGATTCCTGGGTCGGCTTTTGGCAGCCATTCAGAAAGGTACTCTTGGACTACGTGGGACCCCTGCCCAAAACAGAAGGGGGCTGCTATTCGTAAAGGTGGTATGGGTGGAGAAATGTCATATCGCTTTTGAAAAGACAAAGACCATGTTACTAAGGGAGTCTGTGCTTGCAGTTCCAAACCTCAACAAAGTATTTAAAGTAGTCATCGATGTGGGCAACATTGGGGAAGGGGCTGTCCTCTTTCATTAGGGCAAGTCCAGAACAGACTCACCAATCAGGTACTTCCCCAAAAATATAAATAAGCATCAGAGATGGGATTCCACAGTAGTAAAGGAAACCTTCAGTTTATTACTAGGTCTCAAACACTTTAAGATACATGTTTGAAATGGGTTCAGATCATAACCCATTAAATTTTATAGCAATGTTTCACACTCCAAAACCTACATTCTACCTTCGTAATTATTTCCTACAAACACATCAAGAAGCTTCAAAAGGGGGATATGCACTATAATCTCAACTGTGATCTCTTGTAAGTATCTCAGACTATGAACATGATAGGAGGAAAGACAGCCATCTGGACAACAGACAGATCTATGTTTTCAACTTTCACACAAGGGAAGTGGTTAAAAGTCAAATTGAACACTGATCTGTGTGTGCTGTGGGATGAGGACTTGTGTGTGCTGGTGAGTTGAGGAACTCATGTGTACTGGGGTAGAGCACTAGCGTACTGTGAAAGTCACAAAGTACCATTCACTATTCAAAACAGAATTTCAGGTAAAATGAATTTCTCGCTCTGAACGCTGGATGTTAGACAAGAAACCAGCTCAAAAAACAGTACAAAAGAATTCCAGCTAAACTGCAAAGCCAAGAATCTCAAAATCAACTGGTCTATCAATGTTCACTCTCTACTCATCACAAATGATGAAGAGACTGAGCCGTATCCCTCTTATTTGATTGTTTTTTAAATTGGCCCCCTTACGTATTTCTACTTTGTGTCAACATATGTCACATTATTATTCCCTCTTGCGTCTAGTAATTAATAAACTCACTTTTCATTTAACTCAAGAAACCCTTGTTAAATTGGCTGTTTTTAAAACATAAGTTAATTTGGGTCGGGCGCAAGATATCCACAAGGGAAAGGATCTTTCTGTAAATTAATCCTGTTGATCAACCAAGGAATGGGTGAATAAAGAAAGTGTGCCAGTTCATCCCTTCTCAGCCCAAAGCTCAATGATTTGGGAGTTTCCTGTGTGGCACTGTAATGATTTGAGGAACCTTACTCAGGTACTGGCCATAACAATGGCTAAGCCAGATTTGTCCTGGCTATCCAGCCTGACACCGAGACCCATGGCGTGCTGACAAAATTTAATCTCAGGAGTGTCTATTCAAAATCAGATAGAATATTCCAAGTAAATGGTAATGACAGAACAATATTACAACTTTTTTAAAAACATCATCTCCTTAATAGCGTTGTGTAAGGAACACCTCTTAACAAGAGTTCAGCACTATTGAGTGTAGGTGGAATTGTAAAGTTTAAAATTAACAGATGATTAATCATTTTCAACTATTACCAAAAACTCTTTGAATTTACTAGTCAGTAAATTATACCACGTTAAAAGAAAAAAAAAATTCATTGTCAAGACGACGAGTGTCCTTAAGCTGCTATAGGCATTAATTAATTAACTCCTACACCTTCTCCCTTCCAGTCAGTAACTCCTGAGCACGTGAAAATCTGCTGAAAGGCAAACTAGTATCAAACCTGGAAATCTCATCAAAGTTAGCAGTTTGTCTCATGAGCAACCCAGTCACATTATACTTCTGGCTATATTGCTGTAGGAATACATGATCTCAGTCATTGTTTGTCTAAGCTTATATAACTATAGTTACTTTTATATGGATTTTGTTGGGGTTAGGTCCTTACTTTAGGGCAGCTAGTTCACAGCACACTGTGGGTCTTGCACTTGCCAGTAATTCCAAAAGACAATTTGCCAGCTTTTATAAAGTGCCACCAGAAAGGCTCATGGTTTGGCAAGTCCAGCATGAGATTGACACTCAGAGCAGCAACTCAATCATTCAGAAGAAAGATTAAAATAATATGGTCCTGATATTGCATAATAGATAAGTAAAGCCATAAACGGAATGAAATACATAAAGTGAATGAGCTGCAATCAGGAAATTCATAATATTCCTTTATTGATATAAGATTCAAAGTATCAAACCATAATCAGTGACAATTCTACACAAACCAAAATCATTTTTAGAATTCAAGTCATAGTGTGTCAAATCTTGAAGAGGTAAAGCATCAGTTAACAGTGAAAATGATCTTTTGGAACTTATTGGAGCTTATGTACAACTATGGACTTTTTTAAGGTGCCTAATTGTTAGGAGAAGCAAAATAATGACAGCTGTTGAGCCATTATTCAGTGCGCCGTATTCATAATTTGCTGATATTCTGCCTTTTTGGCAAGAATCAGAATATATTTATGAAATTCAACTACTCTCACATCTGTTAAGGTTCTGTCTAACCCTATCGTGCCAAGCATTTCACTTTCTAAGTCCATTGCCCGACAACTTGTGATCATGATTTGAAATTCATGCTGCAGCTTTAGGATAAAATATTAGCAAACATTTTTATTTATTAATCATCCCATTGCACTCTACGTATCAGAGCAAGATGATTTCCACATACTCCTGTTGGCAAAATAATTAACGTGTCATCTCTATGGTCACATTGTTAAAATGCAACAAGGAACACAGACAACAGACCTATGACACCAGAAATATTTTACATACATTAAGTATTAATGACAGAAAATTCAATTAGATTCTTTCCATTTAGATTAATTACATCTACTTTTCATTCCTTCACAAGGAGCTCAGCTTTTTTTAAAAATTTTCTAACATTCTACCCACTTATTTTCTTCAACAGCAAAATCAAATGGTAAAGTGTGTTTTTAAAACCCAGCCTTAAGATGTACTGCTATTTTTTTCCACAGGGACTAACAGCACTTGAAGGAGTGGGTGTCCCCAATGACACATTCATGTATAATTAACACAATTTTCTTGGATATTAGATGATAGTTACAAAAGGTGTCAGATGTTCCTGTCAGAACCTAGACTTGTTTATTTAACTGTGGAGGACTGTTCACATGGACCATGAAGGAATTTCCATGTGCAGTTATGCAGAAAAATACCAGAAATGATTTAATATTCAGGTATATTTTATGATTGCCATATGCTTTCTAAATAATTTAAACTTTTGATGCATATTAAACACCTGTTGATACTTACTGTTCTGATATTGCAAAATTTCTCAAATGAAATATCAGTATTAACCTCATCTTTGCCTCCTTAACAAACCAGCTTTGACCATTCCTTGTAAACTGCCCTTTCCAATCTCTCTTTCCTCTCCAAACTCCTCGAATGTATTGTCACCTCTGTAAGCCCATGCCGTCTGTCCCCTTTTCTGAAATTTCTGTCTCTCTAATCAATTCTGTCAACTCTAAGAAATTGTGCAACTCCCTCCTCAGCTAACTAAACCTGCCCATATCCAAGTTTGTACAGCAAAGAACCCTCATCGTACACAAACATTTTGGACTCTGCCAATCATGTGAATTAATTTTCATATCTTTGGTTTTTACATTTTCTTGATTATAAATGTTTCCCTTTCCCTATTTGCTTCCTTGTATACATATGTGCACATGTATTGTGATAATCACCCACCAAGTTTTAATGTATGAGTAAATGATACTTCTGATTTAATCCTAAAGATAATTTGTTGCAACTCACTTTAAAGATTGGATTTCACAAACAAACACTGAGTGGGGAGAGAACAGTTTCAAAAGAGAGAGGAAAATTAAACACCTCTGCTCCTGGACATAAGGCGAGAAAAAAAAACTTTTTAATTCACCTCTGTCCCCTGTCCATAACATTCCCCTTATAGGGTTAGTGTCAGAGTTAGGTGTCCTTACATAGGTGTCATATTTTGTTCCATTATGCTTCTTTAAAATACCTTGGGATGTTTCATATTTAAGATGCTAAATACTTACATATTGTTGTTATAGTGGGTATTTACAGTACTACCAAACATCTAATTATTGGTTAAACCCATATCTTTTAATAAAGTAGAAAAATTACAAAGAGGTCATGCAAAATCCTATTCACTCCTGGATATTCAATATGCTGGACATTATTCAATGATGCAGAAATTCAACAAACACAAAGACGTACAACTTATTTCAGCTAGAACCTGTTGTTACATTAATTGAAGTTTTTTTTTACATAATGGAACAAATAAATGTCACTCACTCTGTCCAAGGTGATAACACCTTGCAACTTTGTGTTTAACAAGGAAAAATGCTGGGTTCGAAGATCACCAAACATATACAGATAAACACTCAATTCTACTGAGACATAATAGCACAAAGCAGCAAAGCTATAAAGCTGATTCTCCGCTCACTTGAGGTGTTGTTTTCTTTGGGAAAAAAAAAGAGTCCAAAGATAATGGAGCTAGCCATTGGTTTGGATGTGTCAAGCATTCACAAGTTATGTTTATCGTGTAAACTTCACCTTCAGTGTTCTAAGCTAATACAGAGGCATTTGTTTTTCCCAGCAACACAAGCGCTGCCAGATTGTTCAATGCAGCCAGCCAGGCATCTGTGACAGATATTTGCCCCCTGGCATTTACAAATACGTCCAACACCTTTTCCCAGAAACTCCCAGACAAAAACAAGACAAAGCACAGGCCGTAACTTAAAATGATTCTGTAATAATTACAAGAGTATCAGCTCAGTACGTTCTCACCTCAATAGCTGAAGGTTGTGTGTTGGAGCGCCACTCCGATCTCATGCATATTATTTATATTAACACGCAAAACCGGAGAGTACTTTTCATCATTGGTAGCCTGAACCCCATTTTACTGTCAATCAGACGCAGAAAATATCATGGAAGTGAAAAGCAAGCATTTTATCTGGTGTCCTGGCCTAAAATTATCCCATATTCAACATCAGCACAAGTAGATTAGCCGATAAGTTATTTCATCATTATTTATTGCACTTTGCTGAATGAAAATTGGCTGCATTATTCACTGTTGTAACAACTATGACATTAGCTCATTAATAGTGGAAAGTTCTGGGGCACCCTGAGGAATTGGAATACACATTTCATGTTCGTTTCTCTTTGGTTCTATATATGTTTATAGAAACTGCATGTGAGTAAGCAACATCACTTTCAATCATAATGACAATTGAGTTAAGTAATGATATTTGCAAAACGTCTTGATTAAGGCTTCTTAGCAGTTTTTTTCCTCTGCTGGGATAATACTTTGAGATGACTGACTGCTGACTTGGTCCATGAATGGCATATATTTCACAAATTGTCCATTACAAATCAAAGAAATTGTTCTTCCCCTACATAGATCTATATCTCCACTACATCTATCAAGCTAAGTAACATTACCCTGCATTAATCCAGGTATACTGGGTCCAGGACATAGAATTTACACCAGTGACAAATTCTGTGCTTTCTATTTGCACAGTCGCATTGCCAAAAGGCCTGTATGGCTGTGTACAAAATCACTGCTTTGAGGTGCTGCTTCGCAACTTTACAATCCAGAAGTAAAAATCATTATCCAGCCTTTTATGATGAATTTTAATTCTTATCTTTCAGCTAAGTACCCAATTGTTGCTTTAGTATCTAATTAACTAATTAAAAGCAATGCCTTTAATCCTTCTAGGAAAATGTATGTGGAAAAGGCTACACACACAATTCTTCATCAATAGATCTTTAATACTTCAAGTAAGAGAAGGCTGCAGTGAAATCAAATCACAATGGGCAATTCTGCCACTAGGCAAATAGCTGGGCTTTACGTTATTGTACATAGAAAGAGAGAATATTAAAAACTACAATAAGTAGCCTAGATTCATTTATAAGATTTATAAGAATGTTGCCAGGACTGGAGGGTTTGAGCTATCGGGAGAGGCTGAATAGGCTGGGGCTATTTTTCCTGGAGCGTCAGAGGCTGAGGGGTGACCTTATAGCGATTTATAAAATCATGAAGGGCATGAGTATGGTAAATAGACAACGTCTTTTCCCCAGGGTGGGGGAGTTCAAAACTAGAGGGCATAGGTTTAAGGTGAGAGGGGAAAGATTTAAAGGGACCTAAGGGGGAACTTTTTCATTCAGATAGTGGTGCTTGTCAGGAATAAGCTGCCAGAGGAAGTGGTGGAGACTGGTAGAATTACAAGATTTAAAATGGATATATGAATAAGAGGGTTTAGAGAGATATGGGCCAAATGCTGGCAAATATGACTAGATTTATACAGGATATCTGGTTGGCACGGACAAGTTGGACCGAAGAGTCTGTTTCCGTGCTGTACATCTCTATGACTCTATTTGAAACAATGGACTGAAACTCAACTCAGTTACTTCTAAAAGTTAAATGGATGCTTTGGGACTTTCTGTGATTTGTTTCCTATAAACAAGTGACGAGCAATAACACAGCCAAATGCTTTCTTCAGAACTAAATCTGGGGTTTGACAAGGACACATTATCAGTCCTAGTCTGTTTCCATGATCCATAGACAGGATCTTGGAAAAAAAAACCCTGACCACAGCATGAACAGTACTAACACAAAAGTAAAATATCACCAACAACTGAACTCTGAAGTAAAAAGCAGAAAATACTGGAAAGAAGCAGCAGACCAGGCAGATTTCTGGAGAGGAAAACAGAGTAAATGGGAGCAATTTTATCTAAAAAGTGTTGTTTTATCACTATTATTAGGTTTAATTCAGCTATAGCGTGGGTTATACCAATCACAGGTGAGTATCAATGGTTATCTACACTCAGAAGGAAAGGCTTCTATTTAAAAGGGCATTGGGTAGGGATCAGAATGACTGAACTGTTCACTGATTCCTGATACCTCAGCATCCAGCCATCACCTGCCAGCTGCAGGAGGTGATGGCCTGAAATCCAGCCCATCTCCACCACCCCACCCAGGAAACAGCATGGTCAGGCACTGCCAGGCAAGAGGCAAGATTACAATAGCAAGAAATCTCTTGACTCCTGATTTCCACCTCAAAGGGGAAAACCTGGCCCATGGACTGTAACAATTTGTGACAAATGAAGATTGCTGCCTTTGGCCAATGATCTGGTGGTATGTTTATTTCAGGAACAGGGAAATAAAGTGACACCTGAGGCAACCCACTGTCTCCAATGCCATTAGTTTTCAATGAAAACTACAAATATATTACCAGGCCGGTTGAAAACTGTACAGTCCTGCAGGCAGCCCCACAACCAATATCTCTTCAGAATGGCGTAAACCTTAAGGATTACCAAGATCACTTTAAATCACATCATCATGCAGGACCTAACTGTTGTGTGTTTATTTATGTAGGTTGGATTGTTGCCTTAAGAGTCTGATCATGTGACATCAAGATGACATCATCCGTTGTTTTAGTGGCAAAACGATTAGTTTAATTTGCTGCCTTATAGAGTGAATGCCTCCTTAATAAAAGCGGTTATGTTTTAAACACTATGGCCACGAGTTCTTCTTGAACTGTAACACAAGAAGAAAATTGGCAGAGGGGATGAAAACAGCTTTGAGATCCGCCAGAGCAATCTATTGATTCGTCAAAAAAAAAATTGTGGATATCACAGATCTGAGAGGCACTTCACAAAAGAAGAAAAGACAGTCAGCTTGGATTAAAAAAAAGGGAATTTCTCCCCAGGGGAGAGAAGAACAGTGCAGATGAAGCTCACTATGTGCTCCATCCTGAAGGAACACTGAGTAACGAATGCCCTACGCGTAAGGAAATGTCAGGAGCTGGGGTTGTAGACTCAAAAGAAACAGGCAGCCTCAGGAACTGTTTTAAATGGGAAAAAAAGCAAGGTTGTGCTAAAATGTTTATAGTAAATCATGCCACATAGGTCTTTTCCATTATTAAAAAAAAATTAAATGGCAGGAATGTTCAACAATGTATGTTGAAAATACAGAGCTGGAACTCCTGCACAGAGAGCTCCCATTATTTTGGTCAAACTAACAAAATTGAAGCAGACATAGTCACTCCTGTGTTCCTGATTATTATGGGGGGCAAAAAACTTTTAATCCCCAGAGGAGGCTGGTACAGCCAGAGAAGTCGGGTTCTAACGCTCATGAAAAATATGGTGGGAATCCTACAGAATCATTTTTCACCAAAAACATTAGTGCTTTCTAAATGGTTCTGATACCACAGACACAGCGAGCACAATGGTGAATGTATCACACAGTTTGTAGCAATTTTAAAGATGCTAGCAGAATTTTGTGAATTTGGAGACAACTTCAATCATGCTACCAGAGACAGAGACAGACTGGCAGTTGGCTTAAGATGTGAAGCAAGCCAGAAAAAAAAACTACTGTCAGAAGGAAACCCGGACTTAAAGAAAGCAATGGAGATAGCAGCCTCAGTGGAACTAACAGCCAAGGGAGGTCAACAATTAAGGTCAAGAACATGAGGTCACCAAATGATGGCTAGAGAGGTGGACCAACACAGACACTAAACTATCACTAGTTTGGGAAAACAGGTCAGAGCAACAAATTGTTAGTATAAAGTAGCTGTATGTAGAAACTGCAGCAAGAAAGGGCATGTTGACTAGACATGTTTGAGGAAGAAACATGAACCACATACTGCAAAAGTACAGAAACCTGAACAGTAGAAAGAAAATCCACACAAAAGGAGGAAGAGAAAAGCCCAAATTCTCAATCTGTCATTAACCTACTGCCTATTGCTAACAACACCAACCAGTACAGAGTCACTTCATTACTGAATGGCAAAATGGTAAGGATGGAGGTGGAGACCAGAGCAGCTGTTTCATTGAAAACTCAAAGTGTGCATTGGAAGCAGTTGAGCCACATTGCACGGCTACCCTCAAAGTGGAACGAAGAACATAAACAGATGAAGCAGCACCTTTAAGCGGTTGTTTAATGTGAATGTTCAGTTGTACAGTCAGTCTGAAGAGGTTTCCTTACATGTTTTCAAAGGAAATTTTCCAGCTTTACTGGAAAAAATAAAGTAGTTAGAGGAAAATCAAATAACTGGGCTGAAGTAAATCATTTGTCAGATTCTGAGACTGACCTATCACAAATTCTAAAGAAACATGCCATTGTTTTCAATGGGGATCTGGGAAGCATAAAAAGGATCTCTCTCAAATTGAAAATCAAGGATGAAAATCAAGCAAAATTTTGTAAGTTTGGATCAGTGCCTTTGCAATCAGACCAAAAGTCAAAGCAGAAATCAAACCAAACACTCATATATGAATTGAACTATGGTAACACTTAACTAAGCATTACAATTACTCTTCTCCAGAAGACTGACCACTACACCTGTGGCATTGGTAATACATGATCAAGGCCTCAGCTGATGGTTGTAGAACTTGCCTATGACCTTTAAGCAAAAACATCACTTTTATTTAGGTCGTGTATTCTAAGGCAAAGTGTTTTTCCAGCATGTAGTAGATCATATGTGTCACCTGAACCAAGAATCACATCGTCCTTTTTCCTGTTAGAATTAACTTTAGGTTTAGATACTTCACACTCCAGGGTGATTGTTCCTGTCTCTTCTCCAACAAGGTTTTCATGAAGACCACTTGTATTTCTTTCACTTAAAGGGAAGCCATGGCCTGTTCATCTCCTGAATCATAGGTATACCTTCTTGTTTCAGATTGTAGATTGACAGTTCAGCAACAGAACCCACTTTCTTTATTTCACACTTGTCATTGGGATAAAGCACCACAGTCCTCTTTGTCCATTCTACAGTAGCGTCAGAGTTAGTAAGCTGACAGAGTACAATAGTGATGCTATCTTCATCAGCTTCTTTGTTCTGAAGCACTTGTTTGAAAAGTACTGAAAGGGCATTAACTTTCAATGGAAACAATGGTTTGTTGGATTCGAATGTTGCAAGTGTATCCTCTAGTTACTATTCTCTGGTTTAAGTTTGTGAATTACCAGCTCAATGAAGGATCCTTCTTACTTCATTTCATAATTGACACTAGGCTACGTCCTCTTGAGAAAAGCCAATGAGAAAAATAAACAGACTGGCTGAGGTGTGCCAACAGCCTCACAGGCATTGACCTCCTCTGGAATGTCTTCCTTACTAACTGTTATACGTATGATTGTAGATAGTGTAAATGCTTTCATTGCAGGAACCTCTGAAATAAACAGTCAGGGATGTTGTGTATTTGTGTAAGTATGTTCAACTGTCACTGTAAGAGTCCGATCATGTAACGTCTCATCATTGGTCATTTTGGAGGGAAGAAGATTAGTCTAGCTTGCTGCCTTCTGGAATGAACACCTCCTTATTAAAAGCTCTTGTTGTTTTAAACCCTGTGGTACCCTAGACCTTCTTGAAATGTAACACCATCCATCCTCAATTTCAGATTCAACACTACTGAACATGATGGGCAAGCACAGAAGACAAAAAACATCAAACAAGTACTGCCACACTTTCATTTAGTGGGCAATCTGTAGTAGGATCAATGAACAGAGTAAATATTCAAATGTAAATAGGTCTAGCTTATGGATTTGTTAATTGAAAACAAAGTATATAAAGTACAATATAAATTGGCAAAGAGAGAAAGGTGCAACAATTTGGTATATTATAATGTGGATTGCTGGGTGCCAAAGTTAAGGCCCTTAAAATTATGAATGTTGATGACAGGAGTCTTACCCATCAGTTGGGGAAATGGCAGAAACCCAACGTTGCCTCCATTGAAATTAAGGTCTATCAGGCACTTAAATGGCTAAAGTCTGGCCTTCGAGGTTTAGATCCCATAGGAATGGATATCCGAGCCTGGAGGTGTGCCGGCCAGAGGTCAACAGCTCAACATTGCCCATAATCACACCTGGAAAGGGTGGCTCCTGCTGAAATGCACCTAAAGGACCACTGAGGAACACAGGTGAGTGTGGGTAGTTGGGGTTGATGGGAACAAAGTGAGTGGCTGGGGGAGGGGAGAAGAGGGGATCAGAAGTGCACACCAACCTGCTGCACCTTCCCAATGGCAGATCCATCAGTCAAGCACAGAGTTAGAGTTAGGGTTGGGGTTAGGGTTGAATAGGGGCTCCTTCTCCTAGAAATCTGCAAACAAACCCAAGGGCTTATGTCCTTTGAAGGTTCCTTGGATGACAATTCTGCTGCCCACTTACGGATCTTAATTAGCTTCTGAGCTGGGAGTTTATTCACGAGCCATCCCACTCCAAATTTAATTGTGTTGCAGCAAGATGTTGGTGGGATTCACACTCGGAACAGACCTCTTGCTCACCTCTGCAGGATGGGGCATTAAACTGCTTCCTATGGCAATGTTCAGAATTAGATTGGCAAGGAAAAGGGGTTGAAAACTCTCAGGATAGAATGGCTACTTTTGTTTGGAACTATTTATTCACTTTGGTATAAATAATAATGTGAACTGGTTGAGTCAAATGTTTCTTTGTTTTATTTTCTGTATATTTCATAGCTCCAGGAAATCCAAAAGTGTTTCACAGTCAATGATGTATATTTAAAGTGTAGCAACCACTGTAACATAAGGAAAGGCTGTAGCTAAATTTAGTCAGCAAGCATCTCCAAACAGCAGTGGGTTAAGATATAGATGCTAATTCAATAATATTTATTGGGTGATAAATTCGGGAACACACCAGGAAAACTCTTCAGTACTTAAACAAAAATTGCCACAGAATCCTTTGCATCTCAGAAAAAGGCAGACGAGACTTCATTTTAAAGCTTTATTGGAAAGATGGCACTCCTAACATGCAGCATTCCCTCACTGTTCCATTGTGGTATCAGCCTACATCAGTTAGGTTTTCAGAGTGGGGCTTGAATCTGGATTGTAATCATGCTTTCACTGATTCAAGACAAACACTATTAGCAATGAAATAGTTGTCTGCTTCATTGGTAAAAACATATTTTAAGAAATTGTCAATACATACATTAAATGATAATATTTTTAAAAGCCGAGGCATCAACATATGTACCATAAATAAATACCACTGAGGATCAAGATGGAACAACAGCAATTTCTTACATCCAGCAGTAAGTTACACACAAATGGTTCTCACCACTGCTCCAATAGTAATTGCCAAGTAAAACAAAAAGAATCTACATTTGCCTAATGTATTTCATTGCTTCAGGGTGTCCCAAAGCACCTTTGCGCCAATGAAGCACTTTTTGGAGTGTGGTCATTGTTGTAATGTCACTGGACTGTAATCAATCAAGCGGAACATGTACTTAACATGTATTGATTAGTTCCACCTAAAGTGTGATTTTCTTATTGGACTGTTCCTCTGCCAAGAAACAGACAATTTATTTTACGTTTCAAATAGCAAAGAGCCAGACTGCAGCAGACTTTTTACGATGGTCACCAAGTCCATCTCAGATGAACTGAGGTGAATAGCCACCACAAAGGCAGAATCAATGGGTGAAGGTTTCTTTAAAACACAAATGTACTGCTTTGACAGTAAACAACAATAGATGAGAGTTTGATGGATTGTGCTCACTGAATCAGAATTGTCTGAAAAATATCCCTAGCACCACCATAACTGTTGTCATTATTGTAATTATGATGGATTCTCACTGCTCAAATTGTAAATTGGAGTTATGATGTACAGGATGGTTTGCAAATCATTTGAATTCAACTTCAGCTGGAGCCTACAAACTGTTTCAACCAACAGCACAGATTGTTTCATTCATAGATCAGCATCAGGGCTACACGTCCAATTTAAAAACAGTTAGAAAGGCATGTCTTTGGCGTATAAATGTGGTTTCCATGAGCAAACAAGGGCAGAGAAAATAAAGTTTTACTAAAGAAATTTGAATTCCCAAAGACACAGAAAATATGAATAGATAGTAAATAGTTTATCGAAACAGAAAGCGTTCTACAAGGGTGGGTTTTTGTGAAGAATGAAGTATTGACTCAAATTTTGAGGTATGCGTAAGAGTGAGGCTTCAGTCAGTGGTTGAAAAGTAAGTTGGAGACCAATTTCTGCAGATCTAATCACAGGAATCGCTCCAGCATCTGCACTGTGGCAGTATCATTGAAAAAACACTGGGGACAGTTTTCACATTTCAATAGGAGATGGATTTGGTTACGTAATAAGGAATGAAATCCTCTCAAAGTGATATTGGGTGAGGATACTAACTTCTAAGCTTCAACCTTGCAAGAAAGCGAGAAATTCCTTGGAAGTATCTGGCCGGTAAACAAATTGTACAAACAAGCAAACAACAAATGTCCTTTAACTCTGCGTTCGGACTTTGACAAACAGCAGACCTATTTTCCCAATTTGCATGTAGGTAAATCATGGAGATGACAGCAGGAAATGCTTCTTTAGTCTAGCCGACAGGCTGGAAAACACTGATCAGTGAAATCAAGGAGCTCTATCCATGGCCAGGTAAAAGGCTGCTGCAAGCTGCACTTCTCAGAGAGAATCATTTCCCTTCTCCAAATTCTTGAAAAAAGTTCAACTTTCTTGATTTCATTCATTTTAAATTGTACTTCCCTGCTTCCAACCTTCACTATTACAAACGAGCAACTTACACAGCTCTACATAACAAGAACAGCTACAACATCAATACCAACAGCAGGAGTAACACCAGCAGCACTATCTGCTTTCAGTTTAACCCCATGCTGCTACAGAGGGCGCAGGGGATGGATGTAAAGACACAGTTCAAAAGGAGATGTTGCATCCAAGACAGGGTCTCCATGCACAGGATCAATGTTTTCTGTATGCCCAAATACCAGTGTCCTAGGATGCGCAGGTTTTCTTATGGCAGGTGTATGCTGATGTCTTCAACCTTCTGAAATAACACATCTTTCCCAGTGAAGGAGATGGACATCCATTACAAAGAGGCGATCAATATGCTGGTCATTGGAGGGCCATTATCACCCCTTGGTCTCTGCCTCTTCCTACTGTTCTCCTCCAAGGAAGGAAGGCTGGTGTGGATGGGAGGGAAGGACAACATTTGTGGAGAGTGAGTCTTGGGGCATGGTTGCAGGAGGACAACAGAATGAGAGTAAGTGAGCATAGTGCCTGTTTACTGTGCACGGTGGCTCAGTGGTTAGCATTGCTGCCTCACAGTGCCAGGGACCTGGGTTCGATTCCAGCCTTGGGTGACTGTCTGTGTGGAGTTTGCACATTCTCCCTGTGTCTGCATGGGTTTGCTCTGGTTTCCTCCCACAGTCCAAAGATGTGCAGGTTAGGTGAATTGGCCATGCTAAATTGCCCATGTAGTGTTCAGGGAGGTGTAGATTAGGTGGGTTATAGGGGGATGGGTCTGGGTGGGATGCTCTGAGGTTCAGTGTGGACTTGTTGGGCCGAAGGGCCTGTTTCCACACTGTAGGGATTCTATGAAATGGGGTTGAGATGTCAGGAGAAAGAAACGTATGGAGTTGCAAGGGGTATTGTCCTGAGGAACGCTGTGCAGGAGAATGCTTACAAAGTCAGAGTGTGGATCTTTTCAAGCATTTTCCTGCCCTCTTGAGGTCTTTGATGTTCTTGATGCACAGACTACATATTGGAGGGAGCACAATTCCTTCTTGGCTACTTCAATGTACATTTGCTTGGTTAGAGAGGATACTCTTCCTCCCATTCTTGGGAAAGCTCATTTTGCTGTAGTCCTTCAGATGTTGCATCACAATATTCAGGAAAGAGACCCAAGGAAGCAACCTTCCCAGGTCTCCTTTCCATTCCTGTAGTTTCAGGAATCCAAGGGCAGTTGATTCTTTCTGACCGTTACACAGTCTTATTAATTAGAAATTCCTCCTTTGACAGATCCAGCATATGAGCCTGTCCATCATGCCAACTGTTTCACAAACTCAGAAATTAGATGCAAATGCTGCAGATCCACAAGAGCCTCAGCAATGTCTGTTGCAGATGTCAATGAGTTCCTGATCCAGTGGGGTTTCCACCGTTTCAAAACAGAATTGAAAATTTCACCTACAGAATCATGTGAAATTGCAGTATCTACGTGGTACTAATAGACTAATACTGTCAGAAAAGGTTAGAGTTTAGCCATTGCTATTTAAGTAAAATTTTAATGGTGCAATGAATTTTAATTACAATTAAACAAACTGTGATACTGAAAATTAGCTTTTACAAGTGTGAGATTGCATTCCTTTGAACTTTAATTATTGGTGGAGATTTAAAGTAATAAAAAAACGTTAATTTATTTTTAAAAAGCAGAAATCTCTCATTTCTCTCTTTACTTGCTCTTTCTCTACCTGTCCTTATATTGCTTTTTTTAAAAATCTGATTTGACATTGAAGAAATATTCTAACTTCCACTTCTTAGTTTAGGCTACAGTTTCATCAGGAATATTTTAACCCACTTGGCAATGTAGGAATATAGTTGGTTGCCATTTTCACTTGGGTTGCAGATCCTCTGTAGAGTATGTGGTGCTGAAGTGACTTTCTAATCACAGCACGTTCCAGTGCAAAATCCCAGAGAAAGCCTGTGAAAACTACAAGTATGTCAAACAGTGAGAGCCATTTATTCATGACTGACCACAACATTCAGCTCATTGCCTGTGTGCTGCAACAAGTTTAGTAGATTTTTATAAAAGAGCTTCGATCTTGCCACCACTGACTTGCTCTAATCCTATTTACTAACTTTAACAAACATTTTAAAACATTGCAAAATAACTGAAGAATTTTGTTGTGCTTTTCATAAAACAACATTTAATTGTTAGTTTGCAGAACTGCACTGGCAGTATGTTAAGCCAAGCAAAATTCAGACTATATGACAACACAAATTAACAGCACACTTCAAACTCTCCATGTTCAGGGTTACATGAAGTTATGATGCTGCTATCTAAGCCATTGCTTTAGGAAAATTAAACAAAGATGGAAATACTGACCACTAAACCATATGTCTGTCCGTGTAATGAAGCCGACTGAAGAAGTAGAGAAATTCATGCAAGAGTTACCACTTTTTTTAATATTAACCCATCCACAGGTACTAAGGACTCAAGCACAATGCAGGTAAGTGTGAGTGTTCTAATTTTATTCACGCTCACGACAGAAAAGTAAGTTAATACTATGTGACCGGTTTCCAATGTTAGTATTTACATATACCTGGCACCAGATCAGGAAAATTGTATCAGAGATAGTAGGGACTGCAGATGTTGGAGAATCTGAGATAACAAGGTGTAGAGCTGGATGAACACAGCAGGCCAAGCAGCATCATAGGAGCAGGAAGGCTGACGTTTCGGGCCTGGACCATTCTTCAGAAATAAGGGAGGGGAAGGGGGTTCTGAAATAAATAGGGAGAGAGGGGGAGCCGGATAGAAGATTGAAAGAGGAGAAGATAGGTGGAGAGGAGACAGACAGGTCAAAGAGGTGGGGATGGATCCAGTAAAGGTGAGTGTAGGTGGGGAGGTAGGGAGGAGATAGGTCAGTCCAGGGAGGACGGACAGGTCAAGGGGGCGGGATGAGGTTAGTAGGTAGGAGATGGGGGTGGGGCTTGAGGTGGGAGGAGGGGATAGGTGGGAGGAAGGACAGGTTAGGAGACGGGGACGAGCTGGGCTGGTTTTGGGATGCGGTAGGAGGAGGGGAGATTTTGAAACTTGTGAAATCCACATTGATACCATTGGGCTGCAGGGCTCCCAAGTGGAATGAGTTGCTGTTCCTGCAACCTTCGGGTGGCATCGTTGTGGCACTGCAGGAGGCCCAGGATGGACATGTCGTCCGAGGAATGGGAGGGGGAGTTGAAATGGTTCACAACTGGGAGGTGCAGTTGTTTAGTGCGAACTGAGCGTAGCTGTTCTGCAAAGCGGTCCCCAAGCCTCCGCTTGGTTTCCCCGATGTAGAGGAGGCCACAACGGGAACAGCGGATGCAGTATACCAAATTAGCAGATGTGCAGGTGAACATCTGCTTGATGTGGAAAGTCTTCTTGGGGCCTGGGATGGGGGTGAGGGAGGAGGTGTGCGGGCAGGTGTAGCACTTCCTGCGGTCGCAGGGAAAAGTGCCGGGTGTGGTGGGCTGGAGGGGAGTGTGGAGCGGACAAGGGAGTCATGGAGAGAGTGGTCCCTCCGTAAAGAAGATAAGGGTGGGGAGGGAAAAATGTCTTTGGTGGTGGGGTCGGATTGCAGATGACGGAAGTGTCAGAGGATGATGCGTTGGATCTGGAGGTTGGTGGGGTGGTACGTGAGGACGAGGGGGATTCTTTTTTGATTGTTATTGCGGGGAGGGGGTGTGAGGGATGAATTGCGGGAAATGCGGGAGACACGGTCGAGGGCATTCTCGACCACTGAGGGGGGTGGAAGTTGCGGTCCTTGAAAAATGAGGACATCTGAGATGTACGGGAGTGGAATGCATCATCCTGGGAGCAGATGCGGTGGAGGCGAAGGAATTGGGAATAGGGGATGGCATTTTTGCAGGAAGATGGGTTGGAGGAGGTGTATTCTAGGTAGCTGTGGGAGTCGGTGGGCTTGAAATGGATATCAGTTTCTAGGTGGTTGCCAGAGATGGAGACAGAGAGGTCCAGGAAGGAGAGAGAGGTATTAGAGATGGTCCAGGTGAACTTAAGGTTGGGGTGGAAGGTGTTGGTGAAGTGGATGAACTGTTCGAGCTCTTCGTGGGAGCACGAGGCGGCGCCAATACAGTCATCAATGTAACGGAGGAAGAGGTGGGGGTTTGGGGCCAATGTAGGTACGGAAGAGGGATTGTTCCACGTAACCTACAAAAAGGCAGGCATAGCTTGGGCCCATGCGGGTACCCATGGCCACCCCCTTTGTCTGTAGGAAGTGGGAGGAATTGAAAGAGAATTTGTTGAGGGTGAGGACAAGTTCGGCTAAGCGGATGAGGGTGTCAGTGGAGGGGGACTAGTCGGGCCTGCGGAACAGGAAGAAGCGGCGGGCCTTTAGGCCATCTGTATGGGGAATGCAGGTGTATAGGGACTGGACGTCCATGGTAAAGATGAGGTGTTGGGGACCGGGGAATTGGAGCTCAAACGCCCTCGACCGTGTCTCCTGCATTTCCCGCAACTCATCCCTCACACTCCCTCCCCGCAATAACAACCAATAAAGAGTCCCCCTCGTCCTCACGTACCACCCCACCAGCCTCCAGATCCAACGCATCATCCTCCGACACTTCCGCCATCTGCAATCCGACCCCACCACCAAAGACATTTTTCCCTCCCCACCCTTATCTTCTTTACGGAGGGACCACTCTCTCCGTGACTCCCTCGTCTGCTCCACACTCCCCTCCAGCCCCACCACACCCGGCACTTTTCCCTGCGACCGCAGGAAGTGCTACACCTGCCCCCATACCTCCCCCCTCACCCCCATCCCAGGCACCAAGAAGACTTTCCACATCAAGCAGATGTTCACCTGCACATCTGCTAATGTGGTATACTGCATCCGCTGTTCCCGTTATGGCCTCCTCTACATCGGGGAAACCAAGCGGAGGCTTGGGGACCGCTTTGCAGAACACCTACGCTCAGTTCGCACTAAACAACTGCATCTCCCGGTCACGAACCATTTCAACTCCCCCTCCCATTCCTCAGATGACATGTCCATCCTGGGCCTCCTGCAGTGCCACAACGATGCCACCCGAAGGTTGCAGGAACAGCAACTCATATTCCACTTGGGAACCCTGCAGCCCAATGGTATCAATGTGGACTTCACAAGCTTCAAAATCTCCCCTCCCGCTACCGCATTCCAAAACCAGCCCAGCTCGTCCCCGCCTCCCTAACCTATTCTTCCTCCCACCTATCCCCTCCTCCCACCTCAAGCCGCACCCCCATCTCCTACCTACTAACCTCATCCCGCCCCCTTGACCTGTCCGTCCTCCCTGGACTGACCTATCTCCTCCCTACCTCCCCACCTACCCTCACCTTTACTGGCTCCATCCCCGCCTCTTTGACCTGTTTATCTCCTCTCCACCTATCTTCTCCTCTATCCATCTTCTATCCGGCTCCCCCTCTCTCCCTATTTATTTCAGAATCCCCTTCCCTTCCCCCATTTCTGAAGAACGGTCCAGGCCCGAAACGTCAGCCTTCCTGCTCCTATGATGCTGCTTGGCCTGCTGTGTTCATCCAGCTCTACATCTTGTTATACCAGCTCAGGAAAAGCATGTTCAGATACAGCTCCCTCTACTCCGATCCAATAAAATGCCTCAAACCATAACATCTGAACACAGCCCCTGTGGCAGTTGACCAGTTTATATTTCTACAGCTCCCATTCCAAGGCCTTTGAGGGTGAATGTTGATTCATACCAATTTTGCACTGTAGATCCATGTCCCAGAGGAACAAGATTGCAACTGTCTAAGTCATTTTGCATAAAGGCTGAGCAGTGAGAAATTTTGCAAAAGGGAAAATTTCAGCTGGGACTGTGAACCTAGATCATCAAGGTGAATGATTAGGGTGTAATGCACTTCACTGCCTAGTTCTCTGGGTTGTTTGATTACAAATATAAACATTTTGAACTCCAAAATGACAAGCAGTCATCTTAAATGGCTTCTTTGTTTATAATCATGCTTAAAGAGATGAACTTTCAATCTGATCTTCTATTGTAACCATCAGTTTTCCCCTAATGAGTAATTTGAACCCATGAGAAACTGATGAAATAACAAAAGGACCTTCAATCAATAAGTCAATTTCTGGAAAATTCTACGTAATTCTTCTCGTGCTTAGAATTCCATAGTTAGCAACCGAAAGGCTAAAAATGGAAATACAGTTTAGAGAGTTGTGTGTGATTTCACTTAATTGGACCAAAATATTGATGCACTCTCTACATGGTCTTTGGCACCTGTTGTGAACAGGTCTATTATATCCCTCTAAACAATCAGAATCACTTAACCAGGGTCTGAATTATGTGTGTCAGTTAGAATAGTAAATTCAATATTCACTAAGTATAGAAAGAAAAACAAGGAGGCAAGAAAGAAAGATTGATTAAGAGAGAGAATAAAAAAGACAGAAAGACAAAGTTAGAAGAAAGTAATCCTTTGAACTATCCAACAACTAAAAGCTGAAGAATGAGAGTTTATACTTTAAAATGTTAATTATCTGTGTTGGAAACGTTACTAAAGAAAGAGAGTTATCACAATTTTACATAGGGCACTTAGTCTGAAATAGATATGGCCCAACGTCCTGTAGTGAGCTTCGTCTGTATCAGGATGGTTCCTGGATCTAATGATCATTTTCATCAAACCAGTCTTGGTGTTTCCTGGTTGAGTGGCCAACTGAGATTTTGCAGGCGTTGACGGTGACAGTCTTAAGGGCGGACCAGAGACCGTGGGGATCCTGTGGCTCAAGAATCTACCCCTGTACATGGCCTTCTTTGAACTTAAAAAGTCAATCATTATGGAGCGTCCTTCTTTGCTTTGGTTGCACCATGAAGCTTGTCACCATCCTTCGCCTACTCCACAACGACATGGAAGTCATGGTAAAGACAAATGGCTGAATCACTGACCCATTCCCTGTTTGGATCAGTGTCGAGCAGGGCTGTGACATCACCCCAACACCGTTCTCCATCTACCTCGCTGCAAGGCTTTACCTCACCGCCGACAATCTCCCCGCTGGAGTGGAGCTAACTTACAGAACCTATGGGAAATTATTTAACCTCCACCTTCAAGATAAAACCAAGTCACCCTGACCAGTGTCATCGAGCTGCAGTACACGGATGATGCTCACGTATGTGCAAACTTAGACCACGAACTCCAGACCATAGTCAGTATCTTTATGGAGGCATGAGAGCAAGGGTCTCACCCTGAACAGCCGTAAGACCAAGGTCCTCCATCAACCTGGCCCGGCCTTGTGCAGCAAAACCCCGATCATCAAGGTCCACGGGGAGACCTTAGAGAACATTGACCACTTCCGATACCTTGGGAGTGTCTTGTCGGCCAAAGCAGTTACTGATGAAGAGATCCAGCATCGCCTCCATTGTGTTACTGCAGCCTTCAGCCACCAGAGGAGAAGAGTGTTCGAGGTCAACAACATCAGATCCGACACCAAGATCATGGTTTACAGAGCTGTGGTGCTTCCTGCCCTCCTATATGGCTCTGAGATGTGGACTGTCTGCAGCAGATACCTCAAGGTACTGCAGCAGTAGCACCAATGCTGCCTGTGCAAGATACTGTGAATCCGTTGGGAAGAAAGACTCACCAACCCCAGCATCCTCAACCAGGCCAACATCCCCAGCACTGAGGCACTGACCACCCTTCATCGGCTGTAATGGGCTGTGCACATGGTCCACATGACCGACACAAGGCTCCCCAAGCAGGTGCCCTACTCCCAGCTCCGAAACAGCAGGCGAGCCCCACGGGGACAGAGGAAGCCCTTCAGGGATACCCTCAAGGCCTCACTGCTAAAGTGCAGCATTCCCACAGACACCTGGGAATCACTGGCCCAAAACCGTCCAAAGTGGAGGAGAAGCATTTAGAAAGACCTCAAGCATCTTGAGACTTGCCGTTGGGAAAAGGCAGAAGGCAGGCAAAAACAGCTAAAAGAGTATGCTGTCCCAACCACCCCTTTCCTCGACCACCTCTTGCCCCGAGTGTAACAGAGCCTGTGTTAGCCGTAACGATCTGTATACCGACCTACATACTTACCCTTAGAGTGGAAGAGAGCCATCCTTGCCTGCAAGGGACCACCAATGATGATGAACAGGCTGGCGAGGTGTCATTTGTAATTCATGTACCAGGATTACAAAGTTAGGATGCAGATACAGTAAGTGATTAGGAAAGCAAATAGAATGTTGCTGTCTATTGCAAGGGGCATGGAATATAAATGTAGGGAAGTTTTATTGCAATTATTGGTCTCCTTTTTCAAACATAAAATGGCATAATTGTTTTCGAAGCAGTTCAGACAAAGTTTATGCAATTCATTCCTGGGCTTATCTTGTGAAGGTTGGGCAGCTTAAACCATTATCCGCTGGCATCTAAAAAAGTGAGTTCTTTTTTTTTGAAACATATACAATTTGGATACTTACAGAAAGTTTCCTCTTATGAAATAGACTAAAACTAGAGGACATAGTTTCGGAATAAAATAGATGAGATTTTTTTTCTCTGAAAGGATAATCAGATTGTGAATTCTCTACCCCAGAATATACTAGAGGCTGGGTCTTTAAACTTATTGAAGACCAAATTAGATGGACATTTGATAGACTAGGAAGTCAAAGGTTATGAATACTGACAAATGGAGCTGACACCACAACTAGATCAGCCATGATCTTATTAAATGATGAAGCAGGCTCAAACGGCCTTCTCTTGTTCCTAAGTGTTCACTCACTTAGCACCTATTGGTTGCTGACAGCATCAGATGCCTTTTGGTGCTTTGTCCCCTTGGCAGCACTGTGAAGGTTCACAGTAATTCTGTCTTTCCTTGCTGTTTAGTGCACACACAAAGCCAGGCGGTTTGTCATGGTTGCCAGCAATCATCATTCAAGAGGGTGGATATGTTGCTGCATGGCACTACGTTATATCAAACTCATACCCGCAGCATGTGCCAACAGACTACATGGCAAACACACTGCATTTGCTTCAACCAAATGGTCACATCTCAAAGTTGGAAGGGGAATTGTCAGATTCAGTCAGATCAAGAGGGGCTGCTGTCACTCAGGAGTTCCTGGTGCTGTCAGTTAAGGACACCATCTGCTCACAGTCCAGGGGCTTGGATGTGGTCAGACATCCAAGTGGGGCAGTCAGGGGCAGTGGTATTGTCTGAGAAGTGGACCACCATCAGTCCTGCGAGTCCAGTGCAATCAGTTCGGAGATGAATGCATCATCAGTCAGGGAGAAGCATGAAGCTTGGTAAGAGACCTGCACTGTCATCACTCAGGCAGCACTTTGAGCTTGTTTTAGATTTCCAGTATCTGCTGTATTTTGCAGCAGTGATTCCCACATTTTGCCCATACTCTAAATAAATAAATCAACTAGTGATGTGCCACAGGGATTAATACTGAGGCCACAATTATTTACACTATATACTAATGACTTGGATGAGGAAAGTGAATGTACCAATCATTAGGTTTATGTATGACTCAAAATAGGGAGGAAGGCAAGTGATGGGAATGACACAAAGAGTCCGTAGAGGGATATAAACAGGTTAAGTCAGGAGGCAGATGGAATATGATGTGGGGAAATGTGAGGTTATGCACTTGAGCAGAAAGACTAGAAGAGTTGAATACTATTTAAATGGAGCAAAACTGCAGAAAGCTGTAGAACTTTTGGGAATCCTTGTCCATGAATTACAAAACAAATGGAGTATAAAAATAGGGAGGTTTTACCAAAACTACATAAGACATTAGTCAGATCACAGCTGGAACACTGTGAACAGTTTTGGACTCCTTATCTAAGGAAAGATACATTGGCACTAGAGGTCATCCAGAGAAAGTTCACTAGGCTGATAGCTGGTATGGAGGGGCTGGCTTATTAAAAGAGGTTGGGTAGATTGGGCCTGTACTCATTGGAACATAGAAGAATGAGATGTGACCTTATTGAAACAAACAGGATCCTTCGGGACTTCATGAGGTAAATGCAGAAAAGTTGTTTCCCTTTGTGGGAGAGTCTAGGCCCACATACAATCTCAGAATAAAAGATTGGAGATTCAAGCCGCACAGGACTGTCGAGGTTGGGCTGCTAACTTTATTCAAAGCTGAAATAGACAGTTTTTATCAGTAAAGGAATCATGGTTGATAAGGAAAAAAGCAGGAAAGTGGAGTTGATTGAAAGCAGATTTGATGGCCTGAAAGACTTACTTCTATCCCTATGTCTTATAGTCTTATAAAATGCTTTCTAAACTCCCTTTAAATCTTTTTGGAAGAATCTTGCATCTTGTTACCATCTTACTAATCAATGAAGCCAATCAGTACTTACCTTATGATATGCCTTCATAATCTGTAACATCTCTATCAAGACCACCCTTCAGCATTTGAAGTTCAAACAAAACAAAAAGGTTTGGCTTTTCAAGTCTCAGCTTATAACTGTGCTCTTCATTTTGGGAACATTGTAGTCAGTCAACATTGCACCATTTGCTTTTCTTTCCTTTTCATATGCAGTGGCATGCCTAATACTCCAGCTGAACTCTAACCATGCTTTTATACAAGTTGAATACTACTACCTTGCTTTTGAATTCTCTTCCTCCAAATTGAACATACAAATATGAGAAGGTGGATAAGACCAGCATTTCCATCAAGGCTGCATCAGTTTTGTGATGTCCAATGCATCATGACTGTACACTTCCTACCAACACCCCTGAACCGTTCCTAGCCATGCCATCCAGTGACCATGAAACGACAGAAAGAAACCTAGGGAAAAAGTAAATCTGGAAAACACTCAGGCAATCAAAACAAGACCAGGAGATGATATTGTTTATATGAAATATTTAATCATCTACCTTTTTATATAAAATCAATGAATTCACTTCCCTGCGTTGCCCCTATCTATTTTCACAGCCATCATTAATAAACCATTTTCAAAGCAAGGTCTTTCTGCACCAAAAAGGTGCATTTCCTTTTATCATTATTTGCTGGAATGCATTCCACACTGTAATCATTTTTTGCAAGCATATAAAAAAAATCTTTTAGCTTTCCTGGTTTATCTCATCTGGCCCCACTTTATGGTATTTAATATTTTGAATTGCTGTGTGACATGTGGCTCGCTAAACTCTACATCTGTTATACATTCCAAACAAAAATGATTAGGCCAGAGAAGAATTTGTTTACAGTTTTCATTTTGGGCAGAAAGATATGAAGGATTCATTTAGTAGAATTTCCTCATCTTCCTATGATATTTCTATAAAAATCCTACCTTGAAGAATTACTCTAATTTCTTTTATGTAGATTCAAACACTTTTGTCTCTCATGTGCTATCTTGACCACACTAATATTGTTTAAAGTTGTTCGAGTAAAAAGTGGTAAAGTTACGTGCCAAAATTTGTAAACAAAGATATAAAGTAAAGATAAAAGTCTCATGACGATAAAAACAAAATTGGTTTCCAACTTTGTTGTGATCCTGGTTTGCTTGAAGATTCTCTTTCTGAAGTGAATTGAGTGACTGACACAACTCTAACCCAGGAAAAGCTCAGCTGGTCTGGCAGCATCTGTGAAGAAAAAAAATCAGAGCTAACGTTTTGGGTCCGGTGACTCTTCCTCAGTACACACTGGACCCGAAACGTTAACTCTGATTTTTTCTTCACAGATGCTGCCAGACCTGCTGAGCTTTTCCAGCAACTTATGTTTTTGTTCCTGATTTACAGCATCCGCAGTTCTTTCAGTTTTTATAACTCTAAGCCACATAGTGGTCCTGCCTGACCTGCTTCACCATGGCCAACTACTGAATTGTAATTGATGAGCCCTTTGCCTAACTGTGGTGGTACCTCCCGATTGACCATAGCCCTGAAAACAAAAGTGCTGAAGATCACAGCGGGTCAGGCAGCATCCATGGAGAGAAAGCGAGCTAACGTTTCAAGCCTAGATGACTCTTCATCAGAGTTGATGTGAAGTGTGGACGGGGCAGCATTATGCAATGGTAGGAGGGGGATGGAGTGCTGGGGAAGAAAGTGAGTTGATAGAGCAGATTAAGTGATTGGAATGTGAGGATTGCAGAACAATGGTGTGCCTAACTGCCAGACTGGGTTCACAATCTGAAGATGTTGAATTTAATATTAAGTCCAGAAGGTTGTAAAGTGCCTAGTCTGAAGGTGAGACGTTGTTCCTCCAGTTTGTGCTGTAATTCACCGGAGCATTGCTGCATGCTGAGGACAGACAAGTGGGCCGTCCTCAACCTCACTAAGAACTGCGCCCCGTTGACTTTCACACATGGCTTTTTGATTAAAGCACATGCAGTACATTTGCTGGCACATATTGTAGGTCAGAGGGAGCATGATTCTGAACAGTAATATGCCCACCCCTGTGCCTGTTCAGTTCTCAGTGCCATGATAAACTGCTGCCACTCTCTGCACTAAAAACAATGCAATTTAGAGAGACTGGCAGCCTCCAAGTGAGTGTAAAGCGTTTGAGCACGAAGAAATGAAGCTGAGAGCCATAAGATGCACGCTGCATTGATGCATGAGATGTGTGTTCATCCCTGCATGCAAAACAATCTGGCAGAAGGTTGCAAGTCATAAGATGGTCTGAAAGACAACATGGTGATGTGGTGAGACTGCTGGTTTGCTGTTGTCAACTTGCTTGGATGAAGGGTGTCCACAGAGTTTGCAGGGACATTGTGGTGAAGATAGGGTTGGATGAAGAATCAGAAAAAAAAAAATCAAGCTGCTGCCATCAGGTAACCACACTGACTTTTCGTCAGGAATTGGCACCTAATTTCTCAGGGAAGGAGAGAATTGAAAGCTGCATAGTAATGAGGTGAGGTTAGCTAACAATGAGATGAAAATGCATGGAATTAGGGTGGTTGCCATTCATTTGCTCTGAATTTGACACGTAAATCTGAGCAGAAAATTGAATTTTTTTTCAATATGGAAAATCTGACATTTTCATTTTCACCATGTCTCACCAACTTTCTGTCCATCAGCCATACCACTCAACCCAGTGGAAAATTCCACCCCAAGTTTCTGCTCAATCACTAACTCTAGAAGGAAGTTTCAGAACCTTGTAACTCTCTTATTCAAGATGTTGTCTCTTCTCCCTGTTCTAACTAAATCTCTCACTTTAACAGGCTAGCGTTTTTGACCAGCATGTGGAAACAGAAGCTTCCATCTGCCAGAGTCATACTTCAAGAATTCACAGCAGCAGTAGGGAAATGCTAAGCTGTCAGAGAGTGGTATCTTCAGACTTCATTAAACTTAAGGCCTGTCCAAAAGATGTTGTGGAACTATTTTAAGTAGAATACAGAAGCTTTCCTGGTATTAGGTAATTTATACATAATATATTCCTCAATTAATCATCACAATTTTTGGAGCCAATTACTGCAATATTTGGTTGCTGCATTTTCTTACTGAGAGTAATGAAGTCTGATAGAATCAAATTAACGTAAAGTAATCAGAAGTTAAGTACATACTTATTTCAAATAATGCAGTTCAGTGATGGATGGATTTGATCTGTGCAGCTAAACTGTTTATTTCTAAACATGGCACAATAAGATTATTTTTCTGCAGAAATGATATATCATCATAAAACATGCCCACAACCAGCAAAGAAGTGGTTTATCCACCGAGAAGAAATCAAGCCAGCCAATGAAATCAGTCAGGTGACTTATCCACTGATCAAGGCTTGTATTTTCAGGATAGAGCTGGTGTTTTGGTTTCTCAATCCCAGATTATACAGAAATTCTGAATATGCCTGGTTACCATGGTGATAAAACCTTATCCTTTCACTGAATTAATGATATTTTCTCAGACAAGTAGTTGGTCTCATGTCACGGAGTCCAGGAATTGAATCTTCCCCTCGGAGCTATGCCAGTACATATTCAGTCTTCAAAATAAAGCTCAAGTCATTTCACTGGTGTCACTACAGAAGTTCATGCATTCTGGACACAATTCAAACATTTTAGAAGAATTTTGAAATTGAGCATCTTAAATCATAAAAATATTATAATCATTATTAAACATCCATTTTCATGGCGCCATTATGTTCATTAATCTTTCATGCGATCAACCTTAGCCCTATTGGAACAAATGGTTTGGAAAAATAATTCACGTAGTCTGAAATGCCTTAGGCAAATTGGGAGAATTATTTTAGCTCATCTGAAACTGAAATTGCCCTCAAATTGAATTTTTTGAGATGGTTCATAACCCATGCTGAGTCTGACGCATGTTTTAAATTCCAAACAAATATAAAGTGAGCTTTGGGAATAGATGAAAAGAATCTAAAATTCTATGTTGTAAAAGCTATTTTACTAATAAGCCAGGTGTGTATCATGTTAGTGCTGAAAGGTCCATGGGCTGAACTCTACGCCATCTCTAATGCAAGTTTGGCATAATACCTTGTTCTAATGGAACTCAACTTCAAATGTTATCCTGTCCTTTATTTTTTGTGCCTTTCTAGCTTTGTGAGTTTTTATTTTACATTTCCAGTATTCACACTTGTGTGTAACACAATTCCAATTAACAATCTTCTGAACCCTTCAGATCCAGGAAATTGGAAGAATGCATACAGGCATACCGAGGTTTAGCGTTAGACTTTGGTCCCCTCGCTATACCTGCATGCATACTTCCCAACTATATTCATGGGCTGAGGCAGTTATTCTTTACTGCAAGATCCTGTTCAGTCCTGACTATGCTGACAACTTTAGATTCTCTAAATAACAGAAACCATGTCCTACCATTTCAGTGAAATAATCATCTACATTTGCTCAATCCAGTTGCTGCTGAAAAACCCATCCACACTCTCCAGCATTCCTTTCCTAATTTCCACCCCATCCAAAACTATGTTGTCTATATTCCAGCTCACTGCTCAAGTCCCATTCACTTACTGTGCTTATTTTTTTAAGTTGACGGGAGGCAGTGGCACAATGGTAATATCATTAGTAATCTAAAAACCTAGGCTAAAATTATGGGGACACTGCTTCAAATCCCACCATGGCAGATGGTGAAATTTTAATTAATTGAAAGAAAGTGAATTAGAAACTAATCAAATGGCAACCATAGTCTGTTCACAGTCACGCAAACCCATCTGGTTCACAAGGCCCTTTCGGGAAGGCAATCTGCCTTCATTACCTGATCTGGCCTACATGTGACTGCAGACCCACAGCAATGTATTTGACTCTTAACTGTCCTCTGAGTGGCTTGTTAGGCCATTTCAATTGTATCAAATATCTACAAAGACCATTTGGCATCAATCTAGGTACCAGAAACAACAACCCTTGGCAATGGCGCAGAAGCCTCCTTCCCATCATTTGGGGGTTTGAGCCAAATTTGAGAGAGCTGTCTCAGACTAGTCAAGCAACAATCTGACAGTCACTTGTAGAAACATACCTTACAGACAATATTCCAGGCACCACAATCACCATCCCTGGCTATGTCTTGTCCCTATGGCTGAAAGAACCACCACAGCTGGCAGTACTTTGATGTATAGTTAGGAAGGCGTTGCCCTGGGAATCTTCAGCATTGACTCCAAACCACATCAAGACTAATGGCATCAGGTAAAACATGGCCAAGGAAATCTCCCATTGATTACCACCTACCACTAACCCAATCCTCATAGCACCTTCACTAATCAATCAGAATTCATTCATGTTGAAGAATACTGAGCGCTAAGGGAGACGAGGACATAATATAATCCAATGGGGGACTTCAATATCCATCACCAAAAGTGGCTCAGTGGCATCACTACTGACCGAACTGGCCGAGTCCTAAAAGACATGTCTGCTGGAACAGGTCTACAGCAGGTGGTGAAGGAACCAATAAAAAGGAGAACATTTTTGTGACCAACCTACCTGACACAGATGCATCCATCTAGGACAGTATTGTTAGAAGAGTGGCCATTGTACAGCCATGTGGAGACAAAGTCTCCTATATAATGATGACTTTCTCCATAATGTCGTGAGGCACTACAACCCAACTAAATGGAATAGACTTCAAACAGGCTAGCAACTCAAAACTGGGCATCCGCGAGGCACTGGGCATCAGCAGCGACAGAAGAATTGTATTTAACCATAATCTGTAACCCTATGGCCTGGAATATCCCCCATCCTATGTTGCCATCAAGCTCGGAGACCAACATTGGTTTAATGAGAATGTAGGAGGACATGCCAGGAGCAGCTCCTGGGGCATACCTTAAAATGAGGTGCCAACCTAGTGAAGCTACAAAATAAGGACTACTTATGTGCTAAATAGCAGAAGCAGCAAGTGATAGACAGAGCAATAAATAATCAACTGATCAGATCCAAGCTCTGCAGTCTCAGCACATCCAGTCATGAATCATGGTGGATGATGAAACAACCAACAGGAGGATAAGCCTGCACAAATATCCTCTTCACAATGACAGGGGCTAGCCCAGCACATTATTAAAGACCAAGCTGAAGTATTTACATTCATCTTCAGCTGTAGGTACTCAATGGATGATCCAACTCCACCTTTGTCTGTGGTCCCAAGTATCCCAGATTTTCTACCAATTCAATTCACTCCCCATGATAATCACCAAACTACTAAAGGCACAAGGATACTGCAAATGCTACAGACCTGACAATATTCTGGCGACGATACTGAAGACTTGTGCTCCACAGCTTACTACACACCTGGCCAAGATATTCTAGTACAGCTACAATGTATCCAATAATGTGAAAAATGGTCCAGATATGTCACATGCACAAAGAGGAGGAAAAATTGAACTTGGCCAAATACTGTGCCAGCCTACTCTCCATCAACAAAGTAGTAGAAGGGGTCATTAACAGTGATATCAAGAGGCTCTTTCAAAGGAATAGGTTCACTAACACTCAGTTTGGGTTCTGCAAGAACCACATGGGTCCTGACCTCATCATAGCCCTAACTCAAACATGATCAAAGGAGCTAAATTCCAGGAGTCTGGTGAGAATGACTGTCCTTGACATTAAAGCCATATTTGACCAAATGTGGTATCAAGGAGCTTGGGCGAAACTGGAATCAGTGCAAATCAAGGGAAATTTCTCTGCAGTCAGTCATATCTGTCACAAAAGAAAATGGTTGTCGTGGTTGGAGATCAGTCATTTCAGTTTCAGATCATCTTTACAGATGTTCCTCAGGGTCGTGTCCCACGCCCAACCATCTTCATCAATGGCCTTTCTCCATGACAAGGTCAGAAGCGGTGATCTTCACTGATGACTGCGCAATGTTCAGCAGAATTTGTGACTCCTTGGATATTGAAGCAGTCCCTGTTCCCATACAGCAAGACCTGGACAATATTCAGGTTTGGGCTGACAATTGACAAGAAACTTCACACCATAGAAGTGCCAGGCAGTGAAAATTTCCAATAAAAGAGACTCTAACCATCAGCAGTTAGCGTTCAATGGCATCACCACTGCTGAATCAACCACTAACAACATCCTGGCGGTTACCACTTACCAGAAACCGAGCTGAACCAGCCATATAAATCTGTAAAGAGCAGGTCAGACACTAAGAACATTGTGGCATGTAACTCACTGCATGCCTGTACATTATCTTCAATGTAAAAATCAGGAGTTTGACTGGAGACTCTACTTGCCTAGATAGGTGCAGCTCCAACAACACTCAAGAGGCTTGACACAACTCAGGACAAAACAGCTTGCCTGACTAGCACGCGATCCATCACCTTCAACATTCACTTCCTTCATCACCAAAACACAGAGACAGCAGTGTGTACCATCGCCAATAAGACTTCCCAGAGCAGGGGGTCAGGACTCCAAATAGGATCACAAGTTGAAATTTCAGGGCCACAAGCTCCGCAGCTGCAATGTCTGTAATAACAGCTTTGCTTCCAGTCTAACAGACAGATAGACAGTTCCACCCCTTCATTTTAACAGGTCTACTTACCCCTCAATATTTTCCTCACTGAGTCTCAAAATTTATTGCAACCACTAAGTAGGATCACAACGGAAAAAGTTTGGCAAGTATTAATCGACAAAAGGCATTGCAGTAACTTACCAAGGCTGCTCCAACAGCACCTTCTACACATGCAACCATCTAGAAGGACAAGAGCAACAGATATATGGGGACACAGCTATTTGCACATCCTCCAAGCCACTCACTGGCATGACTTGGAAATACTCCTCCATTTCTTCACTGTCACAGGATCAAATCCTGGAACTCCCTTCTCTACAGCAATATGATTGCACCTACACCCCCAAGGAGTTCAGCTGTTCAAGAAGCCTAGTCACTTCCACTTTCTCCAGGGCAATTAGGGATGGGCAAGAAATGCTGGCCTAGCCAGTGACATCCACATACCATGAATGAATAGAAGAAAACACATTGAATGCCAGACTCACAATACTTCAAAATGTGACTTAAATCCCTCCAGTAGCCCTATATTTGTAACCTCCAGCAACAGAATAAACCCCAAAATATTTCCTTTCCCTCCTGGACATCTCTGCATTCCTACCATTAATGGCAGTGATATCGACCATCCAGACTTCACATGCTGAAACTCCCTCTCCAAATCTTGTCAGATTGGCCAAGAATTTCCTCCCCTTGCGTAGGGATGGGAGTGAGCAGCAGAGAGTTTCTTATGCTTAACTTTTCTCCCTTTCAGGAGATTTCTGGGAAATCACCAATCACCCCCATGAATTCCATTTGATGCACCTTAATAACAGCCAATGTTACACACTATTCAGAGTAATCATACTTGGCCCTACAATTAATGGGTTGAACAACAGTAAATTGCCATTGTTACTTTCACCACCGCAACCCAAATCCGTTCTGGTCGGTGAGTTCCCCTGCAGCGTCACCATGGTGTAGACACTTCCCCAGAAAATGTAAATGAGCCCAACCCACACTTTGCAATAACATTGGAAGACATAAGAGGTTGGCTGTTAACTTATTTTCCTCTTGTTTCTGGGACCTTGCTGTCACAGCAGCCTAAAACCAATATTGACTGTAGTTCAAAAGTAATTAACTGGTTATTTTCAGGACACGTAGATTTTTTTCTTTACACAAATAGAAATAGAAATGTTAGAAACCTTTGTACTTCCTTCCCAGATTTATATAAGTTCTGATCTTCACCATTGCCTAAAAAGGAAATGTTACCAATAGTCTCACATTTCCATTCATTTCAAAAACAGGTGAAATCATGGAACAGCCTTCACAAAAACCAAAGAATAAATTATTTTAAACAGAATCCATTCAGCAATAAAAAGAAGTTTCAGAGATAGTAGGAACTGCAGATGCTGGAGAATCTGAAATAACAAAGGTGTAGAGCTGAATGAACACAGCAGGCCAAGCAGCATCAGAGGAGCAGGAAGGCTGACGTTTCGGGCCTAGACCCTACTTCAGAAATGGGGGAGGGGAAGGGGGTTCTGAAATATATAGGGAGAGAGGGGGAGGCAGATAGAAGATGGATAGAGGAGAAGATAGGTGGAGAGGAGACAGACAGGTCAAAGAGGCGGGGATGGAGCCAGTAAAGGTGAGTGTAGGTGGGGAGGTAGGGAGGAGATAGGTCAGTCGAGGGAGGACGGACAGGTC
>NC_063343.1:37544340-37602179 GCF_021869965.1 Rhincodon typus | reverse complement strand
TCAGCCTTCCTGCTCCTCTGATGCTGCTTGGCCTGCTGTGTTCATCCAGCTCTACACCTTGTTATCTCAGATTCTCCAGCGTCTGCAGTTCCCACTATCTCTGATCAAATGCTAATCAGGTAATTACATGCTGGCCAGTGATCCTTCTCAACCTCTCAAGTGCCACGGCTAAGCAGTCCCACCCTGCCTGAAGCTGCAAGCTGATTGGAGGGCAGCAGCCTCTGGAATTTGCAGGCTCAGGTTACTAGCTGCAGGCCATGGAGATTAGAACTGATGACAAAGTAAGTTTTTTTTTCTCAATTTAAAAAGCTGGAGAGCAGGAAATAAGCACATTGAGGGTGTGGAAAGAGAGGTTACAGGGAGAGGTAGGGTCAGAATTAAGGACATGAGGCTCAATTCACTACCCATCACCCCTGCCCTTCATTTATGGCCCCAATTATCCTAAGGTTAGGATAAATTTGGTGGCTCTGAACTCTGCACCACCACCTTCCCTGCACCCCCACCCTTAGACAACAGACCACCCTGGTTTAGTCAGGAATGCAACCATTTGTCTCACAAAGGTAGCGGGAACTGCCGATGCTGGAGCTTGACCCAAAACGTCAGCTTTCCTGCTCCTCTGATGCTGCTTGGCCCACTGTGTTCATCCAGCTCTACACCTTGTTATCTCATTTGTCTCACAAAGCAGGCAATTGGGCTTGTGGTAGTTTGAGGTCCTCAAATTGTAGGTAATTGACCACAAAAGGGCTGTATTAGGTAACAGGTCAGGAAGGACTGCACAGACTGTCTATATGTGACTCCAGACTCACAGCAGTGTGGTTGACTCTTAACTGCCTTCTGGGTAATTACTGATGGACAATAAATGCTGCTGACTAGTCAGCGAAGCCCACAATCCATAAGTGAATCAATAAAAGACCATTCAAGAATTGAATTGTAGAGGTGGTTACCTTCCTCATTCCCTTCAAGGGACAGGAATATCTCACTTATTAATATTCACTTTAGTTAAGAATCATCTGGATATATTGTTATCGGAAATAAATGGATTTGGGTACTAAGTATTCAGAGTTTTGCAGATCTGAAAGCTGATACAGACATGCTTGACAAGCAGTAGAATTTATCTATGTACATTTTAAAGAATAGAAGAGTCAGAAATCTATTTCTTTTCTTTATTATTTTCACTTCATTGTCATTTTTAACAAAGATCCAATATGTAGGTTCTAATGAAATCCAGAAGTTACATTTTGTTGTTTTTCAATATAAAGCATCATAAATGGAATTTCTACCTTAGTTTCATTCAAACTCTTCCAAAGGTGATGAATCTTTGAACCTATGAAAACAATCACATGTTTACTGACCTTCTGAATGGACATCACTCGTTGATGCAGGATGTGGTCTCTTGGTAGCTGACCTCCGGTATACCACATGGACTCTCCCATTTTCTTCTTCCTCATCTACTTTGTCTTTCTCCAGTGGTTCAATAAAGAACTCATCCTTGTCTGTCCGAATCATGCCAGCCTGAGTGACAGGACCAGAGATAAGATACTCTTAAATACAAGAAAACTGCTCATGCAGCGATCACGCAGTTCCACTACACAGGTGAAGCTTTCATACGCTCAGATACCCACAGGATTTCCATCATTTTAGAATTTTAAAAACAATAAAGTTAAATACTTTATGAGGAATAACACAGCAGTCATTCCTTGCTCTGACATTAAAAGCAAAAACACATTTTATCATACGTCAGCCCTATAAGACTTGGAAAAGTTGATAGACAACTGCAATAAAGCTGACTACTCAGGAAAAAAAAAATGTACAATTGAACACCACTGCTGAGTAGGCCTTTGACCATGATCACTGTTTCAAGGTGACTGAAGAAGTCATTGAATTCCTTTCATTAGATTGGGTTTCGATATTTTTATTACTGGTAGCGTATCATATTCTGCAATTCAGTTTGTCTTGCTGTGAAAACTGAAACCCAGTGGCCTCATTATGACGTACAAAGTAGTTATACAGGGAGTTCACTGGAGCACGATCATGTCATGATTTAAGCTATGGTTACGCCCAGTATTACACTGGTGTTATTACTAGGAAAAGTGAATTACAAATTTTTGCAGCAATGGACGAAAATATTTTAAAGTAGTCAGTGCTGATGCTACTAAAAATTTATGTATCAGGGATTAACATGTTCTCAAAGAACAAAGAAAGTTACAGTACAGGAACAGGCCCTTCGGCTCTCTAAGCCTGCACCGACAAGTTGCCCCGTCACAACTAAAGAAATTTTGGATTTTGGGCAATTTATTTGTTGCATTTTCCAGCCCTCTCCCAATCACCCTTTTAACTTGTTTCAAATTCCTGACATGAATGGGAATTCTTGCTGCAGGCCTCAAGGCCTCACTAAAAATGAAAAACACAAATTGCAGTTTACTGTGTCTCACTAGGTGAAGCTGTCTGTGCTATCTATAAATGTAATATTGAATGTTATGAATGGAGAAAACTATACGCCCAGTCAGATGTTAATTGACGTTTGGATTATTTTCAGTGACCTAGTGAAATCTTTTCCAAGTCAGTGACACACAACATTTACTGATATTTTCTGAACACTAATGACTAGTCCAACTCACCACATCATCATCATCCAGCAGTCTGCTCATGTGGAAAGAAAAGCTGCTCTACTTGGACTGGGCAGGTGCAGTGTTGTATCTACCTTACCCACCACTGGGGCTGCAAATCTTCATTGGGATGGAGGGCCATAATAAAGGAATTGGCAAGAAAAAGGGCGAAGTCACTATTCTCTGTCTCTGAATCAGTTGCTATTCACTTTCGTACATGACAAAGAAAAGAATATTTACTAAAAATGAGGGCTTTAAAATGTAATAGAAAGATGTATCGAAAATTTTATAGCTCAGAGGAAGATAGAAAATATTATTGATGGCATTTGGTGAATCACATGACTTTTTTTTAGCCCACTATTAGAGGTGTTAATCCATACAAACGGAATTAAATGGCAGATGAGTATCATACGAATGAAATAAGAGATGGTCCACTGATATCAGTCACTTCTAAGCTTTATTTTAAAGAATGTTAACCAAGAGGTTTTGTTTACACGCTGGTTCAACAACACTGCTTTAATCATCTGTTTCGTGTAATTATTCACATAATGAGAGATAGTAGGAACTGCAGATGCTGGAGAATCTGAAATAACAAGGTGTAGAGCTGGATGAACACAGCAGGCCAAGCAGCATCAGAGGAGCAGGAAAGCTGACGTTTCGGGCCTAGACCCTTCTTCAGAAATGGGGAAGGGGAAGGGGGTTCTGAAATAAATAGGGAGAGAGGGGGAGGCAGTTAGAAGATGGATAGAGGAGAAGATAGGTGGGGAGGAAACAGACAGGTCAAAGAGGCGGGGATGGAGCCAGTAAAAGTGAGTGTAGGTGGGGAGGTAGGGAAGAGATAGGTCAGTCCAGGGGGCGGGATGAGGTTAGTAGGTAGGAAATGGGGGTGCGGCTTAGAGGTGGGAGGAGGGGATAGGTGGGAGGAAGAACAAGTTAGGGAGGCGGGGTCGAGCTGGGCTGGTTTTGGGATGCGGTAGGGGGAAGGGAGATTTTGAAGCTTGTGAAATCTACATTGATACCATTGGGCTGCAGTGTTCCCAAGCGGAATATGAGTTGCTGTTCCTGCAACCTTCGGGTGGCATCGTTGTGGCACTGCAGGAGGCCCAGGATGGACATGTCGTCTGAGGAATGGGAGGGGGAATTTAATAGGTTCGCGACTGGGAGGTGCAGTTGTTTATTGCGAACCGAGCATAGGTGTTCTGCAAAGCGATCCCCAAGCCTCCGCTTGGTTTCCCCAATGTAGAGGAGGCCACAAGGGGTACAGCGGATGCAGTATACCAAATTAGCAGGTGTGCAGGTGAACTTCTTCTTGGGGCCTGGGAAGGGGGGAGGTGTAGGGGCAGGTGTAGCACTTCCTGTGGTTGCAGGGAAAAGTGCCGGGTGTGGTGGGGCTAGAGAGAAGTGTGGAGCGGACAAGGGATTCTCGGAGAGAGTGGTCCCTCTGCAAAGCAGATAAGGGTGGGGAGGGAAAAATGTCTCTCTTTCAATTCCTCCCACTTCCTACAGACAAAGGGGGTGGCCATGGGTACCCGCATGGGCCCAAGCTATGCCTGCCTCTTTGTAGGTTACGTGGAACAATCCCTCTTCCGTACCTACACTGGCTCCAAACCCCAACTCTTCCTCCGTTACATTGATGACTGTATCGGCGCCGCCTCGTGCTCCCACGAAGAGCTTGAACAGTTCATCCACTTCACCAACACCTTCCACCCCAACCTTAAGCTCACCTGGACCATCTCTAATACCTCTTTCACCTTCCTGGACCTCTCTGTCTCCATCTCTGGCAACCACTTAGAAACCGATATTCATTTCAAGCCCACCGACTCCCACAGCTACCTAGAATACACCTCCTCCCACCAACCTTCCTGCAAAAAATGCCATCCCCTATTCCCAATTCCTTCGCCTCTGCCGCATCTGCTCCCAGGATGAGGCATTCCACTCCCGTACATCTCAGTTGTCCTCGTTTTTCAAGGACCGCAACATCCCCCCCTTCAGTGGTCGAGAACGCCCTCGACCGTGTCTCCCGCATTTCCCGCAACTCATCCCTCACATCCCGTCCCCGCAATAACAACCAAAAAAGAATCCCCCTCGTCCTCACGTACCACCCCACCAACCTCCGGATCCAACGCATCATCCTCCGACACTTCCGCCATCTGCAATCCGACCCCACCACCAAAGACATTTTTCCCTCCCTACCCTTATCTGCTTTCTGGTGGGACCACTCTCTCCGCGACTCCCTTGTCCGCTCCACACTCCCCTCCAGCCCCACCACACCCGACACTTTTCCCTGCAACCGCAGGAAGTGCTACACCTGCCCCCACACCTCCCCCCTCACCCCCATCCCAGGCCCCAAGAAGGCTTTCCACATCAAGCAGATGTTCACCTGCACATCTGCTAATGTGGTATACTGCATCCGCTGTACCCCTTGTGGCCTCCTCTACATCGGGGAAACCAAGCGGAGGCTTGGGGACCGCTTTGCGGAACACCTACGCTCGGTTCGCAATAAACAACTGCACCTCCCAGTCGCGAACCATTTCAACTCCCCCTTCCATTCCTCAGATGACATGTCCATCCTGGGCCTCCTGCAGTGCCACAACGATGCCACCCGAAGGTTGCAGGAACAGCAACTCCTATTCCGCTTGGGAAACCTGCAGCCCAATGGTATCAATGTAGATTTCACAAGCTTCAAAATCTCCCCTCCCCCTACCGCATCCCAAAACCAGCCCAGCTCGACCCCGCCTCCCTAACCTGTTTTTCCTCCCACCTATCCCCTCCTCCCACCTCTAAGCCGCACCCCCATTTCCTACCTACTAACCTCATCTCGCCCCCTTGACCTGTCTGTCCTCCCTGGACTGACCTATCTCTTCCCTACCTCCCCACCTACACTCACCTTTACTGGCTCCATCCCCGCCTCTTTGACCTGTCTGTTTCCTCTCCACCTATCTTCTCCTCTATCCATCTTCTATCCGCCTCCCCCTCTCTCCCTATTTATTTCAGAACCCCCTTCCCGTCCCCCATTTCTGATGAAGGTTCTAGGCCCGAAATGTCAGCCTTCCTGCTCCTATGATGCTGCTTGGCCTGCTCTCTTTAGTCACATAATGATTTTGGTTTAAAAATAAAGTTCTATAAACTTGGATGTGATATAGCAAGCAAACAGATGATGATAATGGAACAATCCCATGCCTATAGACTGGGAGTCAGATAGACGCCATGGCGAGGGTACAATCCTTTGCCCAGCCTGTGCTTGATTTTCTACCAGGTGCTCTACATAGACATTTATTTATACCATGCAAAAAATAATTATGGCACAGAATTCATTACATTCAACAGGACAGCTGATCACCTAATCAACACAGTCTTCACTATTACACACCCCCACTTTGTTTCTTTGTCCATATTTTTAAATACTAGTCACATAACTTATCAAATGTTTTTGTTGTGAGTTGAACAGTAGAATATACTTCTGGTCCAGCATGTTCTCGTGTAAAAAGAAACACAGTTATTATAAATATTGTTAACAGTTAACAAACGTGTGGTTTCATAGATCATTCCTTTAAACAAGAAACGCAGTTGGAATTTCATGAAAATAACAGCTACTACGTTTTGCTCAATGCTGATGAGATAAACAAGGCACTTTCATTTCAATATATGGTCACCTGTAACAATTATACCAAATTTAATGCTGACACCGCTATATATCATAGACTTGTACTCATTTACTGAAATGTTCAACTGCTTTATTATGAATTACTTTCTTTATTATAATTAGAAAGTTTATCTGAAAGTTAAGCGTTAGTATAGATTTGAGTGGTAGTCTTGACGGATGTTGTTATCACAGTTAATGATAACTACTTCTGTCAGTATCTGCTGTTACAATATAAAACCAGAGGTTACAGCACAGACTGTATTTTCCAGTGCTTAAAAAAGTTCCTTGAATCTTTACAATGTCAAAATTTAAGCATGGAATTTTATCATATATAAAGTCCACATATTTTTATTTTACCTATATTTATTTACTTTCCTTTTGATTGGGTAAAGGACTGAGAAAGGAACTCCTATACCTTTAAAAAGCAAGTTAGTAAAATTTATTGAGGGTTGTGATTACGTTATTACTTTGCAAACAGTGGGAGAAGGTGTAAGAGAAGATGGCTCAGTACTGGGGTGTATATGCAAAATGATATTTGGCCAGCAACACGTTGCTGATTAGTTTGTGGAATTGTGACCAATTCTGGATACACAAGTTCATCAGCCTGGTAACAACCATCAAATTGGATCCTGGATAGTTTTCAGGTATGAATGATACAGCGAGAAGCCCTTGAATCTCTGGAAGGAGAGGTGGTGTTTCTCTCTTTCTCCTTATTTCTCCAGAAAAATACTTGAAGTTAAAAGAAAGCTTTGTTTTCTCCCACCAGTTGCTGCAAACAGTTGCTTTCAACCATTAAGTCAGAGATTTTTAATTTAGAGCCTGTTGCTCCATGCCTCCTGAAATAAAAGAAGTGAAAGAACCTGAAGATAAAGCTCAGGGAACTAAAGGACTAGGGGAAACCAAAGGAGCCCCTCCATCAATTGTTAAGGACAGACGCCATTGAACTGTTTCTCAAGTAATTTTTCTCCTCCATTCATAAAACAATTATTTTTGTCAGTCTGTATGTGTGTGTGTTGAGGGGTGGGTGTTAGAGGAGGGTTAGAGTTTTAATTGGTACATTATATGTCAACAGTTCATTGTTGTTTATCGGTGGTTAAAACCTATTTATTTGTAATAAGTAGTAGTTCTTGTTCAGTTAAGAAACTTGGTCTGTGCATTCTGTTAATCCGAGTCTGAGTCTTACAGGTAAATTGGGGACAAAAACAGAAGTTGCTGGAAAAGCTCAGCAGGCCTGGCAGCGTCTGTGAAGAGAAATCAGAGTTAACATTTCAGGTTGAGTGAACTTTCCTCAGAACCAGGTAAATTGGGGCTTTTGCATACTTTAATAAAATCTTTTTAACTTTTGTGATGACTTTGGGAATAGGGGGCTGGAGTTCCAGTGGGCTGTTCTAGTTACCATAACAGCTGCGCTTTCTGGCCTCTACTGTCCACTGTCAGGTGACAGTTAGGTCATCCTATTCACTTCCTATCTATCCCCAGGGCATACAACCTACTGATTTAAGGTCGAAACTATACGTTTTGTCAATGGTCCAAGTGGTCAGCTATACAAGGATGCAAAATTGGTGTCCACAGCTCATTTGTACTAGAGTGAGCCCAAAGGTCCAATTTTAAACAATCACTAGTTTTCACAAGTTTATTTTTGATGTTTCAGGCAACAATTTCTTGGGTATGGCACGTAACATAATTTTACTGTCCAAATAACTCTAAGGCTAATTGTGCTCACTATTATTTATGTGACAATGGTATAGCAACTTCAGGCAACAAGCACATACACTGTTAAATGCCAACATTAAAAGTTGCTGCTGGCGTTCTGAGCTTGACAAAAATGGCACCCTGCTGTCTATCTCCTCATCAACACACAGTAAATGTCAAAGTTCTTTATTTCTACAATAGATGCAAACTAGACACCACAAAAAGTTAATTCCTGTCATTTGAAGTAATGATGCCTTTTTACTGACATTTTGTTAACAACTGTCAATTAATCTCAGGCACTGAATTAATTATTACAACTGTAAAGTTCCACCCAATCAGACATTGATTGGTGTTGAAATTTTAAAATACTAACATTCATTATTTACCTTTTACCCCTCTCTTTACTTTTCTTTCTGGTCTGACATTAAATTTCATCCCCTCAAATTTGCACTTCATTCTCAGTCCTTGCACTGCTTGATTCAAAATCTTTCAATCACATTTGTTAAAAGAAATGCATTCTGATCTCCCTTTTCACCCAAATCCTAGATGTGCTGCTTCCTTCAGTGTGAAGTTATCAGCTTACACCTTCAAAAACTTAAATGGCAAGGCCTGAAACGTCAGCTTTCCTGCTCCTCTGGTGCTGCTTGGCCTGCTGTGTTCATCCAGATCTACACCTTGTTATCTCATGGTTTGAACTGTAGGGTGCAGGGCAAGTCGAACTAACAGTGGACACCTTTGGTAGTATGCGTCAAAAGTAAAATCAGGCATGGAGTTCTGCACACCTGATACATGAGCCACATATTACACATTAGACATTTTGTAAACTTTTTGGAACTTATTCTTCAATCCAGTTCAAGCTTCAATCCACCTGCAAATACCATGTAAATGTTTGATAATTCACCAAGTCTACAATTTGTTCCATAACATATTTATCCTAACTAACTAGCAGATTTAATTATTCATTTACCTATTTTTTGGATTTGGTTTTATTAAAGATAAATAGGCTTTTTCAGTGATTTGCAGGCTGTTCTCTTTACAAACTAATTTAATCTGCATTTTCATTAGTGCTACACTTTTTATTATGCATGATTTGCTGTTTTGCAATATAGTTAATAACATCTGCTTTTCTTACGGTGTAGCTTTCTTCTGCTATTTCATTGCTGCTAGCAAATTCAGCATGGGGAGAATTTCTTTGCCGTTACCATTGTCACTCTCAGTCTCTAGAGTTTATGTGGTTCTACCTCATTTTGGTCGACAATTGACAGACGGCTCTTACAGACCCTCAGTGACTGAAGAGGGCACGTATCAATTGCTGGGTCCTCTACACAATTTCACTGTGGTGAGTCAATTATTGTGAAAATCACATTGTGCAACAGATAACTAATGACAGCCAGTACCCAAATCAAATTAAACTATCCTCTGATCATTAAATTCAAAATTGATACAAGAGACAAGTCACCAGGACCAGATAAGATGCATCCATGGATTCTGAGGAAAGCAAAGCTTGAAATTTTTGGAGGAACGTAACATAATCTTCCAATCATCCCAAGATATATGGTATGCCAGAAGGTGAGAGAATTCCAAATGTTGTTTCAAAAATGGGTAAGAGAAGCCCAGCAACTGCAGGCTGATCAGTTTAACCTAAGTGATGAGAAGGCTTTTGGAGACAAGGGCAACATTAACAAGTCACTTGGATAAACATGGATTCTTTCAGGAAAATCAGCACAGATGTTTAAAAGCAAATCACACTTAACAAGATCAAGTTATTGAATGTGGTAACAGATAAAGTTGATGAGGGTAATGTGTTGATATGATATAAATGGACTTCAAAAGACATTTGATAAATTAATAGATAACAGACATGTCAGTCAAGTTCAAGGCCATGAAATTAAAGGGACAGTGGCAGCAAGGATACAAAATTGGCCAAGTGACAGGAGACAGTGAATAATAGTGAACTGGAGAAATATTTACAAATGGGGCTGTTAGGCACTGGTGCATAGACCTAGACTTGGGTGTACAGAGTATAACTTTATAATTAATACATGAAAAAAACGTCAATTTTAAGAGGACAGCATGTGGAATGCATTGCATGTCATCAGAATTGAAGGAAATTGAATCATGCCTTTCAAAAGAGAATTGGATAATTATTTGAAGAGGAAAAAATTGTAATGCCAAAGGACAAGAACAGTAGAATAGGATCAGTTGGATTGCTCTTGCAGACAGTCAGCATGGACAGCAGGCTGTGCTGTAACTACTGTAAAGGCAACATCTTTCATTTTCTTTATTTTAAATTGTGGACCAAAATGTAGAAGAAGGACTGTTTTGAAACAAGAACTGTGAAAAGAGTTACTGTGAGTTGTGTTTGTGCTGCTGTTTTGTTCAAGCAGTGAAGGGTTCGGGAAGAGGGGTGAAAGAACATTGGGGCTATGCATGCAGAACTGAGCTTTGCCCAGTGACAGATTGCTTTATTTAACTGGGACTAGTTGTGGATACCAGAAGGCATCAGTATAATGACAATGATGATTATCTGCTCAGGAAATAAAACAACTTGTCATAACAACAGAGGGAGCAAAGCCTCCTGGCTGAAGCAAAGTAACTAAAACCTTGAAGAAAGTGAGATATTCTCTCTACCTACAAAGAATGGAAAATGATCTGGAAGCAAGGTATCAGAGAACAGAGGGTCTCATAAAACAAAAAAGGATACCTCATTGAATCTTGTGGAGTGGTGCTATTGAGCTGTGTTTCCCCAGTGTTTACTTTCTCTAACCGTAACCCCATATTTGTTTGTCTGTGTTTGTACGTGTGTATAGCGATCTAAGATATTGGGGAGGTAGAGTTTTAATGAGTAGGGTGATGTTGATAATACTGTTTTCATTTGTCTGTGGTTACAATTGATTTATTTATTATTAGCAGCAGTTCTCGTTAAGTAAATAAATCTGGTCAGTTTTATTTCTGTTAACTGGAATCCATCAGGAAGGTAAATTAAGAGCTTTTGAATACTTTGCTTAAATTTTTAACTTTTCTGACGACCCTGGGACTAACGGGATTTGAATATCAGCACACTTGCCCAAGTGGGTCATGACATTATTCTAAGGTTCTGTATAGCCATCCATTGCATTTTCAATTATTTCAATGGATGTGCAGACAGAATTTCTGTGGTTAGTCTTTGTACGGATTCTGATTGACTGCATCATCATGTCTGATTTTTCAAAAAAATGTCAAATATTAGAAGACCACTTCAATTTTCCAGCTGAGTAAAATCTGTAGCAAACAAAAAACATTTTATACTCACTATGATTTAGCTTAGACCAAGCACGCACGCTCACCGATCACTAGATTAATGCTTGTGCTAAATTCCAGCTTTCCTCTTAATGTATCAGAGTTTCTGAACAGGGTCTTTTCATAAAGTAACAGTAAGCCTAAAATACAGAGCTAGAATAGACCTTGTATCGCAAAAACTGATTCACCATGATATTGTGCAGCCAAACAATTATAATCAAACAGCTGTCCAGATCCAAACATTTTTGGCTGCTATCCAAAAACAAATCTAAACCAAATTCCAAAAACTAAGCCAGCAAAGACTGATGTTTTGCCAAATGAAACATATGGTTTATATGAAGAAACTTCTTTCAGACCACATTATATGCTACAAAGAATTTCACAGTGAGGGGGAAAACAGAGAAAATAAGACTGTCACTGGCACTCATTGTATATATGTGTGGCCTAAAGGACTACAGTTTGTGGCTTGTTATATGCAGCAAAGGGAGTTAGTTGGTCACCATCATGTCAAGCACTACCAAATTCTACATTACAAATAATTGCTGAACTGCTCATGGAAAGAACCACCAAACAGAAATTTCAAAGGGAACATGATGGTAAGAAACACAATAGTAATTTCTACTATATTCATGAACAAATAGAACTCCAAACCAAAACACAAACAGATTCTAAACAAGGCCTCACACTTAACATGCATTGCCTGATCCAAAATGTCACCTCTTCATTACAGTGATAAAACCTTTAGTTCTGCCAGGGCAGTGACTTGAAAGAAATTTCAGGATTTACATATACATATCAATCAATTAAACTCTTCTAACCGATTAAAGATTTAACAACATCTTAGGTTTGTTTAATACATCCTCATCAGTGGTGTGACCCTTTGATCTTTTATTTATAAATTCTGTGTCTGATGCCACCTCTCTCTCAAACACCTGAAAGAGGAGCGAGGCTCCGAAAGCTTGTGTTTTCAAATAAACCTGTCGGACTATAACCTGGTGTTGTAAAGATGGCATTAACTCATATAAATATCTCAAGTCAAGCATAAAAGAATTTTTAAAATGTTGCTAAGTACTTTCATTACCAACTTTTCTTGTTTCATTATAAAAGAGGTTTTCAATTATGTTATTTTCAAAGTGCTTGTCAACCAAACCACGGCACTGATTATATTACACATCACAAAAAAAGCAGTCAAACAGGAAACCAGAACAGTCAGGTCCTTTGGCCACGGGGGACAACTAAATCGATCTCCTACAACATGCGCCAAGCTTCACATCACCTGAACTCAAATGCCAATATTATAAAAAAATTATAGATCATCTGATTAGGTAGTTGGTTCGAATTTCATGTAATTCATTGCTGTTTTAGGAAATGAAAATTTAGCATTGCATCAATGAAAAATCATTGTGTCAGGTGCAAAAGGTGAGAGATGCTTTTAACTGCAGCTGGTGTGTTATAACTCATTGTATCATTTGAAGAGAAAGCCTGAATTAGGTTTTCAGTTGCAAACTTAAATTGATGAAAAAGCAACACTGGGACGTACAACCTATATACTTTGCAACAAACACCATATCATTGAAAAATGTGGTCGGCAAAATGTTCATTTAGTTTGACAGCAGCATCCTGTTAGTGAAGAATACCATTAACTGCATAACAGCAGTGTACAACTATTAGCTTTATCTGTTACTTTTACTGTAATCATCATTGTTAGGGCAGTAAATTAAAACAGAATCATGTTATTACCCAAATGTTCTATTCATTTGCCTGTCATTATTATAAAAATGCGTTGTTGATATCACTGACATTTGTTGGCCACTATTATTGCCACTCTACTGAGTGAATTGCTGGGCCACTTCAGAGGGCCGTTAAGGGATAACCACATCACTGAAGTCACATGCAGACCAGACCAGGTAAAGGAGATAGCAAGAACTGCGGATGCTGGAGTCAGAGTCAATACAGTGTGGAGCTGGAAGAACACAGCAGGTCAGGCAGCATCAGAGGAGCAGGAAAGTCAATGTTTCCGGTTGGGAACCTTCATCAGGACTGGCCTTTCCTTCTCCTCTAATGCTGCTTGACCTGCTGTGTTCTTCCAGCTCCAGACCAGGTAAAGACAGTAGATATTCTTCCCTCAAAAGGACATTAGTGAATCAGATGAATTTTTAGAACAGTTGATGATAGTTTCATTGTCAACATCACAGAGACTAATCTTCATTTCCAGATTTGTTAATTGTATTTACATTCCATCAGATTCTGCACTGGGATATGAATCCATGTCTCTGGAGCATTGACCCAGCTTCTAGATTACTGGTTCAATGGTGGTTATCAACCTCTCTCCATATTTTGGCCTTTTATAGTATTTTTTTGCAGATGTTATTTAAAAGACTTTGAAAAGCATCAAAACCTATACACTTTTCAATTTTGCATGATTTATTAATGTTATTGTTTGCTACAAATTAATAAAATCTTCTCAGTTCTCCCAAGAAGTGCTCTGTACTCTATAATAATTTTTGTACCAGTGACAAAAGCCTTTATTCACCATAATTGTTTAGTGTTTTCCATAAAAAGTAAAAACAAATACATTGAAGAATCATCACCCATTGTAAAGCTTAAGACAACGACTTTGGGATTTAGAGCCCCATTAGCTATTAAGTGTGCTAGCTACACAGAGTAGAGTGGTACTTCCATAGTACTGATACTCCAGCCAGCAGCCAGAAAGACACCATTGTGCATGCACTGGTAGCCACAGTGTGAGCTGAGCACCTAAGCACAATTATTCCTGGCACTATTCTGGTCAGCGACAACTACAATGTTAAGACAATCTATCATTAGTAAACAGTAAGGAACAACAAAGAAAGAACAAATGAAACAACTTAACTATAGAAGCCCTACAATGTGGAAACAGGCCATTTGGCCCAACAAGTCCACACTGACCCTCCAAAGAGCATCCCACCAAGACCCAACCCCCCCCACCCTATCCATGTAACCCTACATTTCCCATGGCTAACACACCTAACCTACACATCCCTGAACACTATGGGCAATTTAGCATGGCCCTCCACCTAACTTGCACATCTTTGGACTGTGGGAGGTAACCTTAGCACCCAGAAGAAACCCACACAGACACGGGGAGAATGTGCAAACTCCACACAAGCAGTCACCCAAGGGTGGAATCGTTCCCGGGTCGCTTGTGCTGCGAGGCAGCAGTGCTAAACACTGTGCTAGCCATCATCCTATGTTCTGCAGTATCCAATATGTTATAAACTCAGTTCTCAGCATAGCAGAAATTTTAACAACATTAAACTATGCTTGGCAGGAAATCAGGGGTGGTTTTCAAACTGTGCTCCCAGCCTTGGCCATTGGGAGCATTCATCACAAATCTGGGTACGTGCCGTAATTTTCTGAACATCAATTTTCATCTACAGATGACATTTCTCAAAGGAAGTTCAATATCAAATTATTACTCCACTGTAGTTCTTTTTTGTCTTCAAAATGGCTTCTTGTAAATGCCTTCCTCACAAGTTTGAGATTTTAACAGGATTCTCAAGTCGCCAAACGAAAAGGCTCAACTACATAGCTGGCTGCACTACTCGATGCATGGAATAAAATGATGGGCTATGAATATCTGAATTCATCAGTATCAATAGTATATCAACTTTGATGGAGTACAATACTAATGCTACTTCTGTTTACATTCTCTTCAGTTAAATGCAGCAACAGTCAAATACAAAGCCATTACTAACTCAATGAATGCAAGTCTCATTTATAAATTAATATCTTCATGCTTTAAACATTATGTTCCAACTTTCTGACTGAAAAGTGAATGATATTCTTGCCTACTCATAACTATACACTGATCCCCACAATCCTCTACTGCACACTGATCTTTTACAGTGCTGTCCAGGTCAGAAGGAGGCCATTCAAAACCACCTGAACTTGGACTTGAAACGTTAACTCTGTTTTTCTCTCCACAGATGCTGCCATACCTGCTGAGCTTCTCCAGCACTTTGTTTTTATTACAAAACATCATGCAGCCTAAGATAGCTACAAGCAATGTCATACGAGATAGGTGATGTGTACAAAGCTTGCTGGTAAAACAAGTGATAACTATTGTACAATGGTGGACTGAGAGTAGCATGAATCTTGCAGCTGCTCCTGAAATTCACACTTATTTCTCGATTTACTTCACAGTTATGACATGAATAGGAAATATTTGGAGGGATATGGGCCAAGCGCAGGCAGGGGGGACTAGTTTAGTTTGGGATTATGGTTAACTTGGGCTGGTTGGACCAAAGGGTCTATTTCTGCGCTGCATGGCTCTATAAATAAGCAGTAGTTTAGTTTGAGCCATGCTAGAGAAATTTGGCACTTTGGAATGTTATATTTTATTACAATATAAGACACAGAGATACGGAAAGCAGAAGTTCTGATTACAAGATGAATGTTCATATCCAGAACATGGTTGAGCAAAAGGGCTGAATAGCCCTGTGAAATTATTTTGCTGTGTGGGTTGTTATTAATATACAAATATTATGTAGATTGCAGAGTCCAAGGATATCATATTAATCCCACATAATGAACAGTTTTAACAAATTGCATTAGAACCAGTCTTAGTCCACATATGACTAAAGCAACATTATTCACTCAAAAGAAATCTCAGGGCAGGAACAACAGTGATCTGTGGCTTTAAATTATACCATTTCAAAGACAGATTAAAAGAAGCTTGGGATGAGAAGTTATGATATTTTTATAAAGAGTAGATTCAGTAAATGATGGTCAATTTTTGATTAATCAGCGCTGTAGATAGAAAAGAATACAAAGAGATGAGGCCATCAACTAATGACAATTTTAACTTCTGGAAAAAACAAACATTCAATGAACTTAATAACGGACCAAGCTAACATGTTGTGCTGGGAACACTGCTGGTGTGAAAGGCATGCTTCGGGCCAGTAGTGAAAGGTAGTAGTCTCTTCCCCAAATTCGTAGCATTGACATCTGAGCCATTTTAACCACTTAAAGGTGACATAACAGATCGGAACTGAAGTAGACCATCTGGCTCTTTTCCCTGCTCTTCCATTCAATACAATCATGTCTGATCTTCAGCCTCAACTCCACCTTCCGGCCTCTTCTGCATTTCTGAGAAATCAAAAATTTAGCCATTCATCTCAATAATGAAGCAACCACAATTCAAAATAAACATTCACAACACTTTGAATTAGGCATTTCTCCTCCTCTCAGTCACTGGCCTGAAACATTGGCCCTGAGACTACCAGCTCTCCCACTATGGGGACTGGGGAAGGAAAAGTGAAGGACAGCATTCCCACCTGGTGAATAATTAAATCACTTCAGTAGCAATTAAGGTTCTTATTCTGCCACTGTGGATGCTCTCTGCCAGCTGGACTGAACAACAGGTAAACCCCTGTGACCTGGGAGGAGGGGCATTTTTGGTGAATCTATCTGGTCACTCTTTGATGTAGGTGGTCCTGGCAACAACAGCTATCCCTTGGTGCCTCCTCCTTCCTCTCTCATCCATGCTATCCAATCCCCATTGGGTGCTGACTGACTGGACTTAGAGTTGGAAGAATGATATGCTTCCACCACATCATCATCATCATCTTCTGGATGCTGTCCAAACTTTGGTTATCATTCCCATTGGCAGTCAAATGGCAACTCATAGTTGCAGGCCTGTGAGAAAGGTGACCAAGTGTCCTGGAAAAGGTCAAGGCTGGGATGCTCTCTGGTTTGCAACAGGAGCCCTACCAATGGTAAAACTCTGTTTTACCTCTGCCTCTTTCTCTACTAATGCTGCCTGACCTGTTCCACATTTCCAGTGTGTTCTGTTTTCTTCTTTCAGAATTTCTACATCTGCAGCATTCTATTTCCCTTACCTGGAGACCCTTCCCCTGCATGGCCTAGATTCTCCAGCCAAGGGAAACTGCCTCCAACAGTAACCCTGTTACATCACTTCAAAATCTTACACCTCTCCCTCTCATTCTTCTCAACTCCAGAGAGTTTAGGCCCAATTTACACAGATTCTCATCATAGGGCAGGCCGAAGAACCTCTGCCATCCTACCCACAAAGCAAGTATATATTCAATATTCAATATTGAAAACAAAACTGTCCACAGTACTCCAGATGTGGTCTCGCCACACACTGTACAAAGCCTTATGTTCTTTCATAGGATGTGAACGTCGCTAGCAAGACTTCTTGTCTATCCCAATTGCCTCAAGAATATGATGGTCAACCACCTTCTTGAACCACTACAATTAGTGTAGGGGTGGCCATGGCGCTGTTATGGAGTTGCAGGTTTTTGATCTGGCTACCCACATTCTTATCCTACACCGGTCAAAATTGACTATAAACACGAACAAGGGAAGGAATCTGCTAATGGGTCTCCATCTGCCATTTTGAAAAGGTTTCCAGACCCAGCCTGACTGATAAAAATCCAGGCTTAAAACCAGATATTCCACAGCTCTGGCAGCATCTGTGGAGACAAAGCAGAGTTGACATTGTGAGTTTAGTGACCAGTCTGAAGAAGGGTCACTAGACCCAAAATATTAACTCTGCTTTCTTGCCACAGATGCTGCTAGACCTAGAATCACACAATCCCGACAGATCTTATGAGGTGGTCAGTGTGGAAGCAGGTCATTTAGCCTCTTGAGTCCACACCAACCTTCTGAACAGCATCCCATCCCTGTAACCCTGCACTTCACTTTTTCTGATGAAGGGTCTAGGCCCAAAATGTCAGCCTCTCTGCTCCTATGATGCTGCTTGGCCTGCTGTGTTCATCCAGCCCTGCACCTTGTTGTCTCGGATTCTCCGGCATCTGCAGTTCCTACTATCTCTGACTTCACATAGCCAATCCACTTAGCCTGTGCATCTTTAGACTGCAAGAGGAGACCCACACAGACAGTCACCCGAGGGTGGAATCGAACCCAGGTCCCTAGCACTGTGAGGTAGCAGTGCTAACCACTGAGCCACTGTGCCAGACCCACTGAGATCCTCCAGCAACTTCTGTTTTTCTTTCAGATTCTACTCTTGACAGCCACATTTTCTGACCACCTCATAAGATTCAATCTTTTGCAAGTAAAATTCTCACCCACGCAGATAGAGGCTACCTACACATCCACTACCTCTTTGAAGAGAATATCCTGGTGATCATGGGAAGGATCATTTTGAGAAATAAGGCCAGAGATCCCATGTGAGTTTCTTCATATCTAATCATCTCTGTCTCTACTGCCTTCTTATCTGCCACCCCACACACTCTTCATGACGAACTGTAGATACTGTCAAAGATGCTTTCTCCTCCCCAGTCATCTGATTGTCAGGTACATATTGTTCATGCAGCTAAGAAACAATTAAATAATTAAAAACTGTAAAAGAAAAGTCAAGTTTTTTGCAAAATAAAACTGCAAAGAAACGTCATGATGGACTACACCCCAGAGTTCTAAAGGAGATAGCTGAAGAGATAGTGGAAGCGTCAGTGGTGATCTTTCAGGAATCACTAGAGTCAGGGAGGGTCCCAGAGGACTGGAAAATCATTAACGTGACACCCCCGCTTAGAAAGGGAGTAAGGCAAAAGCTGGAAAGTTACAGGCTGATTAGCCTAACCTCAGTTGTAGGTAAGATTTTGGAGTCCATTGTAAAGGATGAGATTTCTGAATATTTGGAAGTGTACGGTAAAATAGGGCAAAGTCAGCACAGTTTCATCAAGGCAAGGTCATGCCTGACAAATCTGCTAGAATTCTTTGAGGAAGTAACGAGCAGGGTAGACCAAGGAGAGCCAATGGATGTTATCTACCTGGACTTCAAGAAGGCCTTTGACAAGGTGCCACACAGGAGGCTGCTGAGTAAGATAAGGGCCCATGGTGTTAGAGACAAGGTGCCAGCATGGATAGAAGATTGGCTGTCTGGCAGAAAGCAGAGAGTGGGGATAAAAAGGTCTTTCTCAGGATGGCAGCCGGTGACAAGTGGTGTTCCACAAGGGTCAGTGTTGGGACCACAACTTTTCACTTTACACATTAATGATCTAGATAAAGGGACTGTGGGCATTCTAGCTAAGTTTGCAGATGATTCAAAGATAGGTAGAGGGACAGGTAGTATTGAGGAGGTGGGGAGGCTGCAGAAGGATTTGGACAGGTTAGGAGAGTGGGCAAAGAAGTGGCAGATGGAGTACAACGTGGGAAAGTGTGAGGTCATGCACTTTGGTAAAAAGAATAGAAGCATGGACTATTTTCTAGATGGGGCGAAAATTCAGAAATCTGAAGTGCAAAGAGACTTGGGAGTTCTAGTCCAGGATTCTCTCAAGGTGAACTTGCAGGTTGAATCAGCAGTCAGGAAGGCAAATGCAACGTTGGCATTTATTTTGAGAGGACTTGAATATAAAAGCAGGGGTGTACTACTGAGGCTTTATAAGGCCCTGGTCAGGCCACATTTGGAGTATTGTGTGCAGTTCTGGGCCCCATATATCAGGAAGGATGTACTGGCCCTGGAGCAGGTTCAGAGGTGGTTCACAAGAATGGTCCCAGGAATGAGAAGCTTAACATATCAGGAATATTTGAGGACGCTGGGACTATACTCATTGGAGTTTAGACGGATGAGGGGGGAATCTAATTGAAACTTACAGAATACTGAATGGCCTGGACAGAGTAGATGTTGGGAAGATGCTTCCATTAGTAGGAGAGACGAGGACCCGAAGGCACAGCCTGAGAGTAAAGGGAAGACCTTTTAGAACGGGAGATAAGGAGAAACTTCTTCAGCCAGAGAGTGGTGAATCTATGAAATTCACTGCCACAGACAGTTGTGGAGGCCAGCTCATTGAGTACATTTAAGACTGAAATAGATAGGTTCTTGATTATCAAGGGTATCAAGGGTTACGGGCAGAAAGTGGGAGAATGGGGTTGAGGAACTGATCAGCTGTGATTGAATGGCAGAGCAGACTCGATGGGCTGAATGGCCTAATTTCTGCTCGTGTCTCATATTCTTATGGTCATTTGACTCAAAACACTAACGCTGTTTTTCTCTTCCACAGATGCTGCCAGACCTGCTGAGTCTCCAGCACATTGCTTTTATTGCAGATCTTCAGCATCAGCAATATTTTGCTTTTATTTCTGGTAATTCTAATTAGCCTTTGTTATATCTTGACCCTTTCACACTCACTCAGAAATAGGAATACAAACATCTACCAGATCTTGCAGGCAAATTCCTTTCTATAACGTATATTGGAGGCAACATTCTAACATACGTCTGTTCTGCTGCTGTAGGCCACACAATGCATCCTACTAACACTGCTAATGACCCAGAGAAAGCCAATCAATATTTTCAAGCATCAACACATTTATACATATCCTGGAGGTTGCAAATAATGACTCTTATGAGACAATGTAGGTTTTGCAAAGTGTATGGGTGAGAAGCGACTACTGTTAGCAGTATGGGGACCACAAATGATCCTTCATTCTTCGAAAATGCAGCACTGTAGAACAGAAATTAGTTCTCCTTCCCATGCTTCTGTTTTATGATATGGAAGTTGAAGCAGCTAACCCTGCCACAGCCATTTCTTTTATATAGAGAATCAGAATCCCTACAGTGCAGATATAAGACCTTTGAGTCTGCACTGACCCTCCAAACAGCATTCCACACTATCGCCGTAATCCCACATTTACCATAGTTAAGCCACCTAGCCTGCACATCCCAGGACACTATGGGCAATTTAGTGTGGCCAATACACCTGACTTCCACATCTTTGGGCTGTAGGAGGAAACCAGAGCATCTGGCAGAAACTCATGCACGACATGCAAACTCTACACAGATAGTTGCCCAAGGTTGGGATCAAACCAAAGTTCCTGGCCCCGTGAGGAAGCAGTGCTAACCAGTGTGCCATTGTGCTGCCTACATTTGTGCACAGCAAGCGGCTATGTCGGGTAATCGTTACCCGGAAAGTAAGTGGAGACAAAAAGGTTGAGGAAGGAAGTGGCCTTGACTGTTACTGCCAGTCCTATGTTGCAGTTTGCAGTAGCTCTCTAACAGCAACACTGTGGAACTGAGGGCTTATGAAGCAGTTCTCAGCTTGTTATTGTCAGGAAGCTTTATCTTGACCAGCAGGTACTGTTGGTGGAGTACTGTCAAACTTAGACTGTCCTCCTTGGTGCTTTCAAATTTCCTCTCACTTTCTTTGACCTTTATCGTCTGTTTTATGAAGCTCACAGCAAGGGTACTTTGAAAGCAATATTTAATGGCTAATGCAAAAATGGCAAGTTAAACTTGCCAACAAAGCTTCAAGTGATTATTTTCCAAACAGTGACATTCTACTGGACTTTAACATCCATTTGACTTCAGGGCTAAGTCAGAAATACATAAGAAATACACTGCATCTTATTAAATGGATTGAAAGTTTGTGTAGGGCTTGCTTCCACTGTCCTGCAGGCTAGCTGCCAGTTGTGCTCCCAGAACAGATCCAAAGGTTGGGGCAGTTAAATATTTCAGCCAGTCACTGATGCCACTAAGTACACTAACCTAGCCTCGGTTCCACTGGGAGAAAATGGAATCCACTCCCTTTTCAGGGGAAATAATGACGTTAAATTTGGCTATACGAGTTACTGATGGGTCAGTTTCTCTAATTCAAACCAGAGTTCTGTATTAAGCAAACAGACTTGTTAAAGTTAAAATTTTTCAAAAAACCTAGTGAAGTTAGACAGCAAGAAAACTACAGGACATTATTTAGCATTGCTATGGCACCAGCAAAACGTCAGTGCACTTAATACCCTGTCCTATTATTATCTAATGTCCATTGGAAAAGGGGATCCACCTTCAAGATAAATAATGTGTTCTAAAATATTTAAACGCCAACAAAAAAAAAGAGTTCATTTCCCAATCCAACTTTGCTTGCAAAGATTATGACAGCTTCACGTCAACTTGAGGGAGGATATTCCGAGCGATGAGAAAATGAAAGTCTCGCAGCATGCGAGAGAAGGTAAGTATTGTTGACAGGAAAACAGACAAGCAAAATCTGTTAAGTGCATGACACTGGTGTGTCTTGGGTCATGCTGTTTTCTGGCTCCTGCTTATCCAGTGCCTGATGCCAAAATTCACTTTCAGTGGCCAGAATTTTTACCCCGCTGAGACTAACAAAGTTGTCAAAATCAGAAACTATTGGACAGCTGGAAGAGACAAATAAAAGGTCAAAACTGAAGCAGAGAACCCTTTTAATGTCTCCTTTTAAATGGAGATGCTGACATACATCTTAAAAATGTGCAACTGTAACTACACAGTCCCCAGTATCTGCGAGGGATAGGGGCACGGGCTTTCCATGAGATAACAAAAAAATGCAGATACCAATCCTACATGTTGCCAAGGACTGCACCATGTTTACCAAGGACAGTGGGATAAAGAAGATGGGGTCTGGGGCTGAGCTCACAATTACACAGATTCGTGGATAACAAAGCAGCAGACAAAAATTGAGTATAGTCCATTGCATCAAAGCGAGGCACAGAAATTCTAGCTTTGCATTGAAGACTAGCTTCAATATTTAGATATCTCAGAAGCAATGCTCAAAATACATTGTGGCAGCCAGAGAAAAGTCATCCGCATGAATAAAATTGAAAGAAATGGTGAGCAGCTGCTGCTCTCGTCACAGGCTGGTTCCTGTTCACTCCCAGATTTGCTGCTGACAAAAATGTGGGAGAGAAACAGTAAAGTCAGCACTGGCAACAAGCCAGGTTCTGGGCATGGACCAGAAGCTGAGAGATGACAGGGGTGGGCTTGTCGGAGACCTGCCTTCAGCCAGGTTAGGGGTCTTTGTCACACATCTGAAAGGTCCAATTGCTGGATCGAGAATAGGAGTATCAGCCGAAGGAGGACAAGGGGTAAGGCAAGAGGCAGTTCCAGGTGGGATGTGGTGGGGATGGTTGAGGGAGAGTGTTAACAAGGAGACTTTGAAAGAGGTGTGGAGGGGGAAAAGGTGGCGACAAAAGGAGGTGTGTGGGTGAGAAAGAAGCTGAGGGAACGAGGTAGCATTAAGATGGGTGAGATGGAAAAGGGGCTGCAAGAGGTGTTTGTGGAGGAGGAGGCTGCAAAACAGGAGTGAGAGAGGGCATAGTTACAAGATTGGGTAGGGGACAAAGAGGAAAGATACAAAGTAAACATAGCAGTTTTAAATTTGTCAATAAAAGGAATGCTCAGTTAACTGTAATCCAATAAAACCTTAAATCACCAAGGTAGTGCAATTAATGCAGAATCTCTTATTTAAGGCTGTAAAACATCAGGTGGTGCTACATTTGGAATTACAGTATATCCTATTGTAATAAATACTGTCAGTTAATAAATTTAAATTTGATGTTAAGATGCAGAAATGCATTAAAAAGGGTGGTATCTCCCTGACTAAAGCGTACCAACTTTGTGCAAGGAAACACATTTGCTGTGGCCTCACCAATCTGTGGAAGTTGTGTTTAGGATAATGGCTTTTCACGTGTAAAAGCGTACGTCAACCTTTTTGTAAAAAGGCTTCTGTTAACTTATTGCTGTTATTTTATATCAAGTTAAATACAGTGGTGTCCTGGAAATAAATGCTTTCCTTGTGTTGTGGCTTGAAGATTAATGGAAAGTTGAGGATATTGACCAATGATTCCAATTCTGCTTCTGTATCCAAAATATCAACAGAAATACAGCAACATGCACTAAATGAGTGAGTGAGAATGACATTTAGCTGCCCAAATCCAAAATGCAGTCCTTGAGAAAGAAAAGTTATCTTGAGCCCTGCTCAGAATTGTCAAGCAATTAGACTGTGAAGTAGAACAGCGTATATTGCCATTTGACAGCGTTGACGTGAGAAATTGGAGCCCAGGGATTTTCCCATGTATTCAATTGTTATCCGTTATTTCAGTCACACAGTATACATGGAGAAAACAAATTACTCAATCAAAATAATGCATAAACGTCTAACTCAAAGTAAAGTACTTTCATTGATTAAATAAACAAAAATACCAAACTGGATGAATTGCAAATAAAGAAGGAGTGCCTGAAAAATCTCAGCAGATCACGCAGCATCGAAACAAGACAGTGACCAGTGTTTACAGTCTGCAATTGCTCCATTTCTTAATATTCATTTCAAGAACACGGATTCATTTAGATGAGTTCGAGATGGACTTTAAGATTTTAGTTCAATATCTCCAACCTGAGAAAGTACCAGTTTAATCTATTGTAGTTCAAATAGATTTTTTTTTCTCCAAGAGTCCTAGTAATGTTACTAGTAATCCAGAATCAGAGGCTATCAAGGGGTGAAATGCCACATTGGTAGATGATGAAATTTGGATTTGAATGAAAAACCCAGAATAGAGGTTTAGCCTAATGGAACCATGTAACTGTTGTTGATTGTTATACAAACCCATCTGGTTCACTGACGTTCTGTTGTCCTTACCCACTCTAGCCAACATGCGAGTCCAGACACAACCGATATAGTTGACTCTTAACTGTACCCTGGGCAATTAGGAAGGGGTAATAAATGCTGACCGAGTCAGTGATGCCCATATCCCATGAATAGTAAATAAAGTTAAATAAAGTCAGGGTGAGGATTGGTGTACACATACACACAAAAACAAAACCTTTTCACTTCAGCAGATATGTCCACATCTAGTCGTCCTAGGTCACTCTTTGACAGACCTGATCTTTAATCTTAGAAATGTACCTCGAATGCAAAAAACATGAAATGTGTTAGAATCCCTACTTCTGACCTAGATGAGACAAAAAGTTACTAATTTACTTTTGGCAGAGTTTTCCAGGCAAACCTCCAGCCAGAAGCCATCCCAGCCAAAGCAGCGCAATTCAGTCCAGGAATCCATGTAGACAACAGTGCACTGAATCAGTGCTGAATCCACGCTCCTGTTCTGCTGCAGGATTCTGTGGTTTATGTTGTATGATGAATCCTCACCACTGCTGATGAACTAGACGGACCGCTGGTCACCACAAGGTAGATTTGCAGCCACTAATCTCCTCTTAGATCAGGATTTACATGGCCTGCTTGGACCAGTGACTGACTGCCGATACCACAGGCTCCGGTCCTGCCTGGGTCTCTGGCAATGCCAATGAATGCCAGCAGCTTCAGTGTTTCTTCCTTGGTTAGCTGTGGGGCAGTCATGGTGAGGTGCTCAGCAAATTACGTGCTCACACGTTTTAATGATTACAGTCGCTGAGGGGTCAGTACCTACCCGAGCTGGGGGGTGGGGGAAGGGGGGAATATAGGAGACAGCATTGCCAATGCTTCCTCGGAGGCTTTGAAACTCCCATCTTCAAGAGGTTGCTTCTGGGTAAGCAGGGTGTTTCTCCACTAACACTGTGGAAGATGCTGGCTGTGGGAGCGTGGCTGGGTGAAATGGAGTAACAGGAACGTGGTGAGAATGACAGAGCACAGTGGGAGGCGGTGCAGTAGCAGGGATAGGTTGAGAGAGAGATCTGGCAAAGAATATAGCACTTACCTAACACAATAGGGTAGGTCACTGACCTAGTTGTAGCACTGTGCAGATGGTACTGACCCATCTGGGAACTGTGACCAGCTTGCCAGGATCTGGTGGCTTGACCTCCTCAGCCCACACCTCCCGGTCCCTGTCAGAACTGTAGTGCCATCTTCCCTTCTCTGACATGTGTACATTCTATCCATCAACAAGCAGAGCAGTTTCAAAATCGCAATGCTTGTCAAGGTGCAGAGCAGCCTTTCAAAGATAGTGTGGGCTCAATGGTTACTGCCTTTTGATGGATTTCCACTAATGGAGAGTTGTACCCAGGAACAGTATGTTGTAACATGGGATGGAAATCGAATGGAAGAGATAATATGGGGCATGATAAGTAATTAACGTGGCACTTTTGGTAAGATACACTGAGAAAATCATTCTGCTTCGCAGTGAAAAACCCTTTCAAAAACCTCAATTCCACTTGAACTAGATTCAGCCCGGTGTTTAGACAATAATGTTCTTTATCTTTTGCTACAGTAAAGTCTGAAACGATGACAAAATTTTGCACTTAAAGCCACTAAATGCAAGGTGAGATCTTATTAAACATTACTGCAAGTCTCTTTGAGGATTGTAACATTTCCACATTCCACCTTCCACAAGTCCAAGGTCAGCCAAAACTCTGCTACTCTTTGCTTAACTAGCACTGAGTTCCATTCCTCTAGCAAGACTGTGCCTGCTGGCCTATGCTGGTTCCTAGTTAGGTAACGTCTCCATTTAAAAGTTTTCAGCCTTGTTAGCACGTCTCTCCATAGCTGCACTACACCCCAGCTCTAATCTCCTTCACCCAACAACCTGCAGTCATATCTGTGTACTTCTAATTCTGGCCTCTCCACTTATAGTTGCTCCAACATTGTGGGCTGTACCTTAAAGCGTTGTTAAGAAGGCGTACAGCCTATCAACCTGGGTGGCAACTTTCAGCGATCTATGCACATGGACACAGATCTCTCTGCTCATCCACACTACCAAGAATCTTACCATTAGCCCAGTACTCTGTATTCCTGTTACTCCTTCCAAAGTGAATCACCTCACACTTTTCCGCATTAAACTCCATTTGCCACCTCTCAGCCCAGCTCTGCAGCTTATCTATGTCCCTCTGTAACCTGCAACATCCTTCCGCACTATCCACAACTCCACCGACTTTGGTGTCATCCGCAAATTTACTAACCCATCCTTCTATGCCCTCATCCAGGTCATTTATAAAAATGACAAATAGCAGTGGCCCCAAAACAGATCCTTGAGGTCATGTTGCAGCTGTACAAAACTCTGGTGCGGCCGCACTTGGAGTATTGCGTACAGTTCTAGTCACCGCATTATAGGAAGTATGTGAAAGCATTGGAAAGGGTGCAGAGGAGATTTACCAGGATGTTGCCTGGTATGAAGGGAAGGTCTTATGAGGAAAGGCTGAGGGACTTGAGGCTGTTTTCGTTAGAGCGACGAAGGTTAAGAGGTGACTTAATAGAGACATACAAGATGATCAGAGGATTAGATAGGGTGGACAGTGGGAGCCTTTTTCCTCGGATGGTGATGGCTAGCACGAGGGGACATAGCTTTAAATTGAGGGGTGATAGATATAGGACAGATGTCAGAGGTAGGTTCTTTACTCAGAGAGTAGTAAGGGCATGGAATGCCCTGCCTGCAAAAGTAGTAGACTCGCCAACTTTAAGGGCATTTAAATGGTCATTGGATAAACATATGGATGATAATGGAATAGTTTAGGTTAGATGGGCTTCATATTGGTTTCACAGGTCAGCACAACATCGAAGGCCGAAGGGCCTGTACTGCGCTGTAATGTTCTATGTAGGTCCTATAAGCAGGACGGTGATAATGAACACTTCATCTGTTCTTGAAGTGATGATTAAAAAATATTGGTCATAACACCAGAATTCTTCATCTGTGGTTCTCGGATCCAGGCACCCTTTGTCTTCCTTAACAGGCAGATAAGGCTTCTGTTTGAAGTTTCATCGAACAGTGGCTATTGTGACATTGCAGCAATCACAACCTTATGACTGCAATGACACCCAAGCCTGAAATCCTAGAATGATCATTAATCTCAAACAATCGGGTTCAGAGGCAAGAGTATTATCACGGAGCTAAACAACCACTCAAAAAACTTCACAGTATGGATACCAGGAGGATGTTTCATCTTGTAGAAGAGGCTAGAACTAGGGGACACAGTTTAAGAATAAGGAATTTCCCTTTTAAAACAGAGATGAGAAGTTTTTTAAGACTTTTGCCTGGTCATTAGTATGTGAAATCTTCTTCCCTGGAAACAAGGGAAGCTTGGGTCACTGAACTTATTCAAAGTCAAGTCAGATAGACTTTAATTAAACAAGGAAGGTTACGGAGAACGACAAAAAGAAAAAAGTGAAGAGTGCAACTGGATCAGCCATAAAAACTTATTGAATGATGGAAAAGGCTTGATGGGTCAAATGGTTTACTCCCTAAGTCAAGTCCCAAGTTCCTAACTTAATTATGTTTATACATCAGTCAGAAGAGGACTATTCTTTTAGTAATGTAAAATTGTATTCCCAGTTCAAAAAGATTCATATCTCCGCTCGATATTCAAGTAATCCACTCATCAGTTGGTAGCCAATGTGCAAACATTGAAGTGACTGTAAATCAGGGTGACAAATCATTATGCTCAGGCCTTTCTGACAGAAATGCACTTCGAGTTAGTCAATGACCAATATCTGTGAAGCCACCAATAGCTGGACCCACCAAAAGGTGGACAAAGATAACTCACTTTAAAAATGTAACAAATCAGTATCAATATAATAATGTGCTTTGATTATAAATACAGAATTTAAGTTCATATATGAAAGCAGTACTCTGTGGTGTACTTCTCTGAAAATGCACCAACTGCTCCAAATTAGTTCGTGTAGACACTTAAAAAAAAGCCAAGAAAAATCTCTCTTTCTGTAGCTGAACAATTAATTATTGAAGCTAGATTAGCTTTTGCCACTGATAGAAATATTGATCTAGGCCCGAATCGTCGGCATTCCTGCTCGGCCTGCTGTGTTCATCCAGCTCTGCACCTTGTTATCTCAGATTCTTCAGCATCTGCAGTTCCTGCTATCTCCTCTCCATGCCGTTGTGGCATTGCCTTGATTTTTACTCATATGTGCCAAGTATGTAACACTATAAGAGTATCATATAACCAAAGAGGAACAAGTGACAAGGTAATATACTGTCAGCTTCAGAAGTGGCATAAAGTTACATTTAGCTTTTCCAAGGATAAACATCTCTTTACACCATTGAACCACACACCTGGTCTGTCTGTGAAACAATAAGAAAAACATTCAGGAATTGTTTAAACAGGAAACACCACACATAAAAGCAGTCCTACACAATAGCATAGCTTTACAAAAATCTCCATATTCACTTCGACAAGGAATTGACTCCATTAAGTGAATAAAATTGATTGGATAATATGGCCATTTTATGCATGCTGCAGATTCCTTTGTATGCAGTTCTGATGAAGGGTCTGCACATGAAACCTGCTCTGATCACATATGCTGCCTGACCTACTGTCTAATTTCCAGTTTAGTGGTGTTTTTGATTCAGATTTCTAGAATCTACAGTTCCTTTTTCAAATCATTTTCCACAGTTGCTAAGCTAGGTGAGAATCAACTGAGTATTTTGTTCACTACTTAAAACAAAGAAATCCTCTCCTATTTACAGATACACATGGGAGAAATCACGTTGATTTTCATCAATCTTGCTGTTGTGGTATTTTCACAGATAAATTAGTATTCTAGAACCTGGTTTCTACACATGCCAAGTTTTGCCTGATATTCAATTAATTCCAAAACATTCACAGTATGCTCAAAGGCAAAATCTACTTTGATCTCAGTGTCCAATAAATAGATAACAATCATCTAGCTAATGACATACTAATATTTATGGAAAACATGGCGATAGTTGATTACACCGTGACACTGCTGGCTGGGATGGTGATATGTAAAATCTATAAATGGAATTATTCACGTCTACAAGAGAATGGAATCTGAATCGAAAACTTCAACATTTGCAAAATATGATTATCTGAAAATAGATTTACAAGATTATCCAAAATACTGTAGGAATTTTGTTTTTAAATATTTTGTAATATTCTGGAAAGAAGCAAATACGTGAACTTGTTTTCTACAAATGTTCCAGTGATATGGCCAATGCTGGCAAGGCCACCATTTTTTATCCAAGCTTAGTTGTCTTTGAGAAAATGTTGGTGACCTGACTCCATGTATATATACCACAATTGTTATTTGACTTTTCTTTAATGAGTTATCGAGTCATACAGTCATAGAGATACACAGCTCAGAAACAGACCCTTCGGTCCAATTTGTCCATAGACATCCTAAATTAATCTTGTCCCATTTGCCAGCATTTGGTGATATCCCTCTAAACCCTTCCTATTCATGTACCCATTCAGACGCCATTTAAATGTGGTAATCGTACTAGCCTCCACCACTTCCTCTGAAAGATCATTCCATACACATGTACCACCATCTAAGTGAAAAAGTTGCCCCTTAGATTCCTTTTAAATCTTTCCCCTCTGTCCTTAACCCTATGCTCTCTAGATTTGGACTCCCCAACACCAGAGAAAAGACCCTATTTACCTTATCCATGCCCCTCATGATTTTATAAACCTTTATAAAAGGTACTTCTTCAGCCTCTGGCACTCCAGGGAAAATCACCCCAGCCTATTCAGCTTCTCCCTATAGCTCAAACCCTCCAACCCTGGCAACATCTTTCTAAATCTTTGACAATGTCCTTCATATAGCAGAGAGACCAGAATTGCATGCAGTATTCCAAAAGTGGCCTAACCAATGTCTTGTACGGCCACAACATGACCTCCCCACTCCTATACTCACTGCACTGACCAATAAAGGCAAGCATACCAAACGCCTTCTTCGCTGTCCTATCTACCTGCCACTCGACTTTCAAGGAACTACGAACCTGCACTCCAAGGTCTCTTTGCTCAGCAACACTCCCCAGGACCTTCCCATTAACTGTATAAGTCCTGCCCCGATTTGCCTTTCCAAAATGCAGTACCTCACATTTATCTCAATTAAACTCCATCTGCCACTCCTCAGCCCATTGGCCCATCTGATCAAGATCCTTACCACCTTTCTTAAATAGTGGCACCACATTAGCCAACCTCCAGTCTCCCAGCACCTCACCTGTGGCTATTGATGATACAATTATCTCAGCAAGGGGCCCAGCAATCACTTCCCTCGCTTCCCATAGAGTTCTAAGTTACACCTGATCAGGTTCCGGTGATTTATCCACCTTTATGCATTTTAAGACGTCCGGCACCTCCTTCTCTGTAATATGGACATGTTTCAAGATATTGCTATTTATTTCCCCACATTCTCTATTTTCCGTATCCTTCTCCACAGTAAAAGATACTCGATGCAAAATACTCGTTTAGTACCTCCCCCATCTCCCGCAGTTCCACACATAGGCAGCCTTGCTGATCTTTAACAGGCCCCATTCTTTCCCTAGTTACCATTTTGTCCTTAACGTATTTGTAAAATCCATTTGGATTCTCCTAGACCTAAATGCTAAAGCTGTCTCATGTCCCCTTTCTGCCCTCCTGATTTCCCTCTTAAATATACTCTTACTGCCTTTATACTCTTCTAGGCATTTCCTTTATTCATTCATGGGATGAGGGTGTCGCTGGCTAGGTAGCATTTATTGCCCATCCCTAATTGCCCAGAGGGCTGTTAAGAATCAACCACATTGCTGTGGGTCTAGAGTCACCAGACCAGGCAAGGATGGCAGTTTCCTTCCCTAAAGGACATTAGTGAACTGGATGGGTTTTTCCCAACAATCAACAATGGATTCATGGTCATCATTAGACTCTTAATTTCAGATATTTATTGAATTCAAATTCCACCATCTGCCATTGCAGGATTCGAACCCAGGTCCCCAGAATATTATCTAGGTCTCTGGATTAACAGTCCAATGATGATGCCACTAGGCCATAGCCTTCCCTTGTTCACTGGATCCCTGCTGTCGTTACCTGACAAATGCTTCCTTCTTCTTCTTGACCTCAATTTCTCTCGTCATCCAGAATTCTCTACACCTACCAGATTTGCCCTTTGCCCTAACAGGATCATAATGCCTCTGGACACTTGTGATCTCATTTTTCCCATTTTCCAGCCGTCCCTTATCCGCAAACATCCGCCCCCAATCAACTTTCGACAGTTCTTGCCTAATACTGTGAAAATTGGCCTTCCTCCAATTTAGAACTATAACTTTTAGATCCGGTCTATCCTTTCCATCACTATTTTAAAACTGATAGAATTATGGTCACTGGCTCCAAAGTGCTCCCTGAGTGACACCTCAGTCACCCTCCCTGCTTTATTTCCCAAGAGTAGGTCAAATTTTGCACCTTTTCTAGTAGGTACATCCACATACTGAATCAGAAAATTTTGTTGTACACACATAACACTATGGCAGTCCCAGTCTATGTATGAAAATTTAAAATCCCCTACCATAACCACCCTATTATTCTGAGATCTCCTTACAAATTGGTTTCTCAATTTTCTGCTGACTATTTTGAGGGTCTATAGTACAAGCCCAATAAGGTGATCACCCCTTTCTTATTTCTTAGATGCACCCAAATAACTTCCCTGGACATATTCCCAGGAATATCCTCCCTAAATACAACTGTAATGTTATCCCTAATCAAATACACCACTCGCCCTCCTCTCTTGCCCCTCTTTTGATCCTTCCTATAGCATCTATGCCCTGGAACATTAAGTTGCCAGTCCCGTCCATCCCTGAGCCATATCTCTGTAATTGCTATGATCATGTTCCCAAACATTGATTCATTTGGGTCGATGGTTTGTTAGGCCATTCAGAAAGTAGTTTAGAATTAATCACTTTGCTATAGGTCAGAAGTCAGGCCTGATCAAGTAAAAATGTCAGATTGTGTACCTGAAAAACATTAATGAACCATATGGGTTTCATAGTTACCACTATGTAAACAAGATTTTCATTGTAGATTTATTAATTCATTAAATTTAAATTCCATCAACTGCCAAGGTAGAGCTGAACAATCCTTGGCACTTTAGTCTAAGCCCCTTGATCACTAAAATGTTTATATTACCGTTGCATTACTGCTGCAACAGTTTTGCTCCCACATTTATCTTCTGATGAAGGCACCTTACAATTATATACAAGACGATTCAAAAGAAGATTAGTGTGGCTGTATTTTAAATGTAAAAGATACAAATGGAATGTACATTATTACATGTAGTAGACAGTGCTTTGATTTCACACTGTCTCTCTAAGGAGTAATCCAATCAATCTCATTCCCTTGTTCTATCCCATAGGCCCAAGAGTTTATTTCCTTGAAGGGCCCAATTCATCTGTTTTCGAAATTATTGGTCATCTCTGCTACCAGAACCCCACAACCCCACCCTAGACAGCAAGTTCCAAGTCATTACCACTCATTGCAAAACAAAGTTCTTTCTCTCATCTCACCCAAAACTATAAATTTCCTAGAGTTTTCTAGTCTTTGTCCCAGCAACTAATGGAAATTTTTTTTTTTTTTTTTATTTCTGACTACCTTATTTGAACTAGTTATAATCTTGTACAGCTCCATCGAATCTCCCTTCAATCTTCTTTGATCGAAGGTGAAAAGCCTCAGGAAGACTGTTCAGTTCCTCAGTTGCAAATTAAATAATATCGGCCATTTAATTACTGTAATAATTCACAGTGCTCCATGACAATTGCAGAAAGAAAGGTTCTTCAAAGTTTTTGAGAAGAATGGTTCTTGTAATTACTGTATCATTTGACAAGCCTACATGAGCACTTAAAACAGTACTGAACATTGTTCATGTATATAATCTTACTCTGTATCATTTATCTAATGTATACATAGTGTTATGCAATGATAAGATGCAAAGCACAAGTCACAGCATGTGGTCCTTCCCCCTAATCTGTCAGTTTAAGGACAAGTGGTGGCAAGTAGTGAAAACATCACTCGTCTGGAATTCCAGAGGCCCAGGCTAATCCTGTGGGAAGATGGCACAAACAGAAATAGATGGAAAAACTCTGCAGGTCTGGCAGCATCTATGGAGGGAAAGCAGAGTTAATGTTTCAGGTCCAGTGACCCTTTTTCAGATCTGATGCTGCCTGACCCGAGTTCTTTCTAGCAATTTCTGTTTGATTTCCAGCATCTACAATTCTTTGTTTTCTTTCCCGTCTGGGAACAGAGCTTCAAATCCAACCATTTCAGTTGGTGGAATGGGTTAATCTCAGTCTCAGTAATAGCAACAATCATTGTTTGTTGTAAAAACCCATCTGTCCTGTAATTGGCCTTTAGGGAAGGAAATCTGCCATCCTTTTCTGTTCTGACTTGTATGCGATTCCAGACCCATTTGTGGTTGACACTTAACTACCCTCTGAATTAACTATTAACTATGGGCAAAATAGAGTGTCCTGTCAGAGATATCCACATTCAATGAACTAATTTTTGTTGAATGTTTGTGCACAGTTTATAGCCTGTAGTACTGACTAACGTTCTTTACCCCTTCCTCCACAATTAACTATATTGATAGTACAATTGAGGTTTATAAAATTATATTGTTTTGGGACTGCACCTTTGGGGTAAATGGTTGTGACCTGGTCTGCAGTCTGCCACTAAGCCTGGGTGATTTGATTGTTAATTTAAAAAATCTAAGGCCTCCTTTCATCTATATGGAGGTGGCTGTAATGTATAATAGCAAAAAATGGCAGCAGATTCTAAGTTTATCATGAGTAAACACAGAATCTTCCTAAAGTCCCAGAAAGTTGTTACTGGTAGCAGATTATAATCAGTTGTGATGTAGATTATTTAATTCCATGGAAGAATGGGAGTTGAAATCAATGGCAGTTAATTAACCTTGTATCTGGGTAAAAAAAAGTGCTACTTTGTTTCACATTGCCAATGGGGAAAGATCAGTGGAAGCATTTTTGAGATCAGATTCCAGGCTTCCCTACAATTCAAAGATTATCAGAGACAGAAAACAGAGATTCTGCATGGTCAGCACATACAGAAGGCAGCTCCATTTTGCGATGTACCATAACCAGAAGAGGGGTGGGATAGTCTCTAGTCAATGAGATGGACTTGCAGTCTTCTATAAAGTGGTGGAGATTTATGCTGGCAGGATAAGGGAGAAGTACAGTCAATGAATCTGACCTCACCTGCTGGTAGTGGAAGGGACAGGCCTGGAAATGGTTACCTGAATTCACTGTAGTGAAGTAAGGATGTGACAACCCATTGGAAACTGACAGCAACTTTGGACTCTTTGCTTTATGGACTGTGATACCTTGGTGTGGGAGATGCATGATAAAAGGGGAATGTTCACTTCTGTAGTTTAAAGTACAAAGCTACAAAAAGAAGTGCATAGTTTTAGAATTTTGTGGTCATTTCTTAGAGTAAAATGTTTAAAATATTACATTTTCTCAGCTAATAATGTTTAAATCTCTTTAATATTAGTTTCTATGGAGATTGTTACAATGATTTGACAGCATAACAAAATTAGTGTGGAAACAGCATATAGATGGCACCTTTCTGATATTGCTCAGTTACTATACAGAAAATGTCTTCAAAAATCAATCACATTAGGCATTATTTTTGTCATGTAAGCCGCTTAGCTACAAAAAGCATTTAACGGTAGGGCAGCTTTCACATTTAAATATTTTGTATAAACCAAGGAGATTCGTAATAGTTACACATTGTGCATTGCATACAGTGGATGAGTTTTATTGTTCAGCATAAATGTGTGCTTATGAAAACTGGTTTTGAGAGAACATCTTTTCAATGACATTTTATTCAATTAATGTCGGTCAGAGTAACCAAATACTGCAAAGGTACTTAATTTGTCTGCAATGTCCTTTGAAAAAAATGCACAGAATAAAAATGTTATCAATAAAAAAAAGTTCAAAACAATACCTTGGGTGACCTTGAATTTAAAATACTGTCAAACTTGCACTGATTTTCTTTTAGATTTTAAACATTTATTATTTTCTCTTCAGTGTTTCACAAAAACAATAAATTACATTAAACTGTCAGAAATATTGCCTGCACGTCTTCAGGGACAACCAGCTAATTTTAGGAAAATTGCATGACTCCCAGAATCTGTATATTATAACCAACTTAAATCTGCTAGGAAACCCTATCAGAAGGCATTTTATTAAATTACAATGTGGAAAACAATTTCAGATAACAAAATAAGTCACTTGGAGACATTCACACTCTGTTCTATGGCATCTTAATTTAAATTGGTTCAGAGTTTGATTCATTCACTACTATTTTAATCTTCTGCAGCCCATTTGTATCCACATGTCTAGATAGTCTGGGAGCATTAGACAGTGTGAGTTGCACTGCCATTTCTGTTGTCACTAACACTTCCTTTAGACTTGAGTATATGATGTTGGGCAATATTAGTTTGCCTACTTATTCTTTGCCCTGTACACAATGCACAATCGTCTACAGCTTGACAACTCCAACCTTGACCAGATGAAATAGACCCCATACCATTACTCCTCAGCAAGAGTCGAATGGGAAGCTTCACCATCTGCCTAGATTTAAAGTGAAGACAGAAAATACAGATCACACATCTGTTCCAAACTGATGATAACACATTAGTGACCCACACAAACTCGGCTAGAAGGATTAGTGTGTTGTCTCTCCTTGGCCTGTAAATTTTTATTGTAGCAAATTGCATTCAGGTAAACTCAATCCATATCTGTAGCAAAGGCAAGAAGCCAAGTTCGTAGAGGAGAAAAAGAGCAAACAAAGTGGGTCAAGCAGTTAGCTTTGTTTCACTCTGTTGATAGTTTATATGCACACTGCCTTTCATATTATGTCAGGGAGGATGAAAGAATCCTGCTTGTGTCTGTTGTTTTCATATACTGCATCAGGAGCATTTTATACATTCATCATTGGATGTCAGCATCGCTGGCTGGGCAACATTTATTGCCCATCTCCAGTATGCCATGAGAAGGTGGTGGTGGTGAACTGTCTTCCTATACTGCTCACTCTCCAGAACTTATCAACAATAAAAAGGAAGCATAGTCAGAAAAAAGATTAACCCAAAGGCAGACTATAAAAACTACCTGTTTAACCTAATGGAGGTAAGATTTTCTTTAAATATAATGCTACAAACTGCTTGCTAAGTGATCTTGTAATTATTTTACTATGAAATCCTAAGAATGAAGGAGAGAGGCTTTACCACAGACTAACATTTAAGAAGGTTCCTAAAACAAGCCCCTAATATATTTCAGACCTGGCACGTATGCTACTGATCACCCAAGCTAATACTGCCTGCTGGTTGCCATTTGCACCCAATCCAATTTTGGGAATATTTCCCTTCATTTTACTCTTGATAATAGAAGTTAATGAGGTTGATGTTCCTAGCACAAGTGGGCAGAGTTGCCCTAACCCTCTGAGCTCAATTTCATCAATCTCAGGACAGCTGGCTTGGTGAAAGCGCAAGTGCCCAGAGGTAGCCTGCCAACTCCAGGCCATTATGACTTCTGAGTAGTGACCCCAGCACTGGGATAGTCAGAGCAGCAACAGCTTAGGCTGGTTTTGTATATGGAATGGCTCAGAGTCGCATTTTAAAATGGACCTAGCACCCGATTAACTACATCAGCCCAGTTACCAAGTGGTAAGCCTATTGAACATTGATAGCAGGAATGGATTGGTGAATAATGGGCCCAGTACAGTAGGATACTAATGCCTGGTTTCTGCTGAGTGGACAATCTTAAAAATTCAGATAATGGTGTTACATTGTGTCAGGCAAGCATCCTCCATTCCCCTTCCTCATCCCATTCAGTGAATATCTGCATAATCAGAGACTCCTTACGGTGCGGAAAGAGGTCATTCGGCCCATCGAGTCGGGATGGACACTCGAAACATTATCCCTCTCAGACATAGGCCCCCATCCTTCACTTTAACCCCATATTTCTCATGGTTAATTCCCCCAGCCTGCACATCCCTGGACACTATGGGTAATTCAGCATGGCCAATCACCTAACCTGCATATCTTTGGACTATGGGAAGAAACCGGAGCACCCTGAGGAAACCCACACAGACACAGGGAGAATGTGCAAACTCCACACAGACGGACAGTCACGCAAGGCCAGAACCAAACCCAGGTCCCTGGCGCTGAGAGACAGCACAGCCAACCACCCACGTTCTCTACTTCCTTCTTGCCCATATGTTTATCTAGCTTCCCTTCCAATGCAGCCAGATTAACTGCCTCAACCACTCCTCATCGTAGCAAGTTCCACATTTTGATCTCCCTCCGTTTCTTCTGAATTCCCAAGGATTGCTTGGTGAATATATTCTATTGATGAACTCTAATTTTGCTCTTGCCTCCAAGTGGAAACACACTCTCACTCCCTCCTCAGTGTCATAAAGCTTTTCAGAAACATAAAGCCCTTTATCTAACTTAAACACCTCTGCAATGAAGTTTAAAAATCTACCCATCTGACCTCTCCAATCATTTCAGATGGAAAGTTGACTATTATTTGTTCCACTGAAATCGATATATTAGCTTCTAAGAAATGAACAGCTGATCTGTTGATATTAACCTTCCATCACTGGCAACTATACAATTCTTCTAAGAGATGGCCCTTACATATTGCAGGACTCCATCAGTAAAGTTGGGGACTGCAAAGTTGTGCTCAATTATATGCTAGATGCTCTGGAATGGGACTTGAACTCATGATCTTCTAAAACCGGTTGCAAGGGTGCAAGACCAGAGAATTTTACTGCAGACTGGAAATCACTCTGCCTACTGACAATGTACGCCGCAGCAATTATTTTAGAATGTCAGCCAAGATTATCCTAAACCAGATTGCCTCACTTCTTGCCTCTAGCATGCCAGATCAGCACCTGATTCCTGAGTAAGGAGAAACAGAGCTCGCAGCTCGAAGGAAAGCTATTTGATCCACACTAGCTCTTCAACTGGGGTTGGTCACATTAAATGTTATATGTAGTATCCATAGAAAATTCAGATTTGTGTATCAAACAGGGAACGATTCCTGCCAGCAATCCAGTCTGAAAAGTACTCCCATTACTGAGCTTAAAATGTACATTCATCTAAATTGCTTCACCTTTTTTGATAAAATATTTTAAAAAACTAGTTTTCAACAAATATCCATTTGACTGTAACTAGTTATCAGCTCAAAATACAAGGCTCAATTTCTCACTTATTTGACTGGAAACAACGCATCACACTCCAGTGAAACCTAACAAGGTTACAACCAACAAAGTTAAAGGAGCAATGTCTGGAGTAGAGTGCTGACAAGGTTAATTTCTGGCAGCTATACTGATGTAATTTGAATACCACCATTAATAGAGGCAGTTCAATCAAGTTTCATCTGCATTAATGATGGATTCAGATTAAGAAGCACTGAGTCTATTAAAAGTCTTAAATGAATGTATCTTATCACCTTAGTGTTTGCCCCAAATTCCAGCAATGAAATTCAGGAATTATCAATTAGAACTATCCCTTCATCCAATTGTCAATCATTAATTATTATTTGATTCCAACGATAACCAAGTGCACAACTGCAAAATTTGTAGAACTGTTTTGCAGCAAATAGTGAACAAGCTTAATGTTGAATTGATTGATTACAAGCACTGCATTGTTGTTGTTCTCAGTGGAAGAAATGACCTTGTCCAGGTGTGTTCAATGCTTGTATAATGCCAACATTAGTGACGAATGATTAGATTCGTGAGGGTAACCAAAGGATTCAAAATGCTGGTTTAAGTTACCACAGTGGTATTTCGTACTTCATGTAGACTTTGTTGAACTTGAAAAGTCAAAGCTCTGTCATTGTGCGTGCTGTTTACTTTTAGTAAACTGCAAGAACCATTCTGGGCAGCATTACCTATACAAGATTACTAAATGCTAAGCTCAATAATTAACTACCTTTGCTCAGCATTTAATCGGCCCTTGACAATTTCCCTTTAAATCCCTGATTTGTAAAAGGTCTGGGTGTTCTTTTAGTTGGAAACAGGTCTTTACGTGAATACTGAGCTAATGATACACGACTGTTCAAGTTTTATAAGTGTTTTTAGTTAACCTGTTTGGATATGTTATGACACACCTCCAAGCAGGTGGGACATGAACTGGTTCCCTCTGCTGTAGAGATAGAGGTGCTACCATCAACACCATGACGCCCTGAAACAGTGCGTAAGCACCACTAAAGATTCAAACTGAAAAATGTTGTGTTTGCTATACACGTGCTTCAGCCAAATAAGCTATGGTGCCATGTAAGCATTTGGCAATGTATTTGTTTGGCTTTAGCTTGCAATTCTGCTCCCAAATACTGATTACATAATTTGGATTAAACAAAGATCTATGGATGCTGGAAATCTGAAACAAACAAAAACAAATTGCTGGGGAAGCTCAGCAGGTCTGGTGGCATCTGGGATAGAAGAGAGCTAACATTTTAAGTCCTAAGGCCCTCCTTCAGAACACGTGCTGACAGACCTGCTGAGTTTCACCAGCAATTTCTGTTTTTGTTAGTTACAGGTTTTAAATTTATCTTGAGTTGATTAAGCAGAGATATCTACAGTAAGTATAGATTAACAGTAGGTTCCAGGGACTGAAAAGGCATGATACATCGATGTCTTTGCTGCTTCCTGCTCTTATCCAGAATTGTAAAAGTTCATCATCATTCATCCCAGACTCTTCCCTGGTTTGATTTCTATTTCCATCTCTGAGGATGGGCTGTCTACAAATACCTATCCTGACTTCCCACAATTACGTCAACTACACCTCCTCGTAGCCTGTTTCCTTCAGGATTCCATTCCATTCTCCCAGTTTCTCCATCTCTGTCAAATCTGATGTTACCACCTTCTACCTGGCAACATGACCTCCTTTTTTTCAATCAAGGAATTCCACTGCCCCCACGCCACCAGCATTGTGGTTGACAGGGTCCACAACAGTTCTAACGAATCTCCTGCATTTCTGCCCTCACCCATTCCCCTTCTTCACAGAAGGACAAGTGTTTCCCATTGTCCTTACTTCCCACCCCACTAGTCTCCGCAGTCAAAACAATCATCCTCCACCATTTACATCACCTCCAGCAGAATGCCACCAAACATATCTTCCCATCCCCTCCACTGTCAGCATTCCTCAGTGACTGTTTATTCAGTGACACACTGGTCCACTTCTCTATCATTCCTGACACTTCCTCACTCCCCTGCGGCACCTTGCTATGCAATTGCAGAAGGTACAACACTTGCCCATTCATTTCCTCCATCCTCACTGTCCAAGGCTCCAAATACACCTTCCAGATGAAGCAATGTTTCACTTGAACATCTTTCAATCCAGCTTAATTCAGTCACTGCTCCCAATGCAGTCTCCTTTATATTGGTAAAACCAAATGCAGACTGGATGACTGTTTTGCAGAACAAGGTGCAGGGCTGGATGAACACAGCAGGCCAAGCAGCATCATAGGAGCAGAGAGGCTGACGTTTCGGGCCTAGACCCTTCATCAGAAAAGGGGGAGGGGAAGGGGGTTTTGAAATAAATAGGGAGAGAGTGGGAGGCGGATAGAAGAGGGATAGAGGAGAGGATAGGTGGAGAGGAAACAAACAGGTCGAAGAGGCGGGGATGGGGCCAGGAAAGGTGAGTGTAGGTAGGGAGTTAGGAAGGGGATAGGTCAGTCCAGGGAGGACGGACAGGTCAAGGGGGCGGGATGAGGTTGGTCGGTAGGAGATGGAGGTGCGGCTTGGGGTGGGAGGAGGGGATAGGTGGGAGGAAGAACAGGTTAGGGAGGCAGGGACGAGTTGGACTGGTTTTGGGATGCGGTGGGGGGAGGGGAGATTTTGAAACTTGTGAAATCCACATTGATACCATTGGGCTGCAGGGTTCCCAAGCGGAATATGAGTTGCTGTTCCTGCAACCTTCGGGTGGCATCGTTGTGGCACTGCAGGAGGCCCAGGATGGACATGTCGTCTGAGGAATGGGAGGGGGAGTTGAAATGGTTCGCGACTGGGAGGTGCAGTTGTTTGTTGCGAACCGAGCGTAAGTGTTCTGCAAAGCGGTCCCCGAGTCTCCGCTTGGTTTCCCCGATGTAGAGGAAGCCACACCGGGTACAGCGGATGCAGTATACCACATTGGCAGATGTGCAGGTGAACATCTGCTTGATGTGGAAAGTCTTCTTGGGGCCTGGGATGGGGGTGAGGGAGGAGGTATGGGGGCAGGTGTAGCACTTCCTGCGGTTGCAGGGAAAAGTGCCGGGTGTGGTGGAGCTGGAGGGGAGTGTGGAGCAGACAAGGGAGTCACGGAGAGAGTTGTCCCTCCGGAAAGCAGATAAAGGTGGGGAGGGAAAGATGTCTTTGGTGGTGGGGTCGGATTGCAGATGGCACCTTGTTTCACTCATCAGGATGACCCTGACCTACCAATTGTTTGCCATTTCAATAAACCATCTTGCCATCATTTTAATACCTCTGTCTTGGGTTCTGTTGTGATGTTCCAATTTACACAAGCTCAAGGAATAAAACTTCATTTTCCGCTCAGACACTTTACAACCTTGAGATCTCAATATTGAATTCCATCAGTTTAGAAACAGACCATACAATATTTGTTTTCCATTTGTCTTACATCCTATCCCCCACAGCTGTGGTGTGTTTGTGTCTTTACTTTGTTCTCAGTAAACAGGCCCCATTCTCTCCTTTTCATACCTTAATTCACACTCATTTTGCACCTCTTCTTCTCTATTGCCACTATTAACAACTCCCGTGTCTTTTGCACTGGGTCTCTGTACCATCTGCCCTCTTGCTCCTGCTCCACCCATCAAAAGTATAGGAAGCAAAATTCCAGACACCTTTCAGTTCTGACGAGTCATACTACATTCGAAACATTAACTCGGTTTCTCACTCCACAGATGCTGCCAGACCTGGTGAGTTTCTCCAGCATCATGTGTATTTGTGACTGAGAAGGCACAGAGGTTCTGGGGGTACAGCATTGGAGGTCCTGCTGGAGGAGGCACGTTCTATACATGTCAGGAAAACCAGCATACCTCTTCCTTCCCTCACCCCTCCAGCAAATGTTATCACTCTCCTGGTCTCACGTCCTTCTGCAAAACTAGGGGAGATCAATAACAAGATATCCATGACCAAATATCCTTTTCTTCCAGTGAAGCCCAACGCAAGCTGGAGGAACAGCAACTCATTTTCCGCTTGGGGATCCTGCAGCCCTCCGGACTCCATACGGAGTTCAATAATTTTAGGGCCTAAACTCGCCCATGTCCCAGCCTCCCACCCCACACACCAGACCTTGTTACCACATAGTGACTAAAACAGGGGGCTAACAGTCCCCATTAACAACTATTCACCCTCCTAGCCTGATCATTAGCAACTCCTTTGTCTGTCCAACTGTCTTTCTCTCTCTTTGGACTCTATACTATCGTTTACTCCCTGCCCTACCGACCTCCCTATTTTCTGCATATAAACTGACACTTTCCCAGCCACCATCAGTTCTGAGGAAGAGTCACCAGACCGAAACGTTAACTCTGTTTTCTCCTTCACAGATGCTGCCAGACCTGCTGGGCTTTTCCAGCAACTTTGTTTTTGTTCCCTTTCTCTCAGTGTCCAGTAGCACAGCATTTAACCTTTAGATTAAATCCTCAAATAATTTCCAGAATATCAAAACTTCTTCAGTGTTATTAATGTTCAAAGTGTCCTGGAAAATCTCCTGATCTGTTTCATCTTTTGGCTTCTGGCAGGGCCACCAAGTTCCAACTACTGTTACTGTTCTGTGGAAAGATCACTGGACCCAAAACGTTAACTCTGATATTTTTCTTCACAGATGCTGCCAGACCTGCTGAGCTTTTCCAGCAACTTCTGTTTTTGTTCCTGTTACAACATTGTTCCAAACATGGACGATAGAGGTGAATATCAGAGACACAATGAGTGACTGTGCTTGGTATCAAAGCAGCATTTGATGGAGTGTGGCATCAAGGAGCCTTAGCAAAATGTAAATAAAATCAGAATCATTGGGAAAGCTCCGCTCGTTGACACTATGCCCGGCACAAAAGGAAGATGGTGGTGGTTGTTGGAAATCAATAGCCTCAGATTCAGGCCATCACTGTAGGAGTTCCTCAAGATAATATCCAAGGTCCAAACAAGCTGCTTCAAAAGATCTTTCCTCCATTAAGAAAGGTCAGGTCTGGATATCTTTGATTTCTTTGCAGTGTTCAGTTTTATCTGCAATTCCTCAGATACTGAAGCAGTCTGTTCTCATGATTCAAGGCCTAATCTGTATGCAGACTTGGGCTTCTATGTAACAACTGCACCACACAAGTGTCAGGTAGCAGCCTCTTCTAACAAGAGAGCAGATAAACATCTCCCTTTGACATTCAATGAAATAATGATGTTAAATCCCCTATTGATATTCCGGGGCAGGGGAACGATCATTGAGCAGAAATTGAACTGGATCTATAAATACTGTGGCCAGTAAAAGGCTGGGAATTTGGCAGCAAGAAACTTAGCTCCTGAACTACAAATGTCTGTCCAGCATCTGCAAGGTACAAAACAGGATTGTGATGTATCGCTCTCCAATTTCCTGGATGGGTGCAGCTGCTACACTCGAGAAGCTAAATATCACCCATTACAAATGAGCCAGCTTGATTGGCACCCCACTTTCAACACTCACTCTCTTCTTCATGGTACACTGTGGCAGAGTATAGCAGCTACAAGACGCACTTACCAAGACTCCTTTGGTGCACCTTCCAAAAACCTATCAGTTAGAGGAATAAAGGCTGCAAGTTCATGGGAAAATCACCACTTACAAGTGCCTCTGCAAGCCACATACCAACCAGACATGAAACTATATCACTGGGCCAATATCATCTAAACTCCTTTTAATGACATTGTGAAAAATCGCTACACCAAATGAACTGCAATGGTTCAAGGTGGTAGCTCACCGCAGCTTGCTCAAGGGTAATTAGAAATGGGCAATACATGTTGGCCAGGATGATTATTCCCCAAGAATGAATAAAAGCAAGTCCTCTTCAAAAACTCCAGCAGTGAGATGACCATTGATAGGTGATACAAGTAGCATTGTTGAATAATCCTGAAGTCCTCTGTTCAGTGCCAAACAGCTCATCAATAGGTTAAGAGAACACAATAGGGACAAGTGCTTGCTGCCAAAATATCTTGCAGATTCTTTAATAAACCCTAGGAGGAAATTTACACATCAATTAGCCTCTTAACGAGCCTCTGGGCATTTACTCCAGTGCAAGCTGGTGTAATGCACTAAGCACAGGAAAACCTGGCTTTTTAACTCAATGCTCTAACTTGGTCACCTTGGAAGCTACTGAGCTCCCAAATTACCCAGAGGGAATAAAAGGCATGCTCCTTTTGTGTCTGAAAGCAGATTAACATATTGAAAGTATCAAGAAGCAGAAACGAGGTTTGGAACCGTAATGCTATAGATTAGATTTAAAAGGATAATGATGCACAAATTTGCAATATGTATGCCAAGTATCATTGCTGATCACATCACTCATACTTGAACAGCGATAAGAGCACAAGACTGCTCTCACCTTTACCATTACCACACTGTCTCTTCCCTCTCTGAAGGAATGAGGAAGGTCTCTTTAAAGCTGCTTTTTTCTTCTCACCATCTCTTGAATAGTGGCATGCAGTGACCTCAAAGGCAGATTAATATAAAACCAGAGATAACAAGGTGTAGAGCTGGATGAACACAGCAGGTCAAGCAGCAGAGGAGCAGGAGCAGAAAATATAAAACCAATCTACTCCACGACCCGTTGATAGTTTTCAGAAGAGGTTTATGAATGAGATTATGTAAAATTTTTAATCAGTATATACATACAAAATCAGATTAAAAGGATAAAACCACCAAGAAATTGTATTATACTAGTCACTTGCAATTAGATTTCAAATTTCCATCACACTTTTCTATGTAGAAAATCTAACAAAATGATTCATACAACCAGTCCATTGGGCCACACTCAGACGTCATACTTATTCAGCACATCTTCAGAGTTTCAGTAACTAATTCCACTTTCAGACTTTTCCAATCCTTATTACGAGAAGTGAATAACTGAATAAATGATGATAGACAATAATGCAGAACCCAGAAAGACATGGACTTCAGTACAATAGCATCAACACTCACACACTGAAACTCACGTTACATTATAGTCAGCAGAGTGTGGAGAAGTGCAAGTAATTTACAGGTAAGTATATAGTTTATTGATTTTTGTTTAATGGCTCATGCAACTATTTAGTCTTCTGAGGTGTGCTTTACCATGGTTAGAGTTTGTGTTTGCTTTACAGGCAAATAACGTTAAAGCTAAAAATGACCTAACTTGTTAGTTAGTAAGTAACCTGCAAAACAGTTAAACATTTGAAGGAAAACAATCACAAAACAATGGAGGAATGAGTAGGGGGGAGTTGGGATTAACTTGACTAGCTCTACCAAAGTGTTCAAGTTGTTGAGCTTGAGGGACAGCAGGAATCATTGCTGCACAGGCCAGCTGGGAGTTTCATGGACAGCATGTTTCAAGAGGTAGTCACCCAACAGCTACAGAAAATTCACAATTTAAGAGAACGTGTGGACCACCAGGCAAACTAGGAGCAAAAGGCAGATAGTGTAGAATGCCTCAGGATTGAGATATTCAATCTTGAGCTGAATACCAGTGAGGATGATGATTACAACCAGAAGCAAATCCAAGGTACTGTCAGAGGCATAGGTGAACAATGTGGAGAGGGCACAAGCAAAAGGGTAAATAGATGTTTCTGCAAACCACAAACTTGAATCTCAAATGGTGTGCTGTCCTTCACTAGGAAATCATCATTGCAGATTGAAAGGGTAATAGCCAACGGTTGACTTACAGTGTGGAACTAAAAGAACTGTGTTTAGAGAAATGCAATTGTACCTTTAGTGTATGGGCTGGCTTGCTATAATCTTGTGATCTTTGTGTAAACTGTGGCAGCCATTAAACATGTAAAGTTCATCAGAATGGAGCAGCAATGGGGTCTGGCAATATTCTGGCAATAGTACTGAACACATGTGCTCTAAAGTGTTCCCTGTCTCTAGCCAAACTGTTCCAATACAGCTACAACCTGAAAGTGCAGAAAGTTGCCCATATATGTTCCGTACACAAGAAACAAGACAAATCCAACCCAGCCATTTACCACCCCATCAATCTATTCTCGATTCCCAGTAAAGTAATGAAAGGAATCATCTACAGTGCTATCAAGCAGCTCCTGCTAAGCAATAACCTGATCACATTCTAACAGCTTTGGTCTGTTATCTGTGACATACAATGAAGAAATTAGGGAATAAATGTATACATTAGAAATAAATGGATTAGTTAAGAAAGAACTGAGGAATCAATAGGGATACTATCTTCTCAAAGAGTGGACTGTTGTAAATTAGATTCCCTTTACAGCTGATTTTTTTCAAGTGTTTCATATTTTGTATTGTCTGTGTAGCCTAAGTGTTATAGCAGTAACTAGCATTTGACAAATATAGGTAGATCTCTAGTTAACAAAAACAATGGAAAGGTTATAAGGATCACAAAAGGTCCTGATTCATGTTAAAGATTTACCACGTGCCACACTACCCCATTATAAATGCAATATTTAAAAAAGAACAGTTTTAATTTTAGACAGAATGAAAACCAACCTTCAAATGGAGATGGGCAAGGAGACAATGATCATTTTGGTATCATGAGTAGCTGACAATGGTTATTGGCCAAGTGGGTTGAGACAGGTGATTGACACAGCATAAATGGCTAGCCCCCAAAGTAAGATATATCAACAGAGATAGGTGGGGTGAGATGGTTATGAGTGAGAGGATCCAGGAAAACAAGCTACCAACTTCTGGAGAGAAGACCGAGTTCCCCTCTGTAAGCTCCAGGGAAGAACAAAGACAACAAAGAGACCACATCAAAATCACTGCCCCTACTCTTTCATTCTACAGAACAGCTACAGGATCAATGAGACATTCTTACCTGTCAGCCAGTCATCTACATTCTTTGCTGAATTAACTGATATATCGTATCTAACCACTGCTTCTTAACAAATCCAATAAACTATCAAACAATTGCTACAAGGCATTGACTGCCTATATTTGGTAATTGTGATCATAAGCCCCTCAAAATTAATAATGAGCTTTGCAAGGTACAAGTGCAGATTGAAGTATGAGGTTATGATAGTAATGATATAATGGGAGATGTCACTTAAACATGGGTGAGAATGATGCTTAAACATTCTGGGCAAGAATGTATTCAGGAGGGATATAGAAGCCAGGAGGTGGGAAGGGAAACAGTGATGTTGACAGCATTAAACAAGAATACTATTACAGTTCCACAGGTGGATTATATATTCGAGTTCAAAGACTTAATCTATTTAATTAGAGAAAATGAGCTGTTATATTGCCCTATGTTTGCTGTAGACTTCCAAATAGTGAGACAGAGATAGGGTTGAAAATCTGTAGGTAAATATCAGAGAAATGTAACAAGAATACAGAACTTCAATTACCTACAGAGTAGGAACAGAATGTAAAATGAAAAAAAAAGTGAAGAATTCCAACATTATACACAGGAGAAGTTTCTCAAAATCAACATGTCTGTAGCCTTACAAGAATGACTCATTGGTGGATCTCATTCTGGGGAATGGAGTAGGGGAAGCGAAGTCTGTTTCAGTTGGAAACATTCAACAATACGTTTAAAGTAGATACGGAAAAGGGACAAAGAAAATCACTGGTGAAAATACCCAACTGGAAGACAGCCAGTCTCAGTGATCTGAGAAGGCATCTATCTCATCTGCGTTGCAAACAAAGTTTGGAAGGTGCCACTTCCTTTTGTTGTTTCAGAGGCACTGGGTCATAACAAAGCAGACATACACTCTTTGTACCATCTAGTGGTTGAAGTTGACTGATCTACTGTCACTTGCATTTTACAGTGAATAACACAGTAAAACACAGTGAAAAGCTTCAACTGTCACCACAATCCGGCGCCATTTTGAATAGTTAAAGAATAAAAAAAATGTAACTGAAAGAGATCCATGAGTCACAAGCCCTGAGCCAGCTCACCAGGGACACATGTGCTGTATCCCCTCCTCCACCATCTCACAGTCTGCGCTGCACCCACAAACATTGGAGTCGTCACTCTTCAGGTGCCATCTCTATGCCGCTGGGCCCACCTCACCAACACCACCACTGATGCCGGGTCCCATGTTGAACCCATTCTCGCTCCGCAACCAGGAGTCCCCGGCTCTGCCTATATTTGGCAATTGTGATCATGAGCCTCTCAAAATTCATAATAAACTTTGCAAGGTACAAGTGCAGATTGAAATGTGAAGTTATGATAGTAATGATATAATGGGTGGCGTTACTTAAACATGGATGAGAATAATGCTTAAACATTCTGGGCAAGAATGTATTCAAGAGGGATATAGAAGGCCAACTCGACAACGCAAGGAGTACCCGCTCTGGACATACCACGCTGCTGGCACTTCAGCCACCATCTCGCCAATGCCTGGAGTTCCCACTCTGGTCCTACTGCAACCAGGAGTCCACGGCACTGTAGCCAGGCCAGGCTGCTGTCTCACCCAGAGGCCCACTCCAGCTGCACTCCTCAGAGATTTCACCTTGTCAGCGCCGCCATCTTGATAAATCCACCACTGTAGCCTCCAATCGCTGGAGGAGCTTGGCCACCACTGGTCCTGAACGCTGGGAGGGCCATGCCAATGCTGCCGATTAACCCTCCGCAAACGGCTCCAAAGAAAAGAAAAATGAAAGAGAAAAGGAAAAAGAGCAGAAGGAAACGAAAACAGAAGAAAGCAGATAGGAGTGGATGAGATACGTGTCCAAAGCAAGAACTCACTGCATGACAAAGAATACAGATCTTAAAACCAAACAGAAAAAAGGCCTGGCAAATGTCTGTCCTAGAATACAGTTGAAAAATCAGGTGAGATACATAGAGTGTAGGGAGAAAGTAAAAAAGGAAAGAAGGAGATCAAAAGAATGTAAGAAATGATGTTTGGTTAACATATAAGAGAGAGCAAATACATCTTATAACTAAAGGAATGGTGAGGCTGACCAAAGACAAATATGTTCTGGTGGAGGCAGAAAGCATGACAGAAGTGCTGAAACAAGTACTTTGGTGTCCACAATAAAGTCAGGATGAAGACTCTGTGGCAGGAAACCATTTTCTTTTAGGGAAGGATGGTAGTGTCATTGGATAGGATGAAATTAGATAGAAAGAAAGCTTGATAAAGACTGTGAAGTAGTTGTTTAATATGGTTTTCCAAAGGCCATTTTATATAAAGTACCAAATCACAGGCTTGATCAGAAAATGAAAGAACATGGGATTGTGGGGACAGGCAATTTGCATACATAACTGGCTGAGTGATAGCAAACAAAGTAGTGATGAACATATATTTTTCAGACTGGAGATTCCCCCAAGTGAGAAATCCCCCAAGAATCAATGTTAGGACCACAGTTTTTTATATACTGTGTGTATATAAAGTGCAATTTAGAAATGTGCATATGCTACAACACTTAGCAACATAGCAGGATATTATTAGACTTCAGGAACACAAAATTATGAAATGGTAGCTATGCAGCAAATGGGATTTAATGTGGAATATTGCGAAGTGATGCACATTGGGTGACCCAAATGGATAGCTGTTTGGGTACTATCCTGGAGGAATTACAAGAACAGAAAGAACATGGCAGCACAGATACAAATCTTTGAATGTGGCAAGGCACATTGACAAGGCAATTACTGAAGTATTTGGAACACAGCATTTTCAATAGGGCAGCTAAATACAAAACAAAGAAGCTAATGATGAGTGCAGGAGGGCATGCCATGAGCTGCACTAGGCATACCTAAAACTAAGGTGTTGGCCTGGTAAAGCTACATGCCAAACAGCATAAGCAGTAAGTGATGGACACAATTAAGTGATCCCACAATCAACACATCAGATCTGAGCTCTGCAGTCTGTCACACCCAGTCATGGGGTGGTGAAGAATCAAACAACTCACTGGAGTAGGAAGCTCCACAAATATCCCCATCCTCAATGATGTAAGAGACAAGCACATCAGCGCAAAAGACAAGGTAGAAGCATTCGCAACAATCTTCAGCCAGATGTGCCGAGCGGATAATCTATCTCGGTTTCCTCCACAGATCCCCAGCATCACACATGCCAGTGGTGAACCAATTCAATTCACTCCATGTAACGTCAAGAAACAATTGGAGGCAATGGGTACTGCAAAGGCTATGGGACCTGACAACATTCCGGCGATAGTAATGAACTGGCACCTAGCCGACAATGTGATAAAAAAAGTAGGTTAAATCCAATCCAGCCAATTACTGCCATGCCAGTCTCATCCTGATCATCAGCAAAGTGATGGAAGGTGTCAGCAACAGTGCTATCAAACAGCACGTGTCCAGCAAGGCCAGGTTGTGTTCCACCTGCACCACTCAACTCCTGACCTCATTACAGCCTTGGTTGAAACATGGACAAAAGAGCTGAATTCCAGAGGTCAGGTAAGAGAGGCATTAAGGAAGCATTTGACCGAGTGTGGCATCAAGGAGCCCTGGCAAAACTGGAGTTAATGGGAATTAGTGGGTGAGGCGGGGGAAGTCTCTCTGTTGCTTGGAGTCAAACCTATCACAAAAGGTTGTGGTTGTTGGAGGTCAGTTGTTTCAGCTGCAGGAGTTCCTCAGCGCAATGTCTTAGGCTCACCCATCTCCAGCTGCTTCAATGACCTTCCGTCCATCATAAGGTTAGAAGTGCAAAATGTTCAGCACCATTTGCAACTCCTCGGATACTGAAGCAGTCTGTGTTTAAATACACCAAGACCTAGACAATATCCATACTTAGTGAATTAATTTATTTATTCATTCACACTGGCCCAGCCAGGAACACCCATTTTCCATGAGCAAATAAAAAAAATATATAGCACTGTTTAGGGCTCTGCAGGAATATGGTGTACAAGTTTTGGGCTTCATGCTTTCTGAGGGATGCCAACATCCTGGAGAAAATACAGTCTGTTTGTGACCATCAATAATCAAATACAAAATTTTATCAGTTTTACACCTTGGTGCACATCAGAACCTATTTGAGTTAAAGAATGTGAATTTTTAAGAATGCTGGTTTGACAGCTAAATACGTTTAAAATCACGCTCACAGCTATTCAATGGAAAATTCGTTGTGCCTTAAAACAGAATTGCATTCTTACCGGTGTAGATTTACCAGGGGCACTTGTTATCCTACCTTTGAATGAGTTCACAACTGCTAAGTGCTGACAGAAGTTGACATGTGTGCATGTTATATTGGGAGTGGCAGAGAACAACTTTAGAATTAACCATCAACGAATAAGTCTCAGTTATGAGACAGAAGCTGAAGTTATGAGATTGAAACAGAAGTCTGTATAATTCTAAGCATACAAAATGTCCATTATCGAATAAGCGTGATATTATTCCCTGCATTGTCAAGAATACCTAAAGCTGTTGTATCATGAGCTAGATTATCAGACACACACTAGAAAGGTCTAGGCCCGAAACGTCAGCTTTCCTGCTCGGCCTGCTGTGTTCATCCAGCTCTACACCTTGTTATCTCTTTCAAATCATTTGTTGCCCTTATGACAGGTGTAGAATTCTACGCTGTCTCTGCAGGGAAAGGGTTAATGTGTAGGAGTGAATGTTGTGGAAGGCGTGTTGGAATGCTGCTTACCAGTCCATCACAGTTACTGATGGCGACTAAAGTCCCCGGTACATCAGTGATATCTCCGGAGTAGACGCAGTCCCCGTGGAGAGGCTCCTTGTGAGTGCCGTTCGTGTCCTGCCACTCAACCGTGGCTCCAGGTGCCACCAGTCTGGAGTTGTGCTTCAGTCGGAGATGAAACTGCTGCCCGAACACCGTCACGTTATAATACAAGCGCCCATCAGCTGCTGCTTGCTGGAAACTCCCAATGTCCCTTTTAGACCGTCTTTTGCCAGCAGCCGTTACAGCGTGGGACAGAAATCTTCCCTGTACATCTGTGCTGCTCGGAGTCATCAGCTCATAGTTGGTTAATTTGCCCAGAAGTGAATCTGCAAATGGATACAGATGCAGCGGTAAACTTTCAAAACGATCCGTGCCATCACACTATCGAGAGGAGTCCGTTTGAGTTATTTACATTAGCTTTGAAGTTCGTAACCGCAATCCTAATTAGCATAGTATTTGTAAAGCAGGCAATTTCACAGCAAGATTGTTATCAATACTGTGCATTTGGCAGGAACAAACTGAATACAACATTACATTCCCCCACACCCCACACCCCCCCCCAAAACAAAGCAGTAGGTGCACAAATCTCGCCTTCCTGAAAGTATTGCAAATCAAACAGGACAGCCAGTGGAGACACCCAAACATTACCTGTATGCTGGGCGACGTACAGGCCGTCAGCTCCGAGCAAGGCTAACAAGACAAAGTACAGCGTTCCGCTGAAGTAATCCATTGCACGCTTTCAAAGTCGTGTCAGAAACTTGTTGGGGTGCGATGGAGGAGAGGGGAGGGGGCGGCTCTGGCTTTAAAGTTGAGCGCTCACTGTAGACTGCGGCTCAGTGCGGTGCCAAAGCATCGGGCTACACAAGAAGGGGCACGGTGCCGGCAGCGTTGTCTGGATCCCTCTCCCTCAGCCAGTCCTTAACTCGGTCTCACTGGAGTGGAGGCAGCGAACCAGGGGCCGGGAGGTTGGGAAAAATATTGAAAGCACGGGACGTATCTCATGAAGTCACTGTGATTGACACATTGCGGCCATGCACTGCAACGGAGAACAATTTAGGATTGGAGGCAGTTTCGGTTCCACCACGTGTACATCTAGATCCTGCGAAGAAGTAGAAGATTTGAAATGATCTGATGAGAGAAGTTGAGAATTCCGTTTCCCTTGTACTGTACTCTCTCACTGGTGAACAAGGGCTCCCTCTAGGTTGCAATGGCATGTCACCTAAAACCCATGAAAGAACTCCCGAAAGCCGCGCAAGTCTGACTTCTGCTGTCAAATCTGCATCTGAAACATTCCCGAATCTTTCACACACTGGCACTAAAACTGTTCACCTTTAGAAGCTGGGAAACTAAATGCTAGAACTTTTTTGGGGAAAAAAAATCACGATCTTTAAAGCTAGACTCGCCTAATTGAATTGCTTTAAGGCAGCGTTTATTTCCAAACCCGATGTTTATCTCAATGAGATAGCAAAAAAAATCTCAAAATTACTGGGAAAGTTGTCGTTCGTTTCAGTTTGGCCATAGAAGGGTAAACAAGGTCTTGAAAAAAAAACTACAGTAACGTGTCATCCTGGTCTGCCTCCAGTATTACTTCACTCTGTAATTGTTAACTATGTATTTGAACGTTGCAATCTGAGAGAGTTGCTGGGCTACCTGTGAGATTTCCGGGGGAGGGGGTGATGTACTAAGCCAATGTCCATCTCCAAATGTCCTTCACTCCCTTCTTCTCCCTCCCCACCCACTGTCTTCAGCCTAAATACCACCATTTCCTATTCTCAGTTCTGAAAAAGGGTCACTGGACCCGAAACGGTGACTGATTTCTCTCCACAGATGCTGCCAGACCCAGTTTTTCCAGCAATTTCTGTTTTTGCGAGCGAAGTTAATATCGTGTGTTGACTTTTTAAAGATGCAGATTACTCTCATCAGCTTTTGTGCTGCTGGCAGAAAGATAAAGAGTGATCTTCATTAGCAGCCCTGATGATATTGCAGAGGAATTATATCGATCTATACTTCTCCACTTCCAGTATCCTCATGGTATCCATTTTTCTGCAGACTTTCAAACTATAATATAATGAACAGGTGCCATCTCTGGACTGTTCACTTGCAGTACTGATTGAATAGCAACTCTAAGGAGGGTAACAGTACCCATGTCAGAGGCTCAAATCTAGAGAAATTATACAGCATATCTCAACTCTTTAGGCTTCTACTTAACTGATACCTAATTGTGTCTTTAAATTCTCTCCACAGCGCAAGGCTATGAGTCTTTTCCAAATCTGCCAAAATGAACCTTTCCACAAATCTGAGTGACTAGACTTTCTCAGTTCTGATAATCTGCAAATTTCTAATCAAACTTTCATTGTTTGGAAGTTCCACAAACTAAACCCTTTCACTGAAATAACATCCATCTTTGAGGAGAGATATTAAAATTGCCTCTAAACTCAACACTAGTATTTTTTGAGCTGATTTTTTAAAAAATTGCTCATCCTACATTCTTCTGAATTGAAAAGGTTAATGACCTTGTATTTATTCTACCTGTTGTAAGCATTACAGTGTAAACATATGTCCAGTAGTACTGCAGGAGTCTCCAGTCATCTGTTCTCTGACAAAATGTTGAATTTAGTCATTGTTCTGGACTGATCTTTCTATCAAAGAAAACCTTCACAGAAATAACCAACATCGATCTTCCTCTATTTTGAAATCTGAATTCTAAAAATGATATTAATATTTCAATACACATGCAAATGCAAAATATATACTTGTAGCAAGAGAAGCTGAATCTGACATATCCTTAAAGATTTGCCTCACTATTGTTAAGATCAAGCCCTTTGCTTCAGATTTTACTCACAAGTTTAGTGAGTTCTCAGACCTTCCATTAAGAGAATAAACTTCAATTTATGTTGCCCAGGTATTTTGATATGGTCATTGGAGCAATGTAGACTGAAGTTGCAGAATGAAACCCTGAAGAATCCCTGCTGCAGCTGACCCTGCGGCAATCACCCAGGAAATGAAAAATTTCAGTCGGCAATTGCCGTGCAAATGGAACCATTCGAAAAATCCCCTCAAATTTGGAAACTTCATTGGATTCTGACTCACTTAAGCTTAACAGTTACCCAGGTATGATTAGAGGATTAAAAAGCTGCAAACTCATGAGTAACTGTTAAACTGAACTCCAATATCAACTCTCAACACCCCGCACTACCCACCCATCCTCCTGGGCTCAACCCAACACTCCACTAACCTCACAACCTCCTACTGCATGCCCCATTCAAAAGATCCCAACCAAAACATCACACCCAATATAGCATCCCCAGAAACCAAACCACTCCCCCAACCCCCCATTCAACCTACCCTAAACATTATCCATTACCTAACACTCTACCTACCTGGAACCCTACCTATTTGGCATCCTACTCACTTTATCCACCTGGCACCCTAGCTCCATTTACCAAGTTGGCACTCTAACTCCCTTATTTACCTTACATACTTACTCTGTCATAGTATCTATTGGATATATAAACTATAGAATATGACACTGTAAATAAAAAGTGGTGTTCTTTCTATGATGATTTTCTACATTGTTAAGTTTGAAGATTCCTGGATAGGTGTAAAACAGGATGTCCCTGTTCAAGAATCGCCAGTGTAGAAGTTACCCCACAGTAGGTAGTTAATTTTTAACAACCCACAATCAGGGTTGGAAATATGGTTTCTGTCTCGAGTTGGAATATATGGGCCATACTGTCTTATTGCATCCCAAAGCAACTAACAGCCCATGGATGACTTCTGAAATCCAAACACTGATAGGAACAATGGTAAGTTTTGTTTTGCCACAGTAAAACTGTATAGATAGCAAATAAGTGAGTGGCCACTTAATCTGTTTTGATTGAGACAGGAATGTTAAACAGGGCGATTTGGGAGTTCACTACTCTTCTTTAAATGCTGTCATAGAATCCTTACATTCACCAAAATGTTCAAAAGGGGTCACTATTTAAAATCTCAACTCTACACCTCTGACAGTGGAGTAATATTCTCTCAGTATGATACTGCAGTTTCAATCAAGAATATATGTTAATATTCATAGTGGAGATTGAATCCACAGTCGCTAACTCAGAGGTAAGTGTGCAACCAGCAGATAAGTGATGACCTTTAAAATGACATTGATTTGGAAGCCTTGTAATGGCAAAGCATCTTTCTTGATAACATGGACAATTCCCATGTACTTAATATACTTTCTTTCAACGGGAACATATAGAGGAAGTTGGACATGTAATTGATATTTCAAAATTATGAAAGGTTTTGCTAAGGTGAACAGAAAAAGATTATTTGCTCAGGTTTGGGAACCCGTGACAAGGAAGTCATCAATTTAAAGTTACCATTAGGCTGAGGAGGAGTGTTGGGAGAAACTTATTTTATGCAGAGCTTGTTGGAACATAGAATACTTTGTCACGTTAGAGTAGATGAGACAGTGAGTATTTCATATTTATGGGGAGAATTTAAAAAAGTTGAACCAGATGAGAGACAATGGGACTAAAAAATTTTTTTATTTGCTTTAGAATGAACACTATATGCAAATTATCTTCACCTGTACTGTAATAGTTCTATAGTTCATCATAAGCTCCAAGCTGAATGTAGCAATAATGTTGAATTTTTTAATAGCGTACGATATTCGTAATTACTGCAAATAGCCTTATTAGCTCAGAAGGTGCTAACTTTCATATTTCTTCATTATGATATTTAAATTGTTTAAAATTCATTTCTAATATTTTAGCTTCCATCTTAATCCCCTGTATACATCATCACTTTTTCATTATCTATAACATTTAAAATTTAGAAGTGGAGGGAATTCAATTAGCTATACTTTCTAGTTTGTTTTTTGTGAGAATGCTTTAATGTGATTAGAAGCTCATTCCATGTGATGATGACGCCTCAGAGATACTGAAGACTCCCTTAGTTTGGCACTACAATCAAACAGGTATCAGGTAAAAGTAAGTCTGTGTCACAGAGACTACTAAGTCTTTGTCGGTTATTTTCTTCAAGGACAGCAGTGTGCAGCAGTGTTGCTTTGCCAGTGATTGTGAAATCCATCTCAATACATAAATATGGAGTTGTTTACCTCCAATAAAGCAATCAAAGATTCCACAGCAGCAAAGAAAAGATATTTCATTTTTTTTAGGAATAAAGAATGTTGATAGATTTTTAGAGTTACTTTAGATGATGGTACAAGATATTTTGAGCAGAATCATAATATTTATGGAATATTGGTCCTTATAGCTTCATTCCTTACCAAACACCTCATGTAACATTGAGATAACAAGGTGTAGAGCTGGATGAACACAGCAGGCCAAGCAGCATCAGA
>NC_063343.1:37444506-37543940 GCF_021869965.1 Rhincodon typus | reverse complement strand
TAGGCCCGAAACGTCAGCCTTCCTGCTCCTCTGATGCTGCTTGGCCTGCTGTGTTCATCCAGCTCTACACCTTGTTATCTCAGATTCTCCAGCATCTGCAGTTCCTACTATCGCATTTAACATTGAATTGGATTTGTCTTAAAAAGAAATCATATGAATCTTAATTAGAAGTAATTCTACCAGACTAATCATGGGCCTAAGAAACTTCAGTTTTATTAGATACTTTTTTGGAAACAATTACAATAACAGGGTATTAGCATGCACTACTGCTTTTTAAAGCTGTATGCATACTCTAAGTATGAAACAAGTGCATTCTACAGCATTTAGTCTGAAGTGTAAAAGCCTTCGTTAATGATATAAAAACCTGAACATACTTAGCACCAGAATGTATATTCTGGCAAAAATGCAGTCCTTTATATAATGGCAGCAATCACGAACTGTCTTTGAAGTAGAATTCATTTTTTTTCAAATACAGATTCATTAAATTCAGATTTCATTTACTAACGAGACATTACATGACAAAAATAGTGTAAGGACATAACAAAATAGGAGGACTCAAATATTCCTGATATATAATCAGTTTTAGTAATTGCAGTTTGGAATTGTCACACCCTGACTAGGAACGCAATTACACATTTTTAGTCTACAATGTTAAAAGATGTTCCTCAAATAGATGCTTGTGTTCTAAAACTTGAACTCCAATCAATGCAGATTGTATGGAAAGATAGTTGCCCTCTGCAACTTATCAAGGCACCTTTGACAACACCTTTCAAACCCCAACCTCAACCACCTAGAAGGACAAGGGCAACAGATACATGAAAACACTAGCATATTGAAGATCCTCTCCAAGCCAAATCCCATACTAACGTGGAACTATAATGCAACTATTTCACTGTTGCTGTATCAAGATGTTGCTACTCTCTACTTAACAGCATTGTGGATGCACTGATCCAGACCAAGGGCTGAAGCAGTTCAAGAAGACAGCCCTTCTCAACCTCATTTAGGGATGGGTGATAAATGCTGGCTTAGCCAGTGACACCCACATCCCAAGAACAAATAGATAAATTTTCAGCGGTAAGACACATCTGTTTGCTCATCCCATGCCAAACCAGGATCAGTGACCACTGTCTGTCTCACAAGAGTCCTGACAGGAAGAGGAGCAAAGAGGATATCCCCAAAGCCAAGTAAATCTGGGGTCTGACTGGGACTGGGTTGGCAGGACCCTGGGAGGAGTATGGGGGAAGCATGAGGAGAGGGCAGGGGTTACAGGGTGGATATGGAGAGGAAAAACTGTGCAGAAGACATTCAATTCATATATAGGGACCAGGAAGGAGGCAGATTCTTTGACCAGCAACCCATAGCGTTTAATCTGCAGGGCTCCCTGCTGGGCACAGGCCTCTGTAGTTGCGCGTTAAATCAATGAAGCAGTGGGATGAGGCCTTTATTTGAGTATTAGTTGCCCAATTGGGTGACAGATGGATGGCACATCCGTGCTTTCCCTGCCATTCATAAAATCATGGTGGAATAGAGTGAGAAAGCCAGTGTTGAGCATGGCTCAGCATTAATTTAAGATCCACCTGCGGGGTTTCCCATCTGCAGATGATCCATAAAGCACTGCCCGATATATCAATTAGAAATGTTAATATATATTTTTCTTATATAAGAACTTCTTTGTATCCAACTTGATAGGTCCACTGTTTACAAAAGATAGTTTTATCTCACTTTGGGCAGAAGGGTAGTGCTATTTTTGCTCCTTCAGAGCTATAAAAGGAAAGTTCTGAATAATTACAATGTAGAAACTATAATTTAGAACTCTTGGCCATATGATTTTGCTGCCAGTTTTACTTTTGCGTTTGTCACTTTTGCTCCCTCCAAGTTAATAGCTCTGACTATTCTACCTTAGGCTTGGACATAGGTCAATAGTAGTAATAGTGAAGAAACTTCAAGCACTGACAGTGTGCGAAAATATACACAATATAATTTTGCTTAGTGAGGTTAATGTGATCTGTATGAAATATTTTTCATTGAACCCGGTCACCCACATTAGAAAGTCTTAAACAAAGTAACATTCTGAAAACACAACAATCAAAGGAATAACAATTTATGAATTATTTTTAGTAAGACCAATTTCAAAGACTAAGTTCACCTTTTTTTAATTAGCAACAATAGTTGTGACAAGGTGTATTTGGAGCTATTTGTTTAAAAATGTGATTCAGAGATCTCTGCCTTTTCCCTTTTGTTTTGCTTTTATCTTTGCTGATTATTTGAACTAAGTTTTAAGTGACATTGATATGAAGTAATGAAAAATGTGTGTATATCTACTACCTTTCTGGATGTCCAAAAGGACTTTGAAGTATAGCAACCAATGTTTGAAGAGTACATTCATACAAACAGCAATGAAATAAATAATCAGATCTGTTTTAGGTGTTGGTTGATGGATAACACATCAAAAAACCTCTAATAAGTAAATATGTTCATCAGGGACAGTTTATCTGTGACGTAACAAGTTTTTGCTTCAGACCTTCATGCTATCTTTTACTACTGTAGATTACTGAATGTTATGTTTGTAATATATTATGTTACAATTGCAATGAATAGGCAATATCAGCATCTTTTTTTAAATAATATTTTATTTTAAGAAAGAAAAACACAAAAATGTAAAATTGTATGTAATTACTATGCAATGTAATAATTATGTAATAAAAGCCCTAACAGCATTCAAAACAATAATTATCAGCAGTCTCTTCCAACTACTTGTCAAACTTGAAGGAATCCACTGTTGCTCTCATTTCTTCACAGTAAAAATTTAATCAAATTAGAAAATAAGCAGATTTCAGCAAATCTATGAACCATCTTTAAACTAAGCTCCATTCACAGCATTCTTAATAATTATATAACCATTACACTGTTGTCAAACATTTAGATAAATAACACACATGAATTGCAAACCTTATTTTCTCAGTTCACTCTGTTCCAAAGGAATTGTGCTATCAATGATATTTCACCAGAACTCCACTCTGCTATCTGTGGGGCTTGATTTGTTCCGCAAGCTACTTATAGAGCACATATATTAGATTCCTACGTATCCACCTTTTATGAAATTGTAAACTAGTTAAATTAGCTTATTTAAATAGGAATTTATTCTCTGAAAGATTTAAATCCATGTATTCTCAAGCGCTTACAGATTATCTAAGCGTTTACACCTCAAAATCAGATAAAACAGAATCAGAAAGGAAGTTAAACAAAAACCTAAAGCACTTGTATAGTGTGCAGAATGAGATGTTCAGGCTTAATCATACCACATGGAAAGGACACCGACCCGAAATGCATTGTCAGGAGTTTGACTCTTGGATCTGGACACTGCATTATATCAGTGCTAAGGCAGGAAAGTACAATGTCAGTAAAAAGAGCCAATGGACTGTTTGTGCTTAATGCTGATCTAAGGATTCCTACCAGTCCAAAAATGGATTAACATTAGACAAATGTAAGGGGAAGAAATCAATTCAGACTGTGATAGAATAATTAATGACTTAGAAGATTGAGGGGTGTTAAAAATGTTAAGAAGGATTGGACACAGTAAATATCGTGAAACTATTTCCTATAATAAAGGGATCAAGGAAAAAGGGATAAAATCTTAATTTAAATGATAGACCATTCAGGAGGAAAATCAAAAAGCACTTTTTCAACGCAAATACTTCTGGTAATCCGGAACTTTGTCTTTTCCAAAAGGCTGTCAACACTCAGACAAACGGATCTTCCAAGATTTAAATAGATATATTTTGTTAGGTAAGGGTACTAATACATATGGAATAAAGACTGTGAATAGCATTGAGCTCTGGATCAGCCGTAATCTGAAAGAAGTGGCACAGCAGGTTTGAAAGGCTGAATGCTCGATTCTGCTCTTACCATTGGTACATTTCTATTTTTATAAAATTCAAGAAGTGAAATTTTACTCATCATTGAGTCTAAAACTGATCATCTTAACCAAACTAAGCAATTATGCAATTAATGAGTTAGCGTGTGAATTTTTTTTTTCAAAAAATTATCATCTTTCTCCCTTGCAATTAACATTTAACTGAAATATAGAATTCTTTCTTTCAGATTTGGGCAAGAGTAAGCAAGATCTATGCTGGAGAGCAGATGAAATTAGTTATTGCCTGACCCACAAGCAAAGAGGCAAATTGCAAAAGTTGCATACTGCGTGGCTGAATAAGAAAGCTAAGGATAATACTGCATTGAAAGAAACATCATATCACTCAGCAAAGATTGCTGGTATGTCAAAGGATTCCACAAGCTTTAAGAACCAGCAAAAAAATTAATAAAAGTATACCAAAAAGGAAGAAAGCAAGGTTTGAGGGACAGCTAGCTAGTAATATAAAAAGAGAGTAAGTTTCCACAAATATTTGAATAAGAAATTAGGAACTGAAGCTCATATTGTGCCTCTAGGAAGTAAGTCTAGGGAACTGATCATGGAAAACAAAGATATGGCAGAGGCTTTGAACAATTACTTCTTTCTGCTTCTTGGTAGAAAACATCCCAAAGCTAATTGAAAATGAAGTGTGCTGCAGAAGTTAAAATAATCACACTACCCATCACCAGGGAAACAATCTAAAAGCCTGAACAGTCCACAGGACCAGATAGTCTGCATAGGTCTTAAAAGAAGTGACAGCAGAGTTAATAATCTTGTAAAATTCTTCAAGTTCTAGAAGGATCCCAGTAGATTGAAAAATGGCAAATGTAAATCTCTCATTCAAGAAAAGAGAGAGACAGAAATCAGGAAATATCGGCCAGTTATACTAACGTTTGTTTTAGAGAACATGCTAGAATCCAATTACAGGCAAGTTGGAGCAAGATATTTACAAAATCACATGTTATCAGGCATAGCCAGCATGCCTTTGTGAAGCAAAAATTGTACTTAACTAATCTACTAGTGTTTTTTTTCCAACAGTTATCATTCATGTTGGATAGAGGGAGATTAGTATTTCCAAAAGATGTTTCATAAAGTGTCATGTCAAAGGTTGCTGCAGAAGATTACATGGTATGGGTTAACGTATTAACAGGGATAGAGGGTTGGTTTGCTAACAGGAAGAAGAGTAGGAATAAATGAGTTATTTTTATGTTGGCAAGCTCTAACTAGAGAAGTGCCACAGGGATCGGCACTGAGTCTCACAATCTACATCAATGACTTGGATTACAGGATTGAATGTACGATAAATAAATTTGCCAATAACACCTAGAAAGGTAGGAAAGTAAGCTGTCAAGAGGAAGTAGGGAGTCTGAAAATGATATATTCAGATTAAGTGAGCAGAAACAAATTGGCAGATGTTGTACAACTTGAATAAATTTGAACTGGTCCATTTTGGCAAGAGGAATAGAAAAGATTTATAGTATTTAAGTGAAGAGAGTTTGCAAAACTTGGTGGTATACAGAGATCTGGGAGTCTCAGTATATGAATCAACTAAAGTTAGCATGCAGCTACAAGTTAGCAAGTGATTAGGAAGACAAATAGAATATATATCAAGGTTGATGGAACATAAAAATAGGGACGTTTTGCTGCAGTTGTACAGGGTACTGGTGAGACCACAGCTGGATAACTGTGTAAAGTTTTGCTCTCTTTATTTGGAAGAAAAAGATTCCTTTCGAATCAATTCAGAGAATGTTATTTCTACTCATTCTTGGTATGGAGGAATTTTATTATGAAGGTTGAACAGGTTAGGACTTGTAGTCATTACAGTTTAGAAGAATCAGATGTGTTCTTATTAGAAGGTAAGGTCTTGAAGGAACAGCACTGGATGGATATTGGGAGAATGTTTCCTCTTGTGGGGAAGATGAAAAATAGGGGACATGGTTTAAGAATAAGAGATCTCCATTTTAAGACTGTAAGGAGAGGAAGTTTGTTCTTTTAAAGTGGTTAGAATGTGGAATTCTCTTCCTCAGAAGGCAGTGGAGGCTGGGTCTTTAAATTTATTCAAGGCTAAGTTAAATTTTTGATAAACCAGGGAGTCAGACTCCAAGGATTACAGACGACGAAGTGGAGCTGAAACCAAAGCCAGATCAGTGACGATTTTATCAAATGGTAGAACAGGCTTAAAAGCCCAAATGGTCTACTCCTGTTCCTGAGTCCTATGTACCATCAAGACTGAAAGTAAATGAATAGTGTTTGCATTGGTGTGGTGCCTTTAATATTCCACAGCCCTTCATAGGTGTATGATCAGACAAGTTTGTAATATAACATTTTCAAAAGAACCTTAAAGAAGAGTGGGAACAGCATCTGTGGATAAGTTTTAGGGAGGTAATTCCAGAACTTAGGATCTAGAGCATGGAAGATGTAGCACCAATGGTGCAATAAAAAGAGAAGAAAATGTGAAATCAGCCCATGGTGAAGGAACACAGAATTCTCAAAGGCTTGTTGGGCTGGAGAGATGTAGGAGATAAAGACAGCGAGGTCATGAAGGAATTTAGAGATGGTAGTCAATGTAAGACAATGGGTGAGTAGGATATATGCAGCATCCTAGAGAAAGAGAATTCAGAGTTTTGGTGAATTGAAGTTGGTTGATAGAAGTTGGGAGATCAGCCAGGAAAGGACTGGTATAGTCAAGGCTGGAAGTGACAAAAGTATGGATGGGATTTCCTGAAGAAGATGGAATGAGGGGATCTTTGTGTATCAGCAGATAGGAAATTGGAAATTCTCCAAATTAAAAGTGCACTAAGGTTGTAAACAGTCCAGTGCATGCTGATACAGTGGGTGGGCAGAGAAGACAAAATCAGGGAGCAACGCTTGTGGGAGAAGATAAATGCAATGCATTTGGTCTTCCAAATGTATAATTAGGGAAAATCCGTGACCCATCCAGAACTGGATGTCAAACAAGGAACGTTACAGAGACTGTGAAAGTAGACATCATCTACTTAGAAATTTGAACATGCCATCATCAATATTATTAAAGAATGAGGGTAACAAGGCTACTCCTTTAAGAGGAGTGTAGGGTTGGGGATCTCTAGAGGTAACAGTATGAGGCAGGGAAAAAAAACATTGTAGCAGTTTCGCTGACTACCATTGCTTGGTTAAGAGTGCAACTAGAGAAGGGCAGTCCCACGCAGCTAGACAATGATTGGCTGCATTAGAGGAGGATGGCATGGCTGCATGAAGGTTAGGAAAGCTGAGGAGGGATGGTTCACATTAATAACAACAGTTTCTAAGGTTGCCTGATATCTTACTTTAACTCGTGCCATTTAGGCTTGGTGACAATATGTTCAAGAGAAAAGGTACGTTATACATGGACATGGTTTGCAAGGGCAAGGGTCAAAAGTAGCATTTTTGAGGAAAGTGGAATTGATGGCAAATTTCAAAGGGGGAATGTTAATACCAAAATAGAGGAACCTGTTTACAATCTCAATTGGTACTGGGGACAGGAGTGAAAGTTGAATGGTCAATACTTTAATGGGAATACAGTCAAGAGAGCAGAAGGTTAAGATAATCGACCAGATGAACGCAGAAATGGTACGAGATTGAAACTGCTTTTTGTTAGAAAGCATGAATATAACAGTTGTTAATATATAGTGGTGCAGGAGCGCATGAATTTTAAGCATATGAAAAAAATAGGTTTTGCATGACTCTCAGCTGTCAATACAAGTTTCAGTGAAGGTCACCCTTCTCATCCGCGGTAATACCTCTGGGTTCTTTCAAGTGCCTCTCCTGGATTTAGCAGGAATTAATCACCTCAATGTGTTTGTTTCTTGTGTGATGTCTGTTTCTCTGTGCTGACGGTAGATGTGTTCTGCTACAAAGTATTTTTGTAAAATGTAGTTAATTAGTAATTGCAATGCATGATCCATTTATTAAATATAGGCAGAAATGTGACTAATTCTAGATGGAAAAGAAAAGAATTTGCTTTTATTGTAGGGTTCCATAAAGATTTGGAGCTTTATACTGACTGAAACATTCTAATCATTTTAACAATGGAGTAAATTTGCTTCAGGAAAGATATAATTTTCAGAAATAATTATAGCAGTTGATGCATTGTGCCATGTGTCAACAATAATGTAGAGTTTGCTTGCAGCTTACCATCTGAAGATAACACCACAACTTGCATCAGAGTTGAACATACCTTGCTGTTCACAGAATCTCAGAATTAGTGCGGTGCAGAAAGCAACCATTCTGCCCATCATGCCTGCGTTGGATCTACAAACAAGCATCAGTACTTAGTGCCAATCTCTGCTTTTTCCCCATATCCCTGCACTCTATCTCTATCCAAATAATTATCCAATGCCCACTTGAATGCTTCAATCTATCCTGCCTCCACCATATTTCCAAGCAGGGCATTTCAAACCCAAACTACCTGCTGAATAAAAAAGTATTTTTTCTCACACCACCCTTCATTCTTTTGCATTTCTCTGACTTTTCACAGCTGATGTTTGCACTCAGCCAATGTTAGACAAAAGACAGTTGTTTTGTGGGCATTTTGCTGTATGCAACCTTAATGAGGGAAGAGTTGCTGTGGGCAACTAGAGAACAAAGTGATTAGGAAAGAATGCTGCGTATGCTGAATGTTAAAGTCAGGAATCTGGTGGAAATAGGACTTCTGGTTAGTTATTCTAGAGCTGGAATTTAATGTTTAGAATTTGGCTTGGAACTTTAAAACTGGAAAAGAACTAGCAAGTTTATTTCGATATCTAGGGCAGAATTTCATAGGGGACTGAACGTTGTTGGCTATGGTGAGAAATCTGGGAGAATTGTGTAAGAAATCCAGGAGCTACAGGCCTGGAGGCAAGGGGGCATGAGAATGGAGAAGGGAGGCAACGTTATGTGAAGCGGAGGGCTATGATGGAGCATTGTTGGGAACAGGGTCATGTAGGAGGATGTTTCATCCACACGCAACAGCATTATGTTTGGCCTAAGATAGACAGAATACAACCACACCTTGCATTGCCACCTCATATGTACATGGAACAAAAACAAAGTTGCTGGAAAAGCTCAGCAGATCTGGCAGCATCTGTGGAGGAGAAAATAGAGTTAACGTTTCGGGTCCAGTGACCCTTCCTCTATCTTCTCCTCCACAGATGCTGCCAGACCTGCTCAGCTTTTCCAGCAACTTTGTTTTTGTTCCTGATTTACAGCATCCGCAGTTCTTTTGGTTCATATGTACATGGGACTGGGCAGAATGTTGGGCAGGTGAAAACTTATGTAGACTGTTTGAGTGGGGAGCTGGGGAGGTGTGAAGCCTATGTGGTGGATTGGAAGGGCTTCCAGGAAGGGATTAATGATGTTTGGGAGCTCACCAACCTGTACGAGTTACCTGGAAATCACAATGAAGAGACACCTTTCATCACCCTACAAATTGCAAGTGCGCAATGGCACAGAAAATGGCCATGACCACTTCTGGAAGGGATGGGGTAAGTGCCTTGACCTGTGAAGATGTTTCTCACGCAAGGCTTTCATGCAAGACCAACACCTATGCACACCGAACCCTTTGCGCGTTGAGCACTGTGAGACAATAGAAATGGCCATCTGAAGAATTGGTGCCTGTATGGAACTGAATGGCTGGCCTCATTAGATGGCAGTTAATGTAGTGCCTACACAGAAATTCAACCAGAGATTAGTTGAAACAGTGCATATTTATTCAGTTCAATGTCACCCATGTTACCATTGGACCATCCAAAAGTCATTTTCCTTCCCCCTCTCTGCTACGTGTCAGTTCAGTCCCTGTTCCATAGCTGGGGTGGAGGGAACCACCCTACCATGCAATGCATTGGCCTCAGCAGTTTGGTCGGGTGATCGCAAGGGCATTGTAGTGGTAGGATTAAAAATATCTTCAAACCAGATAATTAAGGGTTAATTGTTAATGGTTAATTGGCCATGACAACGAGAAATTTAATGAATTGGAAAAGTATGTGGGAAACAGGCTGAATGTGAAAGCAGCTTGTTTTGACTGAAGAATGACAGCGTGATACTCCACTGTTGTAAGAATTATCCTGTTTGGCCATTGCACGGAGCCACCTGGAGGTGTTTTTCTGTATAATGGAATGTCTGGGAAAGTACTGAAAGTACCACGGAATGATGATAATGCTACATAATCTTAGATTCAGAATAGTATTAATATCAGGGACTTTGTCCTATTCAGGGGCCTTCAACTTGGACTGGGATTTCTAATGGTGCCAGGAACCCTGAGTTCTCCAGACCAACCATTGTAAAGCGAAGAACAGGAGACAGTGAGACCCATTTCTGAGCATGCCTAAGTAGTTTCAGTACTCATTAGTTTGCATGAGTTTCTAATATATCTGAAGTTGACTTCTGCTTAATATGTATTTACTGCTATATATATAATCTTACCGTTTAACACAAATTTATTGCTTACATATATAAAAATAATCTCAATATATTAATATATATAACCCCCAATAAACTTGTCACTAATATCACTTAACTCGTAGAGTAATTTGTTCCACCCATTGAACCATAACAGGCATTTGTGTCGAGAGATCCCAGACATTTTGAATGGCAAACCATACCCTCTGCTTTATTTCTAGAAAGTCACACTGAAACTGTATTGAATCTTGGTGTGATCACACTGGAGTACTGTCCATAGTTCTGGTTGGCATTTTATTAAAAAAAAGGAAATAGAAGCTTTGGAGAAGATGCAGAGAAGATTTTAAAGGATGATGCCAGTAATGCTTGAGTATGCCTATCAGAAAGGTCTGTCAAACTGGCTTACTTCTCACCTTGAAAAAGAATGTTGAGGTGTTACTTAATTAGGGTCTTTCAAATTACAAAATATTTTGATCATGGATCCAGACAGAAGGTTTCCTTTTGTGGGTAAGAGCATAATTATTGGGTACCCATATAAGGTAATTACAGAAATCCAAGGCAGAATTCAAAACAAAACTTCATCCAAAGAGTGGTAAGAATGTGGAATTTGTCACCACAAAGATTGGTTGAAACAAATAATACAGTAGCCCTTAAACGTGAGAGAGAGGGAGAGATGAACAGGTTTGAAAATAACAGAGAGAGGGAGTAAGCAATAGATAGACAGACAGACAGACAGAGATAGAGAGAGATACAGGAGGGAATTCAAATCACAACAGGGTGGCACGGTGGCTCAGTGGTCAGCACTGCTGCCTCACAACACCAGGGTTCAATTCCAGCCTCGGGTGACTGTATGGAGTTTGCCCATTTTCTCTGTGTCTGCGTGGGTTTCTTCTGGGTGCTCTGGTTTCCTCCCACAGTTCAAAGATGTGCCGCTTAGGTGGATTGGCCACGTTAAATTGCCCATAGTGCCCAGGAATGTGTAGGTTAGGCAGAATAGCTGTGTGAAGTACAGGGTGACAGGGTAACGAGTGAGTCTGGGTAGGATGCACTTCAGAGAATCAGTGTGGCCTCTTGGGCCATGTGGCCTATTTCCACACTGTAGGGATTCTATGAGACAAACATGAGGGAAAAGCATTGGACGGTTCTGCTGGTAGAATTAGATGCAAAATGATGGGTAGAAATTGGAGTGCAGCATAAGCATCAGCATAGATTGGATAAGCTGACTGACCTGTTTCTGGGCCATCATTCATTTTACCATAAATTTTTTGTTCTTTCAAAGGCCAGCAGTCTTCTTTAATCGCAGAAGCATATGCAACTTTATTTTCTCTTTATTTTTTCTTTGCTTTTCCAGGTGTTCAATAGAAGTTATTATCAATTTCTTGAAGGCTTTACAACAACAAAAATTAATTACAACATATCAGTCACGCTGGGTATTGGGCAAAGAGCAGCATTCCCTTAGACAGAATCTATCCTGGTACAGCACTAAGGATGGATAACCTGTCTGGCTTAATTCATGTTGCGATGGTTGCTATGACAGTTGATCAAGCAGGTGATGACGTGAAGCTGTAATACACAGGCAAATGTGGCATATTTCCAATGAAGTGCCATCTCTGGACCCTCAGAAGTCTTTCTCTTGTTTCCTTCCCACTATGTGTATTGTGAAGGGCTATTCCTGGCTGGCAGCATTTGATCTGGTGCACAGCTGGGCTTTAAGTAAAGCACCAGCGATTTGAATCCAAGTAAGTCCCAGCAATAGCAAGTATGTCTGCTGCTGGCCCCTGCATGTTAGTGTTAGTGTGGAGCAGTAGAGGTATGATGTATGCATAATTAAGCGAGCAGTGCAAAGTTGCATGAGAAGTCAGTAGAGCTCACAAAGAGAAACCTTCTATGAAACTCCCCGAAATTGACACTTAGCCGATTTTTGGTATTAAATATTGTAGACAATCCATGGAAATTGAAAAGAGGGGAGCTAATTCATCCTCCTCATCTCAGCATATTTTTGCTGGAATTTACCAGTTCCACCACTTACCAGCTGTCAATCTTATTGTCAGGCAGTGTTCTGCCACTGGAGGTCTTGAGGGGGTGGGGGTTGGGGGTGATGCAAATGTCAGCAAATTACAGTTTCTGCACTCAGATTACACCAGTGTCGCACCAAGAATATTTAAATTAACTTAAATAACCAACGAAACTGGTGTGGAGCTTTCTCTACTGGAGAATGATGTAACATTCCAGCATTAATGTCACTGAGAATATTCAGAACCATTGTAAACATTACACATGTGGTTATCACCTTTTAAAAGCAGTGTTCCAATTTGATCTATATTTGTAATTTGTTCTATTTTTACCATGAAGAAAATCTACTGGACTCATTTGCATCAACCCCAAACTTTTCGGTATTATTCACTCTGCTCTCTCCACAACCCCATCTCTGCACACCAGTAGCCCAACACTTTCCCACCACTTACCCACATGCACACACAAAGGTGAAGTTACATCAAAGAAAAATAGGTTTATTTTTCGGATCTTTAGAATTTATGGATTTCCTCTTCAAAGAGAATGAGAGATGGGCAAAAAATACTAATCCGTCCAGCAACACGCACATCACCTGAAATTGTTATAAAAAATTCTTTAATTCCATTGTTTCTTTACTTTTTGTATGCTAATCTTTTTCTTTCATGGCTTTTTTTTCTTGTTAAAGCGACAATTAATTTCTGTGGAAGCAACACACGCTAAATCAAATTCAGGCATAATTTTTGATAGTGTTACACAATGAAGGTTGGCATTCCTAGCAGGTATTAGAAGCACTTGATGAGGTCCATTAAGATTCCAAACCTGTCCATGTTGTCAGTGCACCCTCCAGCACAGTATTTCAGCAGGCAGGCAGACTCTCAATGACGTCAGGCCTTTCAAAGGACACAGCATCAGGGTAGCAGTCCCACTGGGAGGGTTGTGTACTGCCGAGGCAGGCAAGATGTGGCAGTGAGGATGCAGGTGGTACATCAACACTTAGGTATTGACTGAAAGTGACCCATAACTGGTGGGGTTAACAGATCAGGGAAATCTCTCCATAAGCCTGACCACAGACCAAGCTGTGGCCTGTGGAGGAGCCTCTAACTCCAATGGCCCGTTAACCTGCTGTTGACTGGATTGCCCTGATAGAGCTGGTGGACTTAGCATGGGATGAGAATGGTGCTTCATTGTCAGCCAAATACCAGTAAAGGTGCAAGAGGGCCCCAGTGTGGAGTCAAATCAGATCCCAGATTCCTTCCCTGAAGGCAACTAAAGTGTTAGCAAAACGCATGTCCTCTGTTCCAACCCTATTTTTTTGCCATCCCCTAACCTTGTGTTTATATGGCCCAGAAATTCCACTACTTGAGAAATATCACAATTGGCCAATTTAGCAGAGCCATTTGCAGTCATTGAAATTGCATCTTTGAACGATGATGGTAATGTTGTCAACACAGGAGTGTGCAACTCTTTAGTCTGGTATTTTTCACTCATTTCCATAAAGGTGTTAACTGGTCAAAAATAGATTGGTTAACACCTCCAGTTGAATATGTTTACATTCTCTTATTTAAAGCATCATTCTGTGGCCAATGCTTCTTAAACCTCTAGCACTTTCTAAAATGCGTTATCAGTTTCCATTGGCATATGCTGGAAGGATTTACTGGTTGATATTCAACCTATTTGACCATGCTATAAGTGCACCTTTTGTTGCCATCAAGTCCTCCAGTGAGAGTTGAACCCAGAGCTATTTGTTCAGAAGCTGGGAATCTACTCATTGCAATGCAAGAGCTGGCCGGGGAACTGATTAACCAATTGAAAAATTCAGCAACTTTACTGGTCATGCTTACAGCTTGGAACTGGAAGTCACCGTCTGCAATAACTCCAGCAATTAACCTTCTGCCAAGGTTAGACAAAGTGAAGTGCATCAGTGACACATTATGCCTTTCTAGCCTTTGGTGTGCATTAACCTGGTGACCTGGACCTGACCACAAGTAGACTTGCCAAGTAAACAGCAGGTTCTTGCGCACAATCAAGGTGCGGCTTTACTGTTCAGAGGACAGAAAAGCCCAAGTCTTGAAAATGTGACTTGGTATCCAATTTTGCTTCAAAATACTCCTGCATGTTTGAAGCATTTCACTATTTTAAAGGTGCCGCATAAATGAAAGTGCTCTTAGCTGGTTCCCTGAGGAAAAATTTGATACATAGTTTTAGCACGCACTCTACTTTGCTCCTGGTTTCCTCAGGCCTTGCAGTTTGGTTGGGATCAAGTGCAAGGGGCCGTTCACCTCTACTCTCCTCCTCCCGAGCTATGGTGAGTGTAATATCTTCAAGGAGGCAGGTATCTCATCCCCAAGTTTATTTATACATGCACAGTACGTTGACTGTGACTAGCTTGTTCACAGCCAGTCCCTAGAATGAAGAGAATCTCTAACACTCTGTTTATATCGGTCAGCCAGGACTCCCTGATTGGCCCAGGTTAACAACCCCAATCAGGGAACTCATATCAATAACATCCATATGGCCCCCATTCCAATCACTACGGTGGGGTTCCATCATAAGTTGCAGAACAACTTCCTAGGGCATCATCACAAACAAGTGCTTTTGAGGTGGAAAACAGAAATACAGTGGCATGTGTTGCAATTTCAAGAAACACCACAGAACTAGTTTTAAATGTATTTCTTCTAACAGGAAAAAAATCTTCATGCCTGACCAGATGCAGCCCATTTAACTGACAAGGATATAATAATGACATTTTTACATTCTCCACAGTTAGTCACCCTACAAATATGTTACTGTGCAGTGACTAAATCCCATATTAAACCAAATATTAATCAAGAGACCTGATTAAAAAACATCAGCTAGGAGATTTCTGGGATTTTTTTGTCATGTATGTAATTTGAGGCATTTTCAAAGCAATTTATAATAATCTCTAAATTGCAAAAAAAAATCCCTAAACATTAGGCTGTTATTAGTTATTAAAAAAACTATGCAGTATGCTGCAATTATTATGATTTTTTACATTCACATATGTATTTTTTAAGTGGTAATTAAAATGACATTATATAGTCGATTTAAAAGGAAAGTGAGAAATACGATGAAATACAAAATAATTACTCTATCTAGTTCTATCAGTGATTGGCCTGACATAAGGCAAACTACCATCTTCACATGCCAACAAAGAAATAATGGTTCGTGATATAATGAGGGGAAAAGATTTACCAGACTCCTGAAAAGTGAAGATGTTATGCATAGAACTTAACTTCTTGAATTGTTAGAATATTTTGCTTGAATTCAAACAAAGGTATTTAGTAGTGGATATTATTTATGTTTGTTGTATTGGGAATACAGTTAAGGACTATATGAAAAAGTGGAAGATACGGAACTGTTTGGACATTTTCTTGATTAAAAGGGTTTAACTTACTTTCTTGCAAACTAAATGAACAGTTAAATGTGTGCTGTTGTTTACAGAAAGTCAAATGACTTTGGAGAAAAGGCTTTCAAGGAAATAAGAGATGAGGGGTATAGCCCTTAATGACTATAAAAACAGGTTTTGAAAGATTATGGGGCCTCTATACTAATGGCTGCTTGTTAACTTTTTCTGAACTTGGTCTTCTGTTTTACAGAAGAGGAACAATAAGGAAGAAATCCCAAAATCTGCATTTCTCTGTTTCTGAAAACCTGACAAAATTTCCAAACACCATTGTATCTGAGTACCATATAAATTCCAAAAAAACTGAACTGTCACTTTCTAAAGACTTTCTAAACTTTCTGAAGACTCAGATCCAGCTTGCTTTCATTCTGAACTGAAAATCTTCCATCAATCTACAGCTGTCAGCAATTCCATTTCTTCAACAAGAAATCTGGTAGACCATAAACAATCATCAAATTCTCTGTTCTCCCTTTACCAAAGGGGTGGGTTTTTTTTATTTGGTGCCTTTTTGAAAAAAAACTCTGCGGTGACTATTACCTTTAGAGTTGCATGCGTAAATCTGTAGGATCAATGGAACAAAGTTCAAATTTTTGATTATAGTCTAGAAATTAACCAATGTTTACCATTTGTTTAAAGAATAAGACCAGTGATATAATAAATGGAAAATTATAGGAATATAGGAACAGGAATAGGCTATTCAGGCCCCCAACCCTGTTCTGTTATTCAATGAGATCATGGTTTATCTGTGGCCTAACTCTACAAACCTGCCTTTGGTCGATATCCCTTAATACCTATGCGTAACAAAAAAAATCTGTTGCAGATTTAAAATTAATAACGTTCTAGCATCAACTGCCATTTGTGGAAGAGAGTGCCAAACATCTACTGTCCTTTTTGTGTAGAAGCACTTCCTAGCATCGCTCCTGAATGGTCTGGCCTTAATTTTTAAATAATGCCCCTTGTTCTAGAATCTCCAATCAGTGGAAATAGTTTACTTTTATTTACCCTGTCTGTTCCTATTAATATCATGAAGACTTTGATCAGACCACTCCTTAACCTTCCAAGTTCTAGACAAAACAGGCCTAATTTGTAGAATTTCTCCTCTTAATTTAACCCCTGAAGTCCAGGTATCATTCTTGCAAACAAATTGTTTTGAGTTAATTAGAGGAGAGTTGTGAAAGCCCCTTTTATTCTAGATAGTATAAAAGGGAATCAACTGGGCATTTTCATAATTGAATCAACACATTTATTCTAATGTCTGACTGGTGGAGCAATGAAGCTTGATTCATTGAACACATTCCTCCCACCACATTTGTAACAATTATACAAATGGCATAAAAAAGATACAAATCGAACAAGTCGGAAATGAGGCAGAAGCCGATTTTGATTAATGTACCCACATTCAAAACATCCTTGTAGATATGATGAATCCATGGTGTCTTGCAAATATTTGCTGCTTTTATCTATAATTAGTTTTAATAAACAGGAAATTCAAACCATTAGTAAAAGGCAGGACACAGCAGGGAATAACTATTTTGATATGGTGCAGTCCCAGCTGGAAGTTTGAAATGTTCGAAGATTCAGCAGGCACTGGACATCAGTTGCTACACTATAGTTGTACCAGGGGCCAGAATGGGAACTCAGTCTGAGAAGCGCTTGAACTGTAGGTCATTGGGGGGAGAAAGAGAAACAACTGCTGAGAGACAGAGTTCAGTAGCAGGGAGTGAGATCTGCGGGGATTGTATGTCAAGACAAAAAGGCCGAAAAGAAGAGTTTTCAGTTTTTCAGAGTCTGATATTGTTAGGCTGCTGGCAGAATACTGTAGCTATTTGGGGCTGGGGCAGGAATCCAAAAATGAAAGCCTTGTGGAGAAAGATAATGTGGTAATTCTTCAGGACTTCTCCTGTGTTACAAAAAAAGTTATAAAGACATCACCAGACAGCAAAATAATCTTGATCTGTAACCGTTCTCTGCGCTCAATTTGCATATATTTCTATGTGAATGTACCTAACTATCAGTGACACCCTCAATAATAACTTTCATGGCCACAACCATCAGCACCCTGCAGAAAATGCAACATGAAGATTAATTCATCCTCTCGGAGTAGCATCCATTAGCATTTATCTTAAATGCCGATGTTGAGCTGTGCAGATCTTAACACCAATCAGAAATTGATAGGGGTCATAGAGGTTTTCAGAAAAAGGCACAACTAATATCTTGCCACCAGAGAAACAGTCCACCCACGTTAACAGAAGTTGTAAACTACTAAGAGAGAGGACCCCCAGCTATTAGATAATTGCCATTAAGGCTTAAGACTTTGTTTTTTCATTCATTCAGAGATATAGGCATCATTAGCAAGTACAGCTCATTCCTAATGACCCTTGAGAAAGTGTTAGTGAGCCACTTTGAACAGTTAAAGTTTATCTATTGTGGGGATATCCACAACGCTGTTTGCTTAAAAATTCCAGGAGTGTTATCCAATATTGTCCAGAGTCAAGATCATGTGTGACTTTGAGAGGAATTATGTTGTCCTTGTCTTTGTGGTTGACAGAGGTTATGGATTTGGTTGGTTCTCTTGAAGACACCTTGGCAATTTTCAAGGACACCTTTTACTGTTGCCATATTGTGCCAGTGATGGACAGGGAGTTGACCATGTATTTTCTATTGTCCTGGACAGTGTTGACCTTCTTCAATTGCCCTCATCCAGGCAAATTGAAGATATTGCATCACACTTCTGACTTTTTTGCCTTGTCAGTCATGAAAGGCTGGGGAGAATAAGGGGGGAGGAAATTGGATTTGTAAAATGTCATTAATTTGTTTTACTTTTGTTTTACCAATGCCATCTGCTAATTTTAATTAAGGTTAAAATAAACAAACAATTAAAAAAGACTAGAGATAACAAAGCAGGTAATGTGTCAGGACTGTAGAGTGTGGGAGTTACTAGACAGCAAACCAAGCAGCATGGTGGCTCAGTGGTTAGCACTGCTGCCTCACAGCACCAGGAACCTGGGTTTGATTCCACCCTCGGGCAACTGTCTGTGTGGAGTTTGCACATTCTCCCCATGTCTGTGTGGGTTTCCTGCAGGTGCTCCGGTTTCCTCCCACAGTCCAAAGATGTGCGGGTTCGGTGGATTGGCCATGCTAAATTGCCTGCAGTGTTCAGTGATGTGTAGACTACCTCAATTTCCATTTCTGCAGCAATATTTCTGACTTCAGTCACTCCAGCTCAGAGTCATTAAAAGAGATAATTTAAACACAAGATAGCGGGGAAGAATTTCTAGATTTTTATTTCCTGAAGACGTTGCAGAGGAAAGCACAGGTTTAGGAAAGGGAAGTGACTCTCAGGGATGTGGGTAGTGGGGACTTAGAGATTGGGATGGACATTCTGCAGACATTGGTCTTGTTAACAGACATAATGTACTTCTTACCTATGAGGACAAGGAGAAAGATTATAGAGCGAACAGCAAAAACACAGAACAAGGCCTCATAGCTCAAAGGGTTTTCTGAGGAAAGGAAGAGCAGGTTATAAATGTGGTAGCAATGGGAGATTCTTTAACAAGAAGGATATAGAGCATTCTTCGCAACCATGAACAAGAATTCCCATGGATGAGTGCCTGCACGGTACCAAGATAAAGGATATCTTGTGGCAACTGGAAAGGAAGGAGGAAAATTCAATTGCTGTGGTCCATGTTGGAACTAATGACAGAGGTAGCAACAGGAAGATGTCCTGCTTACAGGGTATCAGGTGTTATGAACTTAATTCAGAAGCAGGACTTCAAAAGTAATAATCTTTGGATTACTGCTCAAGCCACATGCAAAGTGGCATAAAAACTGAATGGCTCTTGAGAGTTAACACATTGTTAAAATGTATGTTGAAAAGATGGACACTCATATTGAGACAAGAAAGTGCTGTGCCAATGGGAAGAGGTCTACCTGATCTTTTACAGAGCCACTTTCTGAGAGGGGTGACAAATATAATGGCACTGTTTCTGCTTCACCAAGAAAAGCTGACTGGAATGTGCAACAACGATTGATGAGTAGGGATTGTAGATCGATAGCAGCCAGGCTACTCAGAATCTACCTAGCATTCTCATGAACAGTGATATAATAACATGAATGTCCTTACACAACTAAACGGGCCAGTCTGAAAAGGGCCAAAAGGGCCACTTAGGTTCTAACTTAAGACCTTATCCCACTGCTCCTGATATTCAACCAGGACTGATCAAGGACTCACCATCTGGTGAAGTACCCAACAAATACTTCGGGGGAGCCCTCAGTCAATGGCAATCTGAGCCCAAATAGGCATCAAGCATCAGAAAGTAGGAAACTACTCCCTGGACCTGCTTTCAAACACACTCCTCCCCTCCATGGAGAGACCCCTTCCACACATATCTCATCCATATTTACCTCTCCCCAAGGATTTATAAACAATGCCTTAGTGAAAAACTAAAGTTTCACCATAGGCCACTGCTCCCAGCAACACTGCCTGTATAGAGCTGTGCCAGCCATGGATTAGCCAGCAGCTCTCAAGAGTGGGGAATTTCCACCTTGCTAGTGGCTTAATAATAAGTGAGACCTGGCATGGCTAGGATAGTATTTGACTGCAATAACATTGGACTTCTCAGAGAAAAATGACAGAAGGTTCCTACCAAATCTGTAACCATTGGGTTAGAGCTCCATCACCACATTAAATCCCAGACAACAGTTCAGCTTGATGACCCTTCACCAATGTCCTGAACTCTGCTCATCTCTACAGATGTTGCCTGACCTATTGAATATTTCAGCATTTTCTGTTTTTATCCCAAAGAAGATCATCTTGTCAATTTCTATTGGCATTTTGCTAATAATGTTATGGCTTTTAGTCTAAATTCTATTGACTATTTCAAATACTGAATGCAATTATGCTTAAAAAAAATTTATAAGAGGATCTAAGAAATTTTAATTTTACAGTAGTAATGGTAAATTGATAACAAGTGTTGAATGCTGAGCACGGGTGATGATGCCTAAAAGAATTTGAGAAATTGAAATTTGCTTTTTCTCTCAAAAGATACAGTTTGATAACTAATTGCTTATGTTTGTTTTGTTATGTATTGGATTTAAATGTACCTACAACTTGAAAAAATTAGACACTGTTTAAATGTACTTCAATATTCCCTCATTTTCAAATTGCTTTGCTGATGATAAAATGATTGCTTCTTTTTTAAAACAAAAAGCATTATTATTTTTGCTTTCCCCTACATGAAATTAATTGAGATGGCTTAGCAGTGAATTCTGACCACTGCCATCTGGTGTAAAGCAATGCACTGTTAAATTACATCAAGATGAGGCTGATAACATTCTCTCAGAGTGACTCATTTTGTAGCGAATCACATTTCTCCAGTTGCAATTCAATAGAGTTACATGGGAGCATTTCTAAAACACATCAAAACCTTTCAGTGGGAGGCTTAAACCATTTCCCGGTTTGAGTCTCATTAGAATACAGCTATCCAGCTATCCAGTATTCAATGAACATTCAATAGTAGCTTAGCAAATGGGGGTGACTGGAAATCTAATGGCTCCTTAATTGAGAAGCAGCCGGTGGTAATAATGAGGTGAGATATTCTGTACTAAACAGCAGTAACATCCCTGCTTCTCCTGGCCCCACAAACCTCATCAACCCTTCCATTACAAAGTGTTCAAGGCCATCTTTGAGTCAGTCTTCAGCATTCCCTGAAGGACTGCTGATTATTCTGCTCCCTGCTCATTACGTATGTTTGTTCTCGAACTTGAATACTGCAAAAGGGATATGACACTTGGTTTAGATTGAGGCGCAGATAAATGTAACTTCTTTCTAATTCAGGCTGGAGTTCTGGAGACCCACTTACATGATCCCTGTGAAAATTAAATCATTGTGTTGAGTTCTGGAGAAACAACCACAGTTTCCCTGCCACTTTCATATGCCAGAACTCTTTTTAATGGAACGAATGTGCTTACCGTGACACTAACTTTCCCAGACGACTTCAATTACATTGGAATCATTTCTAAAGTGAGTCTTATTCTATTACTGCCTTCATCAAATTCTTTTTACAGCACTAGTAGATTTTCCATAAGTTGCCCAACTGCGAACTAGCAAATAGGACTGTCTATGCCACTTGGGGCTAACATATAGATCGTTGATTTACACTGGCCACATATACATTCATTCTCATTAGATAGCATTCTTTAACTTTTTACTGAAGCTTTGGAGATAATAATTAATCTTTCTTTACTTCTGTATTTAATTGTCACTGAACAGTTATAGCTAAGAATACAGTTAAGATGGTACAAGAGATGTACCAATTGGAGCTAAGATGTGTTGGTAATGAAACCCTGTCACCATTTTCATTCTCATCAAGTTAACTTAAGTGGAAGTGCAGAGAGAGTCTAAAATTCAGATCAGGTTCTCAAACACTGAGTAAAACTGACCACAACTTCTACTCAGCCTTGTTGGGGATGAAGCTCAATGACAGAAACTACGGCCAGGATGTGAAGAGTGTGCAGAAAGTCTTAGTTTTATGTCACACTGCTTAATGCCAATTTGTTTCAGCACCATTTTGTTTTAAGGACCTGTTTCTTCGAATTACACCCTAATTCCTAGGTTAATAGAGTCTTGCTTGCATTATGTAGCATCATGTCAGAGCCGTCTGATGTTGGAACTCAACAGGCACCATGTTGCAAAGGAAGAGATTCAGGGCAGAAATTTACAAAGTTCTGAGAGGTGCGGGCGAAGATGAAATGTGCGGCAGAAATAGGGTAAGAAAGATTAGAGGGAGCAGATTTAGGACTGAATTGAGAAGGAATTTCTTCACCCAGAGTGTTGTTAATCTGTGGAATTCCTTGCCCAGTGAAGTAGTTGACGCTACTTCAGTAAACGTTTTTAAAAAAAAGGTAGTTTTTTTTGAACAATAAAGGAATTAAGGGATACGGTGAGAACGCGGGTAAGTGGATCTGAGTCCATGAAAAGATCAGCCATTATCTTTTTGAATGGCAGAGCAGGCTCGAAGGGCCAGATGGCCTACTCCTGCTCCTAGTTCTTATGTTCTTATGTTCTTAAATCCAGTGAGGTGGATCTCGACATTAAGGTCATTTCACCTCAAAATTTAGACTTTTCAAAAGTGGCACATGAGATTCTCACCTGGCAGCAGCGAGATGCCAATTGACAGTAATTAACGTTAATTAAAGTCCTTGCTAATGGCCCAACTCAACCCATTAATGTCCATGTTGCAATATTACCAAACTTGCCAAAGTAATGATGTTGGGAAAACTGGATACAGAAACCAGAGTTGGTGTTTAGTGGATTGAGTTCATGATTATTCCAAACAACTTCCGTGTTGGACATCAGGCACCAACATCTAGAGGGCACACTCCACGGGCACACACCCCACAACCATGGACACTGGTATCCAACATTTGTCAGCCTCTAAGCAGCCTCAATGGCACATTTCAACTGCAAATCTAAAACATTTCTACAATTCATTGCTTACCTCAGACTGAATGGCAATTATTATTTTAATGCTCTGCTAGGTCACTGTCTGTTGACGCACATATTCAGCTTATGGACCAGATCAGGCTGCACTTCTGGGCTCTTCACTTGCTGTTATTGTATTCACTCATTCTGTGACTAACTGGATATTGGTAGCATCCCTGCCTTGCATGGCGTGACCTTGCCTTTTTGTGTTTTGTCCCCTCAGCCAGAGACACCGGGCCTATAGTACTGCTGTTATGCCACGCCATTTAGTGCAGGCACAAAGCCAGCAAACTTATCCTGGTTTTCAGCAGGCATCAGGCATGTCGGGGCCGGGGGTGGGGGGGTTTGTCGGGGTAGCCTGGCACAGTAATTCAAGGAAAGCTTCTGTTAACAGTCTGGCCCTGCTCAAGGGGTCAGAGTCAGGATTCTGTCATCATGAGGGATAAAGAGCAAAATAATGGGCAACAAACCTTGATTCTTTCTGCCAACTTGTGGGCTGTTTTCCTCATGGAATGAGAGAGAGGCAGGTATTATGAGAGATGATATTAGGTGACACAGTTGTTACTTTTGATGCAGATGAAGAGGTATCCCAAGTGAGTGAGTAGGCAGCACAGAGGACACGCAGAGTTAGCTGTATTAGAGGTTAGGTGAGGGAGGATGAGGGGTGATGATGTTGCAGGCAATAGTGTAAGTGGTAGAGCATGAGTCTTGTTGGAAGGTGAGTGCAGTCACAGAGACAGGGTGAGTGTGCAGTATCAGAGAGAACGTGTTAGCACGATGCTGGTGGAGTGGAGAAGGTCATTGACCTTCTTCTCATGGTACTGAGCATTCATCCTTTGCACAAAATCATGAATTCACAGCTCTGTGCAAAGTTGCTCAAGATAATTACCAAAGAATGAAGGCCTTGAAGGGAAGACTGAACCTCTCTTGTGGAACAATGATCATCCCAAGTGGACATCAAAAGCGCTGAGCTCAATGCAATTGGATGAAGAAGATCTGGAGATTAAAGTGAAACCCATACATCTTGACTGAAGCAAGTCTTAAGCACGGGTAGTGAGTGTGCCAGAAGAGTGTTGCAGTATTTCAGGCTACTAAGTCATTGACATAAGTGTAAAGACAATTTTTAAATTTTCTGTATTTTTGATTGTGGACTGAAATGTGAGAAGGCCTATTTTAAAGACTAAGGATTGTGAAAAGGATAGTTACACATTTTGAAAGGAAATAATCTGACACTCATTCTAACTGCTGTTTGTTCAAGTGATGGGGGAAGTCTTGTTGCAGATGAGCTGGAACCAAGCATGAATGGAGATTCGGCTAACAACAAGTAAATGATTTGTCTGGGTAATGGTGACCAGTTCTGATGACAAAGATGTTCTGCCCGTCAACAAGTATGTGATTAGCTCCCAAGAATCTGAACAGCTTGAGGGTATAGACATTTTGGTGAGAAAACATGGGACTTCTGAAAAGATGGATTTGCCCTTTCCTCTGCAGTAAAAAAAACCTTGAGCTTGAAGAAAGACAGTCAATTTCTCCAATTAGTTGCTGTAAGCCATAGCTCTTAACCAATAAATCAGAGACATTGTAAGTGTGAACCAGCCACCCTGTGTCTCCTGCAAGCAAATGAAAATACCTAAAGAAGGAAGAGACCATTTTCAATTTTGTTCTGTGTCTATGTGTATGTGCACGTACAGAGAGATTTGTAAGGGCTAAGAGTTTTAACTGATAGTTATTTATTAATAGTTCACTTTTATTTATCTGTAGCTAGAGTCTATTTATTTGACATAATAATTCTTTTAAAGTACAAACACTTTGTCTGTGCTTTCTGTCAACCTGGGTCTAAAAGGAAGGTAAATTAGGGATTTAATGTCCTTTTATAAAACCTTTAACTTTTATACTGAATCCGGAAATAGTAAGGTTTGATTTCCAGTTCTCTACCACAGTGAGGAATAACATAAGGTGAACAGATCCTAGACAATTACAAAGATGTTTTTACAGGATTTGAATGTTCTCCTGGTCAATATGATCTAAAAGTAGATGAAAGGGTGAGATCAAGTCAGAAACTACCAAGGAGAGTTCCAGCTGTCCTCAAGTCCAGCCTGAAAGATGGGAAAGGAAAGCTGGAAAAGAAGACCAATCAAGAAAGTGGCCAATCTTACAGACTGGATTAGTGGCTTGGGAGCAGAGAAAAACTTGGAAAACTGAGAGAATACATAGATCCAAAGAATTTCAAAAAAAACTTTGCAGAGATCTCACTACACATGCCACTGATTGAAAACATTTTGCTACAACTTGCCAAGGCAAATGTCTTTACTACCGTTGATGTGCAAGATAGTCCTGTACTGGCAAGCGAAGCTGGATGAAAACAATTATTTTATCACCATATTCTGGATGCCATTTGAGAGATACGGATAGTTGTCCTTTTCCACTGCTCCGGAAGAGTATCAAGACAGACAGTATGAGATAGTTAGTGACTTTTCCAAACTGAAAGTGATTGAGGATATTCTAGCCTATGGTTGGGAAGACACAACGGACAAAGCCATTGCAGACCATGACCAGAACCTAGTGAAACTGCTAGAGAGAGCTCACCAGATGAACCTGAACTTGAACTTGAACCTGAACCAGTATCTGAACCGGAACAAGAAAAGGATGCAAATGAAGATGCCTGAAGCCCAGTATATAGGTCAAACATTAACAGTAAAAGAACATTGCCTGGACCCTAACAAGGTGCAAATTGTAGTGGTGGTGCAGTGGCTAACTGATGTGAAAGCCATGCAATTTTTTTCAGTTTGTGAACTATTCAGCCAAGTATGCTCAATGTTAAGGAGATGCAGAGATATTAGGGCGCAGGACAAAAAACAGCTTTCATTCGAATCAAAAAGTTAATCTAAAACAGATGGCTTTGTACTACAAGGTCAATGATGCAGTGTAATGTCAATGAGACAGGACTTGGGGCATCTCTTACACAGCAAGTTACATTTTCATTCAGGGCAGACTGAATGACACTGCACTCAGATGGAGAAAGAGTACCTGACTATTTTCTTTGATTGTGACCATTTTAATCAATGCTTATTTGGGAGAGACAAAATGGCAGTGGAGTCCAACTACAATTTACTTCAAGCATCTTCCTCAAACCTCTTCTATCTGGTCCAAAGAGTCTGCAAAGAATTTTACAAATATCACCTGGACATGATATACAAACAAGAGGAACAGATGTACACTGTCAACATGCTGCTGAGAGCAGCACTCCCCGTGAAGAAAGTTGAGGATGTTTGAACTGAGTGAAATCTTCTAGATGCAATGAGAAACAACAGTTTAACATATTCTAGAAGTAATCAACCCAGCAGGAACATTGAATCTGAAAGACAAGCATCTTGCTCAAGTCAAGCAATCAACACAAGTAGCAATTCTCCAAGTGCTACAGAAAATAATGATGAAAAGATAGCCTGAAAGCATCATGTCCACACTTGTTACATTGAGATATCAAGCATATCGAGATGAAGTGATATCCAAGAAAATATCTTATACAACAGAAGTAGACATCATTCTTAAGGAGATCAGAAGAGAGTTGCTGAACTACACCCATGCAAGGCATCAAGGGATCAAACCTATTCTGAGGCAGGAATAGCTCTGCTGGTCAAATATGAGCAATAAGATGCTGTTTACAGTCTATCTGACAGGGGTTATTCACCTCATCAAAGCTGAACTACTGTCTGGTGTGAGTTGTGAAAACCATCTGGATGGAGAACTATTTCACTTTAGTCACTTCTATCAATTACACAGTTGATCACTACTCACCTGCAATATGTGGATCTCTGCAGTTTTATTACTTACACAGTTGCTCACATGTATGGGCACACACAGTCACAAGACAGGAGACTGAAGATAACAGGAACTTTCTAAATTTATAACCAGCCTTCTCAGAAGAGGTAGCTTCGAGTATGTCGGAAGATAACAATTCCATCCTCTAGCCTGAAATAAAGGACTTATAACCATATGTGATTGTCGAACAATTTTTAATCCAGATCCTAAAAATGCAGTTTTACGTTATAAAAAGACACGTAAACTGAGCAGGCTCATTTCATGTTGTCAGACTACCCTGAGAGGGAAGACACCAAATAGCCTCCTCTTAATAAGCCTACTTACTTAGCAGGGCACATAGATTTTACTGAAGCCAATATAGATCAATCTTTTGAGGGAAGTGAATGATGGCAAGGTAATGCAGCCAGGGAGATAGCATCTCGAGGAAGGTTAACATTCCAGAAGATTAAGAATTAAGATTCCAAAATATTGTTCCAGTATTAGAAACTTTATTCTGCAAATTCAATCCATTGTTTTTCACTGATAACATATCCATAATCACAGAAGCACAGGAATATAATATGGCCTTGGAACATTTAATTTTATGAGGAAAACATTTCACTAACTCCAGCAGGTAGAAATAGGAAAACGAGTGTTCCTGAAATCATTCCCAGTCCAGCCATCTTGAAAGGAACCTGCCACTAGTTAACCTGCATACTTTATTTTAGTAGATCTTTTTTAATATGGAAATCAAAGTGTTATGATGTGCACAGGACTCCCATTACCGTTCTGAATGATGGATTGTTCAAAATTTACCCAACTTATTTGAAGGCACTGTCTAAGAGGATAAAAACAACAATTTTTGAATTGTTTTCCAAAGAAAATCTGTTTCTTTCTCTGTAGATGCTGCCAGACCTTTTGAGTTTCTCTGACACTTCTGTTTTTATTTCTGATCTCCAGCATCTGCAGCATTTTGCTTTTATTAAAATAATTTTCATTGGACTCATGAAGAAAGGAGTGCAATGTATTCAGCTGGAGAGAGATTGTGTGGGGAAGTTTTCCCTAAAATTGCAGATTTTTTTTAGTCTATTTATGCTTTTCACTACTTCGTAGGTGATTTTAGATCATAGCAATTACTCCAAACAAATTGTAAGTCAGCCATACAGAGACACAGACAAAGCTTAATACTGTTGCCATTGATTAATACTGTCCTATATAGTGCGATACAAAAATTAATTATGACAGCAAATCCAACAGTTGCTTTTATAAATTAAGAAGTCAGACCTCAGCAATATATCATTTGCTGTGTCAAATTACATGCATCTCTTAATTTTATTTTAATGAATGCTTCTTTTGCTTCTTTGTTCAGGTCATTGTCCTTCTTCTAAGAATGAGAATACATTACCTAACCATCGTAGTATTTTGGTACTGGGTGTTCAGTATTTCTCCTTCTTGTTCAGCTTTACAATCACTGTCATCCTCTACTACTCCCAGCACCTGACATAACTTCTATTTCTTATCTTCTTCTCTATGATGAAATCACTTGTGTGACATCATCAATTCTTCTCCCATGATCTGGAGTATCTGCTTGCCCTCTTAACTACCTTGTATGGAGTACTGAATTGCACTTTCAAAGATTTGCCTTGTGAAGGTAACAAAAATTTGTCTTATGTTTGAAATCTTGCAGCTGTAACATTTTTTGTTGCCCATCCTTTCATCTTTGCCTGTGGAGTTTTCAAATGGTCATGTGCTACTTTGCATGCTCCTGTGAGTCTTTCTAGAAGCAATCAATTTTAATGGACCTCTTAGCTCATGACCAGAAATCAATTTGATTGGATTGAACCCAGTAGATTCATTCAGCAAATCTCTGATAGTAAGTAACAAAAAATCCAATCCGTTGTGCCAATCCTGTGGGTATTTACCATAATATGTATTAATTATTGTTGAGATCTGATGGCATCTCTTCAAAGTTTTGTGGATGATACTCCATGTACTTCAATTGTTTTATGCCCAAATTACTTAATATTTTCTGAAAAAATGTAGACATTGATTTAGAAACTAAGTCCACATTTATTCCTACTGATAATCCATAACAAGTAAAAAAAAACTGTCTTAATTTTTCCACCAATATGCTAACTTTGTGTTCAAAGGAATAGCTTCTGTTAATCGAGTATCATAACTGTAAAGAAATACTAGTGTCCCACTTTTGTAAAAGTTCCACATCATCTACTAACACTCTACTGCATGGTTCTTCAAAGTCTAGTATGTCCATTATGCCTATTATATGTTGAAGTTTTCCACTGACTGACATATATCGCATGTGTTAAAGAACTGAACTATATCGTTGCAAAGTTTGTATTTACCTTCAGTCTCATAGTTGTAGTTAATGCTCTAATTTAATCCATGGTATTTTCCCTGTGAGTTTCCTCTACAGAATCACTCTTATGAACCCCAGTACACCCAATGGACTTCCTTCACAAGTTACAGTGCTCTGAATGAAGTTATCCACTTTGTTACAACACAAATACTTTAGCCTTCCATTTCTATTTCCGCATGCAGCAGCTTCCTTTCTGATCCGACAAAGAGATCTCAGGAAATTACCAGCTGTCTCTTTTTTGCTATGGCTACTTGCCTTCATTTCACTCTCACAACTTCTATACTTCTCAAGTTTATGTGGTGATGGGAAAAAATGTTTAGTTTTATAGCTCAATTCATTACCATCAGCCATTCCTGCTGCTTGTCTTGTTATTGCAACTCTCTGGTATTCAACATTGATTCTAATTAATAAATATAACAGGTTTTAAAATCTTTCTCCAAGAATAACATTTAAAGCCAACCTTCCAAGCCAGTCTATTCTTTTTTTTCCCTTTCTCTCTCACATCTGTCTTCTCTTTCCCAGTACGATTCAAATTCCATTCTCTTAAATTCTCGCTCTTTACCTTTCTCCACAAGTTCAATTCGTTTTATCCCCATCTCCACCTTTTTCAGTTTCAATGTTCTTTCCTTCTCTACCTCAAGCTGACACATTCTATATCATGGTAAAGCTGCTTCATTCTTACTTACTTGTAACTCAACTGTCACTCAGTTTTGTATCAGTCACGTCTATTTCCTTTATCTGCAGGATAACATTACAGGCTTTCAATGGCATCTTCTTTTACAAAATGAGAAATCTTGCATCTGTCCTTTTATCCATGACCAAATCATTCTACTCCAATTTCAATTTCACATCATCCACAATCAAAGATTCTGCACCTAGCCCCATGCACTTATTACAATGATGGAGAGAGTGCTCTGGAAATGAAGCCCCACAATTCTACAAATTACCATAAATGTGAACTATGATCAAATTAATCAGTAGGAGGCTGATGTCTGACTGTGACCACTATCTAAATTAAAATAAACCTTGTTTCATCAATAAACAAGAAACAAAACTTACTTATTATAACAAAAATATCCTGTTACAGGTGGCAAGAAGTTTATTAATTAACATTATGCAAACTTAAACTGTACCCCCTCTAAATCCAAACTTGAATTCATTTATTCACAACTAGACCAAACAAGAAAGACAAGATAAACACTGAGATAGCAAGAACTGCAGATGCTGGAGTCAGAGATAACACAGTGTGGAGCTGGAGGAACACAGCAGGCCAGGCAGCATCAGAGGAGCAGGAAAGTTGAGGTTTCGGGTCAGGACACAGTTTTTTTAGCAATATCGTGGATGGAAAATATAAACAAAATGACACAAATACTGTTGCTCAAGATTTCGGTGAAACAAAGTGAATTTCTCACAGTTATTTGTTTTGGTTTTTGTTGATGATACTACGTTGTTGTCGTCTGTAACAATCCTCAGTTTGGTAGTTAGTCTGTTGGACATAGATCTTGGCTTGAGTTAGCATTTTTTTTCTTTTTGCAGAGTCATCAAGTAGTGTTTCTTTTCTATTCACAGAGGAAGACAGAAAAACAATCTGGCATCCTTGGTGGTCTGAGTCCTAAGTGCCCTTCAAGTCTGTGACAAACTGAACTTCAACCAATCTACAAGCTGTTGTTGGGCAGTATCTTTGTATTGATCCAAAAAGACACTTGATACCAGCATGCCTCTCAAAAATATCAAATCCAGTTCTAACGCAAGTTGCATGCCCTTGTGTAACTAATGAATGAATACCGCACAGTATCATTTTTGCTTTCAGTTAAGAAAATAACTGGTTCTTTCTCTGCAACAAAGTAATCCAAGCTTCATTATCCAGTTTTTATTTTTCAAATGAAATATATGTGGCCATTACATTTATATGTGGTACACACTGTTGCCACTTATAGGAGTGAATGTTTACGGTGGTACATGAGGTACTAGTCAAGTGGGCTTTTTTTTCTGAATGGTGTCAAGCTTCTTTATTGTTGTAGAGCTGCACAATTGCTTAGTGACAATTTATTTTACATTTTAAAAATCCATATATTCATTTTGATCTATTTTTCTTAGCAAATACTTATAAATAAGTATTTTTAAGAGAAATGCATTCAGATTAGGATCCAGTCTGGTATAATCTGCTTGCTTGGAATGAAGCATATCTGAGTTGATCAAAATCTGCTAATTTTAACCAAGCAAAAAAGCACATTGATATAACTGGAATTTATGTAAATGGAAACCGTTAAATTTGTGTAAGATTTAATTTAACTGTGTTGAATCAAATTGCAATTCTAGCTTTACTACTATGGTTTGAAAATAACAATGATTAATGGATTAAATTTAAAACAGTATTATAATCCCAGTTTGCTATCTGGGTAAATTAAAAACAATGGATGAGGGATAATTTTTTTTGAAGTTTTATTTCTATGAGAAAATAGACCAGATAACTTTCAATCTTCAGACAGGATTCATAGAGATTACGAAGAAAGTATAATCTTGCATTAAGCATTATTTCATAACTAGTCCACAAAAGCAAAATTGAAATTCTATTCAAGTCATATTTCTGATTAATTAATTTAACTACATGTACATAATGGATGGGTGCAGCAAATGTTTAAGGAGGAGAGGATTTGGGTGTAATTACCAACCATTCACTCAAGGTATCCTCTAAATGTAGGGCTATTGTCAGCACTGATAATCAAATTCTGGTGTTATGTTTCAGTTGCAACAGATGACAATAAATCAGAACCAATTATTTTTAACCTTGAATGAGTCAATATCCAGAATGCATTGCACAATTTGGATCATCCACCGTCCAAAGCAAACATGGGGATAGAGCTTCATACTTTTAAGTTGCCACTATTGAACAATTTTTTTTAAACATTTGTTATTTACAGGCAGCACTTTAGTGACATTACGCAGAATCACAGTGGTAGTTTTTATGTGTATGCTGATGACATCAAGCTTTAATTTATCACCAACTCTCTCAGTTCTTCTTCTGTTGCTAAATTATCAGACTGAATATCCAGTATTCAGTACCGGATATGCAGAAATTAAATTGGGAAGAGTAAGACAATTATTTTCGGTCCCTGCTCCAAATACTGTTCGGTAGCTACCAACACAACTTTTCCCTGGTAACAGCCTGTGATCAAACAGCCTGTACAGTATTGATGTTACATTTGATGTCGCAATGACTTTTCAACCTCATGTTTGTGTCATTACAAAGACTGTTGTGTTATGCCACTGGATAAAATGCACTGATTGGCTAGCCTCTCTCAAAGGGTGGGATTTCAGCCTTGAGGGTGCTTTTACCTGTTGAAGGCACACTGCTGCTGCATTGAGTTCCTGATTTGCACTTTAATTTGGTAGGCCTTCCTAAAAGGAAATGATGGAGGGCTCTCACTGGCTTTCCAGCCATTAGGCAGCACTCCCATCACAATCATTAAATACCATCCCTTACCTAATCATTAGCTCATTTTCTGTGCGCATATTGAGTGCTGTATTTATACTTCTACAACTGCACTTCAAGAGTATTTCAGTGGCTATAAATTACTTTGGGGAGTCCTTGTGGTAGCAATTGTTGTCATGTAAAAATAAGATATGTTTTCCTCTTTTTCTCACCAATATGTCATCTATAACAATTTTCTCCTTGTGGCTGAATGCATAAGTCAAAAATACAATTTTGGAGCTTTAAGACCACTCATTTACCCGAAAAATGGGCATACATTTCTCACTCTATTTATTTACAAGACCATTCCCTGATGTCCTATGATTGAATATAATCCAGGTCACATTAAGGGAAATAATAGAAGCTTCCATCCAACCTATTTCTTTTGGAAAGTCTGTCACATTGACACATTGTGGAAGCAAGATAAACATTCACCCATTCAATTCAAACCATTATTCCAATTTCAATTTGGATTTGAATCTGGTATATTAAAAACAAATTTTAATCATAAAGGAAACATGATCTAGATTGGCTTATTGACATTCTTGTCTCATATTTTCTTATGAAGTTATTGTTCCCTTGTCTGTGTGCCATGGAAACCTTGGGCTCTTGTGTACATGTAGATTCTTGAACATAAGCTTAGACAGTAACTTCAGGCTATTTGAACAGTGGAAAACATGACAGCGGAGAAAAATTATAGACTTGAAATTCCAGTTTCTGTGGCATTTTCCTGGAATCGAAACCAGACAAGCACCAAACTTGACAATAGGAAGTCTTCTCTGTACACCTGAACTTGCTGCTCCCCTAGCCAAACTCTTCCAGTACAGTTACAACAATGGCATCTACCTGACAATGTGGAAAACTCCACAGGTACATCACACAAAAAGCAGAACAAATCCAACCAGACCAATTACAGCCCCATCAGTCTACTCTCAATAATCAGTAAAGTGGTAGAAGTGTCATCAACAGTGCTATCAAACAGCACCTGTTCAGCAATAAAAACAAAAAACAGAAATTGCTGGAAAATCTCAGCAGGTCTGGCAGCATCTGTTAAAGTTCTGTAGAAGGATCACTTGACCCAAAATGATTTCTCTCCACAGATGCTGCCTGGCGGGCTGTGTTTTTCCAGCAATTTCTGTTTTTGTTTTTGTTTCTGATTTTCAGCATCTACAGTTTTTCTGGTTGTCTGCTCAGCCGTAACCTGGGCAATGATGCCCAGTTTGGGTTCACCTGGAGCCACTCAGCTCCTGACCTCATTACAGCCTTGGTTCAAACATGGACAAAAAGAGCTGAATTCCAAAGGTGAAGTGAGGGTGACATCCATTGACTTCAAGCCTGCATGTGACTGAATGTGGCATCAAGGAGCCCTAGCAAAACTGGAATCACTGGGGATCGGGGACAAACTCTCTGCTGATTGGAGTCATACCTGGCATATTTGAAATGGTTGTTGTTGTTAGTCATCTCAGCTCCAGGGCATCTTTGTCGGAGTTGCTCAGGATAGTGTCCAAGGCCTGACCATCTTTAGCTGCTTCATCAATGGCCTTCCCTCCAACATAAGGTCAGAAGTGGGAATGTTGCCAATGATTGCACAATGTTCAGCACCATTCGCCACTCCTCAGATACTGAAGCAGTCCATGTTAAATGTAACAAGGTCTGGACAATCTAGAAGCAAATTACTGCAGATGCTAGAATCTGTACTGAAAACAACAAATGCTGGAGATCACAGCAGGTGAGACAGCATCCATGGAGAGAGAGCAAGCTAAAATTTTGAGTCAAGATGACTCTTCATCAGAGCCAGTGATCTACAGCATTTGTTGTTTTCAAGACAAGGACACTATCCAGGTTTGGGCTGACAAGTGGCAAGTAGCATTCATGCCACACAAATGCCAGGCTATGACCATCTCCAATAAGAGATAATCTAATCACTGCCCCTTGATATTCAATAGTGTTAACCATCACTAAATCCCCCACTATCAACATCCTTGGGGTTACCATTGACAAGAAACACAATTGGACTAGCCACATATACATTGTGGCTACAAGAGCAGATCAGATGTTAGGAATACTGCAGTGAGTAACTAACCTTCTGATTCCCCAAAGCCTGTCCACCATCTACATGGCACAAGTCGGGAATGTGATGGAATACTCCCCACTTGCCTGGATGAGTGCAGCTCCAACAACACTCAAAGCTTGACACCATCCAGGATAAAGCAGCCCGCTTGACTGACACCACAACAACAAGCATCCACTCCCTCCACCACCAATGCTCACTAGCAGCAGTTAGTACTACCAGATGCACTGCAAAAATTCACCAAAAAGTCTTTAGACAACACCTTCCAGACCCAACCACTTCCACTTAGAAGGACAAGAGCTGCAGATACATTGGAACATCATCACCTGCAAGTTTCCCACCAAGCCACTCACCATCCTGACTTGGAACTATGTTGCTATTCCTTCACTGTTGCTGGGTCAATTCCTTCTGTAGGGGCATTGTGGATCAATCTACGGCAGGTTGACTGCAGCATTTCAAGAAGGCAGATCAGCATCAAGGGCAGCTAGGAACAGCGAATAAATGCTGACCAGCCAGTGACTCCCACATTCCATGAGTGAATAAAAAAAACTTCTCACAGACAGATTTCCCTTCTGCCAGATCATTGTCCAGATGGAGATGTTGCAAGTCATCTGTCATTAATTTTTATTAAAATACTGGGTTAAGGAATCAACAGAAATTGATTAAGTATTTATTTTAAATATTATACAGTAAAACTCTAATCTACAATGGAAGGACATGTAATAAAAATGTAACTTTTAAAAATAACTAAAACTAAACCCATTAACAAAGTTTAACCATTGAAAATTACTTTCTACGTGCATGAAATTTAACTAGCTCAGTACTGTCAAGTTCAAACAGATGTAGTTAAGCAAGATATAGGACCCAGCTACACCTTCCATACTGCAAAAGGATAAGTAAAGGTGAGCTGGACAGTTTGGCAAAGAGCAGATCAAGATTTCATGGAACCCAAACTAAGCATTGTTATAAGAAGACACTTTGGGATTAAAATCAAGAATCTGGAATGCTTACAGCGAATAAAGCTTGGATGTGCAGCAAATTCCATCTGTGCAGCATAAGGAATAGCATTCTTTGAATTTAAGCGACAAGAAACCCAAAATATTCATCCAACTTAATATTTTTGAACTAGTCCAGAGAAGATGGTGAGGTTAAAAAAAGCAGTCAGTGGCTAACTACCAACATTGACACCCATTTTATAATGACCATATTACAATATTTTTAATGAATTATTTTTGCAGCTGCTGGATAACAGAAAACATGGACATTTTAATATCCAAATATTTAATACATGAAGGATTCAAGAATTCAATACTGACAGTTGAAGCATATTTTATCCCATCTTTAAAAACAATGAAACATGAAATATTTATCAGATTATTGAATGCAGTTTGATTATGGTTGTGAGTTTCAATGACAAGTCATTCAATTTGGTCTTAAAGTAAGAATCCCTGGATCACTTGATCTGTTATGTGTCACCTACAAAGTGTCTTGCCACATATAGTCAGTGTAACAGAGCTCGTTGCAGGTTAGACAGATCATTAAAACTGCATTAATTAAGGCCACAGGTAGCAGAGAGGAAAGGAAACTAAATCTGAAGAAAGCCGTGTAGCTAGCCGAGCTGCGCTGCAGAAATTTGAGTGGCTACAAAGGGTCACCATCTTTATTTGAAAGTCTTTGCAAACTATGTCAGCTTTTTTGGAGGGAGAAGAGTCAGAATTAACACTATGTATCATTTTGGCATGTGACTCAACACATTTGAAAAACTGCATATATTACTGTTACATTCGCAAATAGATAGCATTTTGATAAATCTCTTTTATGAGGACAGTGTTACTTTAAATGTCTCTTACTATTAAAATGCATTCCTATAGGTTTGCTTAACCGTGATTTGTTTGAAAATTTGCTTCTGCATTCCAATCTTTGCAATTGTCATTGCATATTTCAAGTCAACAGAAAGAGTGATCTCTTTCTGCTAAACTGCGTGTCACTTGGATCAACAATTTGTTATATTTACCAAAAACGTAACTAAAGAATTCACAATTATTATAATCATTGACTCCAAAAGTCTATCATGCCCTTCAAACTGTTGTTGTAGTCGAAACGTGGCACTTCTCACTGATGATCCAATGTAAACTGCCACCGTAAATCATGGGATCAAATAATTTGAAAGCACAGGGTTGTTAGCTGATGGCAACTTCTGAGCTGCACAAGAGGACAGCGCAGTGGGGAAATGGAAATCAATGGTCACGGTCCTGGTTCACCAACGGCAATCTTCAGCCATTTAGGCTCTTTTTTATGATGGGGATGGTAGGAGAATTCCAAAATGCAGAATATGCATGTGCAAGATGAAGATATCCTCATTTATTGTCATTAAATCTGTATAATGAAGCTGCAAACCACTGAACTTGAGAAACAGCTTGATACATTACCTAGCGCTCAGGTCAGGAAGAATCTTTTGGACAACATTTTACATTGCACAGAGAAGCCTGAATGTAACAGTGAAAGCTGACAGACGGTTATAAGAAGCAGGAAGTGATGGAATCTACTCAGGATGCAGGCAGAGAGTATTAACAGCAGAAATTAGCCAAATTGTTTTTGGTTCCAAATGCAAAGAGCTGTTTATGCATTAATTTATAAAGGCTGTTTCTCAGGGAAAGCAGAAAATTAATAGTAACAACATGAACAATGAAAATATGGAGCATGGTACTACATGTGGTTCCCATAACTGTAAGAAAACAAACTTTAATTGTGGAAGGTTAAAAATCTGAGGATGTACAGGTACCTCTGTGACTAAGTATTGCAGGTTGAAATTAGGGTAAGTGAACTTTAAAGAGAATTGGATGAGCAATTAATGGCCATCATTCATGTGTCAATTAACAGTCTTGCAATAACCAAGGAAGGGAATATAAAATGACAAAAACTAAACTACAAATTAGCGTTAGGCCTAATATTTTGATTTTGTTGCTGTACTTGTAGCACGTGCTAAATAAAGTATGTGGATGTAGATGAAGTACTGAGCACGCACACAGATGCTTGTAATGTGGAGTCGTTAAAGCATGTGAAGGTTTGGGAATAGCTTTGGAATGTGAAGTAGTTGTATGAGAGAAATGGGCTGCACCTGAACTGGTCCAGTGACAGAGTTCTGATGAAAAGTCATTGATCTGAAATGTTGACTCTGTTTTCCACCCCACAGATGCTGCCTGACCTGCTGAGTATTTCCAACATTTTCTGTTTTTAGTTTAGTGCCAGAGATATGGGTGTGAGTTTAACTCCAGGGCATGGGATTGAAGGGGTGGAGAAGAATATGGAGTGAATTGTAGAAAGGAGAAGAGTGCCAAAGGTTATGTGAGACATGGATAAATTGTCTACACTCAAATGTGGGATGCATTAGGCATCAAATCAGGAAGCTACAAGCATTAGTTACTGCAGAAAGGTATGGTATTGCTTTGAAAGAAACTTGGCACCGGGCATGGAAGGATTAGCTGCAAAATTTTCAAAAGAGATAAATCAAGCAGCAAAGAAAGTGCTGGACATTACGAATCAAAAACACAAATACAATATTAAAACAAAAAAGATAGTACTGAAAATAGTGTTTGAGTGAGTTTCTGTATTGCACTGAGAAATGGTTTAGTATAGATCTCTGTAATGATTTTACAACCCCTATTAAATAAGGTTGGGTTGGCAGAATTCAGAGGTACAGTTGGTGCAGAATTTTAGAGTCCACTGCTTTATTTGTCTAGACTACAGTTGAAAGAAACACTTGCCCAGAGAAGTTGGCTTACAGCATGCTAGGTTGGGGAAAATCCAACATGTGAACAGCTACTAGCTATTAAAGGGGAAGCTATGGAGGTGACAGAAAAATTCACAATTATACAGCAAAGGCAAGTAGGCAACATAGTTCGATGCCAAAGATTTTGAGAACCTTAGCAGAAGGTGCTACCAAAAGATGATGCCTTAGTTGAGACCGAAAGTTGAATTAGTCAATGCTGTTCCCTAGCTCTCTGTAACAGCTTGTAAAATAACAGTAGTAGTCCAACTATTTGTAACACGGACATACTGCTCCAGTTTGTTCACATTTCTGGTGTTGAATTAACATCAATATCATAATACTAAATTAGTAACTCCTATCACTTGTTTACTGCATGTTTCCACACTGCAAATCCCCTTCTGCAGATTTCAAGTATTCTACACACTCATTACCTTTTCAATATGCTCTTTCCTCATACCCAAGTTACAGACCTGACTTTTCTTTAAGATAAAAGTGCACACTGTTAGATACTGAGACAAGGGCCACAACTGTTAAAGGGTTTAAAATGGGGTTAGCCACATGACACAGAAGACTGTTGAGCTCTCCAAACAGTTATCCATCCAGGTTTACTTCTGAGCCAACTATTGCCACCACTGTGGAGTCTATACAGGGAATTCGTAATGATGACCACATGCAACTCGGCACTTCTGTGAACTATGAAGGAACATGGGTCACTTTCCTGATACACATTGGTAATCTGTTGTATCAGAAGCATGGAAGAACATCGTGCCTTGAATGCTTCATGATGTGATACCCTGCACTCTGAAAAACAAGCCAGTGATTATATCACTTTTAGGTTGAGAGTCAAGATAGAAAATAAATATTAGAGTCTAAAATAAAGGTTTTAGAGTAGCAAAGAGTACATCTTCAAAGACTGAAAGGGAACACAGTCTAGCTTAACCAGATGAAAAACATTGCGTTTGACCTTAAATAGGGCACAGTTAACAAATATATCTTAACCCTTCAACAAAAGAAAGTTTTGGTTTCAATGATATGTAATTAAATCATGTATAGGAATATACAATAATATTAAGGCTGGCAATATAGAAGGAAACAGGAGAAATACCACAGGAACAAATGCAAGAAAGGAGATACTATAGACAAAGATTAGTTGGCAACAAAAAAAAACAGCAAAGGCTATGGTAAGCACACACAAAAACACAAGGTCAGAGTCGAACCCAGGTAACCTTTCCACAGAAGCAAAGGGATTTATATAGATGTTCAATACATTTATTTATCTCTGTATTTGTGGCAAAAGGTGAATGGAGGGCCTTAGGAATACCAGCTCTGAATCGCAAACAACAGCTAATGGATTTATAAATAATAAAAAGGAACTAATAATAAAAGTATTGTTGGAACTTATAGTTGTTTAGTTCCCTTGCTAAGGTGGCGCATACTCATAAAAATTGACTGAGGTTAGTGATGAAATAGCAGAAGTATTGATCATGTCAGGAATCAGAGGATAAAAAAGTGACACCATTCAAATAAGGGTAAAGGCAGTTAACAAAACAGGTCAGTAGTAGAAAAACTATGATACACCTTTGCAATGGATCACATTACTTGACACTAGGAATAATAAAGGCTAATTAGGAATGATTGACATAGAACTTAAAGGCAGAGCATGCTTTACTGATTTAATTAGGTTAACTAAGGAAATTGCGTAAAGAATATAATAAATGCATTATAGTTGGATTTTGCTAGTGCCACTTAAAATATTTATAACAAAGATCAAAGCTCATAATATTAAGGGCTAAGAGCTGTCAGGTGTAGAGGACAGAAAATGGGAAGGAGAAAGAGTAACAAAGGAGCTTCCTGTCTGAATCAAGACGGCATCCCAGCCACCAGCAGAAAAAGACTAAAACTAACCTGCCCGTGGAAAAGAACAGCTAATATAACCATTTAATTTTAACTCCTAATCTCCCAATTTCCGCCTGGCAAATGGAGCAAAAAAACACCCTATTATAGATTAATCATCTATATATTCCATACCTTATTTTCAGCCTTTAAATGTAACCATTTGATGATACAAGGGATTGCTGCACAATGTGAGTTCAGAAAATTTAATATCAGTTCATTTGTACATCGTGATTTTCTAGGGTTCTGCCTATTCTTCCAAAATGCATTAAAGAGGTTTGTGCTGAATAAAGTATAAAAGTACTGCAAAGTACAGTTGGAATTCAAGGAGTTAACATTTAATCAGTATCTGGTTTATCAGAGAAACAATGCAGGAGAAAGAAATGCACAGTGTTCAAACCAGTAATCACAGCAGGCTGGGAATTTGAAACCAAGTGCCTTGAAAAACAGATGGTCTGCAGGGCTCCTCAGAAATCTCTGGTACAGCACTCACTTATTGGTACCAGAACAAAATTTACTTTTGCTTCCAGTGCAGATGACAAAACTAGTTAAAAACTGGTTGTCATCACCGTTGAACTTGTTTTTTTTAGATATAATTAACAAATGAATTGTTATATGACATGCTTTGAAAACAAATCCAGGAATGTCTTTCAGTGCAATCGTCAATTTGAGAGTTGTATGTGGCAAATAGGATAAAGATTCAAATGAGTTTTAACTTAGTAGAACAAATGAAACAAGTAATTATATCACTGGCAGAATGTTTTGCTGCAATGAGTAGATGTGAGCTGTTTTGGGATTAGTCCAAGTGGATGTTGTTGTTTTTAAGCATATGATTCTTTTTGTACAATTAATGGATGTTTAAAAATTATTAACAGGCATCCTCTCCCCTATTTATTTCTGCTTATATAACATAGAAAGATACAAATGAAAAAATGTTTTAGCAATTATGCATCACTCAATGCAACAAGGTATAGGGTGCTTTAAGGGCCATAAACTTAAACTAAACTCATACGTGTAAGTGCGTGACATTCAATGCAATGAAGAGGTTTCAAGCATTGTTGGGCATTCAGTGCCTGTGATCCTTGGTCTCTTTTCAAAATCATGATACTTGGAAAAGATTGTGCCTTCATCACACAGGAAGGCTGGAAATCAATCAAAGAAGGCATTCACATTTCTTTGCCATAGATAGAAGAAAAAAACCATGATGAATAAAAACGATTAACTGCAGTAATCAATTTCGCTTAAAGTAACAAAAAAAAACTGATAATAAGCTAAGCAAATCATCAAAGTTCAGAAGTAACCGGGTCTCCTAATTTTCCTTGGTGTTTTGAAATTATGGCGGGAGATCAATAGAACCCGCACTGGATTTTGAAACCAGTAAAAAAAACAATAAATTTGTAATTAAATTGAAAACAGACCCCTTAAGTCAAAAGCATATGCATTTACCACACAAGCTGTACATACTTAGATTGGAAAAGATTTCTACATAATCATGATCCCATGTCCTGGAAAGGTGAAAATAACACATAGAAAGAGGAAATCAGTGGGATATATCTGATACTGACGTCACATCAACAAACGTAAATAAATAACCCGATAGCACAGTTGGATTACAGTGTAAAAACCACATCTTTTTATTTTACTTTATTTTTGATTGTGGACTGAATTGGGAAAAGGAGTGAATTTCAACAAAGAACTGATAAAGGAATGCCGTACTTTTAAAAAGCAAGTTGCAAAAGCTTATCGTAATTCATATTTACTCTGCTGTTTTGTTCAAGCAGTGGGGGAAGCTACTTATAGACAGGCCAGCACCAGGATGTACACACAAAGTGAGATTCAGCTAGCAACTAGCAGCTGATTGGTTTGTATTCATGGGGCCAGTCATGGATAAGATCATCAGCCTGACAACAACTCTCTAATTGGCTCCTGATAATTGTACAGCTTGTGGGTATGAATGATGCAGAGAGAAGTTTTCAGTCCTCTGGAAGGGAAGTAAAAATACCTGAAATCAAAAGATAGCCAGTTATTTTCTCCCACTAGTTGCGTAAGCTCTGACTTTTAATCAGTAAAGAAGAGACCTTACGATTTGTGTAGCAGTTAGCTGTGCCTCCTCTGAGGAAGTGAAAAGAGACTGAGAACAGAAGGTCCTGGCAAACAAAAGGACCATCTCAGCATTCACTATGGGCTGGTGCCTTTGAACTGTGGTTCCCAATTTTCTTTCCCTCCACCCATATCACCAATTTTTCTTTTTGTCTGTCTGTGTCCACCTGTATGTGTGCCTAGGGCAGTTTTGGAATGGGGGTTAGAGTTTTAACTACTAGAGTTACATGTTGACCATTGACAAAAACACCAAAGAACTGCAGATGCTGGAAATCAGAAACAGAAATTTCCGGAAAATCTCAACAGGCGTGGCAACATCTGTGAAGAGAAAGCAGAGTTAATGTTTTGGGTCCAGTCACCCTCCTTCCAAACTGACTGAAGCTAGGAGAAGGTTGGTATATATCAATGAGGATGTGGTGGGGAAGGGAAGGGGAGGGACAAACAGCAGGTTGAGGTGGAGCCGAGGAAGAAAGAGTGAGAAAAACATTTGGACGGACAAAGGAATGGGTAAAGGTCAGGCTAGGACAATAGGGACCATCAGTAACTGACAATGGGTTATTTGTGGTAGCAGCCCATGTGATAACAAGGCCTGTTTACTTCCTCCTTCCTCACTATCCACAGCCCCAGGTGAAGCAGAGGTTTACCTGCACTTCACTCAATCTTGTCTACTGTATTCACTGCTCGCAATCTGGTCTCCTCTACACTGGGGAGATGTAGTGCAGACTGGGTGACCACTTTGCAGAACATCTACATTCTTTTTTCCAAAACGATCCTGAGGCTTCCGATTACCTGCCACTTCAACACACTACGATGTTCCCTGGCCAACATCTCTATCCAAGACTTGATGCAGTGCTCCAGCAAAGCTCAGAGCAGGCTGGAAGAACAGTATTTCATTTTCCGCTTGGGAACACTGAAACCTTCAGGTTTCAATATCGATTTCAACAATTTTAGGGCTTGAATACTTTCTCCCATGTCCTTACTCCAACATCCACACGCCAACCTTGTCAACACATGGGCTGCTACCACAAACAACCAATTATCAGCTGCTAATAATCCCCATTTTCAGCCATTCATTCTCCCAAGCTGACTTTTAGCCATTCCTTTCTCTGCTCAACTGTTTTTCTCTCTCTCTGGGCTCCATCTCCACCTATCCTTTACCACTCCACCACCACCACCACCACCACCCCCACCCCCACGCCCCACCACCCACCATCTTTAATATAAATGCCAATCTTTCCCTAGCTACATAAAAACCAAAAGAACTGCGGATGCCGTAAATCAGGAACAAAAACAAATTTGCTGGAAAAGCTCAGCAGGCCTGGTAACATCCGTGAAGGAGAAAACAGAGTTAACATTTCAGGTCCGGTGAACTTTTCCCTAGCTACAATCAGTTCTGAAGAAGGGTCACAGGACCTGAAATGTTAACTCTGCTTTCTCTCCACAAATGCTGTCAGACCTGCTGAGTTTTTCTAGCAATTTCTGTTTAACGTTGTTACGTACATTGGTAGTTCATGGTTATTTACCTATAGTTAGAACCTCTTTATTTCTAACAAACCAGATTTCTTGCGAAGCAAAGACACCTTGGCTGTGTTTCCTGTTAGCCTGATTCCATCTAGCAGGTAAATTAAGGACTTTGTGTACTTTGATAACATTTTAAGCTTTTGTGAGAACTGTAGGAACAGTGGGGCTTGATTTCCAGTACACTACTCCAGTGAGACATAACAACAGCAAGTTACTAGAAAAGGGGTTTGGTACTATGGACTGTCACAGTCCAATTGTGAAAGCATGTACATATCATTCATTGACTAATCACCTTACATTGAACATTCTTTAGATGTAAAGTTCATCCTCTGATAGTTAGGAATGAAAAGGCACTAGATTCGAGGAATACAGATTTTAGGGGTTTCTGGAATGGTTCAGTGGTCTATTGTTAACTATAGACCTACTTTCCTCTTCAGTGGTACAGTAAGAATGTTTCTTGTTGGCGTGACACTAAGTTCATTGGATTCTTCAGAATTAAGGTGGAGGGAGTAGCTGAAGATTCGGCAGTGAACATTTGTTTGTCTCCTCTATTGGAGGAAGGTACTATCTATATTCCCATTTGGCTAATAGACATTTATACAGTTACTGGTAGAATCAGCTCTTCTTTTCATGAATATTCGAAGTCAAGGGCCTCAGAAGCTGAAATTCAGCCAACTCCTGAACACAGCAAAATTTTCATCCCTAGAGCCCAGTGATCTGGTATTTTAATTACCAAGATTTTCTTCTTAAGATTTGATACAAATACAAAATTTAATTTAAAATAAATTTTACTTTGAATTTCTAACATTCCCACAAAATTGTTTCTCTGTAATGCTCTTACATGGAAGTGAATGTAAATGCTGAAAAAAAGCAATCTCTGACTGATATATCATTATCTTTGACACAACCCATACCATTGAACATTCAAACTTCCTTCTTCCACAATTAAGTCACAATTTTTAGGCTGCTACTGAAAGTCAAGCATCTGTGAATCAGCAACATTAACCACTGACCTTGAACTTCACATTCTTGATCAATCATTCTGTTTTCCCACTGGCACTTTCGATACTTTAAAGTTAGCTCTGCTGTAAGTCGGTGAAACCCCTCCCATCACATTCCAAATCTATGGTTAAATTTCTAGATGTCAAGCCAAGTTCTGCCCTTCCTCACAAAAACGCGTTGCTTCTCCAAGAAACAGAACTGGTTTAGGAAAACCTGTCAAGGAAAGTAGAACTTACATAAAGATTGTCTTTTCTTATTGCAGTTTTGGCGACAGGTAACTTATGCAAAAATCTCTGATTTGCTCCTATTGACTGTACATTGAATCGTAGGCCACCGCTGCAAATACGGTGAGGGTATGCTACAAAATCAGAGCAATGTTTTGTGCTGACGCTGCAGACGATTGGTAGAGGAAACAGATAATGGATGGGGGCCAGACTAGCTGGGAGGAACGGTAGGAATGTAAGTAAAAATGTTAAACTTACATTAACTCTTTTCTGCTGCCAAGTCTGGGACACTGCATGGATAAATCCCACAATCATATCACACACTTTCACTTTTGTGTCAGGCACGTAACCTTTCATTCCAAAGTGATCTTACCTCCTCCACTGCACTGCCTGCATGAGGACCTGCAAAGTAGCACTGCAGAAACTAACAAACATCTCCTTCAATATCAGTTTTATTTGTAAAACCACCCATGATCTGTTATAAATACTGCTGCTGCAGTTTTAATGGGGAGGCGATGGCCTACTGGTATTATCGTTAGACTGTTAATCCAGAGACCCAGACAACATTCTGGGGACCCAGGTTCAAATCCCGACACGGCAGATGGATTTGAATTCAATAAATATCTGGAATTAAGAGTCTAACGATGACCATTGTCTATTGTCAGGAAAAACCCATCTGGTTCACTAATGTCCTTCAGGGAAGGAAACTGCCATCCTTACCTGGTGGGGCCTACATGTGACTCCAGACCCACAGCAATGTGGTTGACTCTTAACAGCCCTCTGGGAAATTAGGGATGGGCAATAAATGCTGCCTAGCCAGTAATGGTCTTATCCCCTGAATGAATAAAGAAAAAAATACAACTAGCAAGACAGAATGCAGGAAAGAGATAGAGTGCTTGGTGACATGGTGTAAAGATAACAATCTTTCCCTCAACATCAAAAAAGTGAAAGAGCTTGCTATTAACTTCGGGAAGCAAGGTGGAGGACACACCCCTGCCTATATCAATGGTGCTGAGGTAGGGATGGTTGAGAGTTTTAAGTTCCTAGGAATGATGATCATCAACAATCTGTCCTGGTCCTCCCACATTGACACCACGGTCAAAAAAGCACAAAAATGCCTTTACTTTCTCAGGAGGCTAAGGAAATTCAGCATGTCCATTAAGACTCTTACCAATTTTCACAGATGCACCATAGAAAGCATTCTGTCCAGAGGCATCACAGCTTGGTATGACAACTGCTCTGTCCAGGACCATAAGAAACTACAGAGAGTTGTGAACACAGCCCAGTCCATTACACAAGCCAACCTTCCATGTAATGACTCCATCTATACTTCTCACTGCCTCGGGAAGACAGCCAACATAATCAAAGACCCCACCAACCGTGTTTAAACACACGTACCAACAGATTCAAGAACAGCTTCTTCCCCGCTATTAGACATCTGAATGGATCTCTCAAATTTTAAATTTAATGTTGACTCCGGTCTTTATGCACCTTCTCTGCAGCGGTGACATTGTATTCTTTGCTCTATTACCCTAACTCACTTTGTATGGTATGATCTGCCTGTACTGTACTGCACGCAAACCAAAACATTTCACTGTACCTAGATACATATGACAATAATAAATCAAATCAAAAATCTTGGATTATTAAAATAAATACTCTGAAAAAATCCAAATATGACTAAATTGTCTTTAATCAATGGTTGCAGGGGCAAGGTGGAGATAACTTTCTCTGATACCTTGATTCAGAATAATATAGCTAATAACCATGTACTGAAGGCACAAGATATGTGAATGCATTTTAGAAATGTCATAATTCATGTTTTTATTGGCTGAAGCCCATTGTAATGCTAGATCTCAGGAATGCAGCACTCCTCTCTCCGTAGTTGCTTGTGCACAAATAATGGGGAAATATATCATACAACCTGATTTTATCAGTTGAGTCCCATTGAGACAGAGCTATCTACATTGATGTAAATTTATTAGATGGCTAATATTATATAAGCAGTATCACTTTTGACAGTAAATCTCAGTATTGGCATTGAGTGGCAGGGAGGCAGAGGAATGGCTCCTCTCCTGATTCTGCCTATGTCACCCATCTAGGATTTGCCTACAGTTGGAATAACTACACAGGAAAATCAGCCTACTCTGTTTATAAAATGACCTTCATTCTCTGCGCCTATTTTATGAATGCTAGTATAGAGGCTTTTGATTTGACTGTTTGAATTTTGAAACAGAGTTTTAAAGCCCACTACAATTGCAAATTCACAAGTACCATTAGAAAATATACATCGCACATTCTAATTATTTTTATATTTCCAGTCTGAGCACTAAATAGTTTTAAAATTTTGCAATAAAAGGCTTTAATTGACTAATACATACAGAAAGAGGAAATTATCTTGCATTTATAATGTGTTTTCTTGCCCTCTGTGCCCTAAAGTACTTGACAGCCAACAAATTAATTTTGAAGTGTAATCATAGCTGGCTATTCTGCTGCCAAAAAAGTACAAAAAAAAACTGTACAATGAGATATCAATAGATGAAACGTAATGATGATTTTTTTCTTGAATTTACATCATACAAATATCACCCCCCACCCCACCGCAACATCCCCCCCCCCCACAACCCCACCGCCCCCCCCCCCGACCACCCCACACACACACACACACACACAAACACAAACACACACACGCACACACACACATATTCCTGGGTCCTTGATGAATTGCCAGAATTGTAGCAGAGTAGGATTTGTGTCTGTGTTAGGAGGCTGACCCCATCAGAATTCCCAGAGTCATTTCATTTCCATAATGCTGGCATGACAAAAGCATGTATTCTGCTTGCCTGAGCACAGATACATTGGGAGAGAGGCATGGAGAATTAGGAAAAGGGGCAGAACAAGGGCATTACGTCCTCACATAATAACTTATAAGCAAATAAAACGATGATCTGGCTCTTGCATAAGGCAATGTAATGGCAGCTGCAGCAAGAGGAATCATTCACTGTTGATAAACTGCTGCCACAAGTTAGAGAAAGAAGCAATTTTGGAATAGCTGGTAAGATGCCATCAATTGTAGCAGTACAACTCACATGTAAGACAGCACCTATGGTTCTGAAGGGCATCTTAACTCTATGGACTTGCTTACAGAGTTGAGAAAGACTTAATGACCTCAAAAGTCAAAAAAGACAATTGTAGTCTCAGATGAATAACAAGGTAGCTTACTGAAACAGAGAAGCAAGTTAATATTTCCTGGCCCAATATTTAAATAGTATCTTTGTGGGGAACTATATGGCACCTTGATTCTTACTCCACAATTAATGTAGCTAGGCAATGTCATGTCATTTGCCTCATCCATCATATACCATTCAGTTGTTAATGCCAGTAATGCCATCCATACTATTGACTTTAGCAGATCATCACTGCAGGAGCTGGAAGCTGGCAGCCAAAGCATTCCTCCTATAGAAGATTGCACACAATGCCAGGGAACAGCAGAAGTGTGTGAACCAACATTAACTCTGGATGAACAGAAAACACTGGCAAACATAAATTCAACTTTGAGCTGGTGGTTGAAAATGAAAAAGTGGGAGCCATTGTGACTTTGCAAATATCTATGTTTTACATTGATGACATGTTACTTTCAGTCCAGACTGGATCTCGTTTATGAAGTGGCTCAAACTACGGATGGGTTTTCGCAGAGGTCAACTTAAGTTAGTGTTTTTCTCTTTTTAACATGTTAACTGTATAGTGGTAGCTTAGGAGGTTCCACTGGCCACACCCCAATTGTAGAACTGAAATGGCACACATAAATGAGCCCACTGCATGCAACTGAAGAAGCTGAACATGTGTCAACATGATGGACTTTTGCAACACCAGAGTATTTGTGAATCGAGTGTTGGGAAGCAAGATGAGGTCTGCACTGTGGCAATTCAAAAGGCCATTCAACAGTTGTCACTGAGGGCCTTTTGACATTTTTATGCTCATGCAAAATTGTTGGAAGTACTGTGATGAATTTGGTCGATTTTGCTGACCACAGGAAAGCAGAAGATAATTTCAGCTCTTATAGATTAAGTTAGGGAGCTCCAGTGCCACATAAATGGCAACGTGAGCATGATATGCAGAGGAGGAGGAGAGAGGAAAACTGCGGGGAAGGAGAACAAAGGAAGTGTCTCCGAAGAAGTTCTACCCAAAGAAGGATCTTCTGGAAGTATCAGTCTTTCAGTGGGATGAGCCAGGAATAATGCATCAGAAAGCATTGTTTCACTAAGGAGGTAGATAGGAACTTCTGTCACTTTTGTCACAACAACATGCAACCTCAAACCAGGGAAACAATGGTCCTCCCAGTGAATATAAAGCTCACCATTATCCTTCATTTCCACACAACAGAATCCTTCCACCTGTGAAGTGGTAAGATCAGCAACGTGTTACTCTCTGCAGTCATAGCTGGGAGGTGGTGATTGGGACGCTGTATAAAAGGAGAGATGAGTTTATCCTCTTCTCCCTGACGAGAGAAGACCAGGATGAAAGAGGTCAAGGCTTCAGCAAAACAACAGGCTTCTTTACAATGCAGGACACAGCTAACTATACCCACCAGAAGGATTCCCAGCTCACCGGGGAAACCTACCAAATCACAAGAGTTATTGCCTTGTCAGTAGAACTTTTGTGAAAACAGAAACATACAAACATATGAATTAGGGCCAGGAGTATACAATTTGACCCATTGAGCATGTCTCATCATTCAAAATATTCATGGCTGGTCAGATTGTGACTTCAATTCCACACGGATGTCAACCTCGATAATCTTTGACTCCCTTGTTAGTGAAGGACCTGTCTAGCTCTGTCATAAAAATATTCAGTAATCTCTGGGTAAGAGAGTTCCAAAAACTCATGACTTTCTGAGAAAAAAATTCTAATTTTCATCTTAAACAAGAGACTCTTAATTTCACCAACACCTTCCACCCCAAACTTAAGTTCACCTGGACCATCTCTAATACCTCTCTCTCCTTCCTGGACCTCTCTGTCTCCATCTCCGGCAACCACCTAGAAACCGATATCCACTTCAAGCCCACCGACTCCCACAGCTACCTAGAATACACCTCCTCCCACCCACCTTCCTGCAAAAATGCCATCCCCTATTCCCAATTCCTTCGCCTCCGCCGCATCTGCTCCCAGGATGAGGCAATCCACTCCCATACATCTCAGATGTCCTCGTTTTTCAAGGACCGCAACTTCCCCCCCTCAGTGGTCGAGAACACCCTCGACCGTGTCTCCCGCAACTCATCCCTCACACCCCTCCCCGCAATAACAACCAAAACAGAATCCACCTCATCCTCACGTACCACCCCACCAACTTCCGGATCCAACGCATCATCCTCCGACACTTCCGCCATCTGCAATCCGACCCCACCACCAAAGACATCTTTCCCTCCCCACCCTTATCTGCTTTCCGGAGGGACAACTCTCTCCGTGACTCCCTTGTCCGCTCCACACTCCCCTCCAGCTCCACCACACCCGGCACTTTTCCCTGCAACCGCAGGAAGTGCTACACCTGCCCCCATACCTCCTCCCTCACCCCCATCCCAGGCCCCAAGAAGACTTTCCACATCAAGCAGATGTTCACCTGCACATCTGCTAATGTGGTATACTGCATCCGCTGTTCCCGTTGTGGCCTCCTCTACATCAGGGAAACCAAGCGGAGGCTTGGGGACCGCTTTGCAGAACACCTACGCTCAGTTCGCACTAAACAACTGCACCTCCCAGTCGCGAACCATTTCAACTCCCCCTCCCATTCCTCAGACGACATGTCCCTCCTGGGCCTCCTGCAGTGCCACAACGATGCTACCCGAAGGTTGCAGGAACAGCAACTCATATTCCGCTTGGGAACCCTGCAGCCCAATGGTATCAATGTGGATTTCACAAGCTTCAAAATCTCCCCTCCCCCTACCGCATCCCAAAACCAGCCCAGCTCGTCCCTGCCTCCCTAACCTGTCCTTCCTCCCACCTATCCCCTCCTCCCACCTCAAGCCCCACCCCCATCTCCTACCTACTAACCTCATCTCGCCCCCTTGACCTGTCAGTCCTCCCTGGACTGACCTATCTCCTCCCTAACTCCCCACTTACACTCACCTTTACTGGCTCCATCCCCGCCTCTTCGACCTGTCTGTCTCCTCTCCACTTATCTTCTCCTCTATCCATCTTCTATCCGCCTCCCCCTCTCTCCCTATTTATTTCAGAACCCCCTTGCCCTTCCCCATTTCTGATGAAGGGTCTAGGCCTGAAACGTCAGCCTTCCTGCTCCTCTGATGCTGCTTTGCCTGCTGTGTTCATCCAGCTCTACACCTTATTATCTCACTCTTAATTTTAAACTGTGTTCCCCAGTCCTTGCCTTCCCAACAAGGGGAAGCCATTTTTCAGCACACTCCCCACGCTGTTAAATCCCTTCAGGAATTTAAGAGTCTCAGTAAGATTACATTTCATTTGTCTAGACTCCAATGCGGCCTCGCCTGTCTAAACTATCCTTATATGATAATGCCTCTGTATCCCATGACACATGCCAGGTATCAGTCAAGGGAACCTTCTCTGAACTGCTTCTAACACATTATTATTCCCTCTTTAAAAAGGAGACCACAGAAAGAAAGAATATCTTTGGATGGAGTCCCGGAGAAAGAAATGTCAAAGAGGTATCCCTTAAGGGATAACGGAAACTGTTACTTAGGCAGGGAGATATTCAGTTCTTTTAAAAGTTAAATGGAGAACATTCTCTGCACTTTAGATCACAAGTTGCTTACCGAAAATGTTTAGTCAATATTGCTTTCAGTTGGTTTATTACAGTAGAAGTCTTAAAACTTGGAATCTTGTTGTGCGAGTCTTTCAGCCATTCATTATAAATTCAAACTTTTTTTCAAAAGTTGTCAGCCTCTACAGGATTTGTCAAAGATAAATACCTTTCAACACATTTAAACTAACTCCACAGAAGCCAGTATCCCGTCACCAAGTCACCCTTTATTTACACATGGAGAGCACTTGACACTGATCCAGCTCAGAGCCAGCTCTCAGAGTGAACAGAATGTCTGAAATTCCTGTTCCTATCTGTGTGTCAAGGCTCCCTGAATGGATCAGATTAACAGCCCCAATCAGGGAGCTCATATTCTATGAGATCAAGCTGGCTGACCTCATCACAATTTGTAAAACATTGGCTTGTCATTGACCTGTAATGAGAAGTTCAGATGTGCTTTGCTTTCTGACATAAATGTGTGCAAATGAAGGGTCTTGCCATTACTGCATCATACAGTACATGGCAATAGAAGTGAAATGTCAGGATCTGAAAAGATTTAGATTGAGGTATGCCAGCTATAAGACAGCAACAGATGTGCAAAGCATCAGAGGATGATTATATCTTGTGGAATTCAAGCAGAGAAAGTGTTCAGGGCAATTTTGAGCAGAGGTTTGACCTGCTAGGGCCTGACCATGCTCCCAGTGATCAGCAGAATTAGCATGTTAAGAAGCCACAGGTTCTATCTGTTGTCCATATGTGCAGACTACTATGGTCCCAGCGCAGACTGCCAACGTCATGTTACAATCATGGAAGAGATCACCAAATTACATTTGGATTTCAGACCAGACTGCTGCCTTTATTGTTACTATCTTGTTGGGGAATTATTAACTCTTATTTTTTAAGGAGACAAAAGGTGAATTCCAGGGGACTTACAAAGAGAATGAAGCCACAAATTTCAGAATGGTGGAACAAACAATAAAAACTTACAAGTTAGAACAATAATCTGATCTAAAAAATGTTACACTTTATTTCTGACACCCAGAATTAACATGTGATAAACATAAACAACAGACTGTGATCAAACATTCTACAGTACTCATCAAATATTAAGTGTGAGCAAGACAGACATATAAAGTGAAAAAAATCAGATTCGTAATAGTAGCCTTGATGAGGAGTTCATATGATTTTTTTCTGAGACAGTTTCTTAGAGCAGCACATTCTGAAAACAAGCTCAGAGTAGACAACCAGACTTGGTATTGTGTAATGCGACAGAACTAATTAATAATTTCAGAGTAAAGGTACATATAGGAGGAGCGATTTCAATATAATTAAATTTTACATCTATTTGAAAGGGAGAAGAGTTGGTCTAGGGAAGGTGTTTTAAACTTAAAAAAAGAGCAACAACATGAGAATGAAAGCTAAGTGACCTGAAGAGCTCTGGAATATTATGCCAGGTGATAGGTCAGTACAGAAGAAGTGGCAGTGAATTTTCAGTCAATAGTCTCAGAATAAGTACATTCCTACTATAGGAACAATTTGACAGGGAGGGCCCACCATCCGTGATTAGCAAAAGAAGTTAATAGAAGCATCAAATTTGAAGGAAAAGCATACAATTATGCAAAGTCGAATGCAAGTTAGCTGACCGGTCAGAATATATTGAATGGTAAAGAATGACAAAAAGGTTAGTCAGGACAAATAAATTTGACCATGAAAGGAAAGTGGTTATAAATGTAATATTCTCAAAATGTACTGGAGAATGTATGCTTGACTGCAGTGACAGTTTGCATAGCTTATGGCAAAAGCCTAAGCCTGCCTGCGAACAGGCCAGGATCTCAAGAGCTCGGTGTGTGCTTCCCCTGCTGCACTAAGACCTCAGGAGGCCTCTGCCTGTGCTGAAGTGGAAGCTCAGTAAGCAGGCAGCAGCATCTTCATCGTGGTCCGCAACGGAAAGGTGATCCAAATGCTGGCTGCTGCAGTCTAGCCAGACTTCTCCTTGCTTTCTTATCCTGCTTGGCTATTATTCCTGATGGATCAAGGTCCAGACGCCCAACTGGCCCTCATGAGATGCTGTGAAAATCCTTTTTAAGGAAATATTTTCCAACAATATAGTCATCTCCAACGAATCGCCACAGTTGCCCAATGAGAGTTTCAAATCCCTTTGCATTGTCATATAGGTTTATCCATATTATAAGCTCATCAAGATATCCACGAGCCAACAGCAAAGCACACGGATGAGGTACATTTTTTTTTCATTCACAGGATGGGGATGTTGCTGGCCAGGCAGCATTTATTGCCCATCCCTAATTACCCAGAGGGCCGTTAAGAGTCAACCACATTGCTGTAGGACTGAAGTCATATGTAGGCCGGACCAGATGAGGATGGCAGTTTCCTTCCCTAAAGGACATTAGTGAACCAGATGGGTTTTTCATAGAATCATAGAACCCCTACAGTATGGAAACAGGCCATTCAGCCCAACAAGTCCACACCATCCCTCCGAAGAGCATCCCACCCAGACCCATTCCCCATGTCTAACCCAACTAACCTAAACATCCCTGGGCACTATGGGCAACCCTGCACATCATCTTTGGATTGTGGGAGGAAACCAGAGTACCCGGAGGAAACTCACGCAAACACAGGGAGAATGTGCAAATTCCACACAGACAGTTGCCCGAGGCTAGAATTGAACCTAGGTCCCTGGCATTGTGAGGCAGCAGTGCTAACCACTGAGCCACCATACCACCCCTTGACAATCTTGACAATCTTGACAATCTTGACAATCAACAATGGATTCATGGTCACCATCAGACTCTTCAATTCCAGATATTTATTGAATTCAAATTCCACCATCTGCCATGGCGGGATTCGGCCTGGGTTCCCAAAACATTATCTGAGTCTCTAGATTAACAGTTCAGCAACAATACCACTAGGCCACTGCCTCCTTCCTACTATAGCAAAAATTCCTGCTAACAGAAAATAAGATGTGTTTTAATTTAGATTTACTCAAATGCCATTCCACAAAGTTACAGAACAGCTTCATCCCACACCAACTGTTGACTGGCCAGAAGCTACGAACCCAACTTCCCTCCCTTTCCTAGGCAATAACACCAGGTATCAGAATGCAGTACGGGTACAACAGAGCGAGGAATGTTCCAGGACAGATAAAGCTTACACCTTTGACCATGGACATAGGGCTCATGACCTGCCCATATTGGAAATGGGCAGCTCAGATGTGGTTCATGGACCCACAGTGTGCAGGCACAGTGCTGACCAGAATCCAGCAATCTGGATCATACCCTATCCCAAACACAAATGGTATTATACAAAGGAACAGGAGTGCTTTGATTTTGCTAATAAAGAAATTGATAACCAGATGGCCTGGCCAGGAGGATTCTGGCAACACAGCCACTAATGACAGAGACAAGGCTCAGCATCCTTAGAGAAGCAGTTTGGCATGCATACAGTCATACTGACATAGACAGCACAGAAAAAGGCTCTTGGTCCATTGAACATGTGCCAGTCAAAAGCAACTGCCTAACAATTTTAATCCCATTTTCCAGCACTTGGCCCATAGTTTTGAATGCTTCGGCATATTTTTCTTCAATGTTATGAGGGTTCCTGCTTCTACCACCCTTACAGGCAGTGAGTTCCACGCTTCCAGCATCCGCTGAAAGAAAACATGTTTTCTGCACATCTCCCCATATCTTCTGCCCCTTACCTGATCCCTCCCCCAAGGGGAAAGGTTTTTTTTCCTGGCTGCCCTGTGTTTGTACCTTATAATTTTATACATCTCATAGCCTCCTCAGTCTTCTGGGCTCCAAGGAAGTCAATCCTAGTTTGTGCAAACTCCCTTCATAACTAGAACTCTCTTGCCCAAGCATCATCTTGGTAAATCTCCTCTGCACCATCTCCAGTGCTAATATATCCCTGCTGCAATGTTGACTCCAGAAATGCACACAACACTTTAACTGCGGCCTAATCAACATTTTGTACAGTTATAGTATAACCCCCCGGTCTTAAAATCCATGCCTTGGTTAAGAAAGGCAAGTATCCAATATGCCTTCTTAACCATTTTATCTAACTGTCTCTCTACCATAACAAACTGGAGGACATGCACACCAGCTCCCTTCTGATTCTCGGTGCTTCGCAAGGATCTACTGTTCATCATGTATTCCCTTGCCTTGTTTGTCCTGACCCAGTGCATCACCTCACACTAATGCACTGACTCCAAAATCTCAATGGAACACTATACTCATTGAGGCAGATTGGTGAAACCACTCTGCAAACCTGCATATTTACCTTGTAAATCACAAAGATTTTGGGAGGTGGGGCTGGGGTGAGATGGGGAGGCTATTGTGGTGACAGATAGGTATGGGAAATAGTGTAGATAGTCAATGGGAATATGGCTATTTCTTGTGTGTAAGGAGCCATGACACCACAGTATCAGACCTCATGGTACTAGAATCCAAGTCTGTAAGTTTCCAGAAGATACTCTGTCTTAACCTCAGTTATATATAGTTATATTTAATAAAGCCTGTTAATGTTCACTTACAAGAGAATAGATCTCGTCTTACCTCACGTAGGTCTTCTAATTCTCTAATCCAGGAGTCTTAAAGGAAAAACGATGAACTCTTATCAGCAATCCCTTGGATAGTGTGAAGCAAAACCAAAACGTGAGAGAGTAACTCAGCAGCTCTGGCAGCATCTGTAGATGGAAGCAGGATTAAAATTTTGAGTTCAGTGACCCTTCATCAGAACACTTCATTAAAGCTAACTCTATTCTTTTCTCTACAGATGCTGCTAGACCTGCTGAGTTTTTCCAACACTTTCTCTGTTTGCTTTTTTTTTGATGTCCAGCATCCATTGTTCTTTGTTTTTACCGTATTTGATTTCAAGAACAAAATCTCTGGGCTATTTTCTGGTATGAACAGAATGACTTACCATTATTTGATCGAAGATATTTGAGCCATTAAGCATTATTTCCCACCCACTGAGGCTGTAATGCATTGTGCAACCATGCTTAACAGCGAATGGATCTCCTTGTCAATTTGAATAAATTCTAAGACATTTAAATTACACCTTTCATGCTGGATTTAATCAACTTCAAAGAGAACCACCAAGATTGCCTGGTGTTTATATTTGATTTTGGGAATTATATCAAAATATTTTCAGAAGACTGCTTTATTTACCCAGCATATTTAAAAGTGTTTGAGTAATAAGCCAACCTAGACTGTAGCCTGTTTACTGAAATGCTTCCCACGGTTGTCGGTGCGCAAGAATTGTAAATAGTTGTCTCTGGTTGAAATGCATTTAAAGGGAGAAAACAAAATATAGACTTGTTATCATATGGAAGTCCTAGTTGTATACTGCAAACAGATTTATTCCTTTAGTGCTTGTCAGCTTCAAGTTAGTGACTACAAAATTCAGCTCCAAGATACAGTGGAGAGCTATGGGAGACGTGGTTGAGATTAAAACTGGAAAGAGTATTAAGGCTTCCATATCACTTACAGTGTGGCTTGGGTCTGTCATAATGTTGTAGAGAGCAATTGCGTTTTTTACACAAGGCAGAAGTATGCAAACAGGCTATACCATTTGAGTATCTAAAGCCAAATAAAAACCAAAAGAACTACAGGTGCTGTAAATCAGAAATGAAAACAGAAATCTGGAAAAGTTCTGAGAAAGAGTCACTCGACTGGAAACTCTGATTTCTCTCCACAGATGTGGCCAGACCTGCTGAGCTTTTCCAGCAATTTCTGTTTTAGTATCTAAAGGCATTTTGACACCCAATCTGCCAATTAAGCCCTTGCAACTTTAGGTGAACACATTCTTAAACATGCACAGATGAACATACATTCAGCTGCAGAAAGGACTCTTCAACACTTTGAGACATTACTGTTCACTTTGCAGGTGAGGTGCCTTTTACTAGCTACTTGCTGTTGCAACGTGAGTAGAAGGTCTGAGTTCTTGTGGTTCGAAGTACAGGGAGTAGCAATGGACTTTTGTCAGGGGTTCTATACTCTGAAAGTCCTCCATGTACAATCACACAGTGCTGCTGCAGCACTGAAACCATCAATATGGCTTTGGGCAGTAGCATCACAGGGAAGTGAAGCAGAGGCAGCAGAAAATGCTCACAACGGGTGGAGGATGGGGGTCTCTCAGTAGGGTTAAGCTGCATTTCTCCAACATGCATATAAGGCAGCAGCAACATATTTGATAACGGCTTTTCATCAAGGAGATGGTCACAGAACTGTGCCATCTCTTGGATTTAGATCTACAGCCTTAAGGAAGGGTGACGGCACCATGCAGTTATCCCACAGTCCATCCATGTTCAAACCACCATGTCAAATGTGCTTTGTCAGTGACAAGGTTTAGCCTCTGTTCATGTAATCATAGGTGGACAACATCCATTCACTGAGAACATTACTACAATGAGAAATGTCAGCAGGCAGGCCATCAGCCAACAGGTCTGCGAGCCAGAAAAAAACACAAAAAATGTGGATTCTGGAAATTTGTAACACAAAACAGAAATAACTGGAGAAACTCAGCAGGTCTCTCTGTGGAGAGAAAGCTGTGACCCTTCTTCAGAGGTCTGCTACCTGGACTACCTTGTCAGTTGATGGGCCTTAGGAAGCCTTAGAGTACACTCTGGAGCAAGTGTTCCGATTCATGCAGGTCTGCTACATTCTCCACAATCTGGCTATCAGGAAGAAGAAGTCCTTTCTACCAGTGTTCCTCAGTAGAGGAGGAAAAGTTGGCAGCTGGCACATTCACATTCCGATCAGGGTCTCCATGAACACATCATTCAATTCTGGTTCTCCTGAAAGAAATCCCAGATTTCATTTCCACTATACCATCCATTTATTCTGGACCAGGTCTGTTCAGCAAGTGGCCGTGAAGGGATTCATGGAATATTATGTGCACTTTTGGTCTCCTTATCTGAGGAAGGATGTTCTTGCTGTAGAGTGAACGCAGCAAAGATTTACCAAACCAATTCCTAAGATGGCAGGACTGACGTATTAGGAGACATTGAGTCAGTTAGGATTGTATTCACTGGAGATTAGAAGAACGGTGGGGATGGGGGGGAGGGGGTTGTGGGTGTGGGGGGATCTCATAGAAAACTATAGAAGACTAGAGAGGGTAAATGCAGAAAGGATCTTCCCATTGGTGAGGGAGCCCAGAACCAGGCATCATAGTTTAGGAATAAGAGGTAAACTCTTTAGGACTGAGATGAGGAGAAATTTCTTCACCCAGAGGAATTCACTACCACAGAAAGTGGTTAAGGCCAAAACATTGTGTTTTCAAGAAGGAGGTATATATAGCTCTTATATCTAAAGGAATCAAGGGATATGGAGGGGAGACTGGGATTAGGGATATTGAGTTTGATGATCAACACAATCCTATTGAATGGTAGAGCAGGCTCAAGGGGTCAAATGGCCTACTCCTGCTCCTATTTTCTATGTTTGTAGGATCCAGACTGTCATCAGGGTGTGGATGCAGAAAGTACAATTGCAAGGAACTGCTGCTCCAATCAGAGGCTGTTTCTCTCCCACATTTGTTGCTGATAGTCTCACTACTGGAGCAGGACAGAAACAGCCTCTGATTGGAACAGCAATCAGCTGGACCAACCTGATTAACTTCATTCAGCTTGAGGCCAATGCACCAGGAGCAGAGACAGCAGCAACAGGGAGTTAACTGGGGAGGGACGACAAGTGATGGGAAGCCAGTCAGACTTGGTGGGAGAATGACTCCTACTCTCTGGGCAGGTGCGGGTGATAGAGACTGCAAGTCGGGGAGTAGGTCAAGGCTGGTGGCGGGGGGGGTGGGGTCTCTCATTTCTACACATGCACCAAACACTAAAGGCTTGTAGTCAAGACGGTGGAGCAAGCTTCTGAGTTCATGAGTGAGGAAGGTGAGAATGTGTGAGTGAGGGAGAAAATGTGAGAGAGGAAGAGTGTGTCAGTAAGAGGAATAGTGTGATTGAGTAAAAGTGAGGGAGGCATTGTGTGAGAAAAGAAGAAAGTGAGCGCAAAGCAGTAAAAGAGTGAGTGTGACTGAAGCAGAGAGTGTCTCAGCAAGGGAGAGGAGGGACTGTAAGCGTGAGAGAGGATAAGTGCAACAGTGTAGAAAGGAAAGGATGAGTGTGAGGGAGGAAGAGAGAGTGTGAAGATGAGGAAGTGAAAGAGTAAGTTTAAGGGAGAGACGGGGAGAATGTCTGAGAGAGGAAGAGGATGTGTGATGGAGGGGAGTGTGTATAAGGGGAGGTGGGCAAGTTTAAATGCGAGGGAAGGAAGGGGTCTGAGTGAAGAAGGGAGGGCATCTGTGGGATAGCTACAGAGATTTCTGTGGGATGCAGGAATGAAGACAGCATTGTGCCAAACATTTCCTTGCTGAAATTTGCTCACCGACACACCCCAGGCTCCAGCCCAAGTGACAGCAATCAAAATATGAGCCCCATGTAATAAAGTTGAACGACCCTGATAGATCATCACAGCATTCTCTTGGGAGCATCCCTGTAATAAAAGGTACCAAATAAACAAAAAACAATTAGATCAATTCTATCTAACAAACTGTCCAATATTGTATACGATACTGAATTACTCACCCTTGTATGGGCTGACTGAGTACATGTCTCTTGTTCTGTTGACTGATGCTCTCCTTGTTCTCTCTTCTCATCACATCTAACAAGTATTGTGTAGGGCCTATTAACCCTTGCTAGCCACTATCCCTGTGCATGGTCAGAGACATCCTGAACTCTGACTTGTTCGCCAATCCACGACACTATTTAACACTTTTCACTTATTTTGTAACAAAATTTACATGACAATAAATAAATCAAATCAACACATGTCCAATCTCAGATTGGCTAGGCAGTGTGAGTCCAATTTATGAGTGGTTTCGTAATAGTGATAGTCATCTTCCTGACATCACATTCTACTATATCCTGACTGATTCCTTAAATTGTTAATCATTTGTAAAGGTCAGTCCTACTTTTACAGAGTCTTTCCTTTGTTCACCACAGATAGAGATCTACATGATTTACAACAACTATCATTAGACTGTAGCATGATGGCTCAGTGGTTAGCATTGCTGCTTCACAGTGCCAGGGGCCTGAGTTCAATTCCCACCTGGTTTCATTCCAGGTGACTGTCTGTGTGGAGTTTGCACATTCTGTCTGTGTCTGTGTAGGTTTCCACCTGGTGAACTGGATTCCTCCCACAGTCCAAAAATGCATAGGTTAGGTGGACTGGCCTTGGTAAATAGTGTTGTAGTGTTCAGGCTAGGTGGGTTAACTATGGTAAGTCTGGGGTTACGTGTTGGGGATGCTCTTCAGAGGGTTGATGCAGACCAAATGGCCTCTATCTGCACTGTAGGGATTCTATGATTCAGATCAAACTTTATTACTGTCTAAACTAAACTAAAATAACACAGTACCATAGAAAGACACAGCAAAATACATTTCATTAATATAAATACAATTAAATTGACCATAATTACAAAACTGCAGAAATGATTGTCTTTACAGTACTGTTAAAACACAAAACTCTGTCCTTAAATAAAAGCTTTTTATTTCAAGCATCTTCACGTTTGCTAGCCTGGACCACAAAAAGCAAACTCCAACATTCACTTATTTTGAACTGACCAATGGATGCAACAGTTAATGCACATTTATGTATTCAAAGACAAAGGGCTACCTGTTTTTGACACCAGTGTTTTTCATTGAGCAGAATATAATATTAAAATGCTTGAACATTATACATAATAAAACTACAACTAATTATTGAAAAATAAACTCATTCCATCAAAGTGATATTCCTGTTATAGTTGAATAGCTGGCAGCATACAATGGGAGTGTGAAGTTTGCAGCAGTGTAAGGCATGAGGGTCAGGTACAGCTATGAAGGTTTTACAATGTTTTACGATCTATCCTTGTTAATAGGTGAATGAAGGGAGTGCAGTTAATGGAGTGGATCTGTGTGTGGTTAGTTACTTATCTTTAAGTGTGTGGTATTTTGTGATGAATTCCTTTTGTTTCATTTACCTCTTTGATCTGTGGAGGAGCCAGCAATCTGTGAATTGTAACATTCACGTAACAGACAGTTCTAAGGGTTTGCTGCATTTGATTGTGGAGTTGCTAAATTCAACCCTGTCTAGCAATGGGGATGGGGCTTTTTGTGAGATTTACAATAAGTCATTCAGAACAGCTCAAGGATTAATATGTGTTAATTTTAAGCAAATGGACTGAGGCAGACAGAGGAGAAGGTCACTTCCTTCAGGCTGCTAGTCAGCCAGGTACTTAGGGATGGGAAAAGAGGCTCCATCTTATAAAGGTGCTGCTGGTGCAGGCTCCAAGCAGTTCAGATTCAGGAGGAATCCAGGAACCAGGAGGCACAGCTATGCATTATGAAAATCTCTGTGAGCTGTTGGGAAGCTGTATGCCATTAATAGTTCAATACAGCTGACAGCAAGGGTGAAGGAAGGCCAGAAATGGTATTTGCTTTCAGTAGCTAAGCAAGATTAAAGCTTGAAAAAACACTGAGGGGCAGTACTAGATCAGTGAATCTTACCTGCCTGTGGTCAAGCTGAAATTCTGGCTGTGAGTAGGTGCTAGAATTGCTAAGGTTCAGGGGAGAACAGTTCTGATTGGGAGCATGTACTACCAAACTGTTAGCAATCATTGAAACAGTCCTTTTGACGTCCAGAGCGAGGTCTTCAACAATGAAGAATTGGAATCCCTTGTAAAGCTTAGATGAGATTTGGTGATCCGCAGTGTTACTAATGTCTGTGGGCATATTGAGAAATCCATGGGATCTGTTCTGGCTGCATTTACATTTTGATATTCTCTGTAGGTTATTTGACAAAGGTGCATCCATTATCTGCATTTACCTCAGGTTAAATCTACTTGGATATTGGAATAAAAGTTATATCTAGAGTAGATTGTATTAATATACTAACTTTGTATTAAAGTATATTGATGTCAGTTCAAAACATTTGAACCTTGCTTTATTCTCTCAATTAGTGCCTGGAATCTCACATCTTGTATTCTTTCAAAAAGGTTACTGACAGCTAGCCAAATCATAACATAATTGGTGGTCTGGTCTGGGATCACGACAACTTGAAAATGTGTTCAATGATCTTGATGAATTGTGAGGTTATTTGATTTCTTCCTGCACTGCGTCCAGGCCCTCAGAGCTAGAATACTGGCTTTGACCATAATCACTATCTGTATCTGTTGCCTTCTTACTGCCGATCAAGTGGATTTCCAAGCTCAATGCAAGAAGATGAGCTCTCGTACAGTACACCTCCAGGATCACGACTTCCAGTATCAAGGCATCCAGTGCTGCATCAGATAACCTTGCAGAATGCTTTCTGGCTTGGCGCTCCATTTCTATCTTACAAGAATACATTTTGACTTTAAGATATACAGGTTGACTTTAAGATGCACAGGTTGATTTTAAGTAGTACAGGTGGATCAGTTTTAAAAGATGCTAGTCTTACATAAACTTGGATTGAGGAATGCAAGTCAATCAGCACTGTGCTTCACAGTGGGATGCACATCTCTATCATTTAAAGGATCACTCCAAATGGGCCTGGGTTAATCTCGCATTGGAATCCCTACTCTCATTTTCCAGTCTAATCTAATTCTTCCACCAAAGAATTCCCGAGTTTTGAAGTGCTGAGAAAAATGAGTTAGAGTAGCGTGTTGAGGCTTAATTTCAACACAATGATTAAGCCAAAAAGAGCAGAGAATGTGAACACTGTTTTGAACTGTATACTTGCAATTTAGGAGCATTATGAGTGTTATTCCTTCGTTCATAATGGACCATATTGCTAATAGCAAAAATATTAAATCTCAGTCATGAGATTTAAATTACTAATGAAATAATGTTAGAAATAAACTCAGAGGTAAAGATTGAAGACTGTCAGAATTTTGTGAATATGCTATTGAACAGTAATGCTTTTTTAAGTCAATCAAATGAATTATTGTCATGAAAAATATGAAAGCACAAACAATAAGGTACCTGCACAAAATGCAGTGAACATTTCTTAGCTATAATATAAGTTTCTCACCTATGACAAAACATCCTAGAAAAATATGTAATCTGAAACCTTCACTCCTACACCACCATCTATCACACTACACATTAATGAGTCTAATTTGTATTTGCCAGACCAACACACTATATGACACAGAAGCTATTACTGAGATTACCATCTTTGGTGCCTTGCTCTAAAGTTTTGATTATGTCTCCTCATACTTATAATTCTGCTCTTTCTAATGTCATTGATTCTGACGTGGACCATGATATCTGGCTACTTTTTATCTCCTTGCATGGTTTTCTCTACCTGTTCAGTTATGCCCCCTTACCCTGCCAAATAAAATGAACACATTGTTCAAGGTACGTTGATCCTTCATCAATGATCATCATTTCCAAGTACATGCTATGTATTTCTCAGGGAGATATTTTCAGTGTGATTGTTCCCTAAAGGAATTGTTTAAGGCCAGAGGTTTGGAAAGTTTATGTAAAATCTTTTAAATGACTCCACCCCATCCCTTCCCCACCTTATTTATAACGTACCTGGGAAAAAAAAATTGTAATCTGCTGACTCTTACCTATGCTTTGTCTCCGGTAAGTTATGTTTCTAAATACCAACCAAAAAAACACTAAAGGGGAACCTAGTTAAATTGAAACTTCCTCATCTTCTTGAACTATTATCTTAAGCAACGTATGTCTCATGCTAAAGTTATACAGCAATCGACAAATTAAGTTGTAAATTGATTGATAGCTTACCTTTTCTTTCCAACGCATATGTTCAAATGATCAGATGATTTTCTACAGGCTAAAGTGTCCTAGTATTACTCAATAGTGTCGAGTGATATGTTTGCAATGTAATTGCTTCCACTTACTGCTAGCTCTGCTAGAGTCACCTATTTTCTTGACACATTTGTCCAAAGGGCAAATTCATTTACTTGCTTGCCATTGAGTCTTTCCCTTGCAACAACTTCCTGTCAACTTGCCCTACTATCGCTTCACTGCACTGTTTTCATCTACACTAAAATGTTGTTGTTATTTTAATATTACAGCTGTTGGATACAAATCTTAAATCACTGCAATAGATAAATTTGCTACCAAATCATAAGCAGCTGCCATGAAAGATGGCCAACTTAGTTTCAAGCAAAATTTGCTTTATTGCAAGAAATCTCACATCAGATCTGCTTTGGATCACTTAATAATGAAGCTCTACCTCTCCCATTTGGTTTTCACTGATGTTTTTCAGCTTGTCAGTCAGCACACTGCAACTGAGAACAACAGGAATCTTTCACATAGATTTCTTTCTATTCCTGTAGCAGCATTCCTCCACCAACCAGCAAAACTATTCACCAGCACTTTATCACAGCAATAAGAATTCCCGCTATGAGCCAGTGATCTACAATTGTGATGCATTGAAGCACATATCATCAATAAAACTATGCCATTTAGATCAGAACTCTAAAATTTAAAGTTCAAAGGAGAAGTGCAAACATCACTGGGATAAGTAACTCATACATCATTTGTCATTATAATAAAGAAGTCAATACAAATTTGCATTTGGCCAATGACACTCATGTCCTTCATTGATTAAATGCTAAAATTATAACTGCACAATAAACATGCATATTATTACTCTGCTTTTTATTTAAAATGTCAACTGCCTGAAAAATAAATATGTCTTTATAGCACACAAATAAACAATGAGTGGAAAAATATTTTCTATCTGCTGGAGCCATTTATGCAACTTCCACAATGCTCAGTTGATTGTCAAGGTGATCAAAGCCTTGAAAGTCTATGTCACTGCACATCCTATTAAGCAACAATATAGGGGTATATACTATAATAAATGCCACAACTATCAGTGCAAGAAGGCATTGCAAAATCAAGGCACATCGATTGTTTTGTGGGGGGAATTACATTATCTATATTCTCGTGGAGATCAACCAGCATCATGAGAATGCACTTTTCCTATAATGTGGTTTTTTTGGCAAAGTGCAAAGCATTATTGATAGCTTACGTAGAGGAAATTTGTCCCTAACAAGGATACCACTGGTTTCAGGAATGGAAAAGGGAATTAAAAGAGATTCAAGCCCATTAATGCGCAACTGGATCTGGACCCGGGCGCATCAATGTTTGGAGGAGGAACCGGTTGATTAGAAGGGAGCAGAAAATTGGACAAGTAGTTCAACATTAAAAAAAACTCATACCATCTAGGACAAAGAAGCTTGATTGATTGGCACCCTGTGCACCACCACTGCACAATGGTACAGTATACCATCAAGAAGATCCATTGCAGTAACTCACCAAGGCACCTTCCAAATCCATGTTATCACTATCTAGAAAGACAAGAGCAAAAGATGCATGGGAACGCCACCATCTGCAAGTTTCCTTCTGAGCCACAAACAATCCTGACTTGCAAATATATCACAAGTACCTCACTGTTGCTGGGACTCACTTCCTGACAGCACTGTGAGTGTATGGACACCCCAGGGACTGCAGTGATTCTCGAAGGCAGCACACCACCACCTTCTCTAGGGGAATTAGGAATGGGAAATAAATGTTGACCTAGCCAGCAATGCCCACACCCCATGAATAAATTTTAAAAAGTGTTTATGCGTGTCTTACATATAAACATGCCTACTTTTTACAAACCCAAAGAGTGTCTAATCTCTCCCAAGGAGTCCTAGGTACAGATCCAAATTGCTACCGTGTGGTACTTTCCAGCAAAGTGGAAATCATACAGTGAGATGAGCAAGTAAATTAGTTAGGACATCTGTCACTAGAAATTCTGTTACAAATAGACCTGCAATGCACTCTGACAGTCTTTGCAGAGTTCTCTGCAGTTCACTTAGGAGTTAATTGTGTAAATCCCACTTTCACCACCATTTCTCTGTCCAATAACCTTTTAAATCTAACTTCTCTCTTGGTTTGTTGGATCATCTTAAATTTAAGTCTGTAGTTAACAATTCATCAAGAAATATACATAATATTCAGCCATTTAGCTTGTGAAAAGCCATCATAGTTTTGAATATCTTTATCAGACTGCTTTTAATTTTGCATTTTTAAAGGATTCCTAGATTCTCTGATACTAAACCATAATGAAAGCTTTTTATAGTATCATCTTAGTACATGTCTTCTAAATTATCTCAATGGTCAATCAACAGAGCACACAAAATTAGACACAATATTCTAATGAGTGGTGAGGACATTCACCAGAACACATGCCTCTGTGTCAACTGAATATTATCAGAATTATTTAATTCCTTGTTGAGGCTTTTTGCAGCCTGCTTTGAATGCTTTCTACCTTCAAAGCTGAAAATGAACTTTTTTGTTAAGAACTTCTATCTCACTGAGGAAGCTTCAGGTCAATCTACATCAGAAAATCTGCTCTGAAAATTCTGCTCATATTTTGACAGCTCAGACAAATTCTAGCACAGCAGCTGAGACAATCTGCAACATTGTAAAACTATCAATAACATGCAAATCAAACAACCCACACAGCATTCTATGAAAATATCTCAATTCGGCTTAACTCCCAATGTTAATAGACTTTTTTTAAAAAATCCAAGATCTGAATCTACGCCTTTGCCATAGGCATAACTTATCTGTGTTTTTATAAGTTTTGTTGAAAGCCATCCATTAGTTTTAGAAACATGAATAGACTAACAAACAGTGGCAGAGGTAGCTTTGGCTGAAACAATTATTTGAATATGGTTAGCACTAAATCTTTGCTTTTGCGTCCTATTATAAAATCCACGACCTCATTTGTTTTATTTCACGGGTTTATCAATTAGTTTTCCCACATCTTATGTACCTGAACTCCTAAGTATCTCCACTGTTCCACATCTTTTGGAATTTTGCCATCAAATGTATGTTCTCTTAAATTTCAATTACATATATTTCTTCACTTTTCTCCAATGATTTGATAACAGACAATTAAGGACCATTTTTTGAACCATTGCGCTCTCAAAATCTTTCTTTAACCATTGTAAAATTCAATCTATGATGTGTTATGCTGCTGCAATACAGTATATTTTTACATGTCAATGAATGTCTGAGAAGCAGGAGACTAAATATTAAAGAAATGGTGGATACTAAGTTAGAGAGATCTCCGACCTTATCTACTCCCACTTAATCAATTGACTCTGGACCCAAGATTTCTTGGAATTAGTTTATGAATATGATCTATCGATATATGAATCTATATTTTTGTGAAGAAGGAAACCACTCTATTCATTATTTCCTACATTTATTTTCTTTTCAAATACTGTTAATTAAAGATTAAACTGGAAAACATGCAGCTCAGTTTTAATTGCAAGCAATAGTTCTTTCAGTGTTGCTGATCAGTGAGCATCTGATTTTGTGGACTCCACATGTTCCCTGTGTATCAATCTAAGCAGGTAGCATATGGAAATTATTCAAAGGAACTGACCTCACAGAATGACACGAATACATGCTGTTTGTGCACCACAAAATAATGTTTGGCAGTCTCACAGCATTTCAATAGGGCCACATAATCAGCATAAGTATCCCCATTTGGGAATTAATTAATTCAAGCTGATTTCATTATGGATCCATAATTCTGGCTCCAATCAACTCTTCATAAATTTTCAAATAAACTTAACTGTAAATATGGTATTTTGAACATCACACTGATGGGCTTTTCAGTTTCTAAAGTGTTATTCTGATTCACTACGTTGCTATTTGGATGATTTCCATCAAGCTATATGTATTACTTGAAGTAACTATCTTGACATTTCTGAGCGCAATCTATCTTAACAGATTGATAGGATAAAATTAGAGATCAAAGTGCATGTTATGGGATGGACTAGAACATCTAAACTAATAAAATGCTTAACTCACGAGAATTCTTGTCTTGCAAAATGGGGGCAAATATGAGTTTCAGAGAAGGGCCTGCCCGCAGCAATCTTCCATGTGCATATCTGAGTTAATTTTGAGACTGCCCATAGTCCATTGCTGCTAGAAGAGAAGGACAGTAATGTTACAGTGGAAGATGCATGCTGGTGTTTTCAGTTAAAAATACCATGTGAGAAAAAAAATCAAGAAATGATTTCAGGAAGCGTAAATCAGAAGTGGTGCATGTCGCTACCTAGTATACCCCAGATAACTGTTGACCTTTTGGACATGGAGTTGAAGGGAAGCTGTTTTTGTGCTACATGGTGATAGATCTGCATGCAGCTTCCTGTCACAATTATTATTCTGGACATGGGAGATGAAAATGTGTTTTCCTCGTCTCTGCTCTTAATGTATTCTCCACCACATCTATAATATTTGCAATGTCTAGTGTTTTTAGTATCATGTGTATTTATGTCAATTTGAAGGTGAATTCACCATGACTTCTTTAGTAGCACTCAACCAAAATCCATTAGATTCAAAGAAAAATTGTAACAGAATATAAATTCTCAAACTCTACATAAAGGCAGTATATGAACATAAAAAGGAAAGACAAGCTCAATACACAATGTAGCTTTACTGCATATAACATACGTTTCTGAACCAGAATACATACTAGCAATGATTACTACTTTAAACCCCTTCTGTAGATGCAAATTATAAATTTAATTGACCACAAATAAAGGGAAGGATAACCGAAGTGAGAATGCTTTGTTGTTTACAACCTCAGAGCCCATAAAACACATTGGTATTGCCTTCATGACTCATTCTGTATTGTGGGTCAAATTACCATATGGGAGAAAAACAGCTTAAAGTGTCTCGTACTGTACAGAAACATGTCGTGATTCATTGATGTGGAAAGTAGGATTTCATTATAAAAGAGTTCATGATATCAAGAATCAAATCACATCGTAGGTATACACACATTATTCACATTTAAAAAGTAACCAGATATGTTATGGAAACAATAATTAAAAGAAAAACATCTACAAACAGTTTACACTTTGTGGTACATTTCCTCAATCAAAGTGAAAAAAATCAAAGTTGGCCCATGAGGTCACTGACATCTTACTCTTACTTCCCTGACCTGAATTTCCCTTTCATTGCTCTGCCAAGGTCAACCCTAGTCATTTCATCCCAAGTTGCCACGTACAAATACCAATGTAGAGGCAGGGCCTGGGTCCATGGTCTATTTCCCTGTTTACCCTATTCTAACATCTCCCTGGGACCACCGAGTGCACCATGGCAATATGCTAAAACTAATTGTGTATTGGTTTCAGATGAAGGGAGAGGAGATTGTGCCAGTCTACTTTCCATTTCAGCTCTCTACAATCTCTTACCTGATGAAAACCATGGGCTGAGCAGGGAGTCAGGAGATGGTATGATCCAGTAGTGAAACCTCTTTGACAATTCAATAAGACATCAGTCCATGGATGGTTCAAATGAAACACATCCCAACTAAATAGACATCTCTTTCCATAGTACTGAGGCCAATGTCCAATGAATTGGAACCCATTTCTCACAAATTTATTTTCATTCATTTGGAGAATGTGGGTATCGTTGGCCAGGCCAGCCTTCATTGCCCATCCCTAATTGCCCAGGGGGCAGCTAAAGTCAACTACATTGCTGTGGGTCTGGAGTCACATGTAGATCAGACCAGGTAAGAATGGCAGTTTCTTTCCCTAAAGGTCATTAGAGAACCAGATGTGTTTCTCCCAACAATCAACAACAGTTTCACCATTATCATTAGACTTTTGATTCCAGATTGTTATTAAATTCAAATTCACAGTATAATTCTGGTCACCCTGCTAAAGGAAGGATGTTATTAAACTGGAAAGGGTGCAAAAAAGATTTACAACAGTGTTGCTGACACTGGAAGGTTTGAGTTAAAAGGAGAGGCTGGATAGGCTGGGACTTTATTCCCTGGAGCATAGGAGGCTGAGGGGTGACCTTATAGAGGTTTATAAAATCATGTGGGGCAAAAATAAGGTCTTTTTCCCAGGGTAAGGGAGTCCAAAACTAGAGGGCATAGGTGTAAGGTGAGAGGGGAAAGATTTAAAAGAGTCCTGAGGGTAACTTTTTCACACAGAGGGTGGTACGTGTATGGAACGAGCTGCCAGAGGAAGTGGTAGAGACAGTACAATTACAACATTTAAATAACATTTGGACAGGTACATGGATCAGAAACATTTAGAGGGATATGGGCCAAACACAGGAAATTGGACTAGTTCAGTTTAGGAAATCTATTGGCATAGATGAGTTGAGCCAAAGGGCTTGTTTGTCTGCTGTATGACTCTGACTCCACCGACTGCTGTGGTGAGACTTTAACCTTCGTTCTTACAACATTTCCTGGGTCTCTGGATTAATAGTTTGGAAATAATATCACTAGGCCATCACTTAACACAGCTAGCTTTATTCTCTGCAATTTGCATGTGATTCAGATATTAATCCAGTAATTGTTATCTTTGCTATTCTGCTTTTTAATTTAACCCCAAGCTGCCTGGATCCTTCAGCAGGACCTTTATCCTATCCTACCTGTGTTTGATGGCAGCTATGTGGATCATGACAACTGGATGCTTCCCCTCTCAGTCCAAGTTCCTCTCTAGCCCAGAAGAGATGTCCTGTACCTTAGACAGTGCTTCAAATGAAAAAGGGCTCCCCAATAATTTTTAGAATATTCAGATATGTTTGCCTTATGATGGCAAGCATTATATATAAACTGCTGACAATTGCATTATCCTCACTGATGTGTGATTTCCTCATCTGCAGAAAATACAAAAATGTAAATGATTAAACAAGGCAGGAACAGAGAGTGGAAACTTGCTAAAGGCTTGTTAACAGCTGGAATATTGTAGTTGAAGGCAGTTGGATAACAACAGTTGGAGCCTTCCTCCTGTGAATTTCCATCAGAAACAAGAGAATATTTTTCTCTAGTCAATCTGCCATATGTTGTAAAGCTCCAGAAGTCCAATTCTCAGCAGAATGTTGCCCCAGTTTAGGAGAGGAGGTGGGTATGATGGGCACAAGCCAAATAACTGAGGAATGCAGGGACTCTGTCAACCCTAATGGCCAGGTATTTCTTGAATAAAATCATTCAGACTCCAGTAATAATTGACTCAACCTCAATTCTGTTCACATATTAGTTGCACTGAGTGAAGGAGGTGAAATCAATTTGATAACAAGGATGATTGTGTAAGGGAAGAAGGTTAGCAGCAATGATGGAGGAGTATCTGTGGCTAACATGCTTTGACTGTGAAGTCAAAGGGAACCATTCGGCACCTCTAGATCCTAGTTCAGGTAAATACATTTTAAAATCTTACCTGCCATTTGCAGTCTAACAAGTAGGCTGCTTGAGGATAACATGTTACGCATATGTTGGTCTGTTATTTTTTTCTAAATATAGCAATAGCCAAGAGTTGCAGGAGGAAGTTTCAAACAGGAATTTAATCTCTTCATTAATATGCAACATTTAGGCCCTGGAAATATGTTTTCCTGCAACAATAAACTGAGTGCCAAATCTCTGATATGTAATGTGTGTGCATAAGCTTTGGAGGTAGTTTAGAGTCTGACAAATGGACTCTTTGCTGTCTACTTTGTAGTACTGTTTGATATTTTCATGGCAATTACCATGAACTCTCATACTTTTGACGGCTCTATTAACCTTGAATAAATCTCATTTGTGTAATAATTACATAATAATAAAGACAATTTCATAATGATAAAGACAATAGATCTCATTTGGTATTTTTATCTTGAAAACTTGAAGCTAAGATAATCTTTACCTTTTATACAAGGCCATTCAATTTCATAAGCAAATATTGACATATAAAACATACCTTATATTTACCACGTTACCCACCACAGTCTCTCTACCTCTCTGCTCAACACTATTAATACACATACTGTTTATGCAACAATATACTTCCACTGGCACCATTACTGTCATGTATCTCTTATCAGTTCTCATTCTTCATGCACAAATACACGTTAACACGCTAAATGGTTAGCAACAAAGAGCAAGAATTTTGCTCTGGATCTGAGGCCAATTGAACCAGCCTCTCTGCCAGTGACACCACAGCTGAGATCAACTAAATTAACAAAGAACAGAATTGAAGTCTGGCAAATAATTCAACAGTTCGGTGTCACACCCCTATTTGGGCCAGTGTTTCTTTTGGAAGCATAGGATGACCAAATCATCTCCTTATTCATAATAATTTACTTTTAGATGAACTTAGAACCAAAATTTTAATTCTTTAATATGGATTAAGTGACCAAAATGACTCTGTCTTAGTGAAAACAACACTGGTTTCTATTTTAACAAAACGAAAGAATTGCGGATGCTGTAAATCAAAAACAAAAACAGAAGTTGCTGGAAAAGCTCAGCAGGTCCGGCAGCATCTGCAAAAGAAGTTGTTAATGTTTTGGGTGAAGTGACACTTCCTCAGAATTGATGGTAGCTAGGAAAATGTCAGTTCATATGTGAAGAAGTGGGTGGGAGTGGGTAAGGAGTAAATGATAGGTAGGGTTAGAGCCCAAAGAGAGAGAAGAACAGTTGGATAGACAAAGGAGTCTATAACAATTTGGCTGGGAGGGTGAATAGTTGTTAATGGAGACTGTTAGTGACTAACATTAGGTAGTGTGTAATGGCAGGCTATGTGATAACAAGGCCTGATGTGCGGGATAGGGGCCTAGGACATGGGAGAGTACAGGCCCTAAACTTATTGAACTTGATATTGAGTCCAGAGGGTTGCAGGGTCCCCAAGCAGAAAATCAGTTGTTATTCTTCCAACTTGCGCTGAGCTTCACTGGAGCACTTCAGCAGGCCTGAGACAGAGATGTTAGCCAGGGAACAGGATGTTGTGTTAAAGTGGCAGGCGACAGGAAGGTCCGGGTCCTTTTTTGTGAGCAGAACATAGATGTTCTGCGAAGCAGTCACCCAGTCTAAGCTTCGTTTCCCCAGTGTAGAGGAGACCACATTGTGAGCAGCGAATGCAGTAGACTAGATTGTGAGAAGTGCAGGTAAAGTTCATGCTTCACCTGGAAGATATGTTTGGGCCCTTGGATACTGAGGAGGGAGAAAGTAAATGGGCAGGTGTTGCACCTTCAGCAGTTGCAGGGAAAGGTGCCATGGGGCTGTTGGGGGCTATTGGGAGTGAAGGAAGAGTAGACCGGGGTGTCCCGGAGAGAACAGTGTCTGTGAATGGCGGACAAGGGAGAAGAGGGGAATATGTGGGGCAGGCACCGTGGCTCAGTGGTTAGTACTGCTGCCTCACAGCACCAGTGACCCCATTTCAATTCCAGCTTCGGGAGACTGTCTGTGTGGAGTTTGTACATTCCTCCCACAGTCCAAAGATGTGCAGGTTAGGTGGATTGGCCATTCTAAATTGCCCATTGTGTCTAGGGTGGGAAATGCAGGGATAAGGTAGGAAGTGGGTCTGGGTGGGATGCTCTTCAGAGGGTCAGTGTGGACTCGTTGGGCTGAATGGCCTGCTTCTTCACTGTAGGGATTCTATGATATAGGGATTCTATGATATGTGTCTAGTGGTGGCATCTCACTGAAAGTGGTCGAAATGACAGCCAATGATCTTTTGGATGTGGATGCTGGTGGGACCGTAGGTAAGGACAAAGGGAACCCTATTGCTGTTGCAGGAGGGAAGAGAGAGAGTGAGGGCGGAAGTGCAGGAGATGGGTCAGGCCCATTTGAGGGCAGTGTCAACAACGGTGCTGGGGAATCCTTGGTTGAGGGAGAAGGTGGACATTTCAGAGGCTTCCTTGTTGAAGTTGGCCTGATCAGAACATATGCAACGGAGACGGAGAAACTGAGAGAATGGGATGGAGTCTTTACAGGAAACAGGGTGCAAGGATGTATAGTCCAGGTAGCTGTGGGAGTCAGTGGGTTTATAGTAGATATTAAAGACTAGTCTATCCCCAGAAATGGAAACAGAGATGTCGAGGAAGGGAAGGGAGGAGTCAGAGATAGATCAGGTGAAAGTGAGGGCAAGGTGGAACTTGGAAGCAAAATCGATGAACTTTTCTAATTCCAGGCAAGAGAGGGAAATATCAGAGGAAGAGTTGTGGATGGGGGCCAGAATAGGACTGAAACAAGGAATGTTCCACATATCCCAATGAAGAGACAGGCATAACTGGGGCCTACACGAGTACCCATATCCACCCCCGGACCTGAAGAAAATGAGAGGAATTAAAAGAGAAGTTGTTGAGGGTAAGGACAAGCTCGGCCTAGCGGAGGAGAGTGCTGGTGGGTGGGAATGGTTCAGGCTTTTGCTCCAGCAAGAAGGTGGAGAGACCTGAGACCATCCTGGTGGGGGATGGACGTGTAAAGGGATTGCACGACCATGGTAAAGAGGAGGTGGCTGGAGCCTGCAAACTGGAAATTCCAATACTAGTGTAAAATGTAGAGGAATCACAGATGTACGTGGGCAGGAACTGGACCCGGGGAGAAAAGACTGAGTCAAGGTAGGAAGAGATGAGTTCTGTGGGGCAGGAGCAGGCTGAAACAATGGGTCTGCCTGGACAGTCCTGTTTGTAGTTTTTCAGAAGGAGGTAGAATTGAGCTGTGCGGAGCTGGGGGCTATCAGCTTAGAGTTAATGGGGGGGGGTGGGGGGAGATCACCAGATGAAATGAGTTCAGTGACTGTAGTTGATACAATGGCCTGATGTGCCATGGTGAGGTCATGATCCAGGGGGAGATAGGAGGAGGTATCTGAGAGCCTCTGCAATGCAGAGGTCAGTACGCCAGACTACAACAGCACCACCCTTATCGGTCTTTTTGGTCTTCAATTGATGTGGAACGTGTGAAAAGGAAGTGAAGGAAGCTAACTGAAATTACATACAATTCATTCAATGAATTATTTCTAATGTTATTAATTTCATTCTCCAGATATTTCTATTTATGTTTGTGCTAAAATACATGCTAGAAAAACAAAAGTGGGAAACTCATTCTGCTGTGATAATTGTATCACACCCGGTCAGTGTTGCTTGTAGTCAGTTGTTCAGGAACCAAGCATTGAAAGAAAGGGGGTCTACTGAGATCCCCTATCCTCTACTATTACTCTGGCAATGCAGAGAGTGCAACAAAGATTTGTCAGACTGATTCCTGGGATGGCAGGACTGATGTATGAAGAGACTCTGAATTGATTGTGATTACATTGACAGAAGTTTAGAAGAATGTCAAGAAATCTCACAGGAACCTATAAAAATCTGCACAGAATAAACAGAGGAAAGATAATCTTGATGACTGGGGGAGTCCAGAAGCAGGGGATACAGTTTAAGAATAGGTACAGGCTATTTAGGATTGAGATGAGGAGACATTTCTTCACTCAGAAAGCAGTAGGCCTATGGAATTTTCTGTCATTAGAAAATGGTTGAGGCTGAAACTTTGAACATTTTCAAGAAGGATTTGCATGCAGTCTTAGCATTAAAGGGATCAAGGATTATGGGGAGAAAGCAAGGACAGGGTACTGTATAAAAATTGATTGGGCTATAGCTAGAGTATTGTGTGTAGTTCTGGAATCCACATTATAGGGGGAATGTGATAGCACTGGAGGGGATCCAAAGGAGATTTACCTAGATGTTGCCTGGGTTGAAATGATCTATTTATGAGGAGAGGTTGGATTGACTGGGATAGTTTTCCTTGGAGCAGAGGAGACTGAGGCTGAGACATGACTGAGATGTATACACATTATGAGGGGCACAGATGCGGTAGACAGGAAGGAACTCTACCCTTTGATGGAGGGCTCACTGGCTAGACGGCATAGATTTAAGGTAAGGGGTAGGAGGTTTAAAGGGGATGTAGGGAATCTGTTTTTCACCCAGAGGATAGTGGGACTCTAGAATTCACTGCCTGTAAAGGTGATAGAGACAGAAACATTTGTAACATTTAAGAAGTATTTAGATGTGCACTTGTGGTGCCAAAGCATACAAGGCAATGGGCCAAGTGGTGGAAAATAGGATTAGAATAGTTAGATGGTTGTTTTTGACTGGCACAGACTCAGTGCACTGAAGGGCCTTTTTCTGTGTTGTAAACCTCAATGAACGTAAGAATTGGACAATTAGCCATAATCATATTAAATAATGGAACAGGCTCAAATGGCCGAATGGTCCACTCCTGCCCCTATTTTGAATGTTTCCATGAATGATGTTATAGAGGACAGTGGTAAGATCATAGAATCCCTACAGTGTGGAAACTGGCCCTTCGGCCCAACAAGTCCACACCAAACTTCACAGCATCCCACCCAGACCCATCCCCCTGTAATCCACCTAATCTACTCATCCCCGAACACTATGGGCAATTTAGCATGACCTGCACATCTTTGGACTGTGGGAGGAAACCAGAGTATCCGGAGGAAACCCACGCAGACACGGGAGAATGTGCAAACTCCACACAGACAGTCACCCAAGGGTGGAATTGAACCCGGGTTGCTGGTGTTGTGAGGCAGCAGTGCTAACCACTGAGCCACTGTGCTGGCCAACCCTGTTGTTATTTTCACAAATGTATTAACCACATCTGTTTGGTTGAATAAATTATTATGTTTGCCTGTCTTGTTATTTAGGGGGACTGTAATGGGAATTCTAATGTCAAATGTCCGCCAATGATGCTGCCACATATTTTCCTGAAAAATGATTAATTTTAAGAAACAGAAAATATAAATGCAGAGGTTTTAAAACAGGAGTTTTGGAATAGCAACTGATTGTTGCTGAGGAACGTAGCAATAGCAGGAACCTATGGACACAAATAGCTCAGCAGATAGATTTAAGAGCCTGACTGGTTGGAACATTGTTCAGGATTATGATCAATCATTGTTTGTATCCTGTTCTCCAGGGACCCTCCTTCAAAGCTGGATCTTGGTCTCTCAAATCTGTCAGATCCTAGAAACTCAAAATACAACAGACTAATAGCCCATCCAATCCTACTAAACTCTCTCATCAGTCCTGCTTGTCCCCAGGATGGTATTCCTTAAATAACCTATGCCCCACAACTCACCATCCCATCAGTGTTCTGAAGAAGGGTCATTGGACCCGAAACGTTAACTCTGATTTCTCTCCAAAAATGCTGCCAGACCTGCTGAGATTTTCCAGCAATTTCAGTTTATGTTTCTGATTTCTAGCATCTACAGTTCTTTCGGTTTTTTTGTCACCATCCCATACTCCATTCCACCCCAATCACACTCCTTGATTAAGGAACTCACCACAAAATATATTTCCACCTCACACCAGTCCCAGAAGCATTCCAACACTCAATTACCTGCTCCTCATTGTTCTCAGCCTTGCCCTTTGAACCCAGAATTTGTCCCATGTGCCTAAATCATCCCTTGCCAATTCACTTTAAACCAGGGATTGCAAAGGCACTGTCCTCAAATTGATACTCCATATCAAGATATTGCAGTATCCTGAAACACCATCCCAAAACTGTCAAATCTCAGAATCCTTTATCAGTATTCCCAGTGGCCAAAATCGTGTTAAATCAGTGTTCCTACTAGTTAGAATAACATTTGTGGTTCTCGTAAAACTTCCAGCTCGAGTGAGCTCAAGGCTGAAGGAATTTGGTATTTCTGTTCACATGGGAATAGCCCAGAATCATGCTTTGCTGTTGTTTTATAATCCAATTACAACAAAAGGATAATAAAAAGCAAGATTAAACCACTAATCGGAGACCATTTAGAATTGAGGAAAGCAAGTAGCTCTGAATGACCAGCTAAGAAAACTCATGAACAAATGAAAGGAATACCTATCTAATGAGAGGGACCTAGGGATTCAGGTACTTAACTTTTTGAAGTTTGTGTCACATATAGATAGAATGTTTAAAAAGGCATTTATAAATATATAGGACATCATCATGACCCCTAGTAAGTCTCCAATTAGCAAGGGTATTTAAAGAAATTGCAACAATGGACTAGAAGGTTTCAGATACAAGAATAAACATTTTCATCTTGCACTTGTCAACATCACATCTATATTTAGCCATTCCACAATAACATACAGTAAAGAGAAGAATGGAATTTGTGGACAAGATAACAGAGAAATGGATAGGGACTGGGCTAGGGACATCAGCTCATTTCGAAACTGATGTTTGCCACTGGTTAATTTGTAGATATGTGGTAAAATATGGACATTATAGTCATGAACATACTAGTGGAAAGTCCTTTAGATAATGGAATTTGTGAAAGAGGTCATTCAATAATAAAGGAGATGCTTCATAAAATGTTAGCAGACCAACCAAGTTGTAAACTAACATTTGACCTGGCTTGGGCGGTGCGTGCAAAGAAATCACTGTAAATGATTCAGCTACAGTCTGTATCAATTGTTTTTATGGGAGAAATCCAAAAATTTATTTGGCAATGAATGATCATGGCAATGAATGTCTATGGGACCCACAATTAGCTCTCATTTTCTTCTAAGTCCTGAATGCTCTGCATGTAGAAGGAAGTGTATTTGTTAAAGCTGACCTTTTAGAGAAAATTCTGAGATTCTAAGCATTATGTAAGGCATCAGAAAACAAATTAAATCAAAGGGACAGAGTATATTACAAAAGAGAAGGACAAAAAGAGTGTAAAATTCTAAGGTTATAGGTTGTGATGGAAAAACAATAGTCTTACAACATGGCAATCAAACTGTTAGAATTTATTTCTCAAGATTAATTGGCATGGATTGCACATTTACAAAATCTGAGCAAGTCACAGACAGTGATGAGGCACATTGCACTTTGCATACACATATTAGACAATTATGAGGAACAAATTATGACAGAGAAAGGGCTGTCTGCATATGGACTCAGTGATTCTGAAGAGCAGGATAAGACTATTTGTCTCAGAGCATAACTACTAAAGTTGGCACTCAAGTCACATACATGCCAGAAGAAGGGGCATTCCTGACAATGAATTGTGGAATGCCGCCATTACAGGGAGAGCAGGACAAGCTGCAAGCAAATACAACAGTGTCTAAGGTTTCAAGATTAAAGGCAGAAGGCAAGATTCATGGATTGGTAAAATGAAGTAAAGATATGGAAGACTAGAAAATTAAGCAAGTGCACTTCTGAATTGAATTGAAGGTTTGGTATTCCTCAATTATGTCTATTTTGTTGAAAGAAAGATGTTAAAAGTAGTTAAAAGCAGATCTGGCAATGTTCTATTGGTATCATAAGAAGAAACTAGCATGCATCTTTATGATGCTCGATAATGATGTTCGGTGATGTATTTCTGCAGAACTCAAGTAATATATGATAGGTGAAAGAAAAAAAGGACGTTAAGATTGATAGTCAAGCTTCTGGGTCCTTTAGATTTGATATTAAGCATAATAAGTCGAAAATGACATTGGATTACTTATATTACTGTGAGGAACATTTATTTTTGTACAGGGCATGAGAATCACTGGCAATTTGCTGCCCATCCTTAATTGCTGTTGAATTGAGTGAATTGCTTGGCCATTTCAGAAGTTGGTTAAGAATTAACCACATTGCTGTGATCTGGAGTCACCTGTAGATCAGACAAAGTCAGCACAGCAGATTTCCTTCCCTAAACTACATGAGGAAATCAGTTGAATTTTTACAACATTGGCTGATAGGGTTCATTGTCACCATTACTGAGGCTCGCTTCCAATTCCAGACTCAGTACTTCGACACCATGATCAATCCATCAATCACATACCAATCAACAGGAACAGGTGCTCACAGAAAGGAGATTCTGCATCCAAGATAAAAACAGACAAGTTAAGAAGTTTGATTGGTCAATTGAACTGGTTGTGCACTCAGATGAGACCCAGTGCCAATAATAAACCATTGGAACTGAGTACCATGTCAAAACATGCTGCATTTGAGACAGTCTTGAGGCAATCAAAAATTATATGGCACTTTGCACAACTACAGGCATTTCATTTTGGGCCAATGAAATGCAGTTGAAGCATGGTTACTGTTATTTTCATTCACTCGTGTGACCTGGCAGTCACTGACTGGCCAGCATTTATTGCCTGTCCCTAGGTGACTTTGACAAGGAGAAGGTGAGCAACTTCTTGAATCACTGCAATCCATATGCTGCAGGTAGACTCACAGCAGGGGAGTTCCAGGATTTTGACCCAGCAACAGTAAAGGGCCAACAATATACTTCCAAGTCAGGATGGCCAGTGCCTTGGAGGGGAACTTGCAGGTGGCGGTGTTCCCTTTTCCTTCAGATGGTAGCTGTCACCAGTTTGGAAAGTGCCATCTAAGGATCATTGGTAAATTTCTGACCTTGTAGATGGTACACACTGCTGCTACTGAGTGTCGGCAGGGCAGGATGTGGTGTCAATCAAGCAGGTTGTTTTGTCTGGACGGTGTCTTGAGTGCCCCTGAGTATTACTTGCATAATATTCTAGAGGAAATATTAACAAAGGCCAAACTGTGGCAGGTTTGCTCATAGGATGTTATTCTTTTTGTTCATTCACAGGATGTGGGCATTGCTGGGTGGGCTGGCGTTTATTGCACATCCATAATTATGCAGATGCAGTTAAGAATCAACCATATCGCTCTGTGTCTGGAATCACATGCAGACCAGACCAGGTAAGGATGGCAGATTTCCCGCCCTGAAGGACATTAGTGAACCAGATATATTTATTTAAGACAATCAACAGTGATCATCAGTCACATGGTGATCATTCAGCTTGCTTTTTTTATTCCAAATTTTTATTGGATTAACATTTCACCGTGTGCATGATGATAATCAAACCCATGTGCCCAGAGTATTAGCCTAAGGTTCTGGATTACTGGTCCAGTGTCATTACCAATACAACACTGCCTTCCCCTAAATCATCGTTCTCTTTGGAACAATATTCATTTGAGAAAGGGTGGCAAGAGTAAAGATTGAGATTTAATCTTACCAGTGTAAAGGAAATGATAGGAATAACAGTGATTTCTGACCAAAGAAGGGATTGACACAAGGCACCAATTGTAAGACTGTTTTACAAACAGAATGCTTGATCTGAAAAATCATTAGAAATCCTTGAAGAGGGGCATTTTATGTTATGGTAAACACATAGAATCTTGAAATGAGAACAGGGAATATTGTGCAATAAGAACATGGATTTTTTTTTGTATTTAACTGCTTTAAAATGGTTACACATGTAAAAAAAATTGAAGAATGAGAGTAATGATCTGTTAATGTTGGTTGTATTATATGATATGACATTGAAGATTAAAAAAGATTCTTTGATTAATTTTTGAAAAATTATCAGGTGTTTGAATTTAAAGAAAAGTGGGGAATTCTGGTCTGTCACATTTGGTGTGTTAATGCCTTTATTAAGGTTAAGAAGAAAAAGGCAGTGGCTGTTAGTTATCTGAACACATATATATATAACATATATAGGGAGCACCTGTAAATCTGAGTGTGGGATGAGAGGGATAGACAGCAATGAACTCTTACTGAAAACGAAACAAAATCAAAAGATATGATTTCAATCTTCAAAACTGGCTTGAATTCCAGTAACATCCTGCTTACCCCCATTGTTTCAATAGTCCTATCAAATTCCTTTTTCCCTGATTCTAGCTTTTGTTTCCTTTCTAGTCTTTCACTGCATCATTGGTAGCTACGCCTTCAGCCAACTAAATCACATCACCTCTCCACATGCATAACCATACACTTTGGCCACCTTTCCTAATGGCGCCCTCTTTGTTGTGACATCAATTTTTCGTAGTTCCGAGGTGAACTGAATTGAAATGTTAAAAACATTCTTTAATCCTAGTTGGATGTTAAAACCTAGGTTTGTGTTACAACCCAAAAAGGAGACGCAAATCAGCTCCTTCATTTCAACTGCCCAAATTATTTACAATAAAGATTTATGTACTTTTTAGCGTGAGGCTATACCTCGCTTCAATTAAAATGTAGTTTAACTTACTTTCACCATAGCATTAAGGAGCCAATTATAAGGCTTTCTTGAGTGAATGAAAGGGAAATTTTATTAGTGGCTAAGCCCAAGGAAAATAATAATGACAAGTTATCAGCATTACAAGTACAAAGTTATAAAGGGATAGTGTCCAGCACAAAAGGAAGATGAAATGATTGTGCAGACTAAATTCCTTAAGGTGTTTTTGAGGCACAAAACTTAAGACCACATTTGTTCAGTCCCCATCCTCAATCATCATTTTGGGCAGCAATTATCCCTTTAGTTCTTGGCGTTCTGTTGTTTTTTTAAAACCATATTGTCATTAGACAATTTTTCTTTTCAAAAGACAGAGTGCAGGCTTTCTCAGCTAGTTTTAATTCAACAGTAAGAAATTAATCTTCTGTCTCTGCCAAAAGTAGCTTCTTGAAATAAAAGCTTATTTGTGTATTTCCATGTCTGAATTCATTGTTTCCAAATTGTTAATTGTAAATGTTGTTTTAATCTCCAATATGCAAACTTTCTCATCAAGGTGTAAAATAAAAACAGGAGATTAAGTCATTTTCAGACCCTTCCCAGGTTTGCTGGTAATGGGGTTGACTTGCGATCTTACCTTTGGATAAAACGTAAACTCCAGTTCATCTATATGTTGTCTAATGCTTGTTATAACTTGGCCACTTGTGGTTAGAAGATGTCTATGGCCATTTTAGGTCAGTATTTTGGTTCCTTTTTTAAAATAATTTAATCCATGGAGTTCTCATGTATTAAATTGGAGCATGAAATGTGAAAATCAACAGCCAATCTTTAATGTTATAATGACAGTAATAATTGTACTTTTGCCTGAATTTCCAACTTGCAGACCTGACTTGATCTATATTTTTTCATAGTGACTGGGATATGTTTCTCTACATTGGTGATTTTAACCTTAGGGTACATTCATAAATAAAAGGTGCTCCTCATAGCCTGAAGAGGGCGGAGCATCTCCACAGACACTTTTATAGCCTTTTTCCTTAACTATGTCTTGTTAATGGAAAAATTCATTTCTGTAAATTTCCTGTAAATTAGATTATTTTCCTTCAAGCTTCCAATGTTCTTTTGCAATTATATGGTTTCTCTATGCAAGTCTTATTCACACATTTTATTTAACAAGGAATAGGTTGGGTTCACCTTAGAGCGTGTCCACTCATTGTTAGTATCTGTGAGATTGAGCTTCTCATTTCAGTCTCTGAGTATTTGTTTAAACAGGTGCTCAGAAGGGTAGTGGAGTGGGAAAGAAATCCCTATAAAATGAAAGTGAAGGGTTCCATACCCTGGAAATGCAAATACTTTAGGGAATAATTATATGGAAGTGATTTCAGGTTAAGTGCTTAGCTTCTTTAAGTCTATATTTTCCTGTATTTAATAAGGCTTCAACAAGGACACATTAAGATTGAAGTGTTTATTTATTGAATGCTTCTCAAGCTAGCTGTAAAAGGCCTGAGCATTAATCATCAAACCAGGTGTGTAGGATAAGATTTTTAAAAAGACTGAAAAGGGATGCAGCTAGAATGCTGAAAAGGTAAAAAACAACCCTGAGCATCAGATTAAAAGAAAATGTAAGTGATGCAGGCAATAGCTTGAGGCAGACCTGTCAGAATTCTGTAAAGGCCATGATTAAAATAGTGAAAGCACATTATTATTGGCAATGAAATCCATGTGCTTGCAGAAAAGGACCTAGATTCTGATAAAGAGCACAATATCTTCCAAGGCGTTGTTACAGAAGAACAGCAATTTTTGATATTTACCCTATCCAGCTCCAGATGTATAGTTGCAATGAAAAACTGTGAATGTTGGAAATAAAATAAAGACAAGTTGAGATTTTGAGTAACATCCTTCATCAAAAGATAGTGTATGAAAACATCATATATATATTTGGCTCTTTTAACATAACACTTGAAACCGTCCCAAGAACACATTATATAAAAATGGTAACATACCAGAATATTTCTGATGATGATCAAAATGCATTTCCAAGTCTTTTTGGTCATTTTTAGCAATTAGCAATTTTTCAAACTATACAAATTGGATTGAACTAAATTATGTGTTGTGCGGCAATTTCAATTATACCACCATCACAGCTATAAATTACCTGTTGTCTGCAATTTTTAAAATTATTTATTCGTGGGATGTGGATATTGCTGGCTAGGTTAACATTTATTGTCCATCTCTAATTCCTTAAAGTGCAGTTGACACTTAACTACCAACGCTGTTGTTCATTTGGAAGCACATATAGGCCAGAACACATATAGACCAGAACAGATAAAGATGGTAAATTTTCTTCCCTGAAGAATGTTTGTGACCCAGACCAATTTTTGTTGCAATGGACAAAAATGTAGTTGCCGTTGAACTGTATTCTTATTCCAGTTTTTTTAAATTCAAATTTCAGCACCTGTCATGGTGGGATTTAAACAATTATCTCCAGAACATGAACCTGAGGTTCTGGATTACCAGTCCAGATGTTATCTTGATCAAATGTTTAAATGATGATCTGGAGAGAAACAAGTTGTATGCAACATTCACATAATCAGATTGCACTCAAATGTTAACACCAGAGCAACAGTCATCCAGTAGCAAAGTATTTGGACAAAGTTCATTTCAAAGAAATGTTTAATCCACTGAAATAGCTTTATGTAAACATTCTGCAGCTTTCTATCTCCAGAAGAAATTACAGAAATTAAAGTCCACAACTATTCCTATAACAAAGTACAAATCACAATTATGCACTCTCTAATACATTTTTAAAAAGTTTATGCAAATTTATATTCAAATTCAAGTGTATTATGAAAATCAGGAAAATGCCAGAGCATCAAGATTTAGCTGATGCTTACAGTGAAAGATGATTAAGAGTCTATACAGCTTTATAACAACCCAATTTCTATATGTTTATTTACATGAAAGGAGAAAGAAGCTGATATTGGGTTTGCGCCAAAAAATAAAAGAATTCACAAGTGGCTCCACTATACGCCAGCTGTGCAAATCATGAGCTAAGTTCTATTCTCTTACATGCCCAGCACATAGCACAGAACATGTCCTTGGTGCATGATAAATATTTTATTTCCCAGTGCAGCTCGCTATGCTTCAATGCACATACAGCAACTAATTGTACATGACTTATATAATTGAGTGGCAATTAAATTTAATGTGTCTAATGATGCATAGAGTGAAATAAAGGTAAATCTGTTAGTTTAATTCACTGCAAGATAAGATTAAAAATGTCAGGCTCTGGCTCTCAATGGTGCGATGGGAAAATATATCAGGTGCTATGGTACTAAAGCAGACAAAATCGGAAGTTTCTCTGGTTTGATCCCTGACCTGTGCTGAAGTACTAGGTCTCAGAAGTGCTTTATGGGGCTGGCACAGTTGGCCTCAGTTCCAGGTTCCAAGGAGGGGAAGAATAACATCCAAGATTTCTGGATGTTGTCTTGTATTGTTATTTTTCACCTTCCAGAATTCACCTTCCAGAAGTGGTTAAAGTCTACAAGAAATGATGTGGTTGGTGCCAAACACCTTTGTCCTGACTTCAAACATTCTATACAAACCGGTTGCTCCCAGAGCACAGTCATTTGCATTCCCCTTGGAATACAGTGTGACAGACAGAATAAGCAGAGGTGACACAGAGCAGCACAAGTTGTTGGTGCTCTTAGGAGGAATTGGAAGGGAAATAATCAGTAGGGGAATCTCAGATTACGGGAAAAACACAGGAAAGTGAATGTGAGCAATGTCAGATCAGCCATGATGTTACTGAACGGCAGAGCAGGCTCGCGAGGCTGAATGGCCTCCTCCTGCTCCTATTTCTTATGGTCTTTAAACCAGAGACCATTTTCACTCAGGATGGTCAAAGGGAAATTCTCCTGCCTCAGCAAATGAGGCATCACCAAACTAAAACAGAAATTGCTGGAAAACTCAGCAGGCCTGGCAGCATCTGTGCGGAGGAGACAGACCCGCTGAGTTTTTCCAGCCATTTCAGTTTTCATTTCTGATTCCCAGCATACACGGTTCTTTGGGTCTTTTTTGTGAGGCATCACTGATGCTGTGTGCTTCAGGGCAGCTCAATGATTTTAGTGTCTCTCGGCAGGCAGAGTGAGCACACAGCTCCATGAGGATTGAGGACTTGCCCATTGCACAGAGTGCAACTGACTGTATGGACATTGTGGGCATCGCATGTCAACTTTGAGATGTACGACACTTGAAACGGATTCAACCCTGTGAACACCCAGCTTGTGTGCAGCATGCGGAGAACCATGCAGGGCATTGAACAGTATCTCAGCAGTAGGCACTATGCCTTCATATTGTGACGGTCCACTGTGCAATCTGCAATTGCATCTCATCAAGGCATACCAAAAATTTTGGCCACTGAACTAAAAAGTGTGTCCATAAGCAACATAGCTTGTAAATCCTGTCTGCAACCCACGTACATGTGCGCAGCCTGTTTACATCAGAACTCGTGTAGTGATACAACATATCCTACAGTAGGCCACTGGAATGCCAGCACAAATCCCCCAGAGTCCGGACTGCTCTAGAAGAATCCTGCAGTCCTTATTTCATGTCAAGATTCATGGTGCTCTGCTGCATACCATCATCATCATGAGATTGCAGCCCTTGTGATCTGCTATATGGTGACCGGATGGGGAGAATAAAGAGGAGAATGAGGAAGGAATTAGATAATTTATACTGTACCTTACAGCCTGGGATGTCCATAACCGATGTATCTGAGTTTGACATCAGGAAATACAACCCTGATTCCACATTCACCAATATTCCCACAAGTTGTATTCTTTCTGTTACCGGTATCATCACATGCCCCTGGCTGCAAGGCAAAACCAACACAAAATGAGCATTTCAAACCTCAAATTAACGCTTCAAACCACACCACATTTAATAATCAGCTATTCATCATTGTGCATTACCCTGGTATCTCTGTGAGTCCTATTGGTCCCACATAGTGCTACCTCAGTGAGTGCATTATAGTTGATGGAAGGCTGCTAACTTTCAGTTGGGGAAATTGACGGCCATTTTGCAGGATGACCTTGAGAGTTCTGTTTCTAGAGGAGCCAGCATCAGAATGCATTATCTCAGCAAGCATGGTGGCTGCAACAAAACAGAAAATTCTGGAGAAACTCAGCTGGTCTGGTAGTATCTGTGAAGAAAGAAAAGCAGAATTCATGTTTCAACTCTGATATGACTTCTTTAGAAGCAGCTGCCTGGTTTGACTAAATGAGAGGAAACACTAAAGGCACTGGCAGAATAGTGATAGTGGAAGGATCGATATCGTTATGCTGAGTGAGGATGGCAGGTTTGTGCTCCATGGAATGACCCACTACCATTCTCTGTATTGATGCCTCAGCCATCGGAGCAATGTCATTTGGATTGCTGTATGACTCCGCAAGCCCATTTGAATATTCGTATCTGACGTGATGGCACCAGCCTGAACTTGTCAGTCAACAAGCTGAGCTTGCACGAGAGCAGTCTGAGAGTTCACTACAACAAGCTGTTCAAGAATGACCTTTATCGGAGCTTTCACTGCAGCAGCCAAACATTTGCAGCAATGGAAGTCGAAACAGCAGCCATCAAACACTGAATCATAGTTGGGTTTGCAAGTGTCTTACTGAGCTGGCTATTGTTTGCATGCTAGAAAAAATGGATTCCAGGTTCTGTTAATGGCAGACATGTCCTTAATCCTTGACATTATGCACAGGTCTGCTAATATGCCATTTCATTATGCATATCCACCAGCTTTCTACAGTAGCCTACCTCACCAAAGGACTCACCTGTGTTCTGTAGCAGAGCCAGAGGCAAAGGAGCGTGCTTTTTTTTAACAAAAATTAGAATCTCTCTCTCTTAGAGTTAGGGCCTGAAACAGTAACTTTGCTTCTCTCTCCACTTTTGCTGCTTGGTTTACTGAGTATCTCCTGTAGATTCAGAGAGGTTTTGAAGCACAGTCAAGAACTGCACATCTGTTAGAAGCCAACTTATATACCATAGGAAAGAGTCTGATATACCAAAACAATTCTAAACGTGAAAAGTGAATTCAGAGGAATAGTGGAGGCTGAGAAACTACAACTAAATGAATGCCTTCTGGTCGCCAACCATTTTAACTCCCCCTCCCACTCCCTGGGTGACATGTCCATCCTGGGCCTCCTCCAGTGTCACAATGACGCCACACGCAAACTGGAGGAGCAGCACCTCATATTCCACCTTGGGAGCCTACAGTCCAATGGCCTTTACATAGAATTCACTGGTTTAAAAATCTCCCCATGCCCAGCCTCATCCCATGTCAACCCTCCCCCTCATCCCTGTCTCCTTGACCTGACACATCCCGTCCATCTTCTTCCCCATCTATCCACCATACTGTTCCCACCAAGCAATCCCTATTACCCCCTACCTGCATCCAACCTATCACTACCCCACCTACGTTTCCCCAGCCCCACTCCTCCTGTCTATTTATTTCACAGCTGCCTTGCCCTTCCCCATTTCTGAAGAAGGGTCCTGACCCAAAACGTTAACTCTCCTGCTCCTCTGATGCTGCCTGTCCTGCTGTATTCCTCCAGCTCAAACTGTGTTGTCTCTGACACCAGCATCTAGAGTTTTGCTATCTCTGAACCATAATGTGAATAGTTTATTACATAATTAAGTTTAATATTCAACTAATTAATCACAACTAGGACGTTAAAATTTAAATTAATTAAGCGGTTAAAGTCTTTAAATTTTGGTAAATTAGCATAAATAACAAGTATTAAGTAAACAATCCACAAGTTGATAAACAAAAATAAGGAGCAGAATGGAATAACAAAAAACAAGGAACGAGAAGAGATGATACAGAGCCCACAATTTTACTTAAATAAGATAAAACAGAGTTATTTCTGTAGATGTTCCACTGCACTGGAACGTGAGAGAGTTTGGTCAGAACATCACAATTCTACACAAATGCATCAGCAGTAACTATCTGCTTCTCAAGAAGCTTTAGCTAAGAACTCTGGAGTTAGAGGTGCAGACTTTGCAAGGCAACAGAGTGGGGCAAATGTTACCTGGACACTTCCATGATGGAAGTAGATCTTGATGCAGGTCTGACTAGTTGTCATGCACAGATGGGTGAGGCTGCAGGTCAAGCAGATAAAGGCTCTCCCAGGATAACACAGAAAGACCCTTGACCTTTGTCCCTATCCAACAGGTAGGAGGTGCTTGCTGCCATGTTAATAACAGAAAACTCTGAAGTCTGGTTAATCAATCTGACCATTGTACGATGCTACGTCACTTAACAGGCAGCAAACACAAACACCAACTAACTAATGCAATTAAGATATGTCATACTACTTTTCACTGTGCACCACACTTCTAAAACACATAACATTACAAGAAGACATTCAAAGTTACATCCAGTGTCCTTTGAAAATTATTTCATTCAAATCTTCCAGGTCAGACTTCTACTGGCAAGACTTACCTTGCTGACACCCAGTTGCTTAAATCTCCAAACAGCCAATCAATTCTTTCACCTTCTTTTCAAATAGAAAATGAACCTGCTGAAGCATTCTATCTGGTTGCTAATATAATATTCCTTCCCAGTTCTTCACAGCATCATCTGTTTTGTTTCTCACATTATGTTTCAAAAAGAAGCTTACCAGTTGTGAAAACTGTCCAATTGGTGTCTGAGTTTATATCCATAGTCACCAGACCATGTAGACATATTCTGAACTGTAGTGCTTCTGAAATTCTTTGTCTTACCTACCCTTGTAGCCATCATACTTACAGGGCTAGTCGAATATAGTTTCTGGTCAATAGTAAACACCAGGATGTTGATAGTGCAGATTTCAGTGATATCAAAACAATTGGATGTAGAGGAGCACTGGTTAGATTCTGTCTTGTTGGAAATGGTCATTTCCTGGCACTTTTGGCGCAAATGTTACTTGCCACTTGTCAGCCCAAACCTGGATATTTTCCAGATCTTGCTGAATTTGGACAGGGACTGCTTTAGTATCTGAGGAGTCATGAATTCTGTTGAACATTGTGTAGACAGCAGCAAACATCCCCATTTCTGACCTTATGAAGAACACTGCCCTGAGAAACACCTGCGGAGATCAAGAGAGTCAGGTGGCAGAAATGGGTGTGGTGGCCATCACTAAGGAGAAGATGAAAGGTCTCATTCGTAAGATTTTAGAGTCCATTATTAAGGGTGAGATTGCGGATTACTTGGAAGTGTGTGGTAAAATAGGCTGAGTCAGCACAGCTTCATCAAGGGGAGATCATGCCTGAAAAATCTGTTAGAATTCTTTGAAGAGGTAACAAGCAAAGTAGATAACAGAGAGCCAGCAATGCGACCTATTTCAACTTTCAGAAGACCTTTGACTAGGTGTTGCACAGGACGCTACTAAATAAAATATGAGCCCATGGTGTTAGGGGCAAGGTGTTGGCATGCACAGAGGATTGGCTGACTGGCAGAAAGTAGACAGTGAGGATAAAGACCTCTTTTCCAGGATGGCAGCCGGTGACTAGTGGAGTTCTGTAGGTGTCACGTTGTGGCCACAACTATTGATAGTGCACATTAAAGAACTGGACAAAGACACTGAGGACATTGTTACTAAGCTTGCAGTTGATAGGTGGAGGGACAGATAGTGTCGAGGAAGTAGGTAGGTTGCAGAAGGACTTGGACAAACTAGGAAAGTGGGCAAACGAGTGGCAGATGGAATATGATGTGGGAAAGTGTGAGGTTAGCACTTTGGTAGGAAGAATAGAGGGATAGATCATTTTCTAAATAGGAAAAGGCTTCAGAAATCTAAAGAACAAAGGGACTTGGGAATCCTAGTTCAGGATTCTCTTAAGGTTAAAATGTAAGTTCAGTTGGCAGTTAAGGCAAACACAATGTTAGCATTAATTTTGAGAGGGCTCGAATACAGAGAAACACTGCTGACCCTGAATAAGGCTCTGGTCAGACCGCATTTGGAATATCGTGAGCCGATTTGGGCCCTGAATCTAATGAAGGATGTGCTGGCTTTGGAGGGAATGCAGAGGAGGCTTACAAGCATGATCTCAGGGATGAAGAGCTTGTCATATGAGGGACATTTGAGGACTTTGGATGTGTACTCAATGGAGTTTAGAAGGAGGAGGGGCATCTCATTGAAACTAACAGAATACTGAGAGGACTGGATAGTGTACGTAGAGAAGATGTTTCCACTAGTCGGAGAGACTAGGATCTAAGGGCATAGCCTCAGAGTGAAGGAATGGCCCTTTAGAACTGAAATGAAGAAGAATTTCTTCAGGCAGAGGGATGTGAATCTGTGGATGTCAATCATTGCCACAGAATATTGTGGAAGCCAAGTCATTGAGTGTCTTCAAGACAGAGATAGCTAGGTTTTTGATCAGGAATGGGATCAAAGGTTATGGGGAGAAGGCAGGAGAATGGGGTTGAGAAACATATTATCCATGATCGAATAGTGGAGGAGACTCAATGGGCCGAATGGCCTAATCCTGCTCCTATATCTTATGGTCTTATGAGATGTCCTAGAGCTGAGATGACTGACCTCTAATAGACACAACTATCTTGTTTAGTGCCAGGTATGACTCCAACCAGCAGAGAGTTTTCCCCCAGTTCCTATTGACTCCAGTGTTGCTAGAGGTCCTTGATGCCACTGTCAGTCAAGTGCTGTCTTGATGTCAAGGACAATCACTCTTACCTCATCTCTGGAATTTGAATTTTGTTCTCTTTTTGGGCCAAGGAGTTGTGGGGGTGGGTGCAGATTGACTTGGTAGTCCTTGAACTGGGCGCCATTGAGCAGGATGTTGCTGAGCAAACGCTGCTTGTTAGTTCCGTTGATGGGACCTCTCATCACTTCGCTGATGCTCAATAGTAGACTGATGAGGCAGTAGAGTAGACTTTTCTTGCTTTGTGTACATAAGACAAACTTGCCAGTGTTCTGGGACACCTTGGCTAGGGATGTGGCTAGTTCTGGAGCCCAGGTCTTCGGTACTATTGCTGGAATGTTGTCAGGGCCCATAGCAATTGCAGTAGCTAATGTCTCCAACCGTATCATGATATCATGAGGAGTGAATTGAATCGGCTGAAGATGAATATCTGTGACACTTCTGTGTGGACCTCTGAATGAGCCTTAGATTGATCATCCACTTCTGGCTGAAGATTGTTGCTAATGCTTCAGACATTTTTGCCCTGATGTGCTGGGCTCCCTCATCATTGAGGATGGGGATGTTTGTGGAGCCTCCTCTTCCAGTGAGTTGTTTAATAGTCCATCACCATTCACAGCTGGATGTGGCAGGACTGCAGAGTTTAGATCTCATCCGTTGGTTGTGGGATTGTTTAGGTCTGTCTATCACTTGCTGCTTATGCTGTTTGGCACACAAGTAGTCCTGTCTGGTAGCTTCACCAGGTTGATACCCCATTTTTAGGTATGTCTCATGCTGTTCCTGGTTATGCCCTCCTGCACTCTCCATTGAACCAGGGTTGATCCCTTGGCTTGATGGCAATAGTTGAGTGGGGGGTATGCCAGGCCATGAGGTTACAGATTGTGCTGGAGTACAATTCTGCTGCTGTTGATGGCCCACAGCACCTCATGGATGCCCAGTCTTGAGTTGCTGGATCTGTTCCAAGTCTGTGCCATTTGGCATTGTGATAATACCACACAGTAGGATGGAGGGTATTCTCAGTGAGAAGGTGGGATTTCATCTCCGCAAGGACTGTGCGGTGGTCGCTTGTACTGATACTGTCATGAACAGATGGATCTGCAGCTGGCAGATTAGTAGGAATCCAGTCAAGTATGGATTTTCCCTCTTGTTGGTTCCCTCAACTCCTGCCGTAGACCCAGTCACACAGCTATGTCCTTTAGAAACCAACCAGCCCGATCTGTAGTAATGCTGCTGAGCCACTCATGGTGGTGGACATTGAAGCCCCCCACCCAGAGTACATTTTGTACCCTTGCCATTCTCAGTGCTTCCAGCAAGTGGTGTTCAACACGGACGAGTACTGATTCACAGCTGAGGAGCAGTATGTAATAATTAGTAAGAGGTTTCCTTGCCCATGTCTGACCTGAACCCATAAGATTTCATGGTGTCCACAGTTAATATTGAGTCATTCATTGGCGGTCCCTCGCAGATGAAGATGACTCTCTTCCACTCTCAGGATGAGTCCATAGGTGGCTGTACAGTCCAATGTGACTTCCACAGACTCTGCTACACTTGGGGCAGAAGGTGGCCGTGGAAAGGGGTGGGTGGGGCTTTGGTGTGGTAGTGCGCTCCTTATGTTGTTTTTGCCTGGCTTCCACTTTTTCCTGATGGTGAGTCTCGAGGTGCTTAATGCCTTCCTGGATGCTTCTCCTCTACTTTGGATGGTTTTGGGCCAGTGATTCCCAGGTGTCTGTTGGAATGCTGCACTTCACCAGTGAGGCCTTGAGGGTATCCCTGAAGCGTTCCTTCTGTCCCCCTGGGGCTCGCCTGCTGTTTCGGAGCTGGGAGTAATCCTGGTACATGAATTACAAATGACATCTCGCCATCCTGTTCATCATCATTGGTGGTCCCTTGCAGGCAAGGATGGCTCTCTTCCACTCTAAGGGTGAGTATGTAGTTTGGTATACAGACGTTACGGCTAACAAGGTTCTGTTACACTTGGGGCAGGAGGTGGTCATGGAAAGGGATGGGTGGGACAGCATGATCCTTTAGCTGTTTTTGCCTGGCTTCTGCCTTTTCCCAACGGCAAGTCTCAAGATGCTTGAGGTCTTCCTAAATGCTTCTCCACTTTGGACAGTTTTGGGCCAGTGATTCCCAGGTGTCTATGGGAATGTTGCACTTTAGCCTTGAGGGTATCACTGAAGGGCTTCCTCTGTCCCCCTGGGGCTTGCCTGCTGTTTCAGAGCTGGGAGTAGAGCACCTGCTTGGGGAGCCTTGTGTTGGTCATGTGGACGATGTGCACAGCCCATCACAGGCGATGAAGGGTGGTCAGTGTCTCAGTGCTGGGGATGTTGGCCTGGTCAATTCAGATTCACAGGATCTTGTGTAGGCAGTGTATTAATACTGAGTATTTGTAGGGCAACTCCCTCCTCACTGTATAACACTACACCACCAACTTTGCTGGGTGTGTGCTGCCAGTGGGACAGGACATATCCAGGGATGGTAATGGTCATGTCGGGAATGTTGTGTGTGAGGTATAATTCCATGAGTGTGACCATATCAGGTTGTTGTTCAACAAGTCTGTGAGACTGGTCTCTCAATTAGAACCACCCAGCCCAAATGTTATTAAGGAGGATTTTGCAGGTTGACAGGGCTGCTTTTGCCATTATCATTTCCAGTGCTTTAGTCAGCGTCAGGTGGTCCATCCAGCTTACCTCCTTACCTTTCTAACAATTAATATAACTGAATGGCTCACTAGGTCATTTCAGAGGGCAGTTAAGAGTCAATCACATTGCTATGGGTCTTAAGTCACATGTAGGCCAGGCCAGGTAAGGATGGTAGATTTCTCGACTTAGAGGATATTGGTGAAGCAGATGGAGGTTTTGAAGAGGTAACATAAAATCTTGATGAGGGTAACATTGGTCATATGGTGTGCATGGATTTTCAGAAAACATTTGGTACAGCGCCATATAACAGACTGGTGAAGAAAGTTATAGATCATGGTGTAAAAGGGACAGTAGCAACATGGATACAAAAATTGGCTGAGGCATAGGAAACAGTAATGGTCAATGGATGTTTTTCAGCCTGGAGGAAGGTTTGTATTTGGGAGTCCCTGGGGTCAGTATTGGGATCCTTGCTTTTCCTGATGTATATTATTGACCTGGACCTTGGTGTGCAGAGGGCAATTTCAAAATTTGCAGATTATACAAAACTTGGAAGAATTGTAAACTGTAGGGAGGATAGTATGGAATATCATAAGGATATTACAAAGTTTGTGGAGTAGGTGGGTAGGTGCCAGATGAGTTTCAATGCAGAGAAATGTAAGGTGGTACATTTTGGGAAGAAGAATAATTCTAAAAAGAGTACAGGAGCAGAGAGACCTAAATTTATATGAGCACAAATCATTGACAGTGGCAGAACAGATGGAGAGAGCAGTTAATATAGTATATAGTGTGCTCACCTTTATTAATAGGGACATTGAGTACAAAAGTAAGGAGATGATGTTGAACTTGTATAAGCCACTTGCTAGAATCAGCTGAGTATTGTGTATAATATGAATACCACATTATAGGAAAGATATGAATGAGTTGGAGAGAGTGCAGAAGTGATTTACAAGAATGATTCCAGGAATGAGAAATTTCAGTTATGAGGATAGATTGAGAAGTTGAGACTGTTCTCCTTGGAGAGATGAAGGCAGAGAGGAGATTTGATAGAGGTTTTGGAAATCATGAGCAGACTGGACAAAGTAGGTAGGAAGAAGCGGTTCCCACTTGTAAAAGAAACAAATACAAGAAGGCATAGAATTAAAGTGAGTACAAAAGACACAAGGGTTACATGAGAAAAAAACTTTTCACTCAATGAGTAATGTGGATGTGAAATACATTACCTGCAAATGTGGTTCAATAGAGGTAATCAACAGGGCATTGGATGATTATTTGGATAGAAATAGTGAGCAAGGATATGGGGAAAAGACAGGAGATTGGCACTGGGTAATGATGCTCATTTGAAGACCCAGTGCTGGCATGATGGGCCAAATGACCTCCTGTGTGTGTAACAGTTCCGTGATTCGGTAATTTACAAGAAACATAATGAAAAAGAAAAACTTATCAAAACTCTGTGTGATCAACTTGAAGTACCAATATGATCACAGTCACCTCCAGAAAGCCTTTCCTATTTATTCTTTTTTATTAGTAGCAGAGACATTTCAACAAAACCTCTAATCACATGAGGTTGGATTGTTGTCACAAGTCTTCACATACACTGATGTTGCTATTTTTGAGAGAGGCCTCTCATTACTTGAAAACAAATATAAGTGATTTTATTATGAGGACTTTGTTTATTGTCCATTGCAAAATATTAAGCAATCCTGTGCTGTGCAGAATGAAATTCACTCCATTATTATCCAACGAGGAAGTCCTATCCAATCTCAGGACAATTTGATAGTATTAAAATCTAACACGATATAACTCAATTCTAATGTCTTCCTGACACAAATGTCATCTAGACTGGAAGAGCAAAGATCTCATGAGCAAACTAATACTTTCATGATTTTTTTAAAATGCTGCAGCACCTAACTACCGAGCAAACCCCAGGGACCAATTTTCACACCAAAATATCTTTAACATTAGCATGAGATTTCCACCTAGTGGTTGTTGACTGTGAAGTAATTTCACTTTCTCACATTAAGGCATCTTAACAGATGGGAATGTAAGGTTCCAATTCAAGTAACACTAAACGTATCCACTGTATATTTCCTACATTCAAAGATCAGCTTATATTTGAACATAAATGGATTGTATCTCACCCAATGAAAGGCCTTCCAAATCCATTTTTGAATGAATACCATACAGATGCTGAAAATAGCAAATCACTGGATTGTAAATCCAAACCAGACTAGGAAGATGCAAAGTTCACACCCTGGCCAGTGATTGCTCTTTCATTCTCTCATTACGTTTGTGCCAGGAATGTTCCCGAACCAAACTTTGATTGTTCACAACTATCACTAAGTAGCTGATGTCAGTTGAATACCAGCTGTTTCACTTTGCCTGAGGTTCCCTCTAATCCTGCTGAATGTCCAAGAGTGATGTTCATTGAGTAGAGCATATCACTCAATTCTGATGCTACAGCGAAGAAATAGCCTGCCAATATTCCAGGACCCCCAAGGACCAAAGGGTACTTGTGTGCCTACATCTCAATGTGAGTAGGCACCTTCTAAAGAGAAAAGAATAAATTGGGGGTGGAACTTTAACAATAACAAACCAAATTATGGACTTTTAAATGCTATGGATTTATTGGAATTCCAATACCAGAATCCTAAATGGTAGTCACCAACCAACACTGTGTTACAGATAGGCACCCAGCAATGATTTTTGTCCCAAATTAGCCAAATAGTGGCCAGAGGGTGGGCTCACAATCCAATTAAGAACAGTGGGCAGTCTTTCAAAATTGAAGACAGAGTAGGAGGTCCTCCCATCCGAGAGGCAGTTTCAGGCTATAGTTCACGCAATGAATAGAGAAGATAAATCCATATTGAGAGGTGCCCTCTCGCAAACATTTTATACTTAAAATGTTTTAAATGTGCCATTTCAGTATACAGTACCCATACTTTGTAACATTTTTTTCAGTTACGTAGACAAAGAGACACCAAGAATATAGTTGCATTGGTTAACCAGGAATCTCAAATAAAGTTGCTATTTTAAAATAAAAATATTTATTACTACCACATATATGGCAGTTGACCACAAAAAGTGTAAAACAGCATTGAAATTCTAAACCTTGAATATTTTGACTCAATATGCTTCCACATAATGGAAATAAGAAATTATAGACAGGTTTCTCAAGAAGCAAAAATGATCATTGATCCTTTGAAGAAGAATAGACTGATCAGAAACCAGCCGTTGTGAGCTACATCTGTTTTAAATGAAGTATTTTGAGCCACCATATACTTATAAGCAGCCTGTTAAACCAAACAAAGCACATCATGTGCCTTCTTAATTACACCTTATTGGGTAAAGCATCTACATTACAATTTCTATATAATTGGACTCCAAAATTATAGTTTCAACCCAGGCAATGAAACAGAAAATAGACTGCTTAGATTTTTCCCAGATTGGCCCCTGATCTGACTGCTGTTGATATGAAGCACAAATTAGTTTAAGATTTTCATGGTGTATTATACTCCTGGATTTTGTGGAAATGTTGAAAGTTGTTTTAAAACTGGGAACAAGTTCTCATTAGAGTGTCTTGCAATCAACACATATGGGTATACATTGTGCTTCTTTGGGTTGAAATGTAATCAGGTACAATCAGGTTCCTTTTGTGCTGTAGTCATATGGCCTCTACCATGAGGCATCCACATTGTAGGCAGCTACTTCAATAAAGAATTTATTCTGACGAGACTGCTTTCAGTTTTACCCAGAATACAGTGTCAGAAGTGAAGCAAAGACTGAGTATGTAAACAAGGACAGCTAACAGCAGAGGGAATGTTCATAGTTGTGAAAGCAGCTAATCTGAAATAAACTAAAATATAACAAAGAAACAGGACCGACTTGAAACATAGGTAAGAGAAAATAGCTACTGCTTTTTCTCACCCAGCTCTGGTCGAAATGAAAGGTGACAGGAAACAAAACTGGCCATTCTTTCCACATGCAATGGCAAAGTATAAAATAGCAATAGATTCATTTCGTATGCCAGAGAATTTATGCATTGCTACACTCATCATTATTGGGAAGGGACTTTTTTTTTATTCATTCACGGGATGAG
>NC_063343.1:37394708-37444496 GCF_021869965.1 Rhincodon typus | reverse complement strand
TATAGGCCAGACCACATAAGGATGGCAGATTCCTTCCCTAAAGGGCAATAGTGAACCAGACGGGTTTTTCCCCATAATAGGCATGGGATTTATTAGATTCCTAATTCAAGATGCTTCTTATTGAATTCAAATTCCACCATCTGCCATGATGGGATTTGAACCCAAGTCCCCAAACATTACTTGGGTCTCTAGATTAACAGTTCCGTGATAATACCACTGGACTTACTGGAGTCACTCCTTACTGGAGCCACTCCCCTTAAAATTTGTACGTCTTTGCCTTGCAATACTGCAGTGTGATAGATGGAGATTTGCTGACTTTCAGTTGAAGAGACTCTAGCTGACCGGGGAGGATGCAAATGAAACTAGATTAATTTAGGATATCTGATCGGCATGGACGAGTTGGACCAAAGGGTCTGTTTCCATGCTGCAAATCTCAATGATTCTAATATACACATTATAACTCTTATTGTATGCTGTGTTACCTTGGAAAAGAAGGGGTTATGTTATTTCTTTAAGAGGGATTGTATCTGACCAACTAACTAGGATGTAGAGCATGAGACCAGCAGCCATTACCAAGCGCCGTGCTTGTCTGTACCAATAGTTGCTACAACTTTATATTGAACCTACCTGCTCAGTAGTCCTGTAATGTATCTTCAAACAAACAATTATCAGTCATGGTGTGAGATTGCTAAGTTTATATTTAGCAAATTTAGAACCACAACAGGGACCAATACGTATCTAAGCATTCCTCTGGGAAGCCAGTAAAATGTCCACAACATTTTGGGGACATTCCATTGAAGAGACATCAGATTGCAACACGTTACCTGTGGACTTAACAGCTGCAATTGTCTAAATGTCAATCAGAATTGAGATAAAACAATTGTGCAGATTTGGTCTCTGCAAATTGAAATTCCACATCGACGGACATAAAGAAAATCACGACGCAAAGACACTGCAAGTGGCTTGCATTCACTCCCTGTTGAATGAAAACAGCTTAGCCCATCAAACCAGTTGTGTTGACAACGGGTATCCAATTCGTGGTCACATGATAGAAACTGGCTCTTAGGAAACACCTTACTCATTCTGAAGTACAGCCCAGGGCTGCTAATCTGGGATAATAACTTTAGAGGGAAGGGAGCTAACCCAGAAAAGAACCACTAGCCACGAAATAGGGCTGTTCTTTACCTGCAGATTATATTTTCTCTGCTGGAATTTGACTACAACTTCAACTATAAAAGCCAGAAACCTGGAGTAAACCTGTGCAAGTTCAATGTCAGGAATTCCCAACTTCTGAGATAACAAGGTGTAAAGCTGGATGAACACAGCAGGCCAAGCAGCATCAGAGGAGCAGGAAAGCTGATGTTTTGGGTCGAGACCCTTCTTCAGAAAAGGGGGGAGGGGAAGGGGATTCTGAAATAAATAGGGAGAGAGGGGGAGGCGGATAGAAGATGGATAAAGGAGAAGATAAGTGGAGAGGAGACAGACAGGTCAAAGAGGCGGGGATGGAGCCAGTAAAGGTGAGTGTAGGTGGGGAGTTAGGGAGGGGATAGGTTGGTCCAGGGAGGACGGACAGGTCAAGGAGGCGGGATGAGGTTAGTGGGTAGGAGATGGGGGTGGGGCTTGATGTGGGAGGAATGGTTAGGGAGGCGGGGATGAGCTGGGCTGGTTTTGGGATGCGGTCGGGAGAGGGGAGATTTTGAAGCTTGTGAAGTCCACATTGAAACCCTTGGGCTGCAGGGTTCCCAAGCAAAATATGAGATGCTGTTCCTGCAACCTTCGGGTGACATCATTGTGGCAATGCAGGAGGCCCAGGATGGACATGTTGTCCAAGGAGTGGGAGGGGGAGTGGAAATAATTCGCAACTGGGAGGTGTAGTTGTTTGTTGCAAACCAAGCTTAAGTGTTCCGCAAAGCGGTCCCCAAGCCTCTGCTTGGTTTCCCCGATGTAGAGGAGGCAACAACGGGAACAGCGGATACAGTATACCACATTAGCAGATGTGCAGGTGAACATCTGTTTGATGTGGAAGATCTTCTTAGGGCCTGGGATGGGGGTGAGGGGAGGTGTAGGGGCAGGTGTAGCATTTGCTCCGGTTGCAGGGAAAATTGCCGGGGGTGGTGGGGCTGGAGGTGTCGAGCAGTTTCAGGGCCGAAGTGATTACAAGAGGGTTGCAGTGGGAGAGAGATACACTGAGGTTTTTCCGGAGGTAAAAGGGTAACTTCTTTAAGGTGGGCATCCACAGAAGACGCTTCGCAGTGGGGTTAAAATTGTTACAGAGATAGTAGGAACTGCCGATGCTGGAGAATCTGAGATGACAAGGTGTAGAGCTGGATGAACACAGCAGGCCAAGTAGCATCAGAGGAGCAGGAAAGCTGACGTTTCGGGCCTAGACCCTTCTTCAGAAATGGGGGATGGGAAGGGGATTCTGAAATAAATAGGGAGAGAGGGGGAGGCAGATAGAAGATGGATAAAGGAGAAGATAGGTAGAGAGGAGACAGACAGGTCAAAGAGGCGGGGTTGGTTGCTCGACCACGTCCTAAAGCAAACCAGGTAGTACAGCCACGTTGCCTTTCTGAGTACCTGCCTACAGAACCGGATCATCCCCAATGGACTACATTCTACATTTAGGCCTTCCCAATTTGGCCCCAACCACAATGACCGCTACATTCAGAACATTGATATCCTACAGAAGCGTTTCTCCCTGCGACTCCTGAAATACACACTCGCTGCAATGCGCCGGCATCTCCAGATACTACAATTAAGCCGACCCCAGCTCAGAGCCTTCCTCTCCCAGACCTGCAAAGGTCCTCTCCTGTTTTTTATTCTTCGTAAGATCCACAACCTAAACTCACAATTCTACTCGGCTTTATTGGGCACTAAAAACCGAAAGTACTTTAATCTTACTGGTGCCTGCCACCCTACCCAGGACTTTCCCTACCATGTGCCCACCGCCATTGGCCATGTGGCCACTTTTGGAGCACCAACAGTTTCCACGGATGACATCACATCTGCCGCCGCCCGGTACGCCACTTCCAGTACAGCCGACGCCATCGACACCGCTGCTGATGCCGCTGCCTCGGGTTCCGAGGCCAACACCACAGACATCGAGGACACCGCTGCCACCAATATCCAAGATTTACCGGCCGACGTCGCTCCGCCCACCGTCGATGTCGCTCCGCCCACCATCGACGTTGCTCCGCCCACCGTCGACGTCGCTCCGCCCACTGCCTCCACAGCCAGCAGCTCCAGAGGAGACTGTAGCACCCAGCCCTGCCGAGTCTTCACCATCCCCCCAGACCTCCCCCTTACTGAGGATGAATGGTCAGTCCTCAGTAAAGGGCTCACCTTTGTCCCCCTCCACCCACACGTCGACAAATACAACTCATGTTTGGACATTGAACAGTTTTTCCTCCGCCTCCACCTCCGCGCTTACTTCTTTAACCATGAGCCTAACCTCCCTGTACTGACCCCTTCTCCCGCCTCCAACACATGCCCTCCCCCTGGACACCACCTCAAGGCCTCCTACCCTCCCTTGACCTCTTCATCTTTAACTGCCGTCAAGACATCTATCGCCTCAACCTCTCCACCGCAGAACGTGCAGCCCTCCGCTCCCTCTGCTCCAATCCCAACCTCACCATAAAACCCGCGGACAAGGGAGGCGCAGTTGTAGTATGGCGCACTGACCTCTACATCACCGAGGCCAGACGCCATCTCTCCAACACCTCCTCCTACTGCCCCCTTGATCATGATCCCACTCCCGACTACCAAACCATCATCTCCCAAACCATCCACAACCTCATCACCTCAGGTGACCTCTCACCCACAGCCTCTAACCTCATCGTTCCCCAACCCCGCACCACCCGTTTCTATCTCCTTCCCAAAATCCACAAACCTGAATGCCCTGGTCGACCCGTTGTCTCCACCTGCTCCTGCCCACCAAACTTATCTCCACCTATCTTGACTCCTTTTTCTCCCCCTTGGTCCAGGAACTCCCTACCTACATCCGTGACACCACCCACGCCCTCTACCTCCTCCAAAACTTCCAATTCCCTGGTCCCCAACACCTCATCTTTACCATGGATGTCCAGTCCCTATATACCTGCATTCCCCATGCAGATGGCCTAAAGGCCCTCCACTTCTTCCTGTCCCGCAGGCCCGACCAGTCCCCGTCCACTTACACCCTCATCCGCTTAGCCAAACTCATTCTCACCCTCAACAAATTCTCTTTCAATTCCTCCCACTTCCTACAGACAAAGGGGTTGGCCATGAGTACCCACATGGGCCCAAGCTATGCCTGCCTCTTTGTAGGATACATGGAACAATCCCTCTTCCAAAGCTACACTGGCCTTATCCCCCACCTCTTCCTCCATTACATCGATGACTGTATCTGCGCCACCTCATTATCCCACGAGGAGCTCGAACAGTTCATCCACTTCACTAACACCTTCCACCTCAACCTTAAGTTCACCTGGACCATCTCTAATACCTCTCTCTCCTTCCTGGACCTCTCTGTCTCTATCTCTGGCATCCACCTGGAAACCGATATCCATTTCAAGCCTACTGACTCCCATAGCTACCAAGAATACACCTCCTCTCACCCACCTTCCTGCAAAAAGGCCATCCCCTATTCCCAATTCCTTCGCCTCCGCCGCATCTGCTCCCGAGATGAGGCATTCCACCCCTTGTCATCCCAGATGTCCTCGTTTTTCAAGGACCGCAACTTCCCCTACACAGTGGTTGAAAATGCCCTCGACCGTGTCTCTCGCATTTCCTGCAACTCATCCCTCATACCCCTACCCGCAATAACAACCAAAACAGAATCCCCCTCGTCCTCACGTACCACCCCACCAACCTCCGAATCCAACGCCTCATCCTCCGACACTTCCGCCATCTGCAATCTGACGCCATGACCAAAGACATTTTTCCCTCCCCACCCTTATTGCTTTCCAGAGGGACCACTCTCTCCGTGACTCCACAATCCCCTCCAGCCCCACCACACCCGGCACTTTTCCCTGCAACCGGAGCAAGTGCTACACCTGCCCCTGCACCTCCCCCCTCACCCCCATCCCAGGCCCTAAGAAGACCTTCCACATCAAACAGATGTTCGCCTGCACATTTGCTAATGTGGTATACAGTATCCGCTGTTCCCGTTGTGGCCTCCTCTACGTCGGCGAAACCAAGTGGAGGCTTGGGGACCGCTTTGCGGAACACCTACGCTCGGTTCGCAACAAACAACTGCACGTCCCAGTCGCCAACCATTTCCACTCCCCCTCCCACTCCTTGGATGACATGTCCATCCTGGACCTCCTACAGTGCCACAATGAGGTCACCCGAAAGCTGCAGGAACAGCATCTCATATTTTGCTTGGGAACCCTGCAGCCCAAGGATATCAATGTGGACTTCACAAGCTTCAAAATCTACCCTCCCCCAACCGCATCCCAAAACCAGCCCAGCTCGTCCCCGCCTCCCTAACCATTCCTCCCACATCAAGCCCCACCCTCATCTCCTACCCACTAACCTCATCCCGCCTCCCTGGACCGACCTATCTTCTCCCTAACTCCCCACCTACACTCACCTTTACTGGCTCCATCCCCGCCTCTTTGACCTGTCTGTCTCCTCTCCACGTATCTTCTCCGTTATCCATCTTCTATCTGCCTCCCCCTCTCTCCCTATTTATTTCAGAATCCCCTTCCCCTCCCCCATTTCTGAAGAAGGGTCTCAACCCGAAACGTCAGCTTTCCTGCTCCTCTGATGCTCCTTGGCCTGCTGTGTTCATCCAGCTCTACACCTTGTTATCTCAGATTCTCTAGCATCGGCAGTTCCTACTTTCTCACTCCCAACTTCTATTGTCTTCAGTGAACCAAGGGAGGGTCCACAGCCTAAAAAGTTTCCAGCAACTGCCTCGAGAATTGAAGTCACATTGAGCTGAAACACATGTTTTTTGTCTAAATGCTAGTTATGTCAAAGGTTTTTGGAGGGTTTCTCGCAGTGAGGCCCAGTGCAATTTCTCACCATATCTTACCAAACTCACCTCATTAACACACGCTCCAATGACATCCCTCCTGTCCAGTTCTAGGCCCAATCTGTCATGTTCTGTTCCCTGAACAACTTACCACTCCACTCACCGGATATTCACTGACAGATTACATTTGAAAGTTGCCCTGCTTCCACAGATTCTGAACATGTCAGAGAAGTCGGTGGACTGGTCCATAATCATGAACACAGCAGCCAACCTAACTGAGTATGCCACTGTTGTCACAGACTTTATCAGTTAGTGTGTAGAGGACTGCATGCTAAAGAAGTTAATACGAGTGTTCCCCAACCAGGAACCATGGACAAACCAAAAGATCCATTCCCGACTGAAGTCCAGGTCTAAGGCGGTCAAATTAGGTGACACTGACCTACACAGGAAATCTAGCTACGATCTTTGTAAAGCCATCAGGAGACAATCCAAACTAAGCTAGAGTCACAGACTAACCACATGAACACACATCGACTGTGGCAAGGCTTACACGATATAATACAACGTGAGTAGAATCGCTGACAACAATGCATCCCTCCCCACTGAGCTCAATGCATTCTATGCTTGTTTTGAACAGAAGGTCAGTGAAATGAAGTCACCTGCCCCGACAGCCTCAGGTGCTCTAATACACACAGTCACTGCTGCAAGGCATCAGATCGGCCTTCTTGAGGGTGAACCCACGGAAAGTGACTGGCCCAGCTGGAGACCGCAGCCATGTACTCGGAATCCCATGTGGATAAGCTGGCGGGACTATTTGCAGACATCTTTAACCTCTCCTTACTCCGATGTGAGGTTCCCACCTGCTTCATCCCCCGTGCCAAAGGAAAATTAGGCAATGTGCCTTAATGACAAGCACCCAGTGGCTCTGACATATATCATTATGAAGTGCTTTGAGAGGTTAGTGATGGTCCACATCAGTTCCAGCCTCCCAGTCTGCCTTGATCCACAACAATTCACCTAGCATCACAATAGGTCCACGACAGACACCATCTCCCTGGCTCCAAACTCATAGAGTCATACAGCCATAGAGATGTACAGCATGGAAACAGTCCAACTCATCCATGTCAACCAAATATCCTAAATAAATCTAGTGCCATTTGTCAGCATTTGGCCCATATCTCTGTAAACCCTTCCTATTCATATACCCATCCAGGTGCCTTTTGAATGTTGTAATTGTACCAGCTTCCAGCACTTCCTCTGGCAGCTCATTCCATACACGCACCACCCTCTGTGTGAAAAAGTTGACCCTTAGGTCCCTTTTAAATCTTTCCCCTCTCACCTTAAATATATGCCCTCTAGTTTTGGACAACCCCACCCCTGGGAAAAGATCTTAGCTATTCACCCTATGCATGGTTTTCATGATTTTATAAAATTCTATAAGGTCGCCCCTCAGCCTCTGATACTTTAGGGAAAATAGCCCCAGCCTATTCAGCCTCTCCCTATAGCTCAAACCCCAAATCCTGGCAATGTCCTTGTAAATCTGAAGGCTATATACTCAGCCCCTTACTACACTCTTTATACACTCACACCTCTGTGACCAAATTCAGCTCTAACTCAGTTTACAAATTTGCTGATTACACCATTGTAGTGCATTGGATCTCAAACAACAACAAGACAGAGTACAAGAAGGAGATAGGCAAACTAGTTGCGTGCGTAAAGGCAACAATCTCTCCCAATGTCAGCAAAATGAAGGAGCTCATTATCGATTTCAGGAAATGGAATGGAGGATATACCCCTGTCTGTATCAATGGTGCTGAGGTGGAGGTGGTCGAGAGCTTCGTGTTCCCGGGAGTAAATGTCAACGACAATCTATCCTGGTCCATCCACGACAACTCTACAGTCAAGAAAACACATCAATGACTCTACTTCCTCAGAAGGCTAACGAAGTTTGGAATGTCCACAATGACTCTTACCAATTTTTATAGTTGCACCATAGAAAGCATCCTATCCAGATGCATCACAGCTTTATATGGCAACTGCTGTGCCCAAGGTTTCAATAAATTACAGAGAGTTGTGAACACAGCCCAGTCCATCACAAAAACCAGCCTTCTAACCACTGAATCCATCTACGTTTCCCACTGCCTCGGGAAAGCAGCCAACATAATCAAAGATCCCTCCCACCCCAGTTATACTCTCTTCCACCCTCTTTCATTGGGCAGATACGACAAAAGTTTGAAAACATGTTCCAACAGATTTAAGAACAGCTTCTTCTCCACTGTTATTAGACTTATGAATCGACCGTTCATATATTAGAGTTGATCTTTCTCTGTACCTTTTCAGTAACTGTAATACTGTATTCTGCATTCTGTTCTATTACCCTGATGTAAACATGTAGGGTATGATTTGTCTGCTTAGCACACGATATAATACTTTTCACTGTATCTCAGTACATGTGACAATAATAAATCAAATCAAATCAAAGAAGAGGAAGAAGGGGAAGATGGTGCTGTGATTCTCCACCAGGCACCTGGAGGACCTGGTGAAGAGGGTAGTGCCAAGAAGGGGCATCCTCTTCCCGGAGGAATAGCACAGGAATGAGAGAGGTCAATGACCTTCTCTGCTCCACCAGACTAAATGCCACACTGCCAGTTCCCACTCACTCTAAGGCTGCTACTGTACCCACCTCTAACCAAGGCTCATGACCTGCCACTCTCACTATTGCCTGAATTATCTTCCCTCACCCACATCCCACAGTGTCCGACACCACTAACTCTGTAAGGCCTTTCCACTGCTTATTTATGCCCCAGGAACACCTCACCACTTCCCCCATACCTACACCAGCATTAACAACTCTGCCACCCACATTCAGCTCACTCAATGGTGAAGACAGTCCATAGCAGAAAGGGCCTGGATGAGTGGCATTGTGCCTGGTATTCAACTCCTCAGCTTCTATGCCATTGTAGAAGAAGACCAGGACTGCTCCCGCAGGAAAGCTAAAACATCCATTTCCCAGTGACCAGGTAAGTACCTCTCTTCATTCCACTGTAACTCTCACAGTAACCCCACTGTCAGTTTCTTCATCATAAACTACTGGCTATGCTGCCTTCACTCTCTTCATCTTGAAGGTGCTAGTTGGACATCTAAAAACTGGGCAGAGAAATGGTCAGCTCCCCCAGAGGCCATAACCTCAACTTCTGAGAACAAAAGAACTGCGACCTCTAAGGAAGCATCTCAAGCTGCTTCCTGCACTCACCCACCTACCATCAGCCCTCCAGATACCGATACCTCAATGGGGACAATACCTTTAGTAAGTTTGAAGCACAATCTAGTGAGCTCTGCAGCTGGCAGAGGAAGAAACCTCCCAGGTCAATGGCACTTGAAGGATTGCCTGAGACCAGATACCTGCTCAGCGCCAGGTGGGAGAGGAGCCTGTGATGTCTCCAATATGGACTTCATCCATATCCACAAGGAGGAGCAGGGGCAGAAGACAGGGATGTTGGAGGCAACGAAACAACTCTTACAACCATCTTGCTACCTCCATGGATGGGTTGGCAGTTGCCATGGAAACCAGACCCATTGCCCTCAAGGTCTGCTGGAGAGGTAGACACGCCTACTGTCCACTACCGCAGCCATTGTTCCCTGTCAGGACTGAAGGTATGGCGATAGGGAAATGGCACACACTCCATGTGCCTGTTCCTCACAAGGGGACAGGGCAGCGCCAGGGGCTTTCCAGCCAGAGGAGGAACCACCTGCAGGCCTCTCAGAAGTCTCCTGTCAGAACACTGGAGAGTGGTTGGGGCCTCCATTTCTGCCTGACCCCCTTGACTCTTGGAAGTTTCACTGAGGAGGGTCCACTTGCATGAAGACCTTTAGCATATCTAGACCATCTAAACACAAATACCCTTGGGGGGGGTGTCACCTGACCAAAACTCCAGGATAAATAGACTTCACAACAGAGCAGGCTCCCTCTACCCCAGCTGTAGAACCTGGGACTATCCTGAGATGTAGTGGGAGGGGAGAGATTGAAGAAAATCCTTCCAGTGCACTTTCGCGGCATGTGTAAAATGGAACTGTATACAAAGTCTCACCTTTTTAAAAATGTCATTCTTTTGGCACTACATCTATTTGAATATCTATGTAGCTCTAAATGTAATTGTGCCAGCATGATGCCTAACCTCACAGGGTGGACTATGGTGGGTGTTGAGAGCCTGTCGTAGTATGTGGAAACATGATGAACAAGCTATATCTTGAGCTATGGGCTGTGTCGACTATTGTCCCTTTTCCCTGGCCTTTGTGTCCTTTGTTGTTGTGAGTGAGGTGGTCCGTGATGTCTGGGGCAGGGTGGTGCACAGCACATGGGAAGAAAATGCACTTGGATGACCACGGATTAGGAATTCCGCAGGTCTGCGTCCTGTACAGTTTATAGGCCTGTGTGTATTGTTGTTCCCCTTCAAGCTACCACACATTAATGGGCCCTCCAGCACCCCTCCCACCCCACCCCACCCCCCAACCACCACCCACTATGGGTGTGGTCACAGCCATAATTTTTCCCTCATTGTGTACTTTTGATTTCCAGCAAGTCAGAAGATGTCAATGAGCACTCTCCAGCCTGTGGCTTCCAGCCTCTGCCTCTATGTGTCAGTGAGCCCCCAGACATCCAAATCCCCTTCCGGATAGCCCTTCCTGTGAACGCCACAGGCTGCACACCTCCCCAGGTCCCTTCTCCCGAATGGCAAAAGATGTAAATTGTCCCCCATCTCTGCCTTGATTAAAACAACACCCTCTGGAGGTTTGATGTCTGTCCTAAAATATGATGCTCAGGACTGAAATCAACACACCAATTGAAGACTAACCATGCTTTATAAGGAATTAGCATAAGTTTCTTACATGTATAGTCTTGCCTCTATTGATAAGACCAAGGATTCCAAATGATTTTTCAATAGGTTTCTAAACACAGAGTGTCACTTTCAAAGATGGCATTTGCAGTTTTCTGTTCCTCCATATCCCTTAAAATGGTATCTTTTGGTTTAAATTGTCACTCCTCATGCTGCCTCTCAAAATGTATCCCAAAACTATGCATTAAGTTTGATCTGCCATTTGTCTTTCAATTGTACCAGTCCACACCCTCCTGAAATTGATTTTTTCAGGTCTTAGTTCATCTACAGACTTTGAAATTATGCCTTGTACACTCAAGTTCAACTCATTACTTAAAGGCAGACAGAAACATAAAGTTACAGTCAGTTGATTAGTAATCTAGAGGCACAGGCTAATGGTTTGTGGACATGGGTTCAACTCCTACCATGGCAGACAGTTGGATTTAAAGTAATTTATAAATCTGTATTTGGAAACTAGTCTGAGTTTGCATTAAACTATCAATTGTGATTAAAAATAAACCCATCCGAATCATTAATGTCTTTTAGGGAAGAGAATCTATTTGCCTGTATCTTGTCTGATCGCAATGTTATTTCATTCCCAAAGTTACACCCTCGGAAATGACCCAGAAAGCCAATCACTTTAAGGGCAATCGAGAGCAGTGGAGCAGAAGGAGGCCATTCATCCTGTTGATCCTGCTTCACCACTTAATGTGATCATAGCTGTCCAAAACCAGCAATACTTTAACCCACGCTATCTCTGTAACCATCTTATACTATCAATAATCAAACATCTATCATTCTCTGCCTTTAACATACCCAAAGATTGTGTTTCCAAAGCTCTCTGGGGATAGAGAATTCCAAAGATTCACAAACCTCCAAGAAAAAAAATCCTCATCTCAGGCCTAAGCCAGATACTGTGGAAATGCACAAAGGTGATGAGTTCATATTTGTTTATAGAACTGGATGCATTGCTGGATGATCATGTTCAAGCAAGGTTTGTACTGGTGAATTTTTATTGTATGTAGGAATTTGAACAAGAGGAGAAACTGACGGGATGTTAGAAAAGAATACGAAAGTGAGGAATAGTGATAAAGGGATATATCTTCAGCAAACTAGAGTCTCACTCAATACTCTCAGACAGTCAATGTGGAATGCAGAGGACCTGGATGCTTAACTCTTTTCTTTCACCTCCTCCAAAGTTTGCTTCTGGATGCCTGCTGGCAATGGCTGAACCTTCAAAATTGTGATGTTGTTGAGAATGCTGCACAGTATAACACACTAGGAGGCATACGGCAGACAGTATTGTCAGGCTACCTTGAGCTGCACAAAAACTCCATTGTCTACTTCAGGATGTTTCTGGTGACCGCATGACTCTCACTAATGTTCTCATGTGGTCAAGTAGGAGACCGGTTCAGCAGCCATGTCTAGACAGAGTATCTCCTGTATCCAAGCAGCTAGTCACTGATTCCTCATCTGAACTCCAGACTGACACAGGGTGAAGATTACCGCTCTGTTTCCAGGATAGCAGCATTCACTGACACGATGATTTGGATAGGATCATACACTAACCACACATTGAAGGTGTTACCCAAAAGAGTACTTCACACACAAAACAGGGAGTCGATTCAGACTTTAAATAAACAAACCCTTCTTTATTTAAAACTTTAGGTACCAATACACAACATAAAATACATTCATCAAAATATTTACTCATAACTTCAAATTTAACTCACTTCATTTGACTTCTCTTTATTTTAACTTAATTTACATTTAACTCTAATTTCAACTCTATAAGCTTGGCTTGAAACAAATACCAGCCCAAAGCAGCCAACATTTGCTCTTGGTGTTGATCTCTATGAAGATGACTTCAGGGCACGTGCTTCTTAAATATTGGTCTCAAGGGCTCAGTCCTACAAAATCCTTTGTGCCAGTAACTTTTATCCCAAAGTGTGCTCATTTTCCAAAAACTGCTCTGACACTCAACCAATGAATTGACCAAGCCCTGATCACTATGTTCGATCCCAGCCAACTCTCATAATTTTATCCCAAGTCATAAACAAGTCCATAATGTACAATGCGCCACATAATGTAATAGAAGTGTCAATATGTCTAGCAGACCACTATGACACTTCCCTTATTTGACCAACACAGGAAACTGCAGGTCACAGCTTATAGGACAAGTCCCAACATGTCCTAGCTACAGTTTAATCTAGGTCAGAGCTCAAACTAGCTTGACCAAAGTTCCCAGCATGCTTGATTGTAGTGTTTAACCAGTCTCATAGCCATTCCTGCTGCTGGCCACCTGAACACAATGGAGTGGGATCCTTTCCAATTCCTATGGCTCTTCTTGTTTTGATGCGGAAGCTGTAGAGCCATTAGCCTGGACTCAGTTGTTTCCTGCACCACTGGGAACCCTGCTATGCTGGCAAAACATCATGCTTCTGCTTAGAAAATAAAATAAACCTAATGTACAAAGCCTTCTGTAGAGGTTTGGAGTGAGGGGGTCCTTTTATGGTCATTGTGAGCTGTGCTTATCCTGAAGTGAGGCTGCAGATCCTGTTGAAGGAGGTAACATGGTTTTGTGATCAACTCCTCAGTATATTAGACAATGCTTCTGGCTGTGTGGAGCTGGGAATACTGCTCCTTTAAAAATCCATAGTGAGGAGGTCCTACGGTGGAGAACCCTCCCACAGACTCCATTATCTGCAGAATCCGTTCAGTCTTTCTGTAACCTTGCAGGCCCAGAGGCATTGCAATAATAGTCCCCATACCTGTTACAGTCTTTGCTTGCCCGGGTTACGCAGGGTTTCTGAACTCCCTACAAGAATTCAGCAGAAAGACTGAACGGATTCTGCAGATAATGGAGTCTGTGGGAGGGTTCTCCACCGTAGGACCTCCTCACTATGAATTTTTAAAGGAGCAGTATTCCCAGCTCCACATAGCCAGAAGCCTCCCTACAAGAATTCAGCATCACACTTTGTCAAATCCAGTGACTCAACGTGTTCTGCCACCAACAACAGTCCAGAGTACTTCCACAAGTTTTGCAATAGCAGGAATCAAAAGTATCTCATCTGCAAGTGGGTGCCTGTACTTCCTCTTCAAATAGTATGAAAGAGCAGGTTTCCTCGAGAAACTGAATGCTACTTATTAGCATAGAGGTTCAGTGTACCTGCCTGTACAAGTTTCAAAATTGTGCATCAAATCAACTGGAATATCTTCTTGATGTCATAAGCGATGAGCATTGAACATATGTATAATGCACCTATCTTCGTGCCTATACCAGCATGGGGTCCTCTGCAGATCACTCTGGCCAAACTATCGAGTGCGCTATTTTCTGATTTCAAATTTCCATTGTGCTGGCATCAGTTCAATTTTGCAGTTTAAATCCCAGGTTCACTAATATTTTGGTGAGTGGAAATTAGTTCAAACAAATTAACTATTCCAACTGCAGTACAAATTCATTTGAACACCATATTAGGGATTTGACATCTTAGCAATTTCCTGACAATTAGATGGGACGATGGTTATATATATTTTGCAAAGAAACCTCAGTTCTTTGTAATGGGAGCTTTGTGAAAGCAATGTGTGCAAACACTTTTATAATGGAACAGTGGATGGAATTCTGATGAATTACATTTTGTTATATCCTAATTCATAATACACAACTCAATGATGAGTAATAGCTAGGAAACATTTACTCAGTGCAATGAACTGTTGGAATCATAGAATCCCTGCAGTGTGCGAGCAGGCGATTCAGCCCATCAAGTCCACACTGACCCTCCAAAGAGCATCCTACCCATACTCACACCCTACCTTATCCCTGTAACCCTGCATTTCCCATGGCCAATCCACCTAACCTGCACATCTTTGGACTGTGGGAGGAAACCAGAGCACCTGAAGGAAACCCACATGAACATGGGGAGAATGCACAAACTCCACATAGACAATCACCTGAGGCTGGAATCAAACCCAGGTTCCCGGTGCTGTGAGGTAGCAGTGCTAACTACTGAACCACAATGCCACCCCATTGTTGCTTTAATTGCTTTGTTGAATAACTAAAGTAAAGCTATCCTTGGTGAAGTTTCAATTCAACATAAAGAAACTATCATCTTGCCCATGATGCTGTTTCCATCAAGTTGAATAATCAAATGTAACCACATATCAGAAAATTCTCCCTAATGCTTAATTTTGATGATAATTCAATTCCTTTGTTCTGTTGATATTATTATAGTTCTCCAATGTCAACCATTTATTAAAGTGTAATGTTAAGAAAGCTGGTTGCTTCTAAATCTTTTGGTGTTGTGGTTAGGGAATAGAGAACATTCTCCAAAAATAAATAACAACTGAAGCAATGACAGATGACTGCAAAAAGAGATTTGAAGATATTTTTGTAAAAAATCCTATCCTCTATAACGGCCTACCTCTGTAAATTCCTTGTCATACTGGCCAAAGTATGGGTGAAAATTCAATCTGAAATCGATGGGCAGCATATTACAGAACTCTACTCAATGTAGCTCCAAAGAGCAAATATAATTAAAGCTATGAATCCAGCAGGAACATCTGATGGGATTTAATTCAAACCAGTTGTTGAACTGAATGACTTTATATCCAATTGCACAATATGTACAGCCTTGGCTCAATCAAGTTTGAGCAGTTTGACATTTGCAGTTGATAGCTCCTCCTTGACTTTTGTACTTTAGCAACTGTACAGTTTTGTACAAAATTTGAGTTTCTGTGACCAAATTTGTAGTTAAAACGTAGGGGATTAACTTATACATGAGTAATATTTTTGAGGGATTCAAATCCATCCTTTGCCAACACCTCACTACCTGTTTACATCACTATGTCAGCTCACTGCAGAGTTACCAGGCTGGGGACAGATTCTGCCAACTCAACCTAAAACTAACACAAAATATGTTTATTAATCTGCATAGACACAAGAAAGCTGAACATGTGAATGTGTAAGTATGGAATGGAGCAAGTTCGACGAAAGCTCCAAATGGGTAGTAGGTAGAAAATGTTTGGATTTTTTTGGCCAATAGTTGGAGGTCAGTTTATACATGGGATCAATTATTACTCGCAGTATACACAAAGTTTTTTCTGTCATTTCTGTTTATCAAATCCAGGCTGGAATCTTGGAAGTAATTGCTGGCACAATTAATCTTTCCGCCTAGGAATCCTGCAACATTTTCCTTCCCTGTAATGATTTCGCTCCAAATAAGTGGAAATTCGCAGATGGCTCTAATTCTCCCCCCCACCGAAATCTTGAATATTATTTATGATAAGATCAAAAAAATGTTGATAGGGGAAATTTCCTTACCATTGAACAAAGAATAAACCAAGGTAAACTCAAATGACCTCTGGATAAGGGCTGCCCCACCTAAGTTAAATATCTTAGATGGAGCCTTCTCATCATAATCTTTGCAGAGTTTACCCACAGACAAGATACAAAATCCAACTCTGTTCAACAAGCATTCTTTTGCATTTTGTTGAACACGCATGAGGAATTAGCTAACTAGAATGAGGGACATATTACTTAACTAAAATTTCATTTCATGGATACATTAACAGCTGGAATTTCCTCAGAGAAAATTCCTGACAGTAAAGAACATAGCTTTCCTCCCTTGGAATGTTAAGTTTTTAAGCTTCTAGGATTTGAACACATAATGTACCCTGATGTTCTAATGTAGTAGTCAGAGACAGCATGCTTCAGATGAGATATTAAACAAAGGTTCTTTCTACTAGTTCCAGTGAACGAGAAAGTCCCATTGCCAAACCTGAAGTTCCACGTTCCTCCCCTAACTAAAGTCACAATTGATCATTCTTTTCATTAGCCTAATGTTAATATTAAGCATTAATCCTGTGTGCTGCACTTTGGATCATGATAAATATGTCTCTTGCTCTCAATTGGGAACTGAGTATATCTTTCTGAAACATAACTGAAGTTATGTAATGTTTTTCCGTATGAAATCCTCAACTTATTCATATTTCTTCTAACACATAGGGAAGGACATACTAAAGGTTTTTAAAATGATTGAAAGCATTGATGAAACATAAAACTTACAAAGCCATAGTAATTGGATGATTGTTATACCTCCTGGATGATTGAATACATTTGAAAGTGTCATACATTCTCAAATGTCAACCTTATGAATTACACAAGCTAAAAGTTGGACATAGGTAAGCAGCCCATTGTAAATCTAAGCTGAAATATTTAAAATTTTATTTTATATTATGTTGCAGCTCTACCACTAAAAAACCGACAATGTATTCTGCCCCTTTTAATTTTTAGGCTTAAACGCTTAAAAAAAGTGTCAAAAATTGTTTTCACAAGAATGGTAATTAATGGTGGATATTAATTTTCCTGAAAGATGTACACTTGCAAAGCCATTTCATATATGATTTTATGTTTGACAGAATGCCTGTGCTGCATTCGACATGAAAGTCTCAGTACTTATCCACAAAAGCTGTGCACTTGAATTGGCTTGAACTGGTGCTCAATTGGCTTTCACCTAGTAGTAAAGTGAAAATAAAAGCTAGGTCAAAAATGATAATCTCATTAAGATCTGAATTCCATACAAAGTTCTATCACTCGTGTTATCATCGTTTAATAGAATCAATGGTAGCTTAGCTACAAACAAACCTACAGCTTTATACTCAGTCAAGATGCAAAAGGGAGTGGCAAATTCTGTGAATCAAATTAAATGATGAGTTTACTTGACTAAATTGTAATTTTATTGTTTCAAGTAAGAATTACAGTTTCATTTGGAAAATCGTGAGTTTAGTTCTTCAAGTTTAAATCAGTGAAAGAGACTACTGTATCGTGCAAAGTCCTTCAGCAGCAAAGCCATTTATACAAATATATGATTAATGAATCAATGAAAAGAATTATTAGAAACTAGCTATTCTATATTAGCCCAAAAAATAATATTGTGCAGATTTTGTTTTAAGCAGCAAATATTATTTTTTGCAAATTTATATTCAGTCTCACGGAAACAATGTTTAGATACCCTGTCAAAAGAAAATTCACAGGTCTAAACAAAGCACAGAAAAATAGAATTTAACAACCATAGTCATATTATAAATATAAGATATTGGACTGGAATTAGGCTATTCGGCCTATCAAGTCTGTTTCTCCATTTGATCATGGCTGAAATGATTCTCAACCCCATTCTTCTGCCTTCTCCCATAATCTTTAATCCCCTTACTAATCAAGAACCTATCTATCTCTTTCAAATTACCTTCAATGACTTGCCACCATAGTTTTCTTTGGCAAAGAGTTCCACAAATTCACCACTCTCTGGCTGAAGCAATAACTCCTTTTCTCAGTTCTGAAGGATCATCCCTTCACTCTGAGGCTGTGCCCTTGGGTCCTGGTCTCTCCTACTAGTGGAAACATCTTCTACATGTCCATTCTATCTAGGTCTCTCAGTATTCTGTAAGTTTCAGTGAGATACCCCCTCATCCTTCTAAACTTCATCAAATACAGACCCAGAGACCTCAACTGCTCCTCATACAACAAGCCCTTCATCACCAGGATCATTTTTGTAAACCTCCTCTGGACCCCACCCCCAAGGCCAGCACATCCTTCCTTAGATAGGGGACCAATAACTGTTCATAATATTCCAAATGCAGTCTGACCAGAGCATATACAGCCTCAGCAGTACAAACCTGTTCTTGTATTCTAGTCCTCTTGAAATGAATGCTAACATTGAATTTGCCTTCCTAACCACCAACTGAACCCGCATGTTAACTTTAAGAGAATCCTGAACTAGGGCACCTGAGTCCCTTAGTGCTTCAGATTTCCGAAGCCTTACTCTATTTAGAAAAATATCTCTACTCTCACCTCTATTCTTCCTACCAAAGTCTATAACCTCACACTTGCCAACATTGTATTCCATCTGCCACTACTTTGTTCACTCTCCTAGCCTGTCCAAGTACTTCTACAGCCTCCCCGTTTCCCCAACACTGGCTGCCCCTCCACCTATCTTTGTGTCATCTGCAAACTTGGTAACAATGCTGTCAGCTCTTTCATCCAGCTCATTAACGTATAACTTACATTTGGTCCTGACGCCGATTCCCATAGAATTCTATTGGTCTCCGGCTGCTATCCTAAAGACCCCTTTATCCCCATTCTCTGCCTTTTGTCAGTCAGCCCATCCTCTATCCATGTCAGTACCTTGTGCCCAACGCCACAGGCTCTTATTTTATTTAGCAGCCTCCTGTGCTGCACCTTGTCAAAGGCCTTCTGGAAATCTAAATAGATCACATCCAATGGCTCTCCTTTGTCTAATGTGCTCATTACCTGCTCATGAATGATCTCAGCATAATGTACATGTCATGCATAGTAGAACAACTAAGACAAACTGGTATGACTTACTTATTTAGATAACACTAATTATTAGCACATTTTTAAATGTTATATACTTTGTAATTTTATTTAAATAATATTGCAATTGTTTCCTTGTAGTTTCTGTTAAGCCTACTATGTCTTAATGCAAGAGTGAAATGTCTGAATTAGTACCTTCCCACTGCCTCCCCCATCCTGTCCAACCTTTAAACGGATGATTTTTACAACATCAGGAATCCTGATTGTTACAACCCAAGGACCCAAATGAAAACATAGAAAATAGATCAGGAGCAGGCCATTCAGTACCTTGAGTCTGTTCTACCATTCAATACGAACATCTACTTTCCTGTAACTTTCGACTCCACTGTTTATCAAAAATACGTTTTAATTCAGCTTTGAATATGTGCAATGACCCAACTTTCACCATGCTCTGGGTGCAGAATTCCATAATCAACATTCCTGAGAGAAAAAAAATCTCATTAACTCCATCATAACTGAGATCCCTAATTCTGAAATTGTTTCCCCACCTCTAGATTTCCCTCCGGGGAAACACTTTCTGCATCCACTCTGCCAAAACCCATCTGAATCTGATATGTTTCAATAAGGTCACTCTCATCTTCTAAACTCAATAGGCCAATCCTCCTCGGTCTTTCCTCACAAGACAATATCTTCATCCCAAGAATTAATCTGTGAACCTTTTCGAAACTCAACATGTCAGTCCCAGTCCCTTTGGAAAATGTGCCTGTCAAGGCTAATGATTTCTTCTTGTTTGTGCTGGGTATTAATGGATTTGGTGGGGAGGCATGTGCAAGGAAAGTCCAAAATGCTCTGACAATTTTAGGCCTTGTCACACAGACTTTACAAGAGGCATTGTTACCAAACTTATGTCCTCACTATTACATGACAAAAAACTCGAAATTTATTATGTAAATTGAAATGTGTAAGACAAAATAGTTTACAAAAGGTAGATATAACAATTTTGTAATGAAAATCTTAATGGTTTTTCATATTTATTTGAATATATTGTCCAAGACTTATTTTTGTGGCAAATAATGAAGAGTGAAAGAGGGGTTGCAAATCTCCAGAAATTACTAGACAATTTGAGCCATTACCATTGCAAAACCAAAAGCTAGTTGTCAACCTGTTGGTGTGTTTCAAGCAATTGCTGTATTTGCATGTTGATTATTAATTAAAATATTCACAGAAGGTTAGGATACTGCTTCATGGCATAAGGACCCTGTTTATAGGGTGATTGCATTTCCAATGTCTTTCAATTTTACAACCAAATAATTAATTATTGTTGTTTTACACATGCAACGTGAAGCATACGGCCAACATGTAAGCGAAACTAGAGAAATGATGAAAGGAAGCAAACCTTTTACAGGAAGATACAACCAAATGATTGATGTGCAAGAAAACAAAGATGGAAAGACAGATTGGAAAGTGTTTTACAGGGCATGATTGTCACTGACTGAGAATAACTGGCAAATCAAGAAGTTTTTCTGACCAGCAAAGATGGAGTTCATTAAACCTATTTGCTGTCAATTTTCTAAGAAATGGAAGTCTTCCATGCAAAGACAGCAGTTCTCTTAATTCCTGAATTTAAAAACAAACACATGAAACCCTAGGCACAAAGCTGCCTTAGTCAAATGAGCTGTGTTCCAGAGATTTGTAAATTAGGATATTTTAAGCACTTTCTTTACATAAGCAGATGTCCGAACTTCAGTTTTGATAATCATTCAAATTCTCAAATATAATTCGTTAAGGAAATAGATTGGTCTTGTCACTTACCTACTTTCATAATACATCACTCTGTTATCAAATTGCATGTACAGCAACTTGCAGCATAAATTTAACAGGAACTGAAAGGTGAGGAAAACATTCCAACTCTGATAACTTATGAAATCCTGGGCTATTACTTGCAAAGAGGCTTTCTTCTCAACATTCCTATGCAGTATACACCTTCAGCAAATCTCATGCTGAATGTGGCATAAAGTGAAGTGCCAACCACATAACACGTCCTAAAGTTATTGACTTGCCAATTAATTCCACATGGCGATGTTTCATGATATTGCCAAAATTGGAAAAGCACATTAGATTGAAAGAAGTAATGCCATTATAATTTTGATGCATACAAAGACAGCACATCCCTGATGACACTACGGGGCAATTTAGCATGGCCAATCTATCCAACCAGCACATCTTTGGTCCATGGGAGGAAACCAGAGCAAATCTATGCAGACACAGGGAGAATGTGCAAACTCCACACAAACAGTTGCCAGAAGGTGGAATCAAACCTGGGTCCCTGGCTGTGTGAGGTAGTAGTGCTAACCACTGAGCCACCGTGTCAACTTACTTATGTAATAAAAACACATTCAAATATGTAGGATAGGCAGGTACTGATTTAATGGGAGTTTCAACCTTTCATTGAAAGCTTAACCTCTGTGTTGGATTTTATCCTTCATGTTGATGTCTCAAGTCATAAAAGCATTTTGGTAATGAATAGTTAGATCATAATTATTGCAAAAGGTTATTTCATTTACAGTAGGACCAAAATGCAGCACTGAATAATGACTCAAACGAAATGTTGTCGTTAATAATTCTAATCCCTGCGCCAGTATTGCACAAAGGCCAACAATTACCCTTTTACATGTGAGAATTGAGAAAGAGCCATAAAGAATCTAAGCAATAACAATCAGAAATTAATTACTCGGAGCAGGTTCCCAAATCACCCAGAAATTCTTCCTGTTTGTTTTCCAGCAAATTTCCAAGGGCAGCAGGAAGAAGTTCCCTCAGTCTACTTAAATAATAACAGAAATAATGGAACTGTAAGAAAAGGCATTTTAAAAAAGAGCAGATGCAGAAGCTAATGTGAAAAGGGACGACAGGACAGCTAACTTATTTTCTATCAATAGAATTAAATGTTGGGTTAGTAACCCATCCTACACCTTAGACGGCTTTTTTGAAGGATAGATGAGTAAACGTACACACTTGCCAGGAATGTGTCTGTATCAATTCAAGACTATCAATATCAAATGGAGCTCTAAGGGACTCACTATAACCAACTGTGGAGTGGTGGGAGTTATTGAGGAAAGGGAGAGATGGGAGGGTGGAGTGATTCTCTTCCCTGAAATACAAAACATATTCCCTAGAAATAGTCAAACATGAAGGCAAGATTATACTCAGGTGTGGCATTCCCTGAGGAAAGTCAAAAAGACCCCAATTCTCTACCTCAGCTGAGATCCAACAGCAGCTGCTTAGATAAAGAACTGGAATCTACATAACAGCACAAGTAGGAGTCACTGCCTTTGAGAGATGAGGGATTGGGTATGATTTCTGTGTGGCTCTGATCAAATACCATGACATACTTCCTATTTTGTGTTTTATGTATGTCAAATGGAAAGGTTAATGCGGGACATGCACAGCTCAGTTTACCAATGTGCTCAAAGTGTCACAGCTGTCCTTATTTGGTAATCCTGGTGTTTTGAAATACATGTGCTGATATTTCCACCAATATTACAAGTAAAGGTATAAAATTATTATTACACCCTGAAAAAGGTGCAGATATCAGACTAAATAGTTTGCTGTGAAATTAAATGAAAATGTAGCCTATTGGGACGCCTGTCTATCACAGACGTGCATTCCTGACCCTGACTGTGCTTACAATCTCAAGTTCATTTCATATACCCCCTGACCTCTGCTGGAGACTCACTTGGATAGAGTCCAAAGCTTGACTAGAGTCAGACCCTGGCAATCTACCAACAGTGTAACGTGGCTGGGCAGCTGTATGCGATAGCTGAAGATCTCTCTTTAATATTTAAACAAAATTTAACCACAACATAAGGAAACAAGATTATTGCAGTCAATTGCAATGGACTTTCCAGACATTAAATGTTTAAAAAAACCTCCTCTCCTGTGACCCCATCACAAAATTCAAACTGATCACTAAAAACAAACAAGCATCTGAAAAGCCCAGTACTTGCATCATGTGGAATGTGGAAAAAAAACTTCAGAAGACATTTTTCTGTCACTCTAGTGTCCTGTGTTAGTGGATGTATTGTACGTTAATCAGTATTTCAGCGAAAAATGGAAGCAGTGCAAAAATGGTACTGATTGTTAAAGCATCAACAGCATGAGTTACTATTTGCTGTTGTATGATTCTAATCTGTACACTTTTGCACCACCCGGTGGTATGTTTTATGACACAGAGATTGCCTTGTTACTGAAACACTGCTAGAAAGATCATGACTTTTTCACTGGTACAAACACCTTCAAGTACGCTACTCAGGATGCAAAAGTAAACAATACACTTCGGAATGTTATGATTAATTAACTAAGCTGATCAGTACGCTATATCGCTTCTCTTCTGTAACACACATTTTGAGAAGAAATGGGATTACACCATCCTCTTCAGGTACTGCAATGGTACCAGGTCAAGACCACTTGTTGCACTGAACTGTCCCCCTCTAATATTTACCACCAATAAAGCAACCTGATCCTGAACCACAAAAGGTCACTATATTAATTTGCATACATACAGATTAACTTGGCTGAAATTTTAGGCCTCAATTAGGCTGGGAATAGAGGGGATAGGCAGGAAATTTTGCACCCCTTGCCAGTGTACCAGTTCCCTGGCTCCATCCCACCCCAGGCCATTTTCCCACAGGTGTGCCGAGCAACCTCCAACCAGCCTTGTTGAAGGACAATTGTTATGGATTGCCAGACGTTGACAGGAATTTTCCATTCAACCTCCAGGTCCTCAGAGACTTTGGTAAACAATGGAGGCTGCCCCCCAGTGGTAGACTGGGGAGTCACTGGTCCAAACAAGCTTGCAGGCCCTTCTGGCTGCCTGGCTACAGCTGTGGGTTCCCCTCTACAATGCCGGCCCAGCTCCTGAAGGCATTTTTCAATTTGAAAATTAAAAGACATGGCAACCTTTGATTGGTCCTCCAGCTTTAAGTTCCCAAATGGGAAGCGTAATCCAATGGCTGGTCTGCCTTAGTGGAACTCTGTGGTTCAGGGAAAATCTCAGCTACAAAGTGCAGGCTTCTGAAGGCCATTTGATATCCCAATTGTGGAGTCATGAAACCCACAAGGAAAATCCTGTCCACTCTATCAGTACAGTCTGCTATAAATTATGTACATGCAAAGTATAAACTCGTGCCAACATGAAACAAAAAAAATTAAAGTAACTTTCACTGTTAAAGCAACTCCAAAATAGATAGCACAATGTCTTATCTGAGCACATCAGCCCATGTTCCTGTCTTTCTTCTTCAAAACAGATTTTTATAATTTATCATTTTACTTCCTTTTGTTGAAGAAAATTGTTCTGATATAGATTGGTTATCAAAAATAAAGCATGGCAAAGCAGCTTTAAAATTTAGTGCCTACATGAACTCAGTGGCATAGCACCACATGCTAACAGCTTCACCTTGCTGTGCAACACCTCTGTAAAAGGTGATTTGCTGAGTAGAAGTTGGAACCTGTCCCATTATGTGGCTGTGTTCTTTATTGAGCCTTGTTTAAGAGTACCAAGTGAAAAAATCTATCCTCTTGACCAGAAACTGCTTTTAGAGTGAAGGAAGAAAATTAATTCATTAATTCATGTACTCTAATTCAAATAGTTCTACCATGAATGTGAAGTCTTCAGTTGTGAATTTGGGAGCTATACCAAATAAATAAAATTGTATAATGTACTGTTAAAGATTAAATGTTTTACTAAAGTTTTCATAAGGCTCAGTTTTCATTTTGGCTTTGTTTTTCTCTTTAATAAGAAGCAAAAATGCAGCAACCATTTTTACAAAAACAACTGAATGAAAGCCAGTTGGAAAACAGATTATTCAAATCTCCAAGACAGACTCATGTAGCTGTCCCAATCTTATTTCTGCTTCGGCGCTGTTACTCAGTGTCCATTTGATAATAAATTGCTTCAGTTTTTAATTCAACAGATCCTTAACTTATTTTCTTTGGGCAGCTGTATTTTTTTTAAAGATACATGTGTTCCTAACTAACTTTACAGTTGGACTTATTTTGTTAAGTGAATAGATTAGAACAGGAATCATTAAGAGCATAGTGAAATTTAATGCCAAAATGAATTCCTCATACAATGTATAAAGTACAGGGCAACACAGTGGCTCAGTGGTTAGCACTGCTGCCTCACAGCACCAGGGACCCGGGTTTGATTCTACCCTCCGTCGACTGTCTGTGTGGAGTTTGCACGTCCTCCCTGTGTCTGAGTGGGTTTCCTCCAGGTGCTCCGGTTTCCTCCCACAGTCCAAAGATGTGCAGGCTGGGTGGTTTGGCCATGCTAAATTGCCCATAGTATTCAGGAATGTAGATTAGAGGGATGGGTCTGGGTGGGATGTTCTGAGGGTCAGTGTGGACTTGTTGGGCCGAAGAGCCTGTTTCCACACTGTAGAGATTCTATGAGTTCTACATAGCTCTCTTTGAATTTAGTGGAAGCTTAAATCTACCATAAGACTCAGTGAAGTGAATTGAAACTTCAATGAAGTTAATCAGATTCCAAAACAATTGATAAACCATAAGACAAACAAACAGAAATAGACCATTCAGCCCATCGAGACTGCTCTGTCATTAAATGAGATCATGGTTGATCTGATAATGCTCAACTTCACTTTCTTGCCTTAGTTCTATAATCCTTAATCCCTATATTGATTAAAAATCTATCTGCTTTAGCCTTGAGCGTACTTAATGACCGATCCTTCGTAGCCCTCTGTGCTAAAGAATTTCGGAGATTCACTGTGCTCTGACAGAAGAAATTCTTCCTACTCTCTGTTTTAAATGAGCGACTCCATAATCTGAGATTAACTCCTTTGGTCCTAGACTCTCCTACAAGGGGAAACAACCTCGCTGTATCTACCCTGTCAAGCCCCCTAATAATTTTATATGTTTTAATAAATCTCTATTCATTTCACTGAACTCCAATATGTACAAGCCCAACCTACTCTGTCCCTCCTCATAAGGAAATGACCCCATACTCAGCATCAAGCTAGTGAACCTTCCATGGACTGCCTCTAATGCCAGTATATCTTTCCTGAAAGAAGTGGACAAAAACTGTTCACTGTTTCCTTGTGCCTTTTATAGTTTTAGGAAGACCTCCCTAATTTTATATTCCAATCCTTTTGAAGTAAAGGCCAGCATTTCATTTGCCTTCCCCATTACCCACTGAACCTGTATGCTAGGTTTTTGTGATTCATGCACAAGGACCATCAAGTCTCTCTGTGCTACAGCTTTCTACAGTCTGTCTCCATTTAAATAAAGTCTAACTCTTCTATTCTTCCTGCCAAAATGTATAAATTCACATTCTCCTAAATTATATTCTATCCGCCAAGATTTTACCCACTCACTCAACCCGTCTATATCCCTCTGTAGACTCTTTGTGTCATCCTCACTACTTGTTTTCCTGTCTATTTTTGTGTCATCTGTGAATTTGGCAATAGTACATTCGCTTCTCTCATCCAAATCATTACTGTATATTGTAAATGATTGTGACCCCAACACTGATCCCTGCAGCAATCCAGAGGCTGCCATTCTGAAAATGTCCCCACTTCTCTTAACTCTTGTCTTCAATTAATTAGCCAATCCTCTTTCCATGACGACGTACAATTCCCAACACCATGGACTCTTATCTTATTTAGTAGCCTTACATATGGTACCTTAACAAACACCTGTCGGAAATCAAAAAAAATTGCATGCACAGATTCCCCTTTATTCATCCTGCTGGTTACCTCTCAAAGAACTTTGATAAAATTGTCAGCATGATTTCCCCTTCATGAAACCATGCTAATTCTGTGGGAATATATTATAGGAACATAAGAACAGGAGTAGACTATTCAGCCTCTTACGTTTATTCTGCCACTCAATGAGATCATAGCTGATCTGTGGCCTTACTCCGTATATCTGCCTTTGGCCCATATCCCTTAATACCTTTGTTGACCAAAAATTTATCTAGTTCAGATTTAAAACTAACAACTGATCTAGCATCCGCTTCTGATTGCGAATTCCAAAACTTCTACCACTCTTTGTGTGCAGAAGTTCTTCCTAACATCTTATAAGGAGAAACTGGATAAATTGGAACTTTTTCACTGGAGCATAGGAGGTTGAGGGGTGACCTTATAAAGGTTTATAAAATCCTGAGGGATATGGATAAAGTGAATACCAAGGGTCTTTTCGCTAGGGTGGGGATTTTAATCTGGGGGATATATTTTTAAGATGAGAGAAGAAAGACCTAAAAAAAAGACATGAGGGGCAATTTTTTTATGCAGAGTGGTTCATGTGTGGAATGAACTTCCAGAGGAAGTGATGGATGCAAGTACAGTTACAAGGTTTAAAAGACATTTGGATAAGTACATGAATAAGAAATGTTTGGAAGGATATGAGCCAGTTGCAGGCAGGTGGGACTACTCTAGCTTGGGAACATGTTCAGCATGGCACGGTTGGATAGAAGAATCTGTTTCCGTGCTGTATGACTCTATGGTTCTCTGACCCTCCTGAACAGTTTTAGACAAAGCCTCTTTGTTCTCGAATCCCCAACCAGTGGAAATAGTTTATCTTTATCTACCCTGTCATTCCCTGTTAATATCTTGAAGACTTCGATCAGATCACTCCCTAACCTTCTAAATTCTAGAGAAAGCAGACCTAAATTGTACAATCCCTCCCCATAACTTAACCCCTGAAGTCCAGGTATCATTGTTGTGTATGTATTTCTAAATGATCTATTATTACATCCTTTGTATTGGACATTCCCAGTTCCAAGTGGCTAAGCTAACTGGCCTAACCGACCTGCTCCCTCCATGTTTAAATAAGTGTTACATTGGAAATTTTCCAATCCTCTGGGACTTTTCCAGAATTTAAGGATTCTTAGAAGATTACTATCATTGCATTCAATATCTATATAGCTACTTATTTTAAAGACCAAGGATGTAACACCAGGGGACTTATCAGCCTTCATCATAGATCATAGAATCCCAACACTGTGCCAACAGGCCCTTCAGCCCAACAAGTCCACACTGGCCTTAAAGCATCCCACCCAGACCCATCCCCCTATAACACACCTAATCTACACATCCCTTGAACACTATGGGCAATTTAGCATGGCCAATCTACCTATCCTGCACATCTTTGGACAGTGGGAGGAAACTGGAACACCTAGAGGAAACCCACACAGACACAGGGAGAATGTGCAAACTCCACACAGACTGTTGCCTGAGGAAGGGATTTGAACCAGGGTCCCTGGTGCTGTGAGGCAGCAGTGCTAACCACTGAGCCATTGTGCCATTCATTAGTTCCCCTCGGAACTTTTTCTTTAGTGATAATTATTGTATTTATTTCCTCCACCTCTTTAGCCTTTCAATTATATAATTTTCTTTGGAATGCTACGTATACAGATCACATACACAAAAAAAATCCGAAAACACTCAGAAAACCATTCACTTACTCGTGTTTTGAACATTGATGTTCCTATGTAGCAATACTACCACTTGTCTGCAGAGGGCATTGACTTCAGGGGGAATCCAGCAACTTCAAATATTGCTGCAGTTTATAATTTACTTACAGACACCATCCTTTGCCGAATGTTGTAAACATTGAGCCACTGTGTAGGGAGAAATCCAGTTGGGCACTTTTAGGAAAGAGAACTACTGCTTGTTGATCCACTGCATTCTGGGTTCTAAACCACAATGCAAGATGTGTACTACTTTCATTTAACTTTTCAGTCAGGGAGTAAACATTGATATTTTCATTTCACTACATTTCAACATGTCAAATATTCTAAGCTTTCCTTCCCTCTTTTGGTCTTTTCCAATGTCCAGATGATTTACTGGTTTCCTTCGATAGTGTTGCTATAATTGTCTATTAAATGGGAAGATCTGTATGATTGATATGATCATGAATCAGCAATCACTAGAACAGTGTTACCTTGAGCAGTGTGCTGCTAAATCTTTCTTTTATGAGATTTTGGAACAGAATTGTTCATCATCAATGGCAGTGAAATTGGCCTCCAGAGTGCCAGCATCAGCATTATTACAAAAGCCAAAACTGAGATTAAGCGAGCTGGAACATTTCCAAGCCATTTCTAGAGTAGCCTGCATGCTGCATACTACACCCATCTGACAGGCTGTTGCCATGGAGAGTGGGCAGCTCATGACATCAAATTAATGCTGATTTCATGCCTGAGCTATAATTTTGGACTGTGCAGGTCCAGTTAACGCCCTCTCATAATCACTTCCAGCTCCACAATGTCCCCTCCACTATGGCTAATTAAAAGACTAATCTTCCAACATTCAGCTGAGTTACTTCTGCCTTGCTTTTGCAAGTGAAGAGTCAGTAGAAATGCTGCATAATATTGTTGCAAATGCTTTGTCGACTTTTTGAATTATCAAAAGAGCAGTGCTAGATTGTGATGAGAGGTCAGAAGATATGCAAGATTTTGGAAGAGAAAGTCTCCTTCAGCAATGGATCCAGTTTAGTTAGATTGCCTCTTAGACTGAAGCAGGCAATGGAAATGTAGCACAGGCAGCAACAACAGGGGGAGCTGTGAGCTGAGGAAGGAACATGGCCCCCAGTGGAAGGTCTCACCTACCTATGGCTTTTTTTGGATATAAATTATACTAATGTATTTCCTGGCTTGCTTTTTGACCTTGGCTTTGGGCATTCACTGTAAGCAACATCTTACGAACAATTCCAATGAAGACAGGAGAAGATATTTTGTATGATGTGAAGTCAGGAGTGGAGTTAGAATTGAAAGTTAAAGAGCTATAATAGAAGCACAGCTACTAGAAGAGGAATGCAGAAATATCCAGAACTGCTGAAGGCTGTTGAAAGGTAAAATAAACAAAGAATCAGACTCTAGCTCTATCAGAGGGTGAGTCACACAATGGTTCCAAACTTTTCTCACTGACTCCAATCATAATGAAAGACAATATGAAACAGAAATGGCAGATTTTCCACCTATAACAGCAAAACTATAAGATTTAATTAAGAGGCCATATCAGCTATCAATGACTACATTTATATCAATGGGGAGAGACTGTTACGAAGTGCATTTCATGATAATTCTCTCCAGAGAACTGAAAAAATGAAGTGCAGAAATTTTGAATGCTAACTTTGAATCCCAAGAGAATGAAACTTATGAATGGTGTGTGTTCAATATTAGAGTTCAGGAAGATTAAAAAAAAAGAGTCCATTGATCAATATATGACTACACTGGGGAGGCAATGGCCTAGTGGTATTATCACTGGACTATTGATCCAGATACCATTCTGAGGACCCAGATTCAAATCCTGCCATGGCAGATGGTGGAATTTGAATTCAATTAAAAAAAATTGGAATTAGCAATCTAATGATGACCATGAATCCATTGTCAATGGTCAGGGAAAACCCATCTGGTTCACTAATGTCCTTTAGGGAAGGAAACCGCCACCCTTACCTGGTCTGGTCTACATGTGACTCCAGACCCACAGCAATGTGGTTGACTCTGAACTGCCCTCTGGGCAATCAGGGATGGGCAATGAATGCTGCCTAGTCAGCGATGCCCTCATCCCATGAATGAATCAAATAAAAATTTACACAGCTCAGAGAATTCTGTGAATTCAGATCTCTTATTCTAAAATAATGCCTAGATATGATCATGCAACTGCTTGGCGGAGCAAATCTAACATTCAAACAACTCAATCATTTGCTGAAGCTCTGAACTATAAATCAACAACTACAGCACATAAATCGGAGAACAGCAAGTTTGTTGACAATGTAGAAATGCAGCCTGGACCTGTGCACTATTTTGCTAGACAGCTCAGCCCTGTCCACTGTTATAAAACAGCTGAGACCTTTCAAGTGCAAAAATGTAAAGAAAAGCAAGAAGTATCCACTGAAAGATTGGCAGAAAGATCAAGGCCGAATGACAATTTGCAAATATTGTGGACATCATCACATAGAGCAGAAGAAAGCATGACAAACTTGCAAAGAGATAGTAGGAATTGCCGATGCTGGAGTCCGAGATAACAGTGTAGAGCTGAATGAACACAGCAGGCCAGGCAGCATCAGAGGAGCAGGAAAGCTGACGTTTCGGGTCTGGACCCTTCTTCAGAAAAATTCAGAAAAATAAAACATGCAAAAGCAGGTTTTTAATTCCAAGAAGCTAAATGACTTTGAATGTTTAGCCAGGAAGAAGACAACTTGTCTATAAAGCTGACAGAGGTGTTTGCTTCTACAGAGATGTATGATTCTGACAAATCAAGTATGAGCAGTAGAGATGCGTGGGATGTTTCAATCTATACCTTAGACCAAGTTGGTATTATGAAGTCTGAAGAAGGAAAATGGTTTGTCGCAGTTGCAGAATGATAGCATCAAATGAAGTGCCAGCTTACATTAGTGCTTCCTGAAACCTGTGCAAAGTTACACCAGACAGTGATCTAAAAGTGAAATTCTTGAAAGTAAAGTTAACAATTGGAGGTGAACAATGTTAATTCCAAGAGGACAAATTACTCTGAGGACAAAATGTAAGGGCAAGACTGAACATCTGGAATTCTAGATATTAGACACAACGCTAAAGCCATTCATTTCTGCAGTAGAAATTCAAAGGCTTACAGCAGCAATCCTAAACATGTCAGAAGAGACTAGTAGGGCTGAATCTTACAGTTAAAAATCACAGAGAACTGTGAATGCTGGAAATCCAAAACAAAACCAGAAATTGCTGGAGAAACTCAGCAGATCTGGCAGAGTCAATGTTTCAGATCTGCAGAACGGATGGTAGCTAGGAAAAGGGGATATATATGCTGACAACAGAGCGTATATATGCTGAAGTGGGTATATATGTTGAGCACAGAGCATATATATGCTGAAGACAGACATACCTTCCAAATGAAGTAGTGATTTACCTGTTCTTCACTCAATCTAGTCTCACAATATGGTCTTCACTACATTGGGAAGATGAAGCACAGACTGGGCCTCCACTTTGTGAAACACCTATGGTCTGTCCTCACTAATGGCCTAGCATCTCTGGTTGCCTGCTACTTCAACACATACTGATATCTCTCTCTCGGGCTTGCTGCAGTGCTGTAACAAGGCTCAGTGCAAGCTAGAAGGAAAACATCTCATTTTCCGTTGGGGGACTCTGCAGCCTTCGGGTTCACTAATGTCCTTTAGGGAAGGAAACTGCCATCCTTACCTGGTCTGGCCTACATGTGACTCCAGACCCATAGCAATGTGGTTGACTCTTAACTGCCCTCTGGGCAATTAGGGATGGGCAATAAATGCTGGCCTAGCCAGCAACGCCCTCATCCCATGAATGAATAAAAAAAAGCACTCAATATTGAGTTCAATAATTTTAGGGCCTGAACACCTTCTTCCATGTCATTTACCTGCCCCCACACAACTGGCTCTGTTATCACATGCGTTGCTTTCATCATGGCCAAACCATTTTCACCCACCAATGGTCCCTATTATCAGCTTTTCTTTCTCCCTGGCTCACCATTATCCATCCCTTTGTCTGCTTCACTGCTGTTCTCCCTCTCTGGGCTCCATCCCCACCTCTCATGAATTACTTCCTCTAAATCCCGCTCCCCCTCCCCCCCTCCCAACCACCCCCTCCCATATTCAGCATACATACTGTGTTTTCACCAATTCTGAAGAAGCGTCGCTGGATCTTAAACATTAACTCTAATTTCTCTCCGCAGATTCTGCCAGGCCAGCTGAGATTTTCCAGCTATTTTTGTTTTTGAATCTTATGGGTATTTTTGGCTAACTCCAAGTGGCACTGAGATTTTTGAAGGGTTTTTCATCATGAGGCCTAGCGCATTTTTTCCATATCCTACCAAAAACACCTCATTAATTAACTCGCACAACCCTTAGGAGTCTCAGATGTCTGATTTCCACTCCATCCCACCGCACGCCATTCCCACAGCTCGGCACTCCAAGGTTATCCACCGAAAGACTGGTATCCCTTCTACCTGCAGCATCTTTAAAACACAACCGTGCACCTGGAGAAGCACTGACATTCTGCACCTTGATGAAGGACCTGGGCGTAAAATGCTAGAGAAGGGAAAGATGGCACTGTGTCCCTCCAACAGGGACTTGGAGGTTCTGCTGGTGCCGCACTGCCCTGATGACCAGCAGAGGTCACTCACCTCTCACTGTCAGCTCACTCATTATGCTTCATTTTCACATTGTCTATGTGTGTGTTTGGGGGTGGGGTGAAACATCCATGTTCTCACCCCCTAAGAGGAGAGAATCACGGAAAAAGACTAGGACCACTCCTGTAGGGACACAGAAACATTTATGTCGGCGCAGAGAGTGTGGAGATTGGCCAAGCACAAAATGCCCCAGTAGGCTGGCACTTAAGAGGGCTTCCATAGACCAAGCACCTGCAGGACCCCCAGGCAGGAGAGGGCCCAGTGGTGTCTGCAATCAGAGCAGGGGCAGCACAGAGACACATAGGACACAATGGCCCTCATTACCAGAAGCTGCGGCCATGAAGTGAATCATACAACTATCAGGCTGCCTCCAGGACAGGTCCCCAGTTGCCATGGAGAACTGGGTCCAGCACCATCAGGGCATGATGGAGAGGTGCACAGGCTAGGTGCCTCTTCATCACACGGACACACCCGGCCTGAGGAGGAACCAGAACGCAGGCCTCTCAGCAGTTTCCAAAAAGGACACTGTATAAGTGGCCTGACCCTCCACCTCCATCCTGCATGCTCCACTCTGACTCTTGGAAGTTCAATTTGAGGAGTGTCTACTTGCTTCGGGAAAGAAACCTCTTGGTATGTCTGGTCCGTCTCGACTCAAGTGACTAAACCTCTAGGACCTACAGGCTCCAGTGCTCATCAACCACCCCTCCTCCCTCACCGCAAAACCAGGGACGACAGACAAGGCTCAGTGGATGGAGATCTGCACTAAGAACTTACTGCCCCATCTGGAAGCAGGGGAACAATGTATACACATCACATTGGGTCCTGGTAAAACCTTTATCCCTCTTCATTCAACGTTGCAAATATTTGGCTCCCTCTATGCACAAAGGGATAACTGTCAAAGAGTACTCCAGTAGTGGCTGTGCCAGGGTGGGTCAATGCTGTCGGATGGCTAGGGAGTAGCCAGCCTGTGTACCTGGCAGTTCTACCTTTCATGGGCATCTGACCAGTGTGGTTTTGCTTTAACAACTCTTTGAAGAGAGTGTGCTGCAGCTCCATCCCTGACAGATTGGCTCACTTCACTAGCGCATTGTGCACTGACGAAAGGAGGCAGTGAAATTGAATTTGCTACTGGTCAATTCCCCTGTGCTAGGATCCCTCTGAAAGTCTCCATTTAAATCAGAATTTTCAGATGGTCCCACTCAAATGAAGTAAAATAATTACTCAGGAAAAGTTTGATGATTAAATACATAATCTAACTTCTGAATAGGTATTAACCAGACCACATAGTTACAGTGATGAGTTTTGTGTAAGCTGTATAGACAATTGTGAGGAATGCCAGGTGGATGAACAAACTGACACCTTTGTACAGGGAGCCATTCAAGTGGAGGCAGAAAATAAGAATATAGTAGGAAGAGAGGACATTAAAATTACATACTGTTCTCTGCAATCAAAGCGAGTGAGACACATTGTTCTCCCAGTGACAGGGTTAAAGACATCCTCTTGGGACTGGAGAAAAATTTGGAGAAGGAAGGGAGGGCTCCAATAGTCATCCAGGTTGGGACCAATGACGTTGGTAGAAATAGCAAAGAGATTCTGCTCAAAGATTTGAACAGTTAGGGGCTAATCTAAAAAGCAGAATCTCCTAGGTTCCCAGAATCTCAGGATTACTGCCTGAGCTACAGGCCATCTGGCAAAGCTGGCTCAAAGGATGGTGTGGATGGAATGGGTTTCAGTTCGGGGGCACTGACACTGTGCTAGAAGGGAGCTGTTTCAGTGAGACTGGCCTCACTTGACATGTGCTGGGACGAGTGTCCTGGCAAATCAAATAACTAGGGCTATAGAGAGGGCTTTAAACTAGATAAATGAGTGGAAAGCTCTGGAGAGGGTATATGTAGGCTTATAAAACAGAACGACATGGTAGAATTAGAAGGCATCTATTTACATACTGATACCCAGTGGTGATCCGATGCCCCTCTCAGATCATGGGAACCTCCTGCAGTAACAATGCGTCCCTCCTCCTTTCCCTGGAATCCAGTGCCACATCAGAAAACTTGGAACCCTTATCTCTAGCTTACTGCTCATTTTTATGTTTTCCCTTTCATCCAACACACCCACAGACAGCCTGGCAGCTTCAGTAACAAAACTATGGCTCTTTGCTCAGGGCTGTGAGCTCGCTGTATGTTACGGTAGCTTTTAATAGTACACAGTTATGTGAACAATCTGTCACTGGATGTTCAGAGTCAGCTTTCCTCAAGTTCTTTCATGCAAAAGCAGGAGGTACAATGGAATCTCACCCTATGACTTTGGATTGCATGATCCCAGTTCCCAGAATTTGAATTATCTTAGGTATCTCATCAAATTTGATCAATACAATATTACCATATGCAGGCCTGAGGATGCCTAAAGAGGAAAGCAGCTATACATATAAATCCAATCACAACTTTAAATGCTATGCACAGTTTGACTGAAATTCACAAAACAATCTGTGGCATGAGAGGCCAACTGAAAGAACATAAACCCAACAAAAGCCATAATTGAGGCCTTTATATTTAGCTGTTAGTTAAAATGTAGCAATATTCAGTATTACCAGGGAAACATACATTTCAGGAACAGTATAGATTCATTTTTGATTACTGTTTGTTTCAGGTGGAGATTTCCCATCAGAATCACTCTGAGCTGAACAAAAGAAGTTTCTCTTTCTTCAAGCCAGTTGGAGAAAGTCAAATGCTGAATAACAATCAAGGAAGGAGCCAATCTGTTACAATAACAGACTGGAAAGAAAAGAAAGCTGTAATTATGACCTTAGTGAAGCATGTCATTAGAGAGCAACTGAATTATACACACAAATTAATGGTGAGGTGACATGCATGTCAGGGACTGCAGTAAAACCCCAAGTCCATCAAAAATGTATTGTGACAGAAACTCTATTGAACAGCGAACCGATGTTCAGTGCAATTCAACCAGAAGGAAAATAAACAGCTTTCTAAAATATATTTTCTTTTCTGTAAAGAGAATGCATGTTAGCTTTCACCACCTTTCTGACCTCCATGGTTTGTTGAAGAGATGTCTCGCTCATGAGAGCTTCGAAGGTCATTCTCCAGGCTGGCTGACACCTTTCAGTTCCAGCTGGAGTCCATTACATTATCACTTCCGACTGGCATATGTCTCACTGGGAGAGCTGTATTCTTCCGAATAGATCTAGCTCTGCAAGTACAAATGTGCATTTAACGTATGTTCTTTTCAGTCTCAGATGATTGAATGCAAAATTGGGACTGGAACATATTCGGTCTACTTTCTAATCACATAACATTTTCCCAAATTTCTTAGTGAGATTGTGAAGGGAGATCTGGTGTAAAGAGAGCAGGCATTGTGGGATGCTTGACTTTGTCAAATTCTGGTAACATTAAGGGGTATGAAATGTATCAGGATGTCCAGTGCATACATGATTCAATTTGCATCTCCTTCGGTTACCTGCCTAAAGGTAAGTCCAACCCCTAGAGCCACAGTACCTACCGTAGGTAGAACAAGGAGTCAGGTCCCAAATCCACAGCAGTGGGAATGGGAACTGAACCCAGTGCTGTTAGCAACAATCTGAGCCTTAACAGCCATTCAGCCAACTTAGCCAACCATCTGCCCAAGGAGTCTGTGTTGTTGTGGCAACATATAGTTTCATATGCATGTTGTGGCCTGGAGCTACAGGTGGTGATGTTCGAGCTCATGTTGTACATTGATGGTCACTAGTGAGATTCTCATTTCACCTTTAAAACCTTTATCTTGACAGCAAAAATCTAAATTTTCCAATCTCAACATATTTTTCCAATTGGCTCACCATCACCCACATCGTTCAGGGTCTGGGAAAATTCCACCCAAAATGTTTACATCTCTGCTATTTTCTCATTCTTCACTTCATAATGAAGAGATGCAAGTTCAAATTCCACTACAGCTGCGGGGGGATTTAAATTGAGTAATTTCAATAGATTTCTAATAAAAAGTTAGTACAATCCTCCTGATTCACTAATGTTCTCCAGAGGAAATAAATTTGTCATCCTTACCTGGTTAGCAGAGGAGAGAATCCAATCTACAGCATTGTGGTTGACTCTTAACTGCCTCTGAAATGGTCTGGCATGTTACTCAGTTGTCAAGAAGGCAGGTCACCATCATCTACTCAAGGTCAGTGATACTCATGACGTGTGAATTAATAAAAGAAAGATGTTTATTTTCTACTTCCCAATTATGAGCTCTGTCTGTGTTAGAAGTGAGTGGTATATTTGCCCACGCATGTATTGTACTGCATCGGTGGTCAGTCATTACAAGTAGCAATGGATTTGAGGGTAATCGATTCCTGATCTTGATTACTTTTTCACGCACATGTAATTATTTTACTACGCCGTAAATGTTTGTGGCTGGTACTACACCCTGAAGGTTTATCTTGATCACTAACACCCCCCAGCCACTTCTATACTAAAGGAACAAAAACAAAGTTGCTGGAAAAGCTCAGCAGGTCTGTCAGCATTTGTGAAGGAGAAAACAGAGTTAACGTTTCGGGTCCAGTGACCCTTCCTCAGAACTGAGTTCTGAGGAAGGGTCATTGGACCCGAAATTTAACTCTGTTTTCTCCTTCACAGATGCTGCCAAACCTGCTGAGCTTTTCCAACAACTTTGTTTTTGTTCCTGATTTACAGCATCCGCAGTTCTTTTGGTTTCTATACTAAAAGGCATTATTTCACCATAGCTAGAGATGTGCATTGAAGCAAATTATTGGGAGAAATGAGATTATTCGAGCCCTGCATTAGCTGATTCCCTAACAAAGACTGGTGTGTATTAGAGCTCAAACTTTCTGGAACATCACCAAATCAATACAATAAGCTAATTTTGAGCTTTGGATTTTGGCCAAGATCCTGCAATGACCCAACTTTTTATAGTCACGAGCAGCTTGGTCTGATGACCAAATAACACCACTCAGGAACAAATTCTAGATTCCACAGAGACTGGAGATTGTAGAGAGACTGAATCCTTTAGGCTATATTCACTGGAGTTTAGAAGAATGGGAGGCTTAGAGGTCTCATAAAACCTATAAAATTCTAAACAGGACCAGTCATGGTAAATGCGAAAAAGGTGTTCCCAATGACCAGAGAGTCCAGAACCAGGTGTCACAATTTAAGACTATGGGTAGGCCATTTAGGACTGATATGAGGAGACATTTCGTCACCCGGAGAGCCTTGGAATTCTTTGCCATAGAAAGCAGTTGAGATCAAAACATTGAATGTTTGCAAAAAAGAACTCGATAACAATTCTTAGGGCTACAGGGACCAGAGAGTATGGGGAGAAAGTGGGAACATAGCACTGAGTTGGATGATCAGCCACGATCATATTCAATGTCGGAGCAGGCTTAGAGGGCCGAATGGCCTACTCCTGCTCCTATTTTCTACATTTACTATTGATGGCCAAATCTATATGGGCTTAATTAGATTTTGGCTAGAACTTGTTCAAGAGTTTTCAGGTCCCAACTTCGTGGTAAACTAACAGCAGCATCCAAGATCTGAGAACCGATGGAAATCAGTGCTCCGGCCTTATCTGCTTACTTGGCAAGAGCTGCCACTCCCAGTTCTCCTTCAATAGGCAGCTTGTGCCAGTGGCGATGTCAATGCCTTGGCATCAGCAAAGTCCTCAAGTAAATCCTGGGAGCCTTGGGGTTAGAGTTGGTTACAGAGAAGGAGGTCAAGAGGAGATAGCCAGCTACACAGGTCCAGCTTAATAAAAAAAATTTTGATTTCCTTTCATTGCTGGGAGGTGTTGGAGCCATGGGCAATTCTTGAAGTCCCAGTGCAGTCTTAGCGCACCTTGTGTTGGACAGAGAATAATTAGCCATGGTGCCACTTTATTTAAATGAACCTCCATCAGCTCTGTTCTTTGCAAACAGAACAAAAGAAAAACTATCAATAAAACAAATTCCCCTTTTATGCATGTTGTCCCCGTTAATAATTTCCCATCATGAAATATAAAGTAACTATGAATAGTTGCTAGTGAAATGTTCTTGCATTTGTCTTCTCGTTCTAAATCTAACCAGCAGAGGGCAAAAAACATTTAAGTTTGAAATAATTCAAAACTAAGAATTTCTGCCAAGTCAGCAACAATCTGCTGACCAGTCATAGAGTCATAGAGCTGTACAGCATGGAAACAGACCCTTCATCAATGCCGACCAGATATCCGAAATTATTTTAGTCCCATTTGCTAACATTTGGCCCATATTGCTCTAAACCCTTCCTATTCATATACCCATCAAGATGCCTTCTAAATGTTGTAATTGTACCAGCCTCCACCATTTCCCCTGGCAGCTCATTCCATACATGCATACCTCTCTGCATGAAAATGTTAACCCTTAGGTCCCTTTTAAACCTTTCCCCTCTCACTCTAAACCTATGCCCTCTAGATTTGGACTCCTACCCTGGGAAAAAGACCTTGGCTATTCACCCTATCCATGCCCCTCGTGATTTTATAAACATTTATAAGGTCACCCCTCAGCCTTCAATGCTTCAGGGAAAATAGCCTCAGCCTATTCAGCCTCTGGCTAGAGCTCAAACCCTCCAAGCCTGGCAACATCCTTGTAAATCTTTTCTGACCTCTTTCAAGGAACTATGAACCTGTGCCCTAAGATTTCTTTGTTCAGCAACCCTCCCCACGACCTCACTATTAAATGTATTGGTCCTGCCCTGATTTGCTTTACCAAAATGCAGCACCTCACATTTATGTAAATTAAACTCCATCTGCCACTCCTCAGCCCATCAGCCCATCTGATCAAGGCCCTGTTGTACTCTGAGGTAACCTTTTTCACTGTCCCCCCACAGAACGTCAATAAGGCTGTCTATGTGGGGAACTACAGGAGATGGGTGAGATACTGAATGAGCTTTTCACGTCAGTATTTACGGTGAAGAAGGAAATGGAAGCGAGAGAACTTGAAGAAATAAATAGTGATATCTTTAAAAGTGTCCATATTACAGAGGAGGTGCTGGACTTCTTAAAACACATAAAGGTGGATAAATCCCTGAGACTTGATCAAGTGTATCCGAAAACTTTATGGGAAGCTAAGGAAGTGATTGCTGGGCCCCTTGCTGAGATATTTATATAGAACATAGAACATTCAGCACAGTACAGGCCCTTCGGCCCATGACGTTGTGCCGACCTATTATCCTACTAAGATCAAACTACCCTGCATACCCTACATCATACTATCATCCATATTCCTATCCAAGGGTCACTTAAAAGTCTCTAAAGTATCCGACTCCACTACCACTGCCAGCAGTGCATTCCACACACCCACCACTCTCTGTGTAAAGAGTCATAAATAAGTTGAGCAAAAAACACAATTACTGAAATCTGGTCAGTTCTTTAATTCACTCAGAGGATGAGAGTGTCAAGGGCTGGGCTATCATTTATTGCCAATGCCTAGCTGCCCTCCAGAAGACGGTGCTGATCTCCTTCTTGAATTGCTACAGTTCAGTTTGGATAGGTACACTCATAATGTCATTAGTGAGGAACTTCCAGGATTGTGACCTAGCAACACCGAAGGAACAGCAATATACTTAACATTTGTATCATTAATAGCTACGAGTGAGGTGCCGGAGGACTTGGAGGTGACTAATGTGGTGCCATTACTTGAGAAAGGTGATAAGGAAATGCCAGGGAATGATAGACCAGTGAACGTGATGTCAGTTGTTGGAGGGGAGTCTGAGGGATAGGATTTACATGAATTGGGAATGACAAGGACTGATTAGAGATAGTCAACATGGCTTGTGTGTAGGAAATTGTGTCTCATGAATTGGATTGAGTTTTTTGAAGAAGTGACAAAAAAGATTGATGAAAGCAGAGCAATGGATGTTGTCCATATGGGCTTCAGCAGGGTGTTCAACAAGGTTCCACATGGGAGAGCAATTAGCAAGGTTAGATCACATGCAATCTAGCCATTTGGATACAAAATTAACTTGAAGGTAGGAGACAGAACGTGGTGGTAGAAGGTTGTTTTTCGGACTGGAGGCCTGTGACCAGCGGTGTGCCACAAAGTTTGGTGCTGAGTCCACTGTTTTTTGTCATTTATGTAAATGATCGGGATGTGGATATAAGAGGTATGGTTAATGAGTTTGCAGATGACACCAAAATAACCTTAATAGGATTCAGCTCACCCCTTCCACCGCACCCAGAATGCTCTGCACTTCTCCTAAAGATCATCCACACTCCATAAGAGCCGTCTGCTCTCTCAGACTGAACCTCACAGAGTCATTACTCCTGATATCTGACTTACATGTGTGCTATTCAACCCTGAATTGTATCACAGCCCAGCCTGGTCATGTTCTTATAGGATTTACATTTTATTGCAGGGTTTATTGGAATGTAACTAAGATTGTTCAAGATGCTTGGACTCATTACAATATTCTCGACCACTGAACCAGCTGAAGGCAGCATAACCCAATAATTAAATATTTTAAAAATGTACTTTTTTCCACAGAACATGGGTGTCACTAGCTAGACCCGGCATTGCTTGACCATCTCGAATTGACCTTGCAAAAGTCGTAATGAGTTACCTTACAGCCCACACTCCCACAGTGCTGTTTGTATTGTATAAGGAATGGCTCTGAAAGGGTTAATGTGGCAAACTGCATTAAGCTCCACATAATCTGATGATGTCATACAGGCTTGGACAAAGAATCAGGAATCTAGCTTGGATTCTGATGGAGTTTGATGTATCATTCCTGGCTCCTGATAGTCTTAATTATTATTTCTAATTCACCAGTGTAACTTGTACCTATCATGCAACTAACTACCTCTTGAGTATTGCTGAAAATAAAGACATATTTTGTTGTAGTTTTGCGTCTTGCACTCATCAGGACAATTCAGAAAAAAAATAACAAGGATAGAAATTGAAGAAATAGGAGGATAGCTGACACCGGTTTTGGCTGATCCAGGAGGAAGAGGAAATCCTGTGTCTGCACATTGTCCAGTAGGAACTACAGGTCACAGCAAATGTCTGGGACTGTGTAAGGCAACTGTGGACTGACGGAACATGTCCAAGGACACATGGGCTTTAAAAAAGGGTACCAAGTGCAAGTCATGCTGGTCTTCCAACAGACAGCACAATAGTGCCAAGATGTTCTGGACACAGTACATGGTATACGGGGGTTTGAATTAAAGGAAGAGGACACCAGACGGCCGGGTTAGGTAATTAATGAGGTGAGTTTGGCAAGATAAAGCAAGAAATCATATTAGGTCCCTGTAAAAAAAACCCAGGCAACTCATAGCCAAAAATATAAGATTCAGCCAACTGTTACTGTACCCTTACTATCGATGTATTTAATTTTATTGACAAATCTAGTATGTTACTTTGTCAAATACCTTTTCAAAATACAGATACATAACATCAACTATATTACCCTCATCAACTTTCTCCACTGCCTCAAAGAACCTGGTCTTTCGAATCAAACAAAAATTGGTCTTTCTTAAATTGTTGCTGGCTTTCAAATACTAGCTCACGGGTACAGAAATGCCAATTTATTTTGTACTGCTTTAACATTTGAGAAGGTTCCCAACTTTCAAAATTAGGTGACTATTGGGTAACAGGTAATGCTGTCAGCCAGTGTAGGCCAAATTTATCTCAAGCTATTCTACACGGCCCAGCATTTCAGAGCATTGGATCAGTTTGGTGACAGATCTTATGGTTAGAACTAGATTGTGATATCCCTGAGAGTTTGACCCCTGACTCAGTTCTAAATGGCTGAAAACCAGAAAACAGTTTTTTAAAAATATAAGTTGTCCCTCAGACATAAATATTTTTACAGTTCTAGATATCTGTGGAGGAAGAATGTGCATGAATGTGAGAAGGGGTCTGGGAGAGGGGCAGGATGTGAATTGCTCTTTAGGAGGGCTAGCAGGGCTGCATTGGGTTGAAAGGCCTTCTTCTATCCCAGGATTCTATTCTGTGAACCTGTGCAAATGTGTGCATGCATCATTGAAGGTGGAAGGTCAGGTTAAGACAGCAATTAATAAAGCATACAACATCCTAGACTTTATCAGTAGGTCTTAGAGCACAAGAGCAAGAAGTTTATATTGAAATTTGCATAAGACATTATGGCATCAGCTGGAGTATTATGTCCAACTCTGGACATCACACTTAGGAAGGGTGTAAGGCTTTAATGTGGAAAGGTTTCATGAGAATTAATCTAGGGATGAGCAAGGATGGTTTGGAGAATTTGAAGTTGTTTGCCTTTCAGAAGAGAAGGCTGAGAGAAGATTCGTTAGAGATGTTCAAAACCCTAAGAGGTCTGGGCAGATTGAATAAGAAGAAATTGTTCTCAGTGGTGGAAGGATTGAGAATTTGACAGCACAGATTTAAAGTAGTTGGTAAAAGTAGCAACAGAAACACGAGGAGAAAGGTTTTCATGCTCTAAGTGGTTGGGAATCTGAAATGTATTACCTGGACTCAGGTTCAATCCAGACATTAAGAAGAAATTAGATTATTATCTGAAATGGAAACATTTGCAGTGTTACGAAAAGGTAGGAGAATTGGTCATTTATGGAGCTGATGCCAACATGAAGGGCCAAACAGTCCTCTTCTGTGCTCTAACCTTTCTGTGATTTCAAAAGGTGGTGCAGAAACCATCTTAACCATTTCAGAGTTAAGGGATTGCCATGGTTTTCCAGTGAAACAGCAAGACATTCCGTTGATGTCAGCAGCGAGGAGAAATCCTGTAATGGAATTGCAAATGAGCATTGTCACAGTTGTTGGTTGACACCCAGCTTAGACTCTTCTCACTTCTGGCATTTATCTACAGTGTTTGTCAAGCAGTCTGCTTCTCAGGCAACAAACTATGAGGGGAAGAGTTAGAGAGTTTTTGAATCATAGCGATGTGTGACTAAAATCCTACCTACAAATAAATCATGGCAGTCTTTTATTTCCATTAAAACCCTTAGTTGTGTCTCACGTAAACAAAGAGTCACAAAATATTTTTCCATGGAAATTACAGCCTCCCTTTTCTGAGTTCTTGATGCAGAGTGCATGCTTCTTGGGCTGCTTTTGGACATTTTGACTGTTTTTGAATTTTAAAACATTTTTGAACTCTGTCAGCTGCTGCAAGATCTTCAGCTTAAAGCATTTGGCTTCTGAATGTTTGAGAACTGAGCAAAGTCTGTGCTACCAAATGCAGCGAATTCCATGCAGATTCCGAATGGGATTCAGTAATTTCAAATTGTCATCCAGTCTAGGGAAAGGACTTTTAATATATTTCTCATCCTCCTGTAAATAGGTCCGGGATGTATGGTGATAGTTTGTTGTAATAAGTTTAGACCAGAGAAGAATTAATCTGGCTACATTTTGTATTGCCTTATGGGTACCTTTTTTCAGCATGGTTACAGCTGTTGTTGCATAACCTTTACAAATTTTCAAGTCTTCTGTTGATAGTGGCAGTTCAGGTGAAAATAAATACTTCGGTGCATTCTTCATATTGAACTTTTGTTAACTGTTTGATTATTGCATGCACTTTACACATTTTTACAATATGTAAATGTCATTTATGGGGTATATTCACGGGACATCATTGGTGCTGACATAGTCGAATGTACCATCTTCAGCATTCTCAGGAAATTTTGAAGCCAGAATCAATGCGCTTATCATGGCCTATTGTGCGAGCTGCGTTAAAACTATAAATTATGTTCCTGTCATTAATTTATCAGACTGTAAATTTTAAGGATGATCATACACCACGCCAACATTAATGTCAACACTGCAGCAGCTTGCATTTTTAGTGCCTTTGTCGTAGAAAAGGTTAACTGCAAAGCCAGTAGGTTTAATCAGGCATCAATGTTTGGATTTTCTTAGCAAACCAGGACCTCCACTCTTAAATTCAGTGATGCTATTTAACTCAACAAACTATTTTTGCAGTGTGGAAGTAAGGATAATGTTTTCAAGGTCTGAAGCACAAACACAAGATATTATCTTTGCTCCATGATGGCATGTAACTTGAAGCCCTGACGTTCCTTGCTCTGACCATCCTCAAGAGAGTTCCTCAAACATGTTCATATATAATCAGAAGAGAATGATTTAATTGCAACAGGTAACAACAATACAAGTCAGCAACTGCATTAAAACTTTGCCATCCATTTCTATCTCTCCACAGAAAGGTCTGAGGTTCACCTTGTGGAAGTAAAATTTCCTTCCACTTCATCAGCTGAAACTCTACTCTCACCATTACCTTTTTTTCTGCTTAGTGGTGGCTAGTTATGTCTTGTGGTTTCAGAGTTTGAGATAGCTATACTTTTAGATGAAAATACTGGAGCTTCATCTACTACATTTCTTGCCCCTGATAGATTGATGCATTGGTATGTGGTACCCTGAGTGCATTAGCGAGTGACATTCTGGATGTGTTTGTGTGCATGCATGTCCATGACAATATAGTTCTTAACTCTTTTCAAATGATGTAACAATATAACATCCCTGCTTTTTAGAAAAATAAAATAATGCCTCTAATGTATCGATATGACCCAACATGTCTCAACTATTTATATTTTTGTATAATGCCTAAATCAAAGATTAACAAACAGTTTTTATATTTGAACTGAATACCTTAGATGTTTATAGCTTGTTTTCTTTTCTCAACACATTATTTAGGCAATGCTTAGGTGGTGAGATGTTGCACTTCCACGTTGTGGATTTAGTAATCATCACTCTCAATGATGAGCCGGAAATCTGCACTGGTGCTGTCAGAGTTGTGTTTGATGTTGCTGCTTAATGATGTTACATCACTTGTTGATGATTCATTTGATATTGTCTCGCTTATTAATAATGCTGATGACTTTTCTGCTTTTCCAGGTCATTTGTAGGTTAAATTTAGACTCTGTTCCTCTCCTTCTGCTTACCCATTCCAATCTCAGTGATGTTTTGAGCTTGGAGTCTCAGTTTCACCGACATCTTTTGCTGGATTCTAGACTTTCAGGATTGGATTTAGTGGATGGACATTTTGTCCTTTCAACACCTCAGTATAGTATTTAGAATGTTTGATGAAGCATGAACTTCCTTCTACCTGCGCATGTGTTTTGCTGTCTTACTTCTTTCAAGAATCTTGGGCTGTTTTAATGTTATGTAAACTCACTTTGGAGAGAGTATCTGGCTTGGCAGAGTTGATTTGTACTTGTTGTTATTGATAGCCATAGCAGGATTGAGATATGTATCCCGGTAGGACAAATAGGTAAGATTCTTCCATTGTCTCTTAGCATTTCATAACGATTCTCTTGACTGTCTGGACATTTCTATCCAGAAAAGATGATGTGGTGATCATGTTTCACCGTCATGATAATGGATCAGAATCCCAAAGTACTTATGTTGAACTTCTAATTACAACACATGTATTTTCTTTCAAAAAAAAAGGTAACAATGAAATGATGTCTGCAGTCGTTGGCTGCAGAACGTTGAGTAGTAGTCATCTCTTTGAAACACTCTTGATTTTGTGTGAATAAATCAGCTCCCACAGTTTACATTAGGCTGGGTAATATCTCAATAGTTAGCATCTCTTTTTGCTGTGTGCTTTTATGCTTCTGGCATACACTGAATAAATATACAATTCTTTTGCTATCTTTGGGCGTCCAGTGGTTACACTTCTCCATTCCAATGTGGCCTTTATGTATCTTCTGAAGATGTTCTCTCTGCATTGCTTTGGGTACAATGATTCTGGATCCAGCCAGTGGAACACAATCTTCTAGTGAGATAGCACCTCTGAGCAATATTATTATCCTGCCGTCTTTGTTTGCTGCATTTTTCAGGCTCTTCCTGGATCCCTTGATTACAAGAGCATCATTAAATGTTTCATTTTTAATGGCCTCATCTCTGATTTGACTCAGTTTCAATGGTGTTATGTTCACTATCTTCTAACTTGTTTCTCCTGTGGCGACAACTGAGAATATGATATCTACCATTGGTCATTTCTCTTCCTGACTTCTATTTCAGAACGAAATTGTAATTCTGAAGCTTCAGAAGTAACCTCTGCATTCTTGTTGAACATCATCACAAATCCTCTCGTAGATCGGATTGAAGAGATGGTGTTCACTCTCTACTATGAATTTTCTGCCATAGCGATACACACGTGTGATATATACTGTGTGATTTATATATCTACGTATACTTTAATGTTATTTATTTTAAGTTTGGGATTTAGATTTTGAATTAGCTACATATGGGTTTTCCGTGTGTCTGAATTAACTTGCAAATATTTCTGTAGCCATGGTGATTTCTTCTACAAACATTTGTGAGAATTTCTTTGACATCACCGATGGGCTTTTGTTTGTCCTATAATGCTTTGTGACTTAGCAAGGTAAACCATTGTGCTTTAATGTCTGTTAAAATTTCGAAAATGAGATTTTATTTAGGCTTACGGCAAGCACCCATACCTCGGTGAGAGAAATATTTTTCAGTTTTACTTTGCTTTTGGGAAGTTCTATAAAGTCCTTGGATGGAAACGGTTGTATGGAGCATTGCTCCTGAGAAGGGGAGCATGGTGGCTCAGTGGTTAGCACTGCTACCTCACAGCGCCAGGGACCCAGGTTCAATTCCAGCCTCAGGTAACTGTCTGTGTGGAGTTTGTACATTCTCCAAATGTCTGTGTGGGTCCCCTCTGGGTACTCTGGTTTTCTCCCACAGTCCAAAGATGTATAGGTTAGGTGATTTGGCTAGGCTAAATTACCCATAGTGTCTAGTGTGTAGAAATGCAGGGACAGGATAAGGGGTGGGATGTTCTTCAGAGGGTCAGTGTGATCTGAATGGCCTGTATCCATGCTCTTATGATTCTAAGAATATGTCCTTAGAGTAAGGAATCAGTGGTCCCAAAGCAGAAGCTTGGAATAAAACCCTAAAGAGATTACTTGAAACTGAATATATTTAAGATCAGATATATGATATCTCCAGGAAGATGCTATCAGTGTTTCTAGTCTAGGAACTAAAGTCACAGTTACCTTAAATCTATTGAGGTATAGGAAAACTTTTTTTTCTCTTGTATGAGTGTTGTACAAGGAGTGATGTAGTTAAATGTAGTTTTTGGAATTTGTAAAGGAGTGCTGTGGGATTAATATGACTATGTTTTTACAGTGCTTTAAAAACTTTGAATTTGTGCTATAAGTAAATAGTATGGTTTATTCTATCTCATATTCAGTTCCTTTGATTAACATCTGTATTATTGTTAAAACAAAATCTGCAATATTGTGTGCATACGTTTCTGTGGGAGACCACCTATCATACATGATCTATCAAGCCAGATTTCAGTCTGAGACCTAAACTGCCTCTTTAGTGCCTGACTAAGAAATTTGGGGTCCAAGCAAATTCATAACCAACCATTTTCTTCTCTCCTACAATGATGGAATTTGCCCAATCTGTTAGCTCCATGACTCCAGCAATCAATTCAACCACTTGAAGCTCATTTTAACGTTTTCTCTTCCTGTTAGTACTTTACATGAAGATAAATAACTGTTTTATTTTCTGGATCAAAAGTGTTGAGATACTCAAACTTTTCAAATCATCTATTTAAGCAAAACACTTTGATTACACTTGGACTAGATTGTCTTTGATTGGAGGGTATCTTTCAGTGAATGTACTCCTTATAACCTCAGTATTGCCTCCTATATCACATAGTTAACTAAGGTCAGCTGCAGCTCTTTGCAATTGTTCAAAGTTAGAAATGGCAAGACCAAGTGTTTAATTAACATAGAACATTGAGTTGACACCTTTTTCTGTAAGTGTGTGCCTCAGATTTGGGTCATCCTTAGCTGCCAAATGTCTGATCCATTATAAACCATCATTACAATGTTTCTTGGTTTCGGAGTATTTTTTTGAGTAACCATTTTCTTTTCATTTTTCAGGGAAGATTTCCCAACACAATTTGGGCAGTATCATGTTACTCCATATTTTGACATTAAGTTTCAGATTTAGATTTATGGTTTTGGACCTTTTTCTCACCTTCTTTCTAATGTGAATGCTTGTGTGAATTTTCTTTCTCTGGGAATTGTTGCATTCAGACACTTCATGTAGTTGGAGAATTTCTATATTAATTCTATCTATAAACACCTAGTTAATAATCAATTCTGGAAGATGATAATCTAGTGCAGACATGCTGAATTATTCATTTAAAAATATTGAGTGTTTCTCACATGCTGCCACAACGTTTTGTCTTGTGGTTCTCAGAAGTTTGAAATCATCACACTTTGTCAAAAATACTGGGGTCGCATCGACCGTATTTCTTACAGTTCTTTATGTCTTTGGTACGCTGATACATTGTTGTTTGGTATCCTGTCTTTTATGCAGTACCGGGGCTCCCCAATTTATAAATGTCCAACTTAACAGAGGCTGCACTGATGATGTCTGCAGAACAACGAACCATCTCAGCAAGCCAACCAACCACAGCATCCACAACCCGAGCTACAAATCTACTCCAA
>NC_063343.1:37369208-37394208 GCF_021869965.1 Rhincodon typus | reverse complement strand
GTTTGTGGTGAGCTGCCTTCTTGAACCACTGCAGCCTATGTTCTGTTGTTTGACCCACAATGCCCTTAGGGAGTGAATTTTAGAATTTGATACAGCGACAGTGAAGGAATGGTGATATATTTCCAAGTCAGGATGGTGAGTAGCTTGGGGAGGGACTTGCAGGTAGTGGTTTCCCAGGTATCTGCTGCCCTTGTCCTTCTGGGTGGAAGCGGTCATGGTTTGGAAAGTTCTGGCTAAGAATCTTTGATGAATTTCTGCAGTGCATCTTGTTTCTGCTTCTGACCGTCGCTGGTGGAGGGACTGGATGCTTGTGGATGTGGTGCTAATTAGTAGGTTGCTTTGTCCTGGATGGTGTCAAGCTTCTTGAGTGTTATTGGAGCAGTACCCATACAGGCAAGTGCTGACTATTCCATCACACTACTGACTTGTGCCTTGCAGATGGTAAACAGGCTTTGGGGAGTCAGGAGGCTGGTGTCTGAAGCTGCTCTTGTAACCACTGTGTTTATGTGGTGAGTCCAGTTGAGGTTTTGGTCAATGGTAACCCCCAGGATTTATATAGTTGGGGATTCAGTGATGGTAACACCATTGACTGTCAAGGGGCAGTGGTTAAATCCTCTCATATTGGAGATGGTCGTAAGCTGGCATTTGTGTCATGCGAATGTTACTTGCCACGTCAGCCCAAGCCTGGATACTGTCCAGATCTTGTTGCATTTGAACATGGACTGCTTCAGTATCTGAGGAGATGTGAATGCTGGTGAATATTGTAAAATCATCAGCAAACATTCCCACTCCTGACCTTATGATGGAGGGAAGGTCATTGATGAAGTAGCTGAAGACAGTCGGACCACAGACACGACCCTGAGGAATTCCTGTCGATGTGCTGGAGCTGAAATGACTGAACTCCATCAACCAAACCAACTTCCTATGTGCCAGGTATGACTCCAACTAGCGGAGAGTTTGCCCCTTGATTCTCATTGATTCCAGTTTTGCTAGTGGTCCTTCATGCCACACTCAATCGAATGTAGCCTCGATGTCAAGGGCTGTCACTCTCACCTCACCTCTGGAATTCAGCTCTTTTGTTCATGCGTAAACTGGTTATCAGTGACCAGGTTATTGCTGTGCAGGTACTGCATGATAGCACAGTTGATGACAACTTCCATCATTGGTGATTGAGAATGGGCTAATTGGCCAGGTTGGATTTGTACTGCTTTTGATGTACAGGACATAACCTGGGCAATTTTTCACATTCTCAGGTAAAGGCCAGTGTTGTGACTGGGAGAGCTTGGCTAGGGAAGCAACAGGTTTTGGAGCTCAAGTCTTCAGTACTATTGCAGAATGTTGTCAGGCATTTGCTTTGCAGTATCCAGTGCCTCCAACCATTTCTTGATATCACATGGAATGAATCAAATTGGTTGAAGACTGAAATATGTAAAGCAGGGGACCACTGAAGGAGGCTGAGATGGATTATCCATTCAGCACTTCTGAATGAAGACTGCTGCGCATGCTTCAGCCTTATCTTTTGCATGAATGTGCTGGACTCTTCCTTCATTGAGGATGGAGATATTTGTGAAGTCTTCTCTGAATTGTTTAACTGTCCACCACCATTCATGACTGACAGGACTGCATAGTTTAGATCTGATCCATTGGTTCAGGGAGTGCTTAGCTCTGTCTATCACTTGCTGCTTATGCTGCTTGGCATGCAAGTAATCTTTTTTAGTAGCTTCACCATGTTGACACCTCATTTTTAGGTGACCTGGTGCTGCTCCTATCATGCCCTCCTGCACTTTTCAGTGAATCAGGATTTTGATCCCTAACTTGATGGTAATGGTTATGTGGGGGATATGCTGAGCCACGAGGCAGATTACATTGGAGTGCAATTCTGTTGCTGTTGATGGCACACAGCACTTCATGGATGCTCAGTCTTGAGCCATTAGATCCGTTCAAAGTCTGTCCCACTTAGACAGCAATAGTGCGACACAACACGATGGAGGGTATTTTCAATGTGAAGATGGGACTTCGTCTCCACGAGGACTGTGCAGTGATCACTCCTAGTGATACTGTCAGTGACAAAAGCATCTACAGCCAGCGGGTTGGTCAGGATGAGGGTAAGTTTTTCCCTGTTGTTGGTACCTTCATCACTGCCGCAGTCCCAGTCTAGCAGCTATGTTCTTTAGGACCCGACCAGCATGATCAGTAGTGCTGCTGCAGAACCATTCCTGGTGGTGGGCATTGAAATTCCCAATCCAGAGTACATTTTGCACCCTTACCTCCCTCAGTGCTTCCTTCAAGTAATGTTCAATATTGAGAGTACCGATTCATCACTCGGGCGAGGATGGTATGTGATAAGCAACAGGAGGTTTCCTTGCCCATATTTAACCTGATGCCATGACACATCATGGGGTCCAGAGTCAAAGTTGATTACTCCCAGGGCAACTCCTACCTGACTGTATACCTCTGCTGTGCCTGTCCTGCCAGTGGGACACGACATATCTAGGGTCAGTGATTGTGGTATCTGGGACATTGTCTGTAAGGCATTCTATGAATGTGACTATGTCAGACTGTTGCTTCACTAGTCTGTGAGACTCCTCTCCCAGTTTTGGCATACACCCCCTAGATGTTAGTAAGGAAAACGTTACAGGATTGATTGAGCTGTTTCTGCTGTTGTCTTTTCTGCTGCCAGGTGGTCTGTCTGGTTTTATTTCTTTTCTGAGATTTCTAGTAATTGATACAACTGAGTGGCTTGCTGGGCCATTTCACAGGGCGATTGAAAGTCAATCACTTTTCTATGGTCTGGAGTCACATGTAGGACAGACCAGGTGAGGATGGCAGATTTCCTTCCCTGAAGGACATTAGTAAGCCAGATAGGTTTTTCCAACAATCATTGTCATCAGTAGATTCTTAATTGCAGGTCTTTTTTTACTGAATTCAAATTCTACCAGCTGCCGTAGCAGGATTCAAACTTGGGTCCCCACAACTTTAGCTGAGTTTCTGGATTAATAGTCTAGCAATAGTACCAATTGGCCATTGCCCGCCCAACTGAATGGTTTTCAGGCCATTTCAGACTGTTGCTAAGGAAAGACCATAGATCACATTGCTGTGGGAATGGAGTCATATAGCCAAACAAGGAGAACAAAGTTCAGTTGTGAAAAAGATGGGGTTTCATAACAATGGATAACAATTTTATGACTATAATTACAGAATTATAAATTCAGCTTTTAAAATACCAACGGTTGTTGTGATGAGATTTGTACCTGAGCCCTAAAAGCATCAGTTTAGGTCTTTAGATTACTACTGGTCTAGTAACATTATCGCTACACCGCTATCTTCTCCTGCTGTAAAGTATTGGGGCAGCAGACATGTTATGCAAACTCAGGAAGTGATTGGGTGGAGTATCAACGTTATGCTGTTCATGTATCTTGAAGAAGTGGCAGGATTGCAGTAATGTCAATGGTCTAGTAACCCAGAGGCCCAAGGTAACGCACTGGGGAAATAAAAACTGAAAGAACTGCGGATGCCATAAATCAGGGACAAAAACAGAAGTTGCTGGAAAAGCTCAGTAGGTCTGGCAGCATCTGTGAAGAAAAGTCAGAGTTAATGCTTCGGGTCTGGCGGCTCTTCCTCAGTGTGTAATGCACTGGGGACATTTGTTTGAATTGCCACTACAGAAACTGATGGAACTTAAGTTCAATTAATAAATCTGGAATTGAAAACTAGTCTCAATAGTCTCAGGTAAGGATCATGAATAAAAACAAAGTTGCCGGAAAAGCTCAGCAGGTCTGGCAGCATCTGTGGGGGAGAAAACAGAGTTAATGTTTTGGGTCCGGTGACCCTTCCTCAGAACACAGGATCATGAAATAGTCCTTGATTGTTGCAAAAACTCACCTTGTTCATTAATGTTTTTTAGGTTAAGGGAAATCTGCCATCCTTACCTGTTTTGGCCTGTGTGTGATTCCAGGTTCCATAGGAATGTGATTACCCTTTTAACTGCCCTCTGAAATGGGCAAGCAAGCCACTCAGTATAAAGTGCAATAACAAATGGACAATAAATGTTGACCGGGTCAGCGATACCACCATCCCATCATTTTTTTTTAGAAAAAACTGGCTTCCCAGTGTTTAAATAGGTGAAATAATGCTGCTTCATCTGGATGATGTTATAACAGGAAGTAATTCTAGATTGAAAAAAAGGTGGTGCTTTTACTAGGGAATAAGAGATACCAATTACTTCAACTAAGCGACACTTAGAAGGTTAACCTGCCAGAAAACCTGGGTCAAATCGTACCTTCTCAACTACCTAATCAACTTGAACCAGTTGATACAAAATATAGAGAAACTTAAAGCAAACAACGTATCCACAGATTGTAGAGACCTCAGAACTGCGCCAGTTCCTGTACACAAGCCTGACTGTGAACATGAAGGGTCTACGAGAATGTGAATACACCATTCGGCTATGTCTGTGCAGGGAGAACAGCGGTAGCGTTTCGAGTCCGATTTGACTTTTCTTCAGAACTCTTGAACTTCCTAAACAATAATTTCTGACTCGAAAAGTTAACTCTGTTCCTGTATCCACAGACGCTGCCGGAGCTCAGAGGAAGGGTCACTCGACCTAAAACCCTGACTTCTCCCCACACGGATGCTGCCAGACCCGCTGAGCTTTTCCAGCAATCTCTGTTCATGTCGCTGCCACAACTGCTGTTTTTTTTAAACTTCAGATTTCCAGCATCCGCAGTATTTTCACCTTTATTTGATAAAATGAAATCGGAAACCTGCGTCATTCAAGCATAGTTGTGTGATATTAGACGGGACCCAAGAATAAAAACCACCTAAAGAGCTTCATCACATGATGGTCCACATTGAGCTCACTCGCTGCTGCTGCTCCTCGCCGCCGGGTAAGGAGCGGCCTGCGCATGCGCTCATCCTCTAAAGATGGCAGCCCCCGTGGATCTGGAGTTGAAGAAGGTACAGGGAGACACAGGAGTCTCATTGCCTCGTGTTTTTATCCTCTTTTGATGACTGATCGCTGGCTTTAACTTTCTTAGAGTAAAAGGCACATGTTGGGGAGGGTTTTAGCATTGATTTGTTTTCGGTGGTCATTAAAAGTGTGTGATTGGTGCAGGCCCGGCTGCGCTGCAAGTCTTGCCCACCCTGTTGAGTTGAAAATCTGCCATGTGTATAATCCATAGACAGCAATAACACGATTTCTGACTTATTTTGGAGTGAGATATTTCTAGAGTGTTAAAGAGTACAAGATTTTATCACTTCCGTGTACTGTTGAAAAGCATTTTTTTTCATGTCAGATCTTACCTGTTGTCATCACGATTATTGTTTACACGTTAATATTTTAAAATTTTGGAAGCGCGCACAACTATAAATCAGTACGATCAGTATCTGGACGACAAATACCGATCATTTTGGACGGGTCTGTTCACGGGTTGTTTGTTTTAAGTGTTCCTATAAATGTTCAGTTTTTAATTTCCTAAAGTGTTTGTAATATTGTTTATTATCTGGATTAACAGAATTTTAATTTTCTTGTCAATTTTTATCTCACACTCAGCATGGTTAATTCGGCAAACTCACTTTTTAAAGTAAACAATTCAATGATCTTTGTGCTCAGGGGACAATGCAACAATAATCAGTTATTCAGCTGTTTTTTAAAAAAATACTTAGGATGAGGGTGTCACCCAGAAGGCTGCATTCACTGTTCATCCCTAGTTGCTTGAGAAAATGGTGGCTTTCACCTTGAACTGCTGCAGTGAATGGTGCATTCATTGTAGTGTCATATAGAGAATTCCAAGATATAACCAGTAACAGTGATATTTTATTTGCGCTGGGATTATGTGATTTGCCGATAATGCTTCATTGCTTCTTTTGCTCATGTGGTGGAGGTTATGGGTGTCAGATTGCTGTGAGTGTAACCATGTTGAGTTGCTATTATGCATTTGTAGATTGAATTTACTGAAGCTAGTGCCTGTGATGGAACAGGTGGATATGAACCACAGTGCCTGGGGGATCTATTTAGTGAATTGTAGCATTGTGAGTTACTTCCACTATCAGAGGTGTGTAGGAATAAATGGTTTATATTAGTACATGTAAAAGTTGTGGGCACAGACTGGATTACATTACAGCTGCAACAATAAAGTCTGTTACTTATGTCATCTAGATGCATCAGTGCTATTGTATTGGCACAACCAATTACTGATGACTATCTTTTTTCTTTCAGCATTTTCCCATATTATGTTGGGTCACCGTACTTTAATGTCAGTCATCCTTTGGGATTTGGCAGTTGATTTTACAGCCAGATGCCCTTTCTGTCACTCACCCTTCTCATTCATCTGGGGGTTGGGAAACTCAGCATGGTTCACCAGGCAAACTCTTACATTTAACCCCTGCCTTGAGCATGTTGGAAGGATTAAACCTAGTTCTTAAAAACTGGGTATTTAAAGAGTAATAAGGAATATCTGGCCATTATTACAAGCCTTTAATCTTGGAAAAACAAACAAAATGTGGGAAAAAATTAGCAGATCTGGCAGTATCTGTGGAAAGATAGATAGAGAGAGAGAGAGAGCGACAGAGACAGGGTTGAGATTTGAGAACACAGACTGAAACCATTATCTTGAATTTCAATTGACTGGCCTTAATTTAGATGTAAAACTGTTCAAGCACATGCATCACTTTTAATGTGCATTAAACATCTAAGTTTATATCTACGGCTGCTATATTGTCTCTTGAGAAATGATAGTAATTTCTTACTTAGGCTAGTCAACTCGTGTGTTTTTTTTTAAATATTAGTTTATTTTCTTGGCTGCTTACCACCTGCTGGAGGTGTGGCTGCCTCATGAATGGCATCCCACCTATGGTAGCTTGTCTGTGTGGTTGTTGTGTCAATAAGGCTATTTTATTGCAGGAACATTATTTTTTTGAAAGACATTGTCCAGCTGTATTATTATTACTACTAAAATTATTGATGCGCTGTTTAATTTGAATGCAAGATAAAAATAATTAGATCCTTGCCTTTTGTCTCTTGGCATCCAGGACTTTAGCAGGATTACATTGAAGTGTTTGGTTTGCACACTGCTATTCACCAAACAGGTCCTCTGTCTCGAGTTAATTTACGCAGGTTCCATCATTGGCACTAGGCTACTAAAAAAACTTAGTCTTTTGTGTTCGTTTCTAGAAATTCATGAAAAAAGAAATGAACTGTGGAATCATGTTTAATTTCTTATGAATTTCTTTTGAAAAGCTGAAAGTTCAGAGTTGTATGTGAAACTAAAAACTTCAAAAGTGCTTTATATAAGGCTATTACAGGTTTTTAAAGGAATGATAAAGTTGAATGCATGAAAATTATAGTTAGGTGAAACTTTAATTTCTCAATCCATTCACTTAGACAGATTTAAAATCGGTCCTTTACGTAGGAACAGGAATAGCTCTCTGAGACTCCTCGGTCATTTATTACGATCATAGCCAATAGAATGCTTTCATTCCTTTTAACCAGACTATCTCTATAACCCATTTGCCATTGGTAATAAGAACTCTTACCAAACTTTACTTTAAATGTACGCCAATGAATGGTCGTCTGTAGCTGTTTGAGGTGGAGAATTCCAAAGATTCACCATACTCTCAGGACTCATGATTTTTTTTTTACTCAATGGCTTCCTTCCTTTTTTTTTTGTTGTACTGTGGTTCTGGACTCCCCAAACAGGACAAACATCTTACCTGCATGCACCCTGTTATCCCTATAAGTATTTTGTAGGCTTTTTTGTGATCATATCTTCAAAATTTTTGAGAATACGTGGCTAGATAAAGATTCTGTAATTAATCTTAATGTTAATAAGTAATGTTAATTTTGACTTGTTAAATCAATTACAGTCACACTTTTTAAATTCATTCCTGTGTGCTTTCCTTAGGCTTTTGCTGAATTGCAGTCCAAGGTACTTGATACACAACAGAAGGTGAAACTTGCAGATTTGCAGATTGAGCAATTAAATAGGACCAAGAAACATGCACATTTAACAGATGGAGAGATATCGACAATGCCAGAAGAAGCACGCATGTATGAAGGTGTTGGTAGAATGTAAGTAACAATTTTGTGATCTCCTAGAATGTAATTAACAATAGAAGTTTCAGCTATTTGTTGTTTTTCTGCATCTTTTCTAAAAGGTGGCTCCCCTTTTTTGTTTCAGAGATAGTAGGAACTGCAGATGCTGGAGAATCTGAGAAAGCAAGGTGTAGAGCTGGATGAACACAGCAGGCCGAGCAGGAAGGCTGACGTTTCGGGCCCGAAACGTCAGCCTTCCTGCTCCTCTGATGCTGCTTGGCCTGCTGTGTTCATCCAGCTCTACACCTTGTTATCCCCTTTTTTGTGTTTTTTTTTTCTGTGCCTTGTACTGTTCCTGAACCAAGAACCCAGGTTCATCTGTGCTGCTAAGAAAAGGATAGGTATTATGACAGGAATGGGGAAAATGAGAAGGCCACGTACTCCCAACCTTGCACATCCTTTGGGGTAGAGCAAGTTTTATGCAGGTTTCTTGACAATAGGAATATATTACTGTAGGACAAACAAAAGAAAATTATAAAGTTCCATAATATTATTAGTATTAGTAAACATGACCATGAAGTTTTTGGATTGTTGCAAAATTCACTAGGTTCACTCGTGCTTTTTGAGACAGGGATCTGCCATTTTTACTCTGTAGTTTATATGTTGTTAATCTTACAACATTATGTGTGATTATTGAACTGCCGTCTGAAGCGACCTAGAAAGCCAGCAAGTGATATCAAATCACCAGAAAAAGAAACAAAAAGCTGGACACACTGCTTGGTTGATGTGGGTGTTGAATCAAGGCACAATTAAAAAGTTAGCTGACCCACTTCATCCTTCAGAGGTCTCCTCACTAACATCTTTGGATTGGTGCTAGAGTTGGGAGAGTTCTTCCACACACCAGTCAAGCTACAGCCTGGCATAATTGTACTCATCTACAAGTTTACACCTCAAGTTCCTCGCATTACCATCTCTTAACATGTTCTGTTCCACTGAAAACACAGTTCCCTGGATGTTTAGGCATTGTTCTAAAGAAGAGAATCGTCTTGAGTTCTTACTGTTTACTCTTGGGCTCAAAAGTCCTCTAGGTTTCATGTCAAATATGAGCAAACAGACCTTTTAAATACCAATTACTGTTGACCAATCAATATTTGGAAGAAAAAGAGGATAGCAAGGACAGGTCTAAGTAGGGGAATCTGAAATGTCCAAAAACAAGACTGACAAATACTGAGTCCCAAAGGACATGGATGTCAGATGGAATTTTCAGTGGGTCATGAAAACTGGAGTCTAAGGGGATAATCTAAGACCTTAACTGTGTTAATTTATTACCAATGCACTTTTCTATGGTCATATTGTTAGGAGAGACCCACAGCACAATCTTTGTGGAGACCAGTCCTTTTACTGAGGGCCTGCTCCACTGTGTAGCCATTAGCTCCATGCAAAATTGGATTGGTTAAGAACAGCTCCAACAGCTCAAAGCTGGTAATAGTATTGGACCTCAGCATCCAATGAATTTGTTATGCATCACAAACTGTGACCTTTTGTCTTGGCAATACGCTTACTCCTCTATCATCATCAAGCCAAATGACCAATCTTGTTTGATGCCGAGTGCAGATTTAGCATGCCAAGAACATCACCATGCATTTCTGAAAATGAGGTACCAACCAGCTAACTACAGTACAGGGCGGCAAGGCTAATAACAACAAAATCCACATGCTATAGACAGAACTAATTGATCGCACAATGAATTAACCTGATCAACGCTCTACAACTCTGTCAGACCCAATTGTGAATTATGTTTTTTATTAAGCAACTAATGAGAAGACTAAATACCACAAACATCCTGTTTTAAATTGTGTTGGAGCCAAGCATGAGATTTGTAACTTGGAGCTATCTTCAGCTAGAGGTACTGAGTGGATGCTTGTTCTCAGCATGACAGCCCTGAGGTTCCCATCGCATTCCAGTCTTTAGCTAACTGGATTCACTCCACTTGACACCAAGACACTGAACAAGGCAATTAAATGAGCCTTGACAGTGTTCAGTTATAGTGCTGAAGGTATATAGTGTAGAACTAGGCATGACCACTGTTATTGCCTGATAATGCATATTGTTACCTAGGTTAGTTGCATTCACAAAGACCAGGATAAACTTGACCAGTGATCAGACATACCAATTTACTCCCCGTCATCACCAGAGTGACAGAAGGAATTGTTGACAATACTATCAAATGCTACTTAGTCATAAGTAACTTGTTATAAGTTTGCAATGAATTGATAGTCAGTTTGGGTTCTGTCAGTACCACCAGCTCCAGATATCATAGAAACTGTGGCACAATTATTGGTATGGGCTGGATTACAGAGGGAATACTCAAGTGATTGCTTTTGATATCAAGACTGCATTCAGCTGCTGAGTGTGCCACTAAAACTAAATTTGGATGGAATCTCGGGAAAATTCTCCAGTGGAGATGTGAATAATACTCAGTGTAGCAGTAAGTTATTAGATGAAGTGTCTTAAGTTCCCTTTTCTTTGAGTTGTTATCCTATCTGGTGTAGCACCAGGCATTACAATAGACTTCCTTGACTAAAAATGTTGAGGAGATAATTGGGATAAAATACTGTCATGCCTCTGGTCCTGAATTGCTGTAAATTTGTCTGTATGTACCATTTTAAAAGCAGAGTGAGCTTGGCTGTGATGTATAATGCTATTCAATTACCATTACTTATGATCTGAGCTCACAAATGAAATATGGCTATGTTGGTGAGGTTCTCCACTCGTGGGGTTGGGGCCAGTGGTTGGCATGGGGATAGTGTTTCATTGGTAAAAATACTTCAAGCTGTTGAAATGATATCAGCTCAACCCTGAGATTAAGCACTATTTTAGTATATGCTGGAGTGTGTTGTTCTGGAATGTACAAAATCGTATCAATTACTTGTTCAGTGTTTTTTTTTGCTCTGTGTGCTTTGGCTAATGGTGATAGATCATTGCATCCCAGTTGTGTACAACATGTCATGCTTGTACCAGTCAATTTGGCTACGTGGTATTGAGATTTTCCTTTGTAACTAATGTAAAGGAAGCAATACCTTTGATATTTCACATAATTCAATCCTCTGAAATATAAAAAGAATGAAAGAAGACACTTTTATTTGTTCATGGGATGTGAGTTTTGCTGACTGGGACAGCATTTATTGCCGTCCCTTGTTGCTCTTGAGAAGCTGGTGATGATCTGTCCCTACACATACTGCCATTACGGGGGAGTTACAGATTTTCACCCAGTGACACTGAAGGAATGGCGATATGTTTCCAAGTCAGGATATTGAGTGGCTTGGAGAGGAACTTGCAGGTCATGGTGTTCCCAGCAATCTGTTGCCCTGTGTTTCTAGATGGTAGTGGTCTTCAATTTGGAAGATGTTGTTTAAGGAGCCTTGGTGGTTTTCTGCAGTGCATCATTTAGATAATGCACACTGCTGCTATTGTGCGTTGGTGGTGAAGGGAGTGAGAGTTTGTGTATGTGATGCCAATCAAGTGGGCTACTTTGTCCTGGATGGTATTAAGCATTTTGTTATTGGACCTGCACTCATCCAGATGTAGGGAATGTTCCATGCACCTTGTAAATGGTGTACAGGCTTTGGAGAGTCAAGAGATGAGTTACTTATTGAAGGTTTCCTGGTCTCTGACTTGCTCTGGAAGCTATGTTATTTATATGGCCAGTCTAGATCAGTTTCTGGTCCAGGGTAACCTCTGGGATGTTATATGGAATTAGTGATGGCTGTGCCAATGAATGTCAAGGGACCATGGTTAGATTCTGTCTTGTTGGAAATAGTCATTGTCTGTCGATTGTGTGGTGTGAATGTCCCTTCCCACTTTTCAGCCCAAAACTGGATATTGTGTGGATTGATCTGCATTTAGTTGTGGACTGCTTCAGTATCTGAGGAGTCTCAAATGATGCTGAGTGTTGTGGAATCATCAGTGAACTACTGCAGAGATGTCCTGGACCTGAGATAACTGATCTCCAACAACCACAACTATTTTACCTTACGTCTGGTATGACTCCATCTCGGAGTTTTCCCCGATTCTCATTGACTCTAATTTTCGTAGTGTTCCTTGATGCCACATTTGAACAAATGTGGTCTTGATGTCATCGGCAGTCACTTTCGCCTCCCCTCTGGAATTCAGCTCTTTTATCCATGTTTGAACCAAGGCTGTCATGAGGTCAGGAATTGAGTAGTAATGGCAGAACCCACTCTGTGTCAGGTGAACAGGTTACTGTTAAGCAAGTGTTGCTTGATAGCACTATTGCTGACACCTTCTGCCACTTTACTGATGATCAAAGGTATGCTGGGGCTGTAATTGGCCAGTATTAATTTGTCCTACGTTTTGTGTACAGCATACACCTGTGCAATTTTCCATATCTGACACTGGTAAATGCCAGTGTTATAGCTGTACTGCAACAGCTCAGCTAGAGGCAGAGCAAGCTCTGGAGCACAGCTATTCGGTATTATTACTGGAATGCTGATGTTCGGGACCTTTGGAAATGATAAAGATCCGCTTGGCACTTTTAGCTGATTCTTGCTGCAAATGCTTCAGCCTAATTTTTTGCATTGATCTACTGGGCTCTCTAATTATTGGAAAAAGGGCTATTTGTGGATCTTCCTCCTCCAATAAGCTGTTTAATTGAGGTTGTAGGCTTGCTCGCCGAGCTGGTGTATTTGATTGCAGACTTTTCATCACCCTGCTCGGTAACATTGGGGAGGAGATGGCCTAGTGGTATTATCGCTGGACCGTTAATCCAGAGACCCAGATAATGTTCTGGGGATCTGGGTTCGAACCCCACCATGGCAGATGGTGGAATTTGAATTCATTTGGAATTAAGAGTCTAATGGTGACCATGAATTGTTACCGATTGTCAGGAAAAACCCGTCTGGTTCACTAACATTGGTTTTAGTCGGTCGTGGGTATGGGATCTTTTACGTTACGTTTACTGATGAATGTAAAGGATCCCATGCCCACAACCAATAAAACTAACGTAATATACAAAATACCATGCAAGGACCGTGAGAAACATTACATAGGCTGAACTAGAAGAAAACTGACAATTAGGATACATGAACACCACCTAGCCACCAAGAGACACGACTGATTCTCACTAGTCTCAATACACACGGACAAAGATGGACACGAATTTGACTGGGACGATGTATCCATAATAGCACAAGCCAAACAGATGTGCCAGGGAATTCCTGGAGGCCTGGCATTCCAACTGGAACTCCATCAACAAACACATTGAACTGGACCTGATATACAAAACATGGAAAAACATAACTGGAAGTGATGCCAACCACCCCAGCAAACCTAGGCATATAAATAACAAGCAGGACGGCACACCAGCGCTTCACCAGAGGTGCACTGATGATGTTACCTAGCAGGGTGACAAACCGTCTGCAATCAAACACACTGACTTGGCTAGCAAGCCAACAACCTCACCCACAACCTGAGTTACAAATCTTCTCAAAACTTTAAAGTTGTTGAATTGTTCACCACCGTTCACGAAATAGATGTGGCAGTACTACAGAGCTTAGATCTGACCTGATGGTTGTGGAATTGCTTAGCTGTGTATGTTACTTGCTGCTTATGCTGTTTGGCATGCAAGTTGTCCATCAGGTTGAGGTCTCATTGCATAGTGATGCTCCTGGCCTACCCTCCTGCATTCTTCATTGAAGTAGGCTGGATTCCTTGGCTTAATGGTAATGGTAAAGTTGGGGATATGTTGGGCCAAGAGGTTGCAGATTGTGTTGGAGTGCAATTCTGCTGCTGATGACGGCCCACAGTGCCTTTTGGATGCTCCGTCTTAAGTTGCTAGATCTCTCAAGTCTATCCCATTTAGCATTGATAGTGCCACATAATGTGATGGAGAGTATTCTCAATGTGAAGGTGGGACTTTGTCTTCACAAGCACTATTTGGTGGCCACTCTCACCAATACTGTAATGGACAATGCATGTGTTGCATACAAATTGGTGAGGATGTGGTCAAATATATTTTTCCTTTGTTGGTTCCCTCACCACCTGAAGACCAAGTCTAGCAGCTGGGACCTTTTTAAGACTTGACAAATTCAGTCAGTAGAGTTACTGCTGAGCCATTCTTGATGACCAACATTGAAGTCCTCCACCCAGAGTTTATTCTGTGCCCTTGCCACCCTTCCTGTTGTTCAATATGGAGAAGCATTTATACATCAGCCAAGCAGGGAGTTTCCTTGCTAATGTTTTACCTGGTGCCATGAGACTGTAGTAGACAAACAGCTTGCAGACCTATAGCAGCTGAGATGCAGCAGTTCAAGCAGGCAACTCACCAGCACCTTCTCCAGGGCAGCTAGGAACAGTGAATAAATGTTGGTCAGCCAGCAATGCCCACATCCCAAAAACAATTTCAAGTTGAGTTGAATATTTCCCTCTAAAGATATCTGGAAAAGCTGTACATGTCTACTGTTGAAAATCTATTTCAATAAGGCATTTTGCATATGAAACATAGGATTTGGGCTCGTATTGATGCTGAGGATCTGAATGTTTCTGCTATTTGATGTCAGTAACAGGCTAAAGGAAATGAGCTTTTGGGTAGTTTTAATACCGTGTGAGTATCAGGACCAAATGACACAAATAGCTCAATTTGATACAACAAGGTGCAGGGCTGGATGAACACAGCAGGCCAAGCAGCATCATAGGAGCAGAGAGGCTGACGTTTCGGGCCTAGACCCTTCATCAGAAAAGGGGGAGGGGAAGGGGGTTTTGAAATAAATAGGGAGAGAGTGGGAGGCGGATAGAAGAGGGATAGAGGAGAGGATAGGTGGAGAGGAAACAAACAGGTCGAAGAGGCGGGGATGGAGCCAGGAAAGGTGAGTGTAGGTAGGGAGTTAGGAAGGGGATAGGTCAGTCCAGGGAGGACGGACAGGTCAAGGGGGCGGGATGAGGTTGGTCGGTAGGAGATGGAGGTGCGGCTTGAGGTGGGAGGAGGGGATAGGTGGGAGGAAGAACAGGTTAGGGAGGCAGGGACGAGCTGGACTGGTTTTGGGATGCGGTAGGGGGAGGGGAGATTTTGAAACTTGTGAAATCCACATTGATACCATTGGGCTGCAGGGTTCCCAAGCGGAATATGAGTTGCTGTTCCTGCAACCTTCGGGTGGCATCGTTGTGGCACTGCAGGAGGCCCAGGATGGACATGTCGTCTGAGGAATGGGAGGGGGAGTTGAAATGGTTCGCGACTGGGAGGTGCAGTTGTTTGTTGCGAACCGAGCGTAGGTGTTCTGCAAAGCGGTCCCCGAGTCTCCGCTTGGTTTCCCTGATGTAGAGGAAGCCACACCGGGTACAGCGGATGCAGTATACAACATTGGCAGATGTGCAGGTGAACATCTGCTTGATGTGGAAAGTCTTCTTGGGGCCTGGGATGGGGGTGAGGGAGGAGGTATGGGGGCAGGTGTAGCACTTCCTGCGGTTGCAGGGAAAAGTGCCGGGTGTGGTGGAGCTGGAGGGGAGTGTGGAGCGGACAAGGGAGTCACGGAGAGAGTTGTCCCTCCGGAAAGCAGATAAAGGTGGGGAGGGAAAGATGTCTTTGGTGGTGGGGTCGGATTGCAGATGGCGGAAGTGTCGGAGGATGATGCGTTGGATCCGGAGGTTGGTGGGGTGGTACGTGAGGACGAGGGGGATTCTTTTTTGGTTTTTATTGCGTGGACGGGGTGTGAGGGATGAGGTGCGGGAGATGTGGGAGACACGGTTGAGGGCGTTCTCGACCACCGAGGAGGGGAAGTTACGGTCCTTGAAAAACGAGGACAGCTGAGATGTATGGGAGTGGAATGCCTCATCCTGGGAGCAGATGCGGTGGAGGCGAAGGAATTGGGAATAGGGGATAGCATTTTTGCAGGAAGGTGGGTGGGAGGAGGAGTATTCTAGGTAGCTGTGGGAGTCGGTGGGCTTGAAATGAATATCGGTTTCTAGGTGGTTGCCCGATATGGAGACAGAGAGGTCCAGGAAGGGGAGAGAGGTGTTAGAGATGGCCCAGGTAAATTTAAGGTTGGGGTGGAAGGTGTTAGTGAAGTGTATGAACTGTTCGAGCTCCTCGTGGGAGCACGAGGCGGTGCCGATACAGTCATCAATGTAACGGAGGAAGAGGTGGGGTTTAGGGCCGGTGTAGGTACTGCTAGGTGAAAATGATGTTGTTCATGAGATTTGGCAAAATAGGATAGAAGAACAGAATGTTTCTTTGGGTTTGGAGATGATACCGTTTTTTGAGATTATAGAGGAGTTTCTGTATGTAACTATGCTGTATCTTGGCTGGTTGAATGTTTGATGCTGACACTGGAATTACCACACTTAAGTTCTCCTCAGTGCCTATTGTTATTAGCCCTGATCTTGATTTAAGACAAAAAAAAAACAAGGCTTTTAGGTTTCTAGCGTAAAAAAAAGATATTGGTTGAAATGCTAAAACATCATTACAAATTCTTAATTGATACCAATTTGGTCTCATTTGAGTACATCTTACCTGGTCTAGTGAGTTTTTTTTTAGTGTTTTATCAGCTTTAGGAAATGGGTGCCAGTTCCAGGCTTTAAACTCAACTGAGGAATTAAAAAGGATGAAAGCAGCATAATTATTGTCTTCCTTTTCCAACATTACCAAGTCATTATATCCCATATTGATAATTTGCATATATTTAGCACACAAACAGTGGGAATGCAAAATATTGTCGATTTTCAACTAAATATAATCTGAGGCTTCCTCCCATTTGTTTTAGTTCCTGTTTAAAGAATGAGCGTATTAGAACTAAGGATGTGACATTTTGTCTCCATAAAAAGTGGCGACTAAACCCGAGATGAATGAGGAAATGTATTCTCAGGAAAAACCAACTTTTGTAACTGATTTAAGCTATTAGCTGTTTGTTTAGTCCCATGTGATTATAAGGAGGATATACTGCTAGACCCTGTCCTATGTCTTACGAAAATTAACATAAGTGAAAACGTTTCTTGACATTTATAAATATTTATTAAATTTATTCTAATTTGATATGTGAAGTCTAGCTTGTGTATATTTTACTTGTAGTGTGATTGTGTGTTCTTGAACATTTAAATTGACTTACAAATAGCACAATTTGGAATTGTGCATGAAAAATAAAGTAACATAACAAAGCCATACCACTTGGATGCTTGTGTATTTGACTTTCTCATTATTTTGCCCTTTTGGATGATTTATACAACCTCTAGAAAGCAGCTTTCTTCACTACACTTTAAAAAGTACTTAAATGACTGAAAAGCACTTTGAGACGTCTGATGGTTATGAAAAGTGCTAAATAACTACAAGTCTGTCTTTGTGGCTGATCTTTACCATGGTTGCATGTGTTACAGATTTATAGTTGTTAGATCAATTCATATTGAGGCACATTTCCTTTTTAAGGAGCAATTTTTGGATGTTCGATTAGTTTATGAAAGAAAGAAACTGGCAGCAGAATAGTGTGCATAAGCGTCATCCATCCTTATTGGTTTGTCACTATTGAATTGGTTGGATCATCTCTAGAGAAACACTCTCCTCATTAATAGAAATGGGTATTAAAAGTATGAGGAGAAAAAAAAACACAAAATAGGGAGTTAATGAAAGCAGCAGAACATGCAGAGCGATATAGGGTTGCAACAAATGTTACGAAACATAATATGAAGTTGATGTACTTGTCTTCTTCCTTGGCTGAACTCCAATTAGGAATATTCTATTCAGAGAGATGATTACATCATTTTAACTATACTAAGAAAATGATGCTTCATTGCACTAATCTGTATGAACATACAATGGCTATATTCAAGAATTGGAGGGGGAGATAGCAAAAGATGGACAGGATTTGAAAAGTGATTTATTGAGTGATAGTATTCAACTACAGAGGCGATTACAAATATTTTATGGAAAATTAGCATACACTTTTCAGTTCATAAATGTACCATAAACAGTGAAATACATATGCTCTAAGTCAAATAAAATGCATGTTGACTTCTAAATTATATGGCCAACAAAATAATGCAACTTTTTTCAGTGGCTCCATTTTTAATAATAGCTATATTTGTATTCGTCGTGAAACGTTATTGTCACTTACTGCACTGATCTGATTGAGCAAGCAATTTCCTTTAGATTTTAGTGTAGTTTTGTAAATTGAAAGACCAATAGGACCATCTAGTCTTCTGGATATTTAAATATCCAGAACTGGAGTTCATGTATCAACATGAGTGGTGTGTGTAAAATTCTACTGAAGTTGCAAAAGGAAACTTTCAATTTAACTCATTAAAGTACTAGGGAATAGAAAGCTCAAAAATACTTCAGGTAGCCTAATAGATAAACAATTTATGAGATTCGTACTAAGTCACACAGGCTAAAAGATCCCAGGTTTGATAACTGGTCTGTGTTGATTGAGCTATTCTGAGATGATAACATGGTATGGTACTATAATCATCTTCACAAATCCTAGGAGAGAAAGAAGATTGCATCCTTAATTCGGAGACATTGAGTGTGACTTTGTCCAAACTCTTGCCCTCTCTGAAATAACAGTAGTTCCTTTAGTAGGTTTTATTTTGTACGTTTCCGTCTGACAGATATTATTATAACAGATTAGAGACATCGTTGTTATTAATTGTGCCATCAAAAAATTGAACTGTTGAAAGCACAAACTAGGTGTTCTGATTTTTCAAATTAGCCTAGTGTAAAATGTTTTTGTCACAGCTAGTCTGTTTGTAATTCAAAAATCAGGATACTACAGGTGCTGATAATCTGAATAAAATTTTGGATACACTCGGCAGATTGGGCAGCATCCGTGGAGGGAGTAAATTCTGCTTCAGTTTTGTTACAAACCCTGAATACCTACCTTCCTGTTTCTATAGGTGCACCAGTATATTCTGTTTACATGATTTGTTTATAAATTGTGGTGCAGTGGTAGTATCCCTACACCTGAATCAGGAGGCCTGGATTCAAGTCCCACATGCTCCAGAAGTGTATAATAGCATCTCTGAACAGGTTGTTTTGAAAATGTCCCCTATAAATTGTCTGGGAATCAATTAAGTATGCAGTTCCTCAATGAACCACTATCCATTTAATAGATTATGCTTAGTATGTACTTCTTTGTTTTGTGAAGTTGTCTTTGAGGGCTCTTTCAGCTGCGATAAATACAGGAAGTTGTTGACCAGTGCTTCAGTTTGGTGCACATTTCCAGGTCACTGTGACAGCAAGAACTCTGAATGTGAAGGCTTGCACTTATGTGAAATGTCAGTTAAAAGAATAAGAATCTCATTGTTACTCATTGGCATTTTGACATTTAGAAAACATCTAAGGTACCAATCAGAATTATTGCTAATTTTATCTATTGATTTTACCTGCGGTATAAATTAGGTTTTCCTGTGTAGTGTTTTCTTGTTTCTTGGAGAAACCATTGACTGTGTATTCACTGTGCATATGTATTATTTGCAGTATATTAAGGGCTAGAATGCTAGCTGTGTGGAAAGTTTCATCATAGTCAGTACACATACAAGGTTCATTTTCTGTTGCACGGGGTCCAGATCACCTTTTGAAAGTAGCCTTTTGCATTGAATAAAGAGTGTTCACAGCTCAAACTACAACAATGGAATCCAGGTTTCTTGCTTGTTACCAAAACAGGTATAACTTTATTAGTACATAAGTAGGTATGGTGACTTCTATGTTCTTGTATATCTATTGTTTGTTGTGTTATATCTCATTAAGTCAGTATTGATATTTCTTGGCATTAATATATAAATGGGAGTTGTGCAGCTTTAAGATACTTCGGAAGCATTATCGGATTAGTCCATAACTGAAAATAGTTGGTCTGTTCCCTTTTAGATTGAAGCTGAAAGTTGACAAGTTAGAAAAATGTGTTATCATTTACATAGCTATATTGACCACGCCTTATATTTTTCTGAAAGTGGTTTCTATCATTTTAGACACAGTATATTTACCAAACCTGCTAACGATTTGCTGGTGCTACTGAGAAACCTCTGAAAGGTTGTTTTTATCTTGTTCTGCTGTTGGTTAGTAAGCCAAATTCATTCGTTCGTTCTTTTGCAGATAAAAGATGAATTCTCACCATTACATCAATGATGTAAAAATAGTTCACCCCATATGGCGAGGGAAATTTGATTTTTTTTTTGTAGTTAACTTGGGTACTTTTATTTTCTCTCATTTTTAAATTGTATGAAATTTCTTCTATTCACCCTCCCTCTCTCCAATCCGCTCATCACACTGTGATCAAGCAAACAGGCAAATAAGTTTCTCTCAGTCTACTACTCGTGTTGATTTTGGCCTTGTGCCAGTAAACATATAACACAGCATGATGAGAATTTTTCTTTATTTTCCTATTTTCTTTCTCAAAAGACTAATTGCTTATAACTTAGAAAGTAAAACCTAAACTCTGTTCATCAAATACATTTGAACTCCAAAATGCTGCTTTTCTTTAACATTGATTTTATGTTATTACTTTTTTGGTTTCCTTTGCTTGCACCATTTTCCAACTAAGAACATGAGCAAGTGATTACCTCAATTTTCTGGCTTTGCTAAATTTCATCCCTTCAATGTCAGATTTTTTTTTCTCTTTTACTATGGGGACTGGTGTATGGGCTACATAACATTTTCCTTTGTGGATATGCAGAGCATGAGGATTTGGTGATTGCTGGTTTCCAAAAGATTGCTGAAGTGTGGATTCGTAGCACTGTACTAATAGTGCTACAGATTTTATATTCAATTTTCCAAAACTCTAAAAGAATATTTGCTGTTAACTTAGTTTGTTCTTTTTTCCTTTCCACACTTTGAAAGTTGCAACTGTGTAAGATAAGAATTCCCAGTAGGGTTCATGGAAGAAATTGCCTAATAGCAGTTTTAAGGTCTAATGCCTTAACATTTAAACATTTTCTAATTTTAAAACAATTGAGCATGATTTAAAAACAAAATCAATATTATTACTGGTGAATGTTTGTTCTTCCTCTTCATTTTTCTCATATACAAGTACTTGTGGCCTGGCCAGGACAAGCTGGTGGGGTTTGTTTTAGAGTACAGCCTTTAGATTGCCAATGCTTCTCTGCCTGCTCTTTGAACTTTCTAGCATGCATTGGAGAACTTGATCTCTAGTTAGAGCTGGCAGAGACACATGGAGCAATGCACTTTGTGAGAGGAGGAAGACATCAATGGCACTTACCTGGTGAAATGAAACGTGTTGTGGTTTCCCAAGAATAAAGGAGTCCTAGCTGCAGTTAGAGTTACAGGGTCTGAAGGAACATTTGGTTAACAACTTCATCCTACTGACCTAGGCCATTCATATGAGCTCTGGGAGACTTTTCTCCTCCAGAAGCCAGCTTGGAAAACTAATAGTGTGTCACCTGACCCCAGTGGTGAATCTCCACATTCGAAAATGTGGTCTCTTTCCCTGGGGATCCCACTGCTGTTGATCAGCACAAAGGAGTCTGGGGCAGCTGGCAATGGTGTCAAGGCAGAAACCTCTGCCAACAAGTTTATCAATGCAGTAAATATCAATTTTCATACTGTGTAAGAATCTAACTCTCTGACCATAAGAGCAGCAAATCATATTTTAAAATCTGATATTCCATTAACAACAGTATAATTTATGTTTTGTGTAAATGCGTGCATGATTGCAGCAACATTTAGGGGTATTGTGTTGATTCAAAAATTTTCAGTTTGTGTGCCAGATGTACCATGGTTCCCAGCATCACAGATGCCAGTCTTCAACCAATTTGATTCACTGTATGCGATATCCAGAAATGGCTGGAGGCATTGGGTACTGCAAAGTCTACAGTCCTTGACAACAGTGTACTCCAAGACCTGCCACACCCCTAGGCAAACTGTTCCAGTGACATCTACCCAGCAATGTGAAAAATTGCCCAGCTATGTCTTGTACATACACAGCAGGACAAATCAAATGGTTCTGAGAAAGGGTCACTGGACCTAAAACGTTAACTCTGATTTTTTTTCTTCACAGATGTTGCCAGACCTGCTGAGCTTTTCCAGCAACTTCTGTTTTTGTTCCTGATTTACAGCATCCGCAGTTCTTTCGGTTTTTGAAAAAAATTAGCCCCACAAAAGCTGGTTTCATACAAAACCTCTCTTATAGCAAAAAGTGAATTTTTTAGGGCACATGTTGAATTGGGCAGAGAAAGGAATGAGAGACATTGAGGGAGGAAATGTTAAATGTTTGCTAAAATGGAGTATGAGGAATTTTTTTTTTAAAGTACCAGAGAAAGTTGGACATGAAGAGAAGGTTAGGGGGAGACAGGCCCAGTGCCACGAAGGATTTCTGTTATTGAGGCGAAGGCAAAAGGTTAAATTAAAATGACTGAAGGATGCTGTGGATGATGCTCTGATATTTACAGAGCATTGTACAGATAGAGTGCAGGAAGGTCATGAAGAAATTTGCTTTGAATTTAATTTGTTGTGGAACAGGGACTGTTGCAGGTTAATGATGGGTGAGTACAGAACAACTATGTGTGGGAGTTTGAAAATTGGAAGGTCATTTCTCATATCTGAACCAATTATTCAAAGTATGGATAAAGCTCTCAGTAGCAGGGGAGTAACAGTTTTCATAAGTGGATATAGGTGGTGTTGATGGTGCGTGGGATATTATTTGATACTCAGCTAAACATCAGACAGAATGCAGAGCAGCCACGCTGTGTGTTTCAGTCTGACTGGCTGGGAAAAGGAGTTAAAGTTTGGAGAAAAATCGATTAATAAGAGACAATTTTTTGAAAGACAAATCATGTAGCAAAAATCTGATTCATAATTCATTTGTTTCAGAATATAACTCTCTGAAATTAGAGTTTTAACTGTGGAACATTTGGATATCTGCTTAAGAAACTGGTAAAGTAATTCTGATGTAAATGCAACTGAATCAAGCCTGAGTGTATTACACTTAAAGATAACTTGGGTATGTCCTGCAAGGTCAGAGTTGATGGAGATTAATTTTTTTTTCAATCACTGTTTTGTAACGGAGCCTGAGAGTCTGGAGAAAGTATCCTAAACTGCCATTAGCCATATAAATTATTTTTCTGGATTATCATAACTGAGAGTTGAGTTGAAGGTAAACTTATTTTAATGTTTTTTAATCCATCCCGAAACATGTCACATTGCCATGGAAATGGGCTGATGATGTAAGGTTATTTTGTTTTGTTTATGGATGTGTATTTACTGATAGAAGTAACAGATCAGATTTGGTCTGCAATTCATTGGGAAGAGCCAAAGGAAATGAATGTTGGTCAGGTCTGCACTTAAGTAGAGAAAATGTTTATGTTATCGTTTACCTTGTACAATACAGATGGTGTGTAGTTACAATTTGAATGTCATGATGATAAAGCAGCTGGAAAATTTGTCCTAGTTTACAGCTATTCTAAGAAATTTATAGTGGTTCTCACTGATCCCTGGAGCAGAAATCAGTCAGCATAGGTAGCTTGGAAGCTGCAAGAAGCTAGTTGGTTATGTGCTGATAACCTGAACAAAAAGTTAAAGCTTTCCTTGTCATGAGATATTAAATAAATGTTGGAGGATTACTAAGCCAAAAAACAAGTGGAAGGATCTTCATGAAATATTATGTTGGATAATAACTGGTGAACTGAGGATCATTAAAGTGACTTTCAGAGGGCTCTGGCATACCTTTTGAATTGCTTTCTAAAGATGTGAATGAACCTTCAAGATTTCATAAGAGAAGGCAAATCTTGGGGGTAGTAAGAAGTAGGACTGAGATTATCACAAATCTTTTTTTCTTTACAGTGTTAAATCAATAGTGCTTCCATGGTTAATTTTGTATGCACACAGCTTTTGTTTTGTTAAAAAATGTAATATCATGTGGCACAGGTCTATCAGTTAAATAACTAGGAGGTCAGATTTTTCTTTAAATGTTAACAGTCCCCAACAGGACTAATTATTCCAATTAAATTTTCTGAATTACAGAATGGCTTGTTGAAGATAATTTTGTTGAGATAGATTTTGTAGACTTTTTAAAAGACATTTTGATAACCAAAATTGATTTGGAAAGAGAAACACGTGTGATTAAAGGGATAATGATAACTTGAGTATGTACTTTACTGATGATCTGAAGATAGACAGCAGTGATTATCAAGAGATAGTAGGAACTGCAGATGCTGGAGAATCTGAGATAACAAGGTATAGAGCTGGATGAACACAGCAGGCCAAGCAGCATCAGAGGAACAGGAAAGCTGATGTTTCGGGCCTAGACCCTTCTTCAGAAATGGGCTTTTCTCACTGGGCAAAGGGATGTTGTGGGGCACCCCAGGGCTCTATATTGGGACTAAAGTGAAAGACAAAGTGCTGCAAATATTCAATAGACTAAGTGGCACTTCGAAGTGAGAAACTGAACTACTTTTTAGGTTGATGATCTTTAATTTGTCTACAGATGGAATTGGAGTGAAGGGAAGTATGGGTACAAGAGTGCTGGGGTCCAGCAGGGTTGGGAAAGTTTTTCTTTGATAACTTGGTGTCCAAAGTCTGATAGCATTGGGAGTTGTCAGTATTTTTTTTGCAGGTAATGGGAGAGTGAGGGTCTAGCAGCTTTGAAGAGGTGAATGAAAACTAAATAAAAACGGAAAGAACTGTGGATGCTGTAAATTGGAAGCAAAACGGATGTTTTTGGAAAAGCTCGACAGGTCTAGCAGCATCTATGAAGAGAAATTGGAATTAATGTTTTGGGTCTGGTGACCCTTCCTCGGAACTGAAGATAGCTAGGAAAATGTCAGTTGCATGCAGCAGAGATAGTAGGAACTGCCGATGCTGGAGAATCTGAGATAACAAGGTGTAGAGCTGGATGAACACAGCAGGCCAAGCAGCATCAGAGGAGCAGGAAAGCTGATGTTTTGGGTTGAGACCCTTCTTCAGAAATGCAGCAGATGTTCTGCATAAAAATATTTTTCTTTCTCACATCACCTTTACTT
>NC_063343.1:37307898-37368708 GCF_021869965.1 Rhincodon typus | reverse complement strand
AAAGAAATTAAGAGAATCAGGGACAGGGTCTAAATAAAACTGGCTTAAATAAATTCTCAATAGGGGAAATTAATGGAACTGAAGCGTGACAAATCCCCAGAACCTGATGGTTTGCATCCATAGGTGTTAAAGAGAGGTAAGAAAGTACAGCTATGCCCTAATCAGAATCTTTCAGAGTTCTCTGGATTCAAAAATTGTACCTTGTTTGGAAATTTCCTCATGTCACTCCAAATCTAAGGGTGACAGAGAAGCCAGGGAATTACAGACCAGTTGGCCTAATATCTGTGGAGAAAAATCGAGGATAGGGTAACTGATCACCTTAAAATTTCAGTTAATCGGGGACAGTCAGCATAGATTCATGAAAGGAGGGCATGTCTGACAAACCTCAGTATAATTTTCGAAAAGATAACAAAGATGGTGGACAGAGATAAGTCAATGAATGCTCTTTATCAAAACCCTTCTGGAAATCTGTATAGAGTCCCATACAAGTCTGTTAATTCTTTGGGCTTCCACCTCAACTGACGGCAAATTATGGACATGGATAAGAAATTGGTTGACTGCCAGTCAACAGGAGTTAGAATACGGGCTAAGTACTCAAAGTGGAAAGACATGACTAGTGGTGTCCTGCAGGGATCTGCATTAGTGCCTTAATTATTCACGATAGTCATGAACGTCTTGGATAACGGCATAAGTCAAATATCCAAAGTTGCTGGCAAACTTGGGCAGCATTATTGACAACATTGACGACAACATAAAATTACAACAGAATATTAACAGATTAGGTGAATGGTCAAAGCTGCAGCAGTTGGATTTTAATATACATAAGTGTGAGGTTATCTATGAGATTTGGAGGCTCAGGCATATGGCTCTTTAAAATGCCACGAACAGGAGCAGAAACAGTGAACAAGGCTAATGGAATGCTGGCTTTCATATTCACAGGGCTGGAGTGTAAGGATGCAGGCATTATGCTGCAATTATACCAAGCCCTAGTTAGAGCCACTGAGTACTATGAGCAGACCTGGACACTACACCTTAGGATGCTTTGGGTCTGGAGGGAGTTCAACACAAGTTTACAAAGATGATACCTGGACTTCAGGACTTAAGTTAGGACGAGAGTTTAGACAAATTAGGCATCTATTCTCTAGGATTTAGATGGTTAAGGGGGTGATCTAATCGAGGTCCTCAGGATTTTAACAGGGAAATGACAGGGTAAAGTTCAACTATTGCCACTAATTGAAGATTGCAGAACCAGGGGCACAGCCAGAATTAGGGGCCAGGCCACTCAGGAGAGATGTTAGGATGCACTTCTACATGCAAAGAGTAGTGGAGGTTTAGAACTTCCTTCCTCAAATGGAGTTGACACTAATTCAGCCATTAAATTTAAATTTGAGATAGACATTTTTATTAAGCAAAGGTATCAAGGGATATGGGGCCACTGCCTCTCAAGATCATGGTTGGTCTGAATAGGTTTAAGGGGGCTAAATGGCTAATCCTGCTGTGTCCCTAGTCACTATTTTGAGCAATTGATCGCAAAGCTCCTCCAAGTCACTGTCAATGCTGCAAAACTTGAAGCTGAGCTTCACAACATTTTTAGCATTTTATTTATTCTCTGCTGGAATATTAACAACCGGAGAGTTGAGAAAAGGAGCTACGGCGAGGGAGATGCCTCTTAGTCATTGAGCGCCCAGTAACTCTGAACCCAGAATTCATCACGTCCCAATTGCAGAGCAATCCTTCCCAAACTGTACTGCTATGTCCTATAAGGTGTACTCCTTAGTTTCAAGTCTCTTTCTTTCTCCCGCAATTCAAAAAAATCTTTCCCTAGTACTGAGTTAATTCTGTTGTCCAAAATCTCATCCGAATTGAAATTGGCTATGAATACTTTTCTTTTCACTTTAATCAATTTCAATTTCTGAATTTATTCAGGATCAAGAAGTGCTGGCAAATTTCAGTGGATGGGTTACACCACTGCTTAGGGAAGATGATGGAGAACAGAATACAAATCCAAGAACCAAGTACCATATTTGCAGTTACTGGAAATTCAACTCTCAACATTGAAATATGCTGGATGCTTACCAAACTAAAAATGATGCAAAGATGCTATTTATTCAAACTTGCTTTCAGATAACATGCATCAGTACAGAACAACACGACACTTACTGCTCAATATCTTTCTTTTTGTCAAGTATGTAAACACTCCACAATTTTAAACAAATAGGGGCATTCCATACATATTCCAAAGCAATTATGTGAAGAAATTAAATCCATGAAAACATTAATCACCTCATCTAAAATTAAAGATCTGCATAACTTTAATAACCAATGTCCTTGGGGGTACTAATTTATGATGTAGAAAACGTTAAATACACAGTTCAAGTTGCAAGCAACTAAAGTAAATAAATGCATTGGAACTTCCAGTTAGCATGGCTTGGCTGGTAAGCACTCACACCTTTGACTAGGGTTATAGAAACTCCACTTCAGGGCTTCTTGTACGTGAAGTTGATTTAGAGGCAATATCTTTCAAATGATATAATAAACATAGGTCCACAAAGTGTAGGGCATTTCGTTCCAGCATCTATTCACTCCAGCCAAAACCAAAAATAAAATTTGCTCAAAATACTAGTACAGAACTGCTGCCTGCCGAACCAGTACAGTTCAAGCAGCCACAGACATCTTAAAATTAAAAAGCACATATAAATGCAAGATCTCTCCCCCTTGGGAAATATCCCACTATCAAAATGATATTTTACCTTTTTTAAAAATTACACACAGTAGGGCTCACGTGACCTATGTTCTGTGCCTAACTTGTTAAGCATCCCCCAGCCAGCAGCATAATTCCCAAGTCTTCAGGCAATCCAAAGTCAGTCCTCCCTGGTTTAGAATAGAGCACTCCTTGTGACATCACTAACATCTGGTAAGACAGATGTTCTGAAGTCATGTTGCTCTCAACAGCAACTTTAGTAAAAAAAAGGACTATGAATTTTTCTCAATGACAGGGAGCTGTTTTTATCAGAAATATTTCAGGTGATGTGTTCTTTAATGCAAGGTTCCAATGATCAATAACAGCCAGTGGTATATAAAATCCAACAATACCTTAAAGAATTACTATTTGCAATCAGCAAAATCTTTAAATTATATAAATTTGGTGGCCTCAATTTGCAACGCATCAAGCTGCACAGACCAAGAAAGTTTTTTGCTTAAGGTTCTGTCTCCAATCTGTGGTACACTAACAACCCTTCTAGCTCAGGTGGAAGCAATCATTACATTTATTGTGCTGGTGAAATGCTGGTCATTAAGGGTAAACAAATAACATCATGTTCGCCTTCTCATTAACGTCATAATCTCTGCAATTTTCTCCCTAAACCTCTCCATCTCTTCCCACTTTTAAGACACTTCTTAAAAGTACCTAATTGAGGCTTGGTATCAAATTTTTATCAAGTATCATAAGATGTTATGTTAAAAGCACACCAGAAATACAACTTGTAATTATTGGTTATGCAGCAACAAACATGCTGATAAATTAGTGAGAACATCTCCCCAACTGTTGTGATTCACAAGTCTGCTAACTTACTACTTACGTAAAAATACGCCCTAGGTAATTTAAGATTGCATCTTATGCTAGTATCTGTCAGAACGCAATATTTTCATGAAAACACTGGTTTAAGTATTCTCCTTTCAATACATTGATACTCAAGACTTCAGAGGATTCGGCTTGTTCAGAGAGATTAATAGCACTATATCCAATCTTTTTCATCACAAGAAATGGAAGTAATACACATCGTAGTAGAATCAAAGTGCAGATTATATTTATTACACAGCCAGAGACAGATTTGGCATAGTTACCATGTTGTAGATTTAATAGGTACAATTATCAGGAAACTTCCAAAAGAATCAGGTTACAAATTCTTTTTTAGAATGTATTGATGTTTTGAATCTTCTCAACTGTTCACTAGTATGCTTCTGCATTTAGATTCTTAACCTGGTTTTTTCTTAAAAAAAAAGCCCTGGACTACAAACATTTTACACATACATAATAACCCATGTAGTTAGTTACAAAAATGCCTGAAAGAAAGGTCTAAGAATCAATTACAAATATTGCAATGGAAGCATGTGGAGCTCACAGCACCAAGTTTTCATGTTAAACTAGACTGATGCAAAATTAAGTTACAATTTCATTTGACCTTGAGACCAAAACACTGCAATGAAATGGGGAAAATATGGATTTGCCACTGCAATTCTCAGTTTATAGCCAAGTCTCCCTCTCTCACACACACACACTCGTCATTACTTCATAAGGGAATCTCAAATGGATACAGCACAGGTAAACATCACTTGGCTTGTCGATTCTGCACCAAAGCACTTCAGCCAGCATCATTCCCCAGGCTTAGCCTAGTAGTCCAATTCTTTTCCCCCTCTTCAGACTTTTATTCAATTCCCTTTTGTAACGCACAACGGAATCTTCCATCACCTATAGTGAGAAACTTTTCTTCTTTCATGGCGACTTTGGTCCTTTTGCCAATCACCTTAAATTTATTCAGAGACAGCGGGAACTGCCGATGCTGGAAAATCTGAGATAACAAGGTGTAGAGCTGGATGAACACAGCAGACCAAGCAGCATCAGAGGAGCAGGAAAGCTAACTTCTTCAGAAATGGGGGAGGGGAAGGGGATTCTGAAATAAATAGGGAGAGAGGGGGAGGCGGATAGAAGATGGATAAAGGAGAAGATAGGTGGAGAGGAGACGGACCGGTCAAAGAGGTGGGAATGGAGCCAGTAAAGGTGAGTGTAGGTGGGGAGTTAGGGAGGGGATAGGTCAGTCCAGGGAGGATGGACAAGTCAAGGCGGCGGGATGAGGCTGGACTTGAGGTGGGAGGAAAGACAGGTTAGGGAGGCAGTGACGAGCTGGGCTGGTTTTGGGATGCGGTCGGGGGTGGGGAGATTTTGAAGCTTGTGAAGTCCACATTGATACCATTGGGCTGCAGGGTTCCCAAGCGAAATATGAGGTGCTGTTCCTGCAACCTTTGGGTGGCATCGTTGTGGCACTGCAGGAGGCCCAGGATGGGCATGTCGTCCAAGGAGTGGGAGGGGGAGTTGAAATGGTTCGCGACTGGAAGGTGCAGTCGTTTGTCACAAACCGAGCATGTGTTCCACAAAGCGGTCCGCTCTGCAATCCGACCCCACCACCAAAGACATTTTTCCCTCCCCACCCTTATCTGCTTTCCAGAGGGACCACTCTCTCCGTGACTCCCTTGTCCGCGCCACACTCCCCACCAGCCCTACCACCCCTGGCACTTTTCCCTGCAACCACAGGAAGTGCTATACCTGCCCCTACACCTCCCCCCCCATCACAGGCCCCAAGACGACTTTCCACATCAAACAGATGTTCACCTGCACATCTGCTAATGTGGTATACTGTATTCGCTGTTCCCGATGTGGCCTCCTCTACATCGGGGAAACCAAGCGGAGGCTTGGGGACAGCTTTGCACAACACCTACGCTCGGTTCACGACAAACGACTGCACCTCCCAGTCGCAAACCACTTCAACTCCCCCTCCCGCTCCTTGGACGACATGTCCATCCTGGGCCTCCTCCAGTGCCACAACGATGCCATCAGAAGGTTGCAGGAACAGCGTCTCATATTCAGCTTGGGAACCCTGCAGACCAACAGTATCAATGTGGACTTCACAAGCTTCAAAATCTCCCCTCCACCGACCACATCCCAAAACCAGCCCAGCTCATCCCCGCCTCCCTAACCTGTCCTTCCTCCCACCTCAAGCCCCCCCCCCACCGACCAGCCTCATCCCACCTCCTTGACCCGTCCGTCCTCCCTGGACTGACCTATCTCCTCTCTAGCTCCCCACCTACACTCACCTTTACTGGCTCCATTCCCACCTCTTTGACCTGTCCGTCTCCTCTCCACCTATCTTCTCCTTTATCATCTTCTATTCGCCTCCCCCTCTCTCCCTATTTATTTCAGAATCCCCTTATCTCCCCCATTTCTGAAGGGTCTAGGCCTGAAACGTCAGCTTTCCTGCTCCTCTGATGCTGCTTGGCCTGCTGTGTTCATCCAGCTCTACACCTTGTTACCTTAAATTTATGTTCTCTGGTTCACAAACCCTTCACCAAGAACACATTCCTCTCTATTCATACTCTCCAGGTCCTTTATGATTTTGAACACCTTTCAAATTTAATTTCAATCTTCTCTCTCCAAGGACAGCAGTCAAAGCTTTTCCAATCTACCAATGTAACTCAAGTCTCTGGAACGAGTTTCCTAAATTCTTCTGTGCACGCTAATGTTTTCACATCCTTCCTGAAGTGCAGTGCTAAATTAAATACAATATTCCCATTGAAGTCGGTGCATTTTGTTACAGTTCACCATAATTTCTTGGCTTTTGTACTGTGTTGTTCTATTTATAAAGGCCAGGATCCTCTCTGGTATTAACTGGTTTGCCAACCCAGTTCCCCTATTATCCAAATCCTCATTAGCTCTGAACATACTCACTGAGCATCAGCATTTCTCTAGGGAGAACTCCAAAGATTGACAACACTCTGAAAAGAAATTTCATTTCATCTTAGCTCAAATTTGAGCAATTCTTACCCGGAGAGATTGAATCCAGATCTAAGCCTTAACCAAGAGAAACAGCTTCTCAACATCTATCCTGTCGAGCTAAATCAGGATCTTCTACATTTCAGTGAGATCAACTTGTTATTTTAAGCGTGCTATTCAGACAGTATAGCTCCATCCTACGCAATCCATCCTTACAGAACAGCTTTCTCATCCTAAGTATCAATCTACTCAATCGAAGTATATTCTCCTTTGTACAAGCACATATCACGTGGTCTCACCCAAAGCAGTGGACAACTGCAGCAAGTCTCCCTTACTTTTGTGCTCTAACCCCTTTACAATGAAGTCAACAAGCTGTCTGCCTTCTTAAATGCTTGCTGCAGAAACACGATAATTTTGTTTTGTGTACAAGACACCCAAATCATTCTGAACAACATTTAATGATTCATCATTTAGAAATTACTTTATTCTCTATACTGAAGTGAATATCACATTACCCCACAATTCACCCATCTGCCATTTTTGTTTTACTATTGTGCACATTTCACTTATCCAGAGCATGCTGCACACACAATATTTTAACTCATTGTTAAAATGTCAGTCTAGACCAGTAACGTTGTTTAAAAAAGGATCAGGAAGTTATTAAAACAAAATGAAGCCACAGAGTTTACAATTTAAAACAAAATGAATGTTACTGCATAAAAATCAAACACATCTTAAATGCTCAGTTAGATTAAGGATTGAAGTAAAACAAAAGGTTAATTATACACAATCAAATTCCATAAAACACATTCCTACAATACCCATGCAACTTGCACCCCAAAACTCTACTTGCATAACAATTGGAAAGTTGACCATTTGATCAGAGCACTGCTTCAGAGATCAGCATAAAGATGGTAATTTCTTAGGCCTTCTGCTTAGTTCAGGCAAGGTTGTTCCTTCAAAATCTCATCCAATCATCCTGTAGTTGTCAACTACCCATTCAACAGCATATCCCACCTGAGGTCAGAACTCTCCCAGTTCTAAAATTCTTGGATTGAATCTTATGTCAAAAAAATCCTCCCTCAAGTTGAATCTCACACACACACAGAGACAACACACACACAGTAGTTGCTGGAAAAGCTCAGCAGGTCTGGCAACATCTGTGAAGGAAAAAAAATCGAGTTAACGTTTCAGGTCCGGTGACCCTTCCTCAGAACTGAGATTGTTCTCAGGAAGGGTCACTAGACCTGGAACGTTAACTCTGCTTTTTCTTCCTTCACAGATGCTGCCAGGCCTGCTGAGCTTTTCCAGCAACTTCTGTCGTTGTTCCTGATTTACAGCATCCACAGTTCTTTCGGTTTTTATTTAGTTACCCCTACAGTTCACATCATTAAGCCGGAGTCAGGGAGAATATAGAAAATAGCAATAACATAATACAGTTCAATGCTAAGTTGAAAAGGATTAAAAAAAAATTATTAAGATCCTAGACTGGAAAAGGGCAGACTTTAAGGTCTAAAAGATTGGAAACACATTTTGGTGGATAAAACAATGGACGCAAAATTGGAGAATTTCAAAAGTGATTAACAGGTGGCAAGGTAGGTTCATACCTAACAGAAATAATACAGCTATCTAAAGCTATGGTACCCTGGATGACTAAGGATATTGATGAGAAAATAAGGAAAAAAGGAGGCATTTGATGCATACCAGAATAATAATAGCAATAGAAATCAGGACGAGTATCCCAAATGCAGGAGAGATGTTAAGCCAAGAATAAAAAAGGATAAAAGGAAGCACAAGGAAAGGATGGCAAGCTGCATTAAAACAATCACTAAAATGTTCTTCATAACAGTTGGTGAAGGATAGAGTGGGGCACGCACATAAGGAACAAGCAGGGTTAGTTAACTAGTGCAAAGGATATGGCAGAGGTACTAAAACGAATATTTTGCATCTGTCCTTACCAGATTAGAAGATGGTGACAATGATCCAGTTGAAAATGTGGGTGTTAAGCAGCTGAGTAGTATAATGATTAGATAAAGAGATGCTAAAAAGGCTGGCAGTATTCCAGGTACAGAAGTCACCAGGCCCAGATAAGATAGATCCCAGATTGCCAAGAAGGGTAAGGGAGCAAATTACAGAACTGATGACAAATTTCCAGGCTCTTCTGAACACAGGACCGGTCCTGGGGAACAAGAGGATTGCAAACATGACACCGTTGTTTAAGAAAGGGGCAAAGGATGACCCAGGAAACTGCAGACCTGTCAGCTCGACATCAACAGCAGGAAAACACTTGAGAAAAATAAGTTAATACTAGACAGCCAACATGGCTTGTCAAGCACAGATCATGTCTGACAAATTTAATTAAGGTATTTGACAAGATGACAGGAAGCGGATAAAGTAGTGCTGTAGATACTGTACATTTGATATGGTGCCAATTTCAAAATATTTGGGATTGATAGGTCGTGGGCAGAATGGGTTGGAAGTTTGCTAAAAGATATGAAACACAGAGGGAAGGAATAGACAGACATTTCTCAGATCTGAGGCAAATTGAAAGTGGTATTGCCCAGCAATCAGTTTTGGGATCCTTGTTTTTTTGATTTTTTGTGAACGATTTGGAGATGCACGTGGAGGGCAAAATCTCTAAATTTGCACATGATACTAAGCTAGGGAGAATTGCGAATACAGAGAATGATGCTGAACGACGTCAAGGGGATATTGACGAGTTGACCAAATGGGCAGACAGCTGGCAGATAAATTTCAATGTAGGGAAATGTGAGTTACTGCATTTTGGTGGAAGAAATGCAGAGTCAATACAGATTCAATTGTACAACTTTTGAGGGGAAGTACAGCAGCAGAGGGATCTCAGGGTTGACATGGATAATTCTGAGGTGGCCAGGAAAGTTGAAACAGTTCTTAGAAAAGCTAATAGGATCCCTGGATTTACAAATAGAGGCAGGGAGTATAAAAGCAACAAGTGAGGCCACACTTCTGCAAATCAATGGTCAGACCACATTTGGAGTCCCATGTTCAGTTCCAGGCACCTTATTCAAGGAACAATGATAAAGCCTTCAAGAAAGTTCAAAGCAGATTTACTAGAATGATACCAGGAATGAGGTGATTTAAATAGAAATGAGAAATTGGGCTTATTCTCCTTGGAGCAGAGATTAGGAGATGACCTTATTGAGGTGTTCAAAATTTATAAACAATTTTAACAGGATAAAGAAGGATATTCTGTTTGTACCAGTTGGTATGTCAGGAACTAGAGGTCATAATTTAATGCTTGTTAGCAAAAGAGCAAGGAGTGAGACGAGGAGAAACTGCTTTACTCTCAGTTGTTAGTGCATTCCAAATCCTATCTGGGAGATTGGTGGGGGCAAATTCCACAGGTGGTTTCAAAAGAGATACATATATATATTTGAAAAGGATAAATTTAGAGGGCTACACAGTGTTGGAGAAAGGGATTAGCTGGGTAGTTCTTTCAGGAACCAGTACAGACTGTAAAATTTTATGATTCTACAGTTAAATGGCTGCCCCTTAGCTACTTTATTGTTGATCTCCCAGGCAGCTTGGTCACATGATCAGCTCCTGAAAGCAAAGCGTCATACAGCACAGAGACAGATCCCTCGGTCCAACCATTCCATGCCAAACGTATTCCCAAATTAAACTAGTCCCACCTGCCTGCTCCTGGCCCATAGCCCTCCAAGCCTTTCCTATTAATGTACTTACCCAAGTGCTTTTTTAAATATTGTATCTTGCCCACATCTATTGCTTCCTCAGGAAGGTCATTCCACATGTGAACTACCCTCTGCAAAACAAAAAAAAAAAAAAAAACTGCCCCTCATGACTTTTTAAAATCTCTTTCCTCTCTCCTTAAAATTATGTCCCCTAGTCTTGAAATCATCCATCTACGGAAAAGACAACTACCACTAACTCTGTCTGCATCCCTCATTATTTTATGAACTTCTGTTAGATCACCTCTCAAACTCTTACGCTCCAGTCAAAGAAGTCCCAGCCTAAGCAACCTCTCTTTATAACTCAAACCTTCCACATCTAGCAACATCCTGATAAATCTCTTCTGAACCCTCTCTAGCTTAATAACATCCTTCCTATAACAAGGCGACCAGAACTGGACACAGTACTCCAGAAGTGGCTTCATCAACATCCTGTACAACCTCAACATGACTTCCCAACTCCTTTACTCAAAAGGAGTGAGCAACAAAGTCAAGCATGCTAAACACCTTAACCACCCACTCTACATATGGCACAAACTTCAAAAGAATTATGTACCTGAACCCCTAGGTCCCTCAGCCCTCCAACACTACCCAAGGTCCTACCATTAATTGTACAAGCCCTGCCCATTTATTGTACCAAAGTGTAATATTTCACATTTATTAAAACTGAACTCCATCTGCCCATTTTTCAGCCCACTGACCCATTTGATTCAAGATCCCTTTGTAATCTTAGAAAACCTTCTTCACCATCTACTATGCCTCTAATTTTGATGTCGTCTGCAAACTTATTAATCATACTCTCTATATTCTCATCCAAATCATTTAAACGACAAACAAGGGGATCCATAACCGATGCCTGTGGAACACCACCAGTCACAGGCCTCCAGTCCGAAAAGCAACCCTTTGCTATCACTCCGTCTTTTGCCGTTACACCAATTATGTATCCAATTGGTAAGCTCACCCTGAATCCCATGTGACCTAGCTTTATTAAAAAGTATACCACATGCAGAACCACAAAGGTTTAACTAAAGTCTAAGTAAACAACATCCACTGTTCTGCCCTCCACCTTTATGGTAACTTGCTCAAAAAAAACTTAAGTTTGAGAGTCATGACTTTCTTTGCACAAAACCACGCTGACTATCCCTAATCAATTTTGCTTCTCTAAATGTTTATAAATCCTACCTTTTAGAATGCTTTCTCAGAAATACTCTCCTACAGAAATTTAGTTCCAAAAAAAAAAGGAACCACCGCCCCAACACAACATATAGGTAACCCCCGTCCAACCTCCAGAAGTACATGGGCTCCTTAACATTCATGAACATAGAACTGATGGCATCTTTTGTGACCGCCCCATCTAGATTTGTATAGTCAGCAAACTTCAATAGAGTGACTATCATAAAGACAATGCATATCTGCGACTTGCTGTCCCTTACTTTCAGCAGGGTGTCCATCGCTACCTTTCTGGAAGCATTAGCAAATCTCGCTCCCTCAGATCCACAATAGCAATGGTTCTTAATGCAGAACATGACACACACATAGGGAAAGCTGCTACCACCTAAAAATCAGACCAAAATGCTGGTTTGAGAGCTCCGTGTGCTCAGCATCTTGTTACTTGCCCGTGAAACATGGCCCGTTTCATTTATCAAGAAAGGAAACACAACAACCTTCACCTCAATTGTCTACATCGCATTTTGGGCATCTCATGGAAGGACAAAAATGAGTGCAGCAGTCACCTCAAAGGTGAACTGCTCACGCATGTTGGCAGTCATCCAGTGACAACTCCACTGCCTGAGACACCTTCACAAGACAGAAGATGGATGAATACACAATAATTTTCTGTATTGCAAAGTAACCAAAAACAGAAGTTCAGTTAGACAATCACTGCTCCTCTTCAAGGATGCTCACATGACATGAAGGTTTGAAACATCAACTATCATACCAAGTAAGCATAAGCTGATGACAGAGGGAAATGGCATCATCTGTGTGCCAACTGGCAACGCCATGACAATCAATGGTCCAAAAGAGATTTACAACCAGCAACCACTCACGAAGACACCAATAATTACCTTACATAACACTTGCAGCAGAATGTGCATTTCAAAAATTGGTCAGCCACCTGCCAAAGTGGACGATAAGAATCTACCTTACTCTCAATGGATTTGATTCACTTCATGTCTATCAGCTTATACAAGTGGAAGGATGTCAATTATGTTAGATCACGAACACAGTCTGTAAAAATGAGAGGGCCACATATTGATTGCTATAGCTGCCAACAATAATAGCCTAAAAACCTGAAAATGACCAGTTTATTCCTGCAGTTGTCCTTTAACCAATCCTCTATCCATGCTATGGTATGCCTAATCCCATGAACTTGGGCACCTATTGAATGCTCTTTGAAAATTCACTGGTTTCCCTTTGTCTACCTTGCTAATTATTTCCTCAAAAATCAATAATGCAAGTGGGTTTCTCAAACTCAGTTTCTCTTTTGTGAAATCATTTTGGTCCTTCCTCATATGATTTTCTAACTAAGTAGCACTTTCATAAATTAAATTTGCAGAATTTTTCCAATGACTAATGTCTGGCTAAATGGTCTGCAGTTCTTTATTTTTGCTCCCCCATCTTTTTTAAACAGTGTTACATTTGTTACCTTCCAATCCACTGATACTATTCAAGAATCTAGGGAATCTGGAAGATCTAAGCAGTGCAGCCATTTCATAGTCACCTCTACCTTTCCTAGGGTGTAGCGGTGGATCAAGTCCAGGTGATTTGTCAGCTTTTTAAAATCACATTCATTCTCTTACCTTTTCTTCAAAGATATGAAATAATTTCAAGTTTTTCTCTCTCATTACATTTTCCCCTCTATTTCAACAGTTTTTGCACCTATTATGAAGACATACAAAATAGTTGTTGTATATTATTTCCTTATTTCCCTCTAAATTTTTTCTTGCAATTGAGGATGACTGTACAATCTTGTAGCACCTCTTGGATGAGAATAGAGAAGGCATGATTAGTAAGTTGCAGATGACTCCAAAGTTGGTGGCATAGTAGACAGTGAAGGTTTTCTTAAATTACAAAGGGATCTTGATCAAATGGGACAAAGGGCTGAAAAATAGCAAATGGAGTTCAATCTGGATAAATAGAAGGTATTGCATTTTGGTACAACAAACAAGGGTAGGGCTTATACAAATAATGGTAGGGTCTTGGGTAGTGTTATAGAACAGAGGGACCTAGGGGTGCAGGTATATAATTTCTTGAAGTTTGTCTCACATATAGATAGGGTGGCTAAAAAGGCGTTTGGCTTACTTGCCTTTATTGCTCAGTCGTTTGAGTATGGGAGTTGGGAAGTCATGCTGAGGTTGTACAGGACATTGGTGAGGCCTCTTCAGTAAGTGCGTCCAGTTCTGGATGCCCAGTTATAGGAAGGATATTATCAAGCTGGAGGGGGTTCAGAAGAGATTTACCAGGGTGTTGCCAGATGTGGAAGATTTGACTTGTACAGAAAGACTGGTTCAAAGATAGTAGGAACTGCAGATGCTGGAGAATCTGAGATAACAAGATGTAGAGCTGGATGAACACAGCAGGCCAAGCAGCATCAGAGGAGCAGGAAGGCTGACGTTTCGGGCCTAGACCCTTCTTCAGAAATGGGGGAGGGGAAGGAGGTTCTGAAATAAATAGGGAGAGAGGGGGAGGCGGACAGAAGATGGATAGAAGGAGAGGAGAAGATACGTGGAGAGGAGACAGACCAGTCAAAGAGGTGGGGATGGAGCCAGTAAAGGTGAGTGTAGGTGGGGAGGTAGGGAGGTAGGGAGGACGGACAGTCAAGAGGGCGGGATGATGCGTTGGATCCGGAGATTGGTGGGGTGGTACGTGAGGATGAGGGGGATTCTGTTTTGGTTGTTATTGCGGAGAGGGGGTGTGAGGGATGAGTTGCGGGAAACGTGGGAGACACGGTCGAGGGTGTTCTCGACCACTGAGGGGGGGAATCTCGACCGTGTCTCCCGCAACTCATCCCTCACACCCCCTCCCCGCAATAACATCCAAAACAGAATCCCCCTCATCCTCACGTACCACCCCACCAACCTCCAGATCCAACGCATCATCCTCCGACACTTCCACCATCTGCAATCTGACCCCACCACCAAAGACATTTTTCCCTCCCCACCCTTATCTGCTTTCCGGAGGAACCACTCTCTCCGTGACTCCTTCGTCCGCTCCACACTCCCCTCCAGCCCCACCACACCCGGCACTTTTCCCTGCAACCGCAGGAAGTGCTACACCTGCCCCTACACCTCCCCCATCCCAGGCCTCAAGAAGACTTTCCACATCAAGCAGATGTTCACCTGCACATCTGCTAATGTGGTATACTGCATCCGCTGTTCCCGTTGTGGCCTCCTCTACATCGGGGAAACCAAGCGGAGGCTTGGGGACCGCTTTGCAGAACACCTACGCTCGGTTCGCACTAAACAACTACACCTCCCGGTCGCGAACCATTTCAACTCCCCCTCCCATTCCTCAGACGACATGTCCAGCCTGGGCCTCCTGCAGTGCCACAACGATGCTACCTGAAGGTTAGAGGAACAGCAACTCATATTCCACTTGGGAACCCTGCAGCCCAATGGTATCAATGTGGACTTCAGAAGCTTCAAAATCTCCCCTCCCCCTACCGCATCCCAAAACCAGCCCAGCTCGTCCCCGGCTCCCTAACTGGTCCTTCCTCCCACTTATCCCCTCCTCCCACCTCAAAAGCCCCACCCCCATCTCCTACCTACTAACATCATCCTGCCCCCTTGACCTGTCCGTCCTCCCTGGACTGACCTAACTCCCCACCTACACTCACCTTTACTGGCTCCATCCCCGCCTCTTTGACCTGTCTGTCTCCTCTCCACCTATCTTCTCCTCTATCCATTTTCTTTCCGCCTTCCCCTCTCTCCCTATTTATTTCAGAACCCCCTTCCCCTCCCTCATTTCTGAATAAGGGTCTAGGCCCGAAACGTCAGCCTTCCTGCTCCTCTGATGCTGCTTGGCCTGCTGTGTTCGTTCATCCAGCTCTACACCCTGTTATCACAGAAAGACTGGGACTTTTTTCACTGCAGACTAGGAGGTTGTGAAGCAACCTGACAGAAGTTTATAAAATAATCACAGGTATAGAGTTAATGGTGGTTGTCTTTTCCCTAGGATGGGGGATTCAAGACTAGGTGACATATTTAAGAAGAAAGGAGAGAGATTTTAAAAAAAAGACACGGGAGGCAATTTTTTTTTTTTTTTTTGAAAACACAGACGTTGGTTCGAGTCCGAAATGAAATTCCTGAGGAACTGCCAGATATGGGTACAATTACAACATTTAAAAGACATTTGGATAGATACATGAATAGGAAAGGTTTGGAGGGATATGGGCCAGGAGCAGGTAGGTGAGACTGGTTTGGTTTAGCATTATGTTTGGCATTGACTGGTTGGACTGAAGGGTCTGCTTCCACGCTGTTTGACTATGACTCTTAGAAGCGGTTTCTTTTTGTTTTACTAGTTTATCCACTTTCTATTTTTCAATAACAGTTTTTACAAATAAAATGAGAGAGTATAAATAAACCCAATCCTCAGGCTCTTCACTTCCTGGCAACATTCAAAGGCTCGTTTTCAATATAATGCTATCTATAACGTCTTTAGCAAAACAAAGATTGATCCCCACCCACCCCCATGTTTCTGGAAATGTTATTAACAAGCAATGCATATTCTTTGAGAAATGTGTGTCATTATCTAATGCCATACCTTCTCATTTAATGTCCCATCTTTCTTAAACCAACTCTCATCACAGTCCTATGCAGACTTGACTTAAGTTTAATACCTTAGTCAGAGTCAGAGTCATTCTCCAACTCAATGAAATCCTGTTACAATCATTCTACCCTGGAGGATCTGCTAATGAGATAATTAACCATATTTCATCAGACAAGATATCTAAAATAACACAGTTCCTGATTAGTTCCGAAGTGTACTGTTTTTGCAAACTGTCTCAAATGCATTCCGTAAACCCATCTTCTAGACCACTTTTGCCAATGCCTAGAATGTGATTGAAGTTCCCTGCAACTACTATATTTCTACCGTCCAATGCTTCTTGATTGCTAAACTGCCCAGTGTAGCTACACTTAAAAGGGTCCATAAACTATTCCCATCAATGTTTTCTGCCTCATGTTATTTCCTACCTACAGCTATTCTGATTCTACTTCCTGATCTTTTGAGCCAGCATCGCTGTCATTACAGTCTTTACTTCATCCTTTACTATCAGGATTTCCCATCCAACTCCTTTTCCAGTTTGCTTGAAATTCCAAAGCATCAAATGACCTGTAGTCTTTAAATGCCAATCTTAGTCATTTCAGGGAGAGAGTAACCCACATTGACCATCCGATCACATGCATTTATCTTTGTGCCACTAATTCAAAATTAGTTGTGGACAGCTCACACATCCAATTGAAAGTACTTCAGATTTCACGATTTTCACACTAATTTAACCTTATTCACTGTGCACTAATAAACCTATGTTCCTTCATGATACATCTGCTTAAATTGCCCAAATTGCAACCCTGCTATAGGGTGTTGCTTTTTTTCTTCAAAATTATAAATCTCTCCTTACTTGAAGCTAAGCAGCTTTTACTTTTTTAGTTTATAGACCTGTGTAGCACCTTTATTCCATGCACTAGCAGTTGGTTCCAGTGCAGTTTAAGTGGAAACTATTTCAACAGAACAAGTCCTTTTTTTTGCCACACACAGTACCAACACCCCACAAATCAAAATCCTGATTTCTTATACTATTTAGATGAACACATTCAGCATTCTGCTGTGTTTGGCTCTGTGCAAATTCCCATTTGGGTCAGAAAGTATTCATGATCACAGTCCTTTTCATTCTTCCCACTTAGTAAGCTCCTCTGTCAGAGTGCTATGGCATTTGTTCACCCATCCTACAAGTTTTGATGTCATCCACAAAGGCAGGTAGACCCTGAAACTACTAGATAAAGGCTCTGACCAACACTGCATCTGGACCCAATCGCTACCAAACTCCAAATCACACACAGCCAACATAAAATATCCCTCCTATCCTGGTTGTAATCTCTTCCATCGAGCTGAAGATACAAAATCATAAACACACATACCAAGAGATTCAAGAACAGCTTCTTCCCCACTGTTAGACTTCTGAACAGACCTCAAATTTTAAATTTCATGTTGATCTTGCTCTTTGTGCACCTTCTCTGTAGCCGTAACACTGTGTTCTTCGCTCTGTTCTATTACCCTTACGCACTTTGTATAGCATGATCCGTCTGTACAGCATGCAAATCAAAAAAGACAATCCAGATCCATGGCACTTCCCAGTCAATGAGGTGTGGCTCCATCCTCCACCAAGACACAAAGGTCAACTCTGACCCTTCCTAATACATTGCAAGATCTGCACTTTGCACTGGGAGCTCAAATACTTTAAAGATACAGATAGTTATTACACATGCAGTTGGCCGAAATCATAACACTGTCCCATAAAGTTCCATTTGCTGTGGCCACTTTATAAGCAGAATTGCTCCTTAGAATTCATTAAGAACATAAGAACTAGGAGCAGGAGTAGGCCGTCTGGCCCTTCGAGCCTGCTCCGCCACTCAATAAGATCATGGCTGATCTTTTCGTGGACTCGGATCCACTTACCCGCATTCTCACCGTAACCCTTAATTCCTTTATTGTTCAAAAAAAATCTACCTTTTCTTTAAAAATGTTTACTGAAGTAGCGTCAACTACTTCACTGGGCAAGGAATTCCATAGATTAACAACCCTCTGGGTGAAGAAATTCCTTCTCAATTCAGTCCTAAATCTGCTCCCTCTAATCTTGAGGCTATGCCCTCTTGTCCTAGCTTCACCTGCCAGTGTAAACATCTCCTCAACTTCTATCCTATCTATTCCCTTCATAATTTTATATGTTTCTATAAGATCCCCCCTCAATCTTCTGAATTCCAATGAATATAATCCCAATCTACTCAGTCTCTCCTCATAAGCCAACCCCCTCAACTCCAGAATCAACCTAGTGAACCTCCTTTGCACCCCCTCCAGTGCCAGTACATCCTTTCTCAAGTAAGGAGAGCAAAACTGCACAGTACTCCAGGTGTGGCCTCACCAGCACCTTGTACAGCTGCAACATAACCTCTCTGCTTTTAATCTCAATCCCTTTAGCAATGAAGGACAAAATTCCATTTGCCTTCATAATTACTTGTTGTACCTGCAGACCTACCTTCTGTGAGGGGAAATGTCAAGATTTTCTGATGATTTATTAAATGATTCCTATAATAATCAGAGCTGTCAGGAGTGTATTAGAGGTAGAAACTGTCATGATTTATTTTCTTGTCCACTCGCAGCCTGAAAAATGGTGGCTTGTTTAAGTTTATTGACATTGTCACTGATATTATACTGCCTGCATGACAGTATGGAGCAAAACAAAACCCTAGATAATATTCCAAACACAGTGGACACCTCAACTGCAATAAAGCTAGGGTTGGAATATAAATACAGAAGATACAGCAATCATGTCTACCATTTGTACTTAGAATTCCCTCAATGCAGATCTTGTTTGGGCTGCCCAAAAGGGAAGAGCATATTCAGACACTTACTATTTGTATTGCCTGTAGCTCAAGCTAACCTCAATTTAAATCCTAATCACATTTAGCTTAATTGCAGTGGACAAGAAAATAAATCACGACAGTTTCTACCTCTAATACTCTCCTGACGGCTCTGATTATTATAGGAATCATTTAATAAATCATCAGAAAATCTTGACATTTCCCCTACCCTTCTTGTTACCCAGTGAATGGTCAATTGTCACATTCCCAACAGTGCTTTAAGTGAAGCCAGATAAGCCAGAGGTAAAAAACAAACTGAAGTTCAAAGTAGTCAGCCGTGCATTTACCCATCAAGCCTACACAGGTTCGGAGGCGAAAAAAGTAGAGTTGGGCCAAAGACACATTGAGTCACATTCAGTCCCAGACTTTATATGCTACAGCAGCAGAGAAAGGAAATATTACATTCCAGCATTGTCAAAAGGAAAATAAATTACCTTAGCAAAACTGATTAAATTGTGTTAAGCTTAGGCACTTTTACAAAATGTTATCTCACCTGAAAATACTTCTGTTCACATACTTCAGGAATTGTATATAGTCCTCTCCACTTCAACAGGTTGTGTCAACTCATACCAGGGTACCATCACATAGGTTCTAGCAACCCAAGAATAGCTTAAGCAATCATAATTAATTTCCAGTCTAAAAACAAAGGATTGGCACGCTATTTCAAAGGAACTCTTTTAATGCATTGCCACTTTTTAGTTGATGTGCACCTTGCAACAGGACCTACCAGAATCTTGGCTACTTTTACCCAACATGAGCTTATAAGTACCAGAGAAAATAGTACTCAACCAATTCATTCTCCCTGTCTGATAAGCTAAAGTAGCACCAGTTAAAAAATAAAAGCATGGACATTCCAGTCGTAATGCATTAGTGTTAAAATTTGCTATCAACTTTACTCATGAAAGATAGTTGCTTATTCAATGCCTCAGGCATACTCTGTCCATTCAACAAAGGTTATAGTCAGTCAATCTGGATCCTTACTTCATTCACTTACCCAGACTTCAAAATCCCCATTTCCTCACACTAACATGTCTCAGAATATTTTCTTCAATTAATTTTGAAATTAGCTTTTTTTTCCCCCCCTTTCAAGGGGATATCACACTTCATTCCTACTTTGTTTAATGAATTGCTGCGAAGGGATTTAAAAAACATGAGTGGACAAACATCAGCAGATGAAGTATACATGTCAAAATATGACCTTGTGCACTTTGGCAGGAAAGATAGGAAAGCCACATGTTATTGAAAACAAGGGGGAGATTGCAGAACAGGTGATAGAAGAATCTGGATATCTCATTACATGAATCACAAAAGGTTAGCATGCAGGTACAGCAAATGATTAGGAAGGCAAATAGAATGCTGGTCTTTACTGCAAGGGGAATAGAATATGAAGGGGAAGTTTTACTGCAGTTGTGTAGGGCCCTAGTAAAGCCACATGTGGAGCTTATGTACAATTTTGGACTCAAGAAATTCAGAGAAAGTTCACTGACTCATTCCAGAGGTGAAGGGATGATCTTATAAATAAAGTCAAATAGGGCAAGTCTGTAAGACTCTGGAGCTTACAGGAATAAGATGTGATCTTAGTGAGATTACAAGATTGAGAGGGACTTGGTAGGGTAGATCCAAGAAGATGCTCCCTCATACAGAAGAGACTAGAACAACAAAACTAAATTTAAGAATAAGAGAAAGAGAAGGATTTCCTCCAAAAGGTCATTAATCTGGCTACACAGAAAGCAGTGGAGGTCAGATCACATTACTGAATTTATTCAATGTTAGTTTGGATATATTTTTAATTGACAAGGGGGTTAAGATTTACGGATGGCAGACAGGAAAGTGGGATTGAGACCACGGCCGTATTTGCTATGGTCTTATCAAATGGTGGAGCAGGGTTCAAAGGACCCAAAAGCCTACTCTTGCGCCGAGTTCTTATTTTCTGAATAAACTGGCTCAGCTGTTTCGCTAATATTCCCTTCTCTAAAACTTCTCTATCAGAAAGAAAAGCGTCTCTTTGTTTACTTTATCAATTCCTTAGGAAAATACCAATAATTCAATCAAAATCATCCCTTAAAACCTTTTTCTATCCGAGAGGAATAAAACTGATTCATAATTTCTGATTATCTATCCTTTGGAGCCATGGTAACAGTCTAGTGAATCTATAAAGCACTCTTTCCAATATCAATATATTATTCCTCAGGACAGGTGCTCAGAATTGTACACAATAGTACAAATATGGTCAAACCAGGACTTACCATAGCTTGGCAAAACTCCCTCTCATTACTTTTCATCCATTGTGGCTATCATTCCATTAGCTTTTGAGTTTTTTTTGAACCTGGCAATTGTTTTAGTGATCTCCATACACATAGCCCTAAGTATCTTTGGGTTGTTTAAAAAAAATTAGTGCAATAGAATCCACCATCCATTGTTTCACCAACTGATTATACGTGTTCAGTGTTCATGATAAAAGTTTAAAACTACAAATAAAACTGTATGATGAGACTAAGGTTCAGTTAGGAAACCACCACACAAAAACCAATATCTGAACTAAGGAAGACTTCTTCCTTTCTGAAAAGGAATGAATGTGACTCAAAGCAAATAATGTAACTAAACCTATACCAGCAGAGCTGCCTAGAGACTAATTTAAGGCTTCAATGGATTCTAACCTACATGAGCAAGGTCCCTTAACATATTGATATTTTCCAAAATACTTTGCCACAAACAACTGCATTAATGTAGCACCCAGCGTAAATAAAAGCACTTCAAAGATGTTGAGTTGGACAAAAACAAACTGGATACAGAGCCAAAGGTGGATATATCAGGATAGCTGATGAAATCTTCCCAGTAATGTTTAACAAAAATCTTAAAGGATGAGAGAGAAGTAGTGAGGCAGTAGTGAGGCAATAGGTCCTATTGTAGGTTGAAGGCTCTGCCATAAATCACACAGCACAAGAAAACATATGAAGAAAGTGTGCTTGGAACTACAGAGATAGAAATGGACATCAGGCGCAATTAAGAACATAATCAAGTCAAAGCGTATTCAAGCGTTTATAAAAGAAAATGTATTCCAGACTTCAGAACACAGTAGCTGAAAGTTCTGTTACCAATGATGGGTAACGGACACTGATCTAAAATTGCAAAAGTAGAGCTCAGACTGGAACAGATCACTGATGAAGCAGCACCCAGCCACAAAAATCTGTAAGTAAGCAGTGAATTCAACATGCTGCAGTTCATGGATCCAGCAAAGAACAACTGACCCAGTGATACCAAGATGAAAGCCCTGATAGTTCCGGATTTATTCAGTCTACACAGTTTGATCAGCTTTCTTTGGGCAACAGATCCATTGCTGAGAGTGCTCTCCAATTCTACTGTTGGAAAGTATATGTATGCAAACAATAACCTGGATTCATACTGCACATTTAACAAAGTCTCATCGCACTTCAGGGAGACTAAACAGAAAAATGGACATTTGGCAGAGGGAATCACGAAGTGAGGAGATCTAAGGCTTAGTGAAAGAAGGATATCTCATAAGAGAAAAATACATATAGGCATTCGTCTAGGTGATTTCAGTGGGTACAACCAAAAAAAGCATGTATCAGCACAAGCAAAAAACCTTAAGGCAAACGGAGAATGTGAAAGAGTCAAATGTCAGAGGAATGGTAAATTCTCTGGGAACTGCAACCCCAAAGGCAACAAAGAGACTTAAAATATCAAATTCTCATTTTAAATGTTCAAGACAGTAGAATCCAACACAGATTCAGCAAGGGCAAGTAGAACATATACAAGATAAAATTTACAGAGATTGGATGATGAGATGAAGGTTCACACAGCATTAAAACAATCTAGCCTGAAGGTGACAAGTGCTAGGTAAGGATTCAGCAGAGGCCTTTGCTGGGAGAAAGATATGGATGGTCATGCTGACGCAAGCAAAGGTTTTTAATGGAATGAATTATCAGGTGGGAAATGCAACTCAATTTCAAGCAGGACTCCAATGATGCAAACATCCCAGTCTAGAAGTAGTGGGGCGAGAGCAGTATCAGCAACAAGGGTATGCAATGGTGGCAACAACCAAGATAATGCTTTTGATCTGCCCAACAGTTGTCCAAAGATCAGTGTAGATCACCAAAAGCTTGATTATGGAGAATTCTTGCAAGGGAATTGCAAAGAAATGATAGGAGGAACTAGAAGAGGTATGAAATCAAAAACAGGTAAAGCCAGCTGCTGACATTCAAATATTCATCAAGGAGGAATACATAAATTGAGGGGGAAGACACTGTTAGATCCTTAGGTATTCAAAAGCAAGTTGTGTGGGTTATAGCCATTTCTACAGCTGCTCCAAGTACAATTAGATCGACACGTGGAGCAAATTTAGGCTCAACTATATTAAGGACTAAAAAGAAAGTTGAAACAAAATCTTATTCTTGTGCAACTCTGAAGTCATTTTTGACTCAGCCATCCAAGTGCTGTTCAGTGACAAAAACATGAATGGCAGAATCCAAACACATGCAGCTATCATCATGAATTTTGACTGCCACATTCACAAGCTCTGGAGAGGAGTTTGGAAGGGTTGCATGGGTAGATACGTGAAAGGTTTTTTTTAATAACGGCAAGAGGCCATTTTAAAAAGTGACAGTACTTTAAGAAAGCAGCAGCAAACAGCAGCATTAAACATGGGGGTCAGGAAGCCATTTTCTGGTCAGCATTTCGGTGGAATAGGGAGACAAAGGAACAGGAGATGAGTCTTAGAAGAACATGATCTTAGAAAAGGAGAAAATGGAGAAAAAAGCAGCAAATTCAGGGCAAAGGCAAAACAAAAATTCAAGATGGTTGGCTTTGGTGTGCATCGGAAGATTGGTAAAGCAAGAGGGACCACCAGACAGCATTCATTTTAGACAGTCAAAGAAGTCTATTTACTCCTTCCACATTGAGGGGACAGGAAAGAGGACTTGATAGATCTTGGTAGAGTAAAGTGAAATCCAATTGCATATGTGGCACAGCCATATGTAATAACCACATCTGCAACTACACAACAGGTCAATTTAGTTCTTCAAACTTTAGACTTTAGGGAGTAAAGATGGGGCAAAATCATATGAGAACAAACAGAATAACATCATGTGAAAGTTTTACATGAGAAAGAATCAAGTGGTGGAAGTGAAGGAATGCCTGAACTAGTTGCAGATACACTGTGGCACTGAGAACAAGGAGTCATTGGGTGCCAAAACTAACATAGGAATGGTGTCCCACGTGACAGGACAGGGTTCAACTATGCACCAACATGCATTGTCTTAAGCTAAGCTCTCAAATAATTACTCTGCACATGGCTGTTTTATCAGTCACTAAGGATATCCAACTTGTTTGTACCTTTAAACGCAAACAAAATTCCAACATAGCTATTTATCTATCACCCTATTATGATAAACGTTTATTTGAAGGAGACAGGATGATCAAAATGTTTGAGAGCAAACTCAGATCAAATCTTGTCAGAACTACGTGATCCCAATTTTGCACACAACATACCCATTTAGTTACCCAATTTGATGTTAATCCAGAAAAAATTTCTACAACTGCCTCTTATTTCCCTCAATCAGCTTGAGCATAATTTAGCCAATATCAAATAAAAGGCTAGACTAATTAGCTCCATGTTATAAGTCTGTAATTTTTTTAAACTAAAATTCTTTGTTCTGAGCACCAAGTCCTTTTAAAGATAGTTTTAACTTGTACTGTTATAATACTGTACCTGAATCTGTTAATCATAAAAGAATCAAATATCTGAAGTTGAAGAGAACTGTAACATCTGCTTCTGCTCTTATTTTCACGTGCTCACTCTGTAAATTGTAATATTTTGCTCATTATGTAGACAATTGTGTACGCTTGCAGACTAAAAACACGGCTATTGTAATAATTTAAGATATTCGTGCAACTGTAAAATACCCCATACCCCAACAAAAGAGTTGAAATCATAGTACAGTATTGACATTATCGGTTCCCTCACATGAATCATCTACTCATTCTGTCAAACAGCAACATAAACAATCTCTTCTAGAGTAAAATCAGGCATGTCACATTCCTCTGGTAGCGAATCAAAATCAAAATGTAGAACTATTATTGAAATGTAAACTAGAAAAAGCCCTTGCCGGAGTTTAAATCATGTGACAAGGCCCGAAATACTAGATTTGTGCGAACAGGGACAACACAGAATCAGGGGCCTACTAGCCCATTTCCATTACGTTAGGCGCTTCCTGGCGTAAATGGGATTAATATGGTACCTTCGAACTCCGTTTATAGTCAAGTGTACGTAAGCGAAACACAGTTACAGAAAATGGGGCTCAGAAAAACTGAGTTGACATATTGTGCTGTTTGTCGAATCTAATCGACGCGTTCACACTGTGGGAAATGCTTGAGATACCAGTCCCTAATGGTTCAACTTACATTAATCGTAATTCGAAAAGGGTTAGTGGCTTCAGGACAATTCAGGCCAGAACTAGTTTTTGGGTTCCAAAAAAAACCAAGTAGCGAGGCGGCAGCTCAATGGGAGTTGTAGTCCCAGCTTCCCGATCTCCAATTCCCTTCAAACTCCGAGTCAAACGTAAAAACTACATGTCCCAGGATGCACGGCGGTCGCCGCGCACGCGCATAGGGCACTCCGGCTCCTCTTTCTCTTGCCCCCCCCCCCCCCGTCCCCCCCCCCCATTCCCTTTCCCCCCTCCCTCCCTACCCCCCCCCCCCCCCGACCCCCCTCGCCCGACAACCTCCGGCCTACCGTTTCAGCCGGCCCGGCGCCGGGCCTCGGCTTCGAGTTATAAATTTAGACCCGGATCTGTGCATACTGCCACCACCATTACTGGTCTCGGGCCTACTATTCGAAGGAAGCGAGATTATTGCCAGGGAGAAAGCATCAGAAGGGGAAGGGGGCCCGACTTGCACCTCAAAACGATTGACTAAAAGAGCGGCTCCGTGAGTGGCGATGGTGAAGTGAGGGTCACTTTACCTCAGAAACCTCATCCTCTTCGCTACCGGAGAGCACAGCCAGTTTGAAATCCAGGCGATCTCCGGGTGTCGGCTCTAAAATGCGAACTTTAGTGCTGACGGCAGCGGTCACAGAATCTATTTCGTCTTCAAAGCCGTCTGTCATCGTGTCCAGCGCTCGGTTCTCCGCTATCACTTCATTCTGCATATTCTTGGCCCTCTATCCTTACCGTGTCGGGCGCCTCCGAGTCTGACTAGAAGCTGTGCGGATTTCAGCGTCTTTTGATCGTCCCGACGTAAAGTTTGACTTGGGCGACGAACAGCGAAAGCCCCCGCGCCTCAAAGACAGACTAGGCCCCGCCAATATTAGTCCACCCGAACCATTAACTTCTGTGCGCCTGCTCCGACTAACTTGATAGGTGCACATCCGGCCCCCGCCCCTGCCCAACCGCTCGATGCTGATTGGTCAGAAGGTGCATCTGACTTTCCGGCACGCGGCGTAACGGCGTGCGACGCGGCCGGCGATTGGCTTTCACGGCTGTCACTCAAGTGGCTAGCGGGCTCCGTTCAGGTTAGGTTGGTGAGCGATGACTCCGAGGGAGAGAAAGACCCGGATGTCCTGGTTTTTTTTTGGGGGGGGCAACACTTGCTTTGTGTGTGGGACAAAGATTCATTTATACAGCTGGGTGTCTACCTGTCTACTTCCATATAATCTCATAAAGGATGTCTTTCTGACCTGTAGGGTTTTAGTTTTTTAATCATTTTGTAGTTTTACCAGTTCTTGTGAATATTTTTGTCCCTTTGAGAGTCTGTTTGCTGCTAGGTCCAGAAGTTGTGTCCATATATCAAGCTCAGAGTTGAAGGAAACCACGCTAATCTTTTCCTAAAATATTCAGTGATTGCGCAATAGCGCAACCCGCCCTGTGGGGGAAGTCTAGGTGATTTTATATTCTTCAAAATGCGCAACAGGAAATTATGGCTGAAGTGTATCTTCATATTTACCTGTGCAGTCTTTTTAAGAACATCTGTCATATGTGGCCAGTGACAAATTCTGCTAAAATGCATTTACAGGTGACGAGCCCTATTATTGAAAAATCAGTGCAAGTTTTCAATTATCCAGCACATAAGTACTTTTATCAAATGCAAACACTATGAAAGTTACGCTGCTGTCACGTTGCTAGGGCCTTAGGCTTGTTCAGATAAAGTAAACTTAGCACCGTGGAAGAGCAGAAAAATTTGAGTTTAGAAGTTCAGAAGACATTTCGTAGCATTTGACAACAACTTGTATAAGATAGTGCTTTTAACATAAAATTTTGCAGGTGCACAGGTGCCTTGTCAGACAAAAGAATAACCAAATACAAGTATTTGAGTAATTGATCAAAAGCTTTATGAAACAGTTAGGTTTTAAGGAGTGTCAAAAGAGATGAGAAAGACATACGGTGAGTGGAACTTTTTGGAAAGAGAATTTGAGAGTTTGGGGCCTAGACAACTGAGGATATAGCATCAGAAGGCTAAAGCTAATTCGGGATGTACAGGAAGCCAAAATTGGAGCAGTGGAGAGTTCTTGGAGAGTTGTCAGGGCTGGAGCAGGCTACAGCCATAAGATAGATCATGGTAGGATTTAAATTAGCTGATCAGACATTAAAAAAAACTAATAAAATTCTGGCTTTTATTGCATTTCATTGTTTACAAAAGCAAACCTCTGGGGATCCATAAGGAGACATCAGTCAGATTACTGTGTGAAGCATTGGGTTTTATTACAGGAAAGATTTTGTGGCTTTAGAGTGGATAGAGTTCAGATCTCAGATGCTGCTTAGCAGGATGAAAAACAAATGTGTTGGAAAATTTGAAAATCTAGATTTTTTTCATTAGAGTAATGCAAATTACAGGGCACTGTGATATATATATATTTAAAATTAACAAGAAAAGACCTTAGAGTACAAAGAAGTAGACTTTCCAATATTAGAGTTCAATAATGAGATGGACAAATGCAGGATTAAATTTAAGAGATTTAAATCAGTGTGTAAGTGAAATTTATTTGTGCTGAGCATTGTATGTATGTGGTTTTAACGGAATCATAGAAAGATTACAATATACAGTAGAAGGACACTGTTGATCCATTTTGTCTGTCAGCACTCTGCAAGAGGAATTCTGCTCATTCCATTCCCCTGTATTTCCCTGTGGCCCGGCAAATGCTTTCCATTCTAATAATTATCCAATTCTCTTTTGAAAGCCATGATTGAATCTGCATCCACATTCTGTAAGACAGTGCATTACATATCCTAACTATCCCCTCGTGTAAAAGAAGTTTCACCTCATGTTATCTTTGGCTGTTTTGCTGTAAAACCGTGCTCTAAGGTTCTCAATCCTTTTACCAATATGAACAGTATTTTCTCATCTTCTCGATCTGTCATGATTTGGAACAGCTTTATCATATCTCATGTCAACCTTTACTAAGGTTGCAGCTTTCCAACCTGATAGGGTAACTGATGTCCCTCATCCTTGGAACCGTTCTTGTATATTGTTTCCGCGCTAGCTCTACTGCCTTCTCAGCTTTTCTAAACTGTGATAACTAGAATTGGGTACAATATTCTGGTTGAGACTAAAACAGTTTATAAAGGCTCACTATGACATGCTTACTTTGGCATTCTGTGCCTCTATTAAAACTCAGGGCCCGAATGCTTTATTTACTTTTATCAACCTGCTCTACCTACAATTTATGCATATACCAATTGTAACTTTTATGTCATACATTTTGGTAGGAAGATCAAAGAAGAACAGTATCACTCAAATTTCTCTCTATTAAATTTCACTTGTCACCTGTCTGCTGTGTTATTGAAGTCACATAGTTTGTAATACTTCTATGTTTTGTTTAAACTGCAGACTTTGGATTGTTCAAGTCAAGCTCATTAATGTAAATCAAAGAAAGCAGTGGTCCTAATATTGACACTGGAGGAAGGCCCACCCTACCTCTTCCCCTAATCAGAGAAACAGCTGTTTATTACCCTCTGTCCCATCCATGTTGTCATTGTCCCTTTTTATTCCATGCATTTTAACCTTGCTGGCAAGCCTGTTACAGAGCATTTTATCAAATGCCTTTTGGCAGTCACTGAACACTTCGTTAACTACAAAATCCTCATCATTCTTACTCTTGCTTACCTCACTAAAAACTCAAGTTAGTTAAATACAGTTTTCAATTTATTTGGCAAATTTGGGTTGGCCTTCTTTTATTAATCCATATTTATCCGTGATTGTTAATTTTGTCCCAAAGCATCATTTCTATTGGTTTTTCCACCGGTAAGATTATTCTAATTGCCTATAGTTATTGACTTTATCCTTACACCTTATCTTTGGAAGAAAAGTTTGCAATTCCCCAATCTTTTGACATCACCTCAGCAGTGGGTGAAAAATGAGAAGGTATGGCCAGTGCCTCTGAAATTTACAAATTCCCTTAGTATCCTGGGATACATCTAATCTAGTCTTTATTTTAAGTTCTTTCATTGGGTGTGGGAATCACTAGCAAGGCCAGCATTTGTTGTCTATCTCTATTTCAACTCAAACAGATGGACTTGCTAGGCTTTTTTCTATGTGATGGCCTAGTGTATTATTTGCTAGACCATTATTCTAGGGACCTGAGTTCAAATCCTGCCATGGCAGATGGTGGAATTTGAATTCACTAAAAAGAAATTTGGAATTAAGAGTCTAATGATGACCATCAAGCATTGTTGATTGTTGGAAAAACCCGTCTGGTTCACTACTGTCCTTTAGGAAAGGAAATCTGCTGTCCTTACCTGGTATGGCCTACGTGTGACTCCAGAAACACGGCAACGTGGTTGACTTTTAGGGAATTACAGATTATTAATTAGTGTGCAATTATGGATGGGCAATAAATACTAGCCAAATTAAAGCAATTATGAGTCAACCACATTATTATGGACCTGAAATCATATGTAGACCAGACGAGGTATGAATGGCGGATTTTCCTCCCTAGTAGAAATCAGACTTTTTAATAACAATTGACTATAGTTTTCATGCTCACCATTAGTGAAATTAGCTTTATATTCCATATTTCTTAATTGAATTTTAAATTTCACCAGCTGCTATCATGGGATTTGAAACCACATCACCAGAGCATTAGCCTGTGTCTTGTAGATTTAATAATTCAGTAACTTACTGCTGCAGCACCATCTCCAGTATCTCAACTACCTCCTCTTTCAACATGGCTTTGGCAGTATCTTGACCTTAGTAATGATAGATGCAAATTAGTTATTTAGTATCTGAGGCATGGCCTCTGCCTCCATACGAAAAATGAGTTCCCTATTTTGGTCCCCAATCAGCCCATACCATCTTTTACTACACTTTTATTATTCATATACCTTAGAAGATTTTTTCCATTTTAAATCAGCTGTTTGTCTCTTCACATTCTCCCTTTTTTAATCCCATCTGAATTTTATATGTTCAACTGGTTGTCATTTGTATCATCAACATGACATTGATCATACGCACCCTTTTTGTGAACCATGACCCCTTTTAAAGCAGCAAATTGCTTGGTACAGTTTTCCCTACCAATCTTTGATTCCAATTTACCTGGACCAGATTTATTTGCACCCCACTGAAATTGGACTAGCCATCATTTTTCCCCCCTGGATTGCTCCTTGTTCTTATCCACAGTTAGCCTAAACCTTATGATACATAGATGAAATACATTGCCCTTCCCAGTAATGAGTTTACCAGTGGGGAGGGTATTTAATCAGGCAAAGGAATGGTAGGTTCAGTATAGCTATTAACCTCTCATTGGACATAACTTTTTCTCTTGGGATCCTTTATCTTGGGTAGGACCACCACTGGTCTGTCAAGTACTTAGCAACGCATAATTTGGTGAACCTTCCCTAAAGAAGGCAAAATGTGTTTCTTGCTGGCTCTTCAGCCAATGGCTGAGACTTCTATTGTCTCCATTAAATACCACTCTACAATCTACTTCCAGGTTTGCTGGTTGAGGCAGATTTTGAATCATCGAATAGAATCCCTACAGTGCAAATAGAGGCCATTTGGCCCATTAAGTCTGCTGTGATGCTCCAAAAAGCAACCCACCCCATCCTCATAACCCTGCATTTACCATAGCTACTCCACCCAATCCACACACCCCTTGGCACAATGGGGTAATTTATCATTCCCAACCACCTAACCTATACATCTTTGGACTGTGGGAGGAAATCAGAGCATGCAGAGGAAACCCACACAGACACAGGAAAAATGTGTAAACTCCATACGGACAGTCACCCACGGCTGGAATTGAACCCAGGTACCTGGCGCTGTGAGGTAGCATGCCACCCAAAACAATTCTAACTGTGGAGATGGTGGGGATTAAACCCAGGGCCTCATACGTGCAACGCCATTCCACTGAGCTACATCCCCTATATCAATCATTCAAGATTAGATTTAATGTATAAATTAATGGAAAGTGTGGAGGGATATGGGAACATATTAGGTGAGTATGATAAAAACCTCATGTCATCAAATCAGATCTACGCCAAGAGGACAAAATAATTTATTTCTCTGTTGAAACCTCTCGATATATTTTTATGTTCCAAAATCAGTCTACATACTGGTATGGAAAAGAATTAAAGGGTTAAGTTTTGTAGTTCATCTGAAAGTGGTTCTAGGATGATATATCTTTCTCACATTATGGTGTGATAACATAAATGGTTGATTCATGGTTGGTGCAAAAATAACTAGAACATGGATCATGTTACAAACACATAGCCTTGTACAGAATGTTGTGTGTAGCAAGTTTTACAATCAAAGTGGAAGAGAGCAGCATAACAAAGCATCTTTGCCCTCAGCACAAGAGCAACATAGGGCATTGTGTAGCACTTGGGTTTGGACCTAAAGAAAGGAAGAGAAAAGATAAAGGAGTGGCTCAATAGCATTTGTGCACCTGCCTGTAGCTGTCATAGAATAGGGTTGTGGAGAGATAGGAGAGCAGAATTGTGGAGAAAATAAAGCTTTATTTAAGCAAAGATGTCATATCTAGTACTAAGGATTTCCCTGAATCTGGATTTCTGGTATTATATGATCAGAACAGATATGTATGGATGTTGTGAGACTTAGGAAAAAAAAATCCTTTCCAGTTTTTATTGATGTAATCATCAACAGATTATTTTATAGGAAAAGTCGAGCAAGAAAATAGAATTTAGACTGTGCTTACGAATGTTTCATATCCTTAAACAAAAATCATGTTTTATTGGCATGCCATTTAAGACTATTTTTGTCTTCGAGCCATTTAAACTAACCCTGAGAGTGAGCTTAGTAAAACACAATTGAAATGTTGACATTTCTAATAATGTGTTTCAGCAAATTACACACTCTACCATTTGCATAAGCCCTGAAAGAATTAACTTCTGCTGTTACTACAGGGTCACATTTAATAAAAGTCCAAGTTAAAGAATCTGTTGGGGTGGTAAGCACACCCACTTCACAACACCTCATAATTCCTGGTCATTAAAGAAATGTGAAGCTTGTTGAATGCAGAATGTAAGAACAGTCTCTGGACTTCAAAATAATTGATTTCTTTAAAGCACTCTGCAGTGGTTCTTGTATTGTATGGCCTGAGAACTTCTTGCACATACTTTATTTGATTTAGCATAAGGAGAAAATTGTCTTTGCTACATGTGGAGGCCCTTTGTACAGTAAAAGGTGAGTACAGAAGTAAAATTCTGTCTTGTACCTCAAAATGTGTCACCTTACTGTCGTAGGGTCACAATTTTGTGCACTCTAAGATTATTGCACAATTTCTGAAGGACATAGATGTTCAGCATTTTTCTCTCTCCAGTGTGTTCTAGTAAGAGCTAAATGCTACTGCAAAAGTTCGAAACAAATTCTAATTTAACTCAATATAAAAGTGATTTTATATTTTTCATTTATAGTCCTTAACTGATCACAATAACATGATTCCTCTGGAGAGCTGATCCTAAAACATGTAATTTACCCCAAGAAACAAGATACTAAACAATTCCACTGTGACTGATGACCATTTTATTCCTAAACAGCTTCAATTTCAGTTGCTCTGAAATTCATGGATTGTCAAGAGGATGTTTAAATTGATGTCTTCTAGATAAGAAATATCATAGGATCAGATATTTTCTCCCTGAAGTTTTTACCTTCTGAAACCATTGATCGTTGCTGACACTCAGTTCCAGCAATGCCTCTCATAAAAAGTTGGAATAACCAATATCTGCAGTCTTTTTAACTGACAAGGTATAATACCTGAGCCTGATCCTATAGTTCCTCAGTATCTGCACATGCAATTCTCAACACGTATAAACAAGCAACAATAATAATCAGGAATGCAAACTCTGACTTTATTTTCAATCTTTTAAAATCAGCGAGAATAATTCTAACATCCTGACTGCAAGGTTAACAGAGATCAACTAATTTTGTGGTGTCTTCTGGTTTTAATAGCCTAATATCACACAAGACATTCTTTTACCAATTATATATTTGCATTTTAATTCAGGGAATACAGGACTGACCTCTATAATGTCAGTTATGATCCTAAAATGCTTGCAGAGCTGGGATTAACATTAAATTCTGATTGCTGCTGCAATTGAATTTCCTATTGTATTCTCATTGTTAGTACCACCATTCATGTTGATTCTACTTTGTTCTGTAACATACCGACATTAGCTATATTGTTTTTTTCTGCGATGTGTTAGTCCTGTGCAGCTCTTTTTTGATGTACTGCAATCTTATTGAGAAAACTCAGTGAACATTTCAAAAAAAAGTAAACAATCCTTGTCACTTAACATTTTTAAGCTATTTGTACACCGAATACCAGAATATTGTCCAGTCTGATGCCCTTTCACCCTTGGGCAAGCTAAAGATACAGCAAAATCCGAAAGAAAAATGTTATGTAATTTGACACTGCCTACAATGATGTGCTGGGACTGAGATGACTATTATCCAACAGCCACAACTATCTTCATTTGTGCAAAGTTTGACACCACCTAGTTTCAAGCTTCCCTGCTGAATCCTATTAACTTCATTTTTACAAAGGTTCCCAGATGTCATGCTCAGTTAAATTCTGCCTCAATGTCAAGGGCAGTCACTCTCAGCTCACCACCTTTTTTTATTCATTCATGGGATGTGGGTTTTTCTGGCTGAGCCAGCATTTATTGCCATCCTTAATTGCCCTTGACAAAGTGATGATGCCTTGATCTACTGAGTCTGTTTGACGTGGATACACACATAATGCAGTTCAGGAGGAAATTCCAGGATTTTCACCCAGTGACAGTGCAGAAACAATGATATGATTCCAAGTCAGTATGATCAGTAGTCTGGACAGGAACATAATGGTGGTGTTTCCATGTATCTGCTGTCCCTGTCCTTCCAGATGGTAATGGTTGTGGGCTCGGAAGGTGGTGACTAAGGAGCATTTGTGAATCTCTGCAGTGCATCTCGTACGTTATACTGATGAGCATCAGAAGCAAAAAGAATGAATGTTTGTGGATGTGACACCAATCAAGCAGGATCCTTTTCCCTGGATGGTGCCAAGCTTTTTGAGTGTTTTCGGAGCTGCATTCATTCAGGCAAGTAGAGAGTATTCCAAAACACTGCTGACTTGTGTCTTGCAAATAGGGGACAGGTACTAGGGAGTCTAGAGGCAAATTACTTGCTGCAGTATTCCTAGCCGCTGACCTGTTAGTCCGGTTCTGTTTCTAGTAACCTTCAGAATATTATTAATGGGGAATTGGTAATGCCATTGAATGTCAAGAAGTGATCATTAGATTCACTGTTGTTGGAGATGGTCATTGCCTGGCGTGAATGTTATTTGCCATTTGTCAGCCAAGTCTGGATTTTATCCAGTTCTTGCTGCATTTCGACATGGGTTGCTTTAGTATCTGAGGAGTCACAAATATTTGCTCATTGTGTAATCAACAATGAGCATGACCCCTTATGATGAAAGGAAGGTCATTGACGAAACAGACGAAGTTACAATCCTGAGGAAGTCCTGCAGAGATGTCTTGGAGCCGAGATGACTGATCTCCAACGGTCAACCACATCTTCCTTTGTGACTCCAACAAGCAGAGATTTCCCAAATTCTCATTGACACTAGTTTTGCTAGGATACTTGATGTCACACTTAGTCAAATACAGGATTGGTGACAAGGGCAGTCTCTCTCATCTCCCCTGTGCAGTTCAGTTCTTTTGTCCATATTGGACCAAGACTGTAACGAGGTCAGGTGCCATTCTGGAACCCAAACTGAAAGTTATCGAGCAGGTTATTGCCAAGAAAGCGCTGCTTGACAGCACTGTTGATGACCCTTTCCATTATTTTACTGATGATCCAGAGGAGACTGAAGGGGTGGTAATTGACCTGTTCAACTCAAGGTTGTTTGTCCACGTTTGGACCAAAACTGTATTGATATCTACAGCACAGTAATCCTGATAACATCCAAACTATACATCAACAAGCACGTACTTGAGGATAAACAATTTATGTTGTACTATCTCAAGGCTTGTATAAAACATACCATTAGGAGATATGCTCATGATATCATTGCCTTACCATCGCATGTGCCTTGACAGTATAAAAGGTCTCAAATTCCATCTTAGCAAGGGCCACTCGTAGCATGACACATTATTGGAAGCACGCTGTGGCTTGTAACTGAATAGCTTAGTATTAGCTCAGACACTGAAGTGTCTGTGACTGTAATATGTATGTACCAGGAGCAGTGATAGACTTCTATTCTAAGTACCACTTTACTCACATCTATTGTAATGTTACAGGTACTAACATAAGGATTACCTAATCAGATACAAACACCCTGTGAAAGGCAAAAGCCCACAAAACAGTGACAGATCCCCACATTTACAAAAAGGATGGATATGAGATAAAGCACAACCAATATTTCAACGTGTCAACTTAGGTACAGGTTGAATTGCCTCCAGTGCAGTAAATTTCTATCATTCTATGATTCAAACTGAGCACAATCATTAATTTTGATTGATTCAGGCATTTTATAAAGTCAATAATAAAGATGGAAAAATGAATCGCATCAAATGTTGGAATTCTGGTCTTAAAAATAAAACATGCCAAAAGTTACACCCTAAACAATTAGAGGTGTTGGTGCATCTCTAGCATTTATTTACATTGTGAATACATGCATAATGGAGAAACTACTACCAAGATATTAATAATCTTCATCATAGCTTTGCACTTGTACTCTTCCTTCTGAGTAAAAGAGGCATTGCTTCAAGATCGCTTCCAAAGATTGAAGTACGTAATCCAGTCTCACACCTAGATGTTCAATTCTATCTAGTGCAGTTATTTAAGTAAGCATGTTCATTGCATGTTACATAATGCCAAAAGTAGTGCACAAAACTATTTTATGCAAATATGTTTGTGCTACATGATGTATCAGTCGAACTTAAATCTCTTCACAGAAATTATTTTATGCCTTTTTAAATAATCTGATTATTATAACTATATTGGGAAGAATTGAGACATACAAAATTATTGGGGATAACTTATATGCTCCTCCCACCATGTTTGCACCTTAAAAGTAATGAATTAGTGGACCCAAATTAACATCTATGTTTGAAGTTCCGGTTTACTGCTTGGTTTCTGTTCACTCTGGTTTTCAGGTGCACTTTGATCTAGGTCAAAGCTCCTGCTGGAAACAGATGGGCGCCTCATTAATAAATGCAAATCGGAATCAAATGATGTATTTATGAGCCACGATCCTATTTTCATCTCAGTCTGTTGCTATCATCAGTTCCTGCTCTCATCCACAAACCGTGGGTACTACCATTCATGAAGTGGTCACTTTCAGCATTATTTGAAGGGACACTGTCAGACAAACTTGTGAAAATCTTGTGAGACATTTTATTTATATTATGTGATTACATTTTGCTATTTAATTGATTTTAAAGTAATTGTGCTACTGTATAAAGTTCTGAACTTGTAAAAGGCTTTTGCACCACGCTCTTCTTCAGGAAGATCCTTCTCAGGATTCCACTCCAGCAGAGGAAGAGTAGCATTTGAAGCTGGAGGAAAGAGCAAACAGAAAGAATTCTACTTGCAACTTTTTTACCATCGCAAAGGAGTTAAGATGTTTGAGGACAAAATACCTACAATTTCCTAAGAAGCAATTCATTAGAAGGCTCTGGAAAGGGTGTCACATAGTTATGTCACCTCCTTCAACAAGAACTGAACCAACTGCCACAGCAAGCCAACCAGGATTCCACAGAAAAGATCCATAGATCAGTCAGTCTGTTGTTAATTTTGTATTAAGCAGCTGACAAATGTCATGGTTGCTACAGTAAACATTTATCACTTTCCCCATGGACAACAGGAGCTCTGGTCAATTAATGTATAACTGAGATACCAAGAGCATATCATACAGGTCTGTGTCCAATTTTCTGGCAGCCACAATGACACTTTTATATTGCAGCAATACTCCATTCCCCTCAATCTTTGCTTCATCTAATCAAGCAAGAGACTAGACTCTTGGAGATAAGGAATATCTGCTGACTCCTCTCAGGAGGAGTCAGATTTGATGGGGACATTCCTAAAATCCCAACTATGAGTCAAATAGATCTCCTCCATGAGCAAACCAATAGAGTCTTCAAGCCATGATCCTGCTGCATGGAGGATGATGCATGCAAAATAAAATAGACCTGTCTTGAGGTCATGGCTTGAGGATTCCACTTGTCTGCTCATGAAATTAAACTCTGGGTTCAAGACCAACACTGATATTCATGTCAACTAACACTGTAATTATATTTGGAATATGCAACCATAAAAAAATTGTGTTAAAAGATTATAACTTTACTATTTACAAAAACTGTACCACATTATTAACTGCCAAGGCTGGACCTTAAGTGTTCTACCTGTTGTAGGTATCCATTTAGGTTTCCAATAAATTGCCCCCTAGTGGCTAGCAGCATCAGAGGTTAAAAAGCCCAGACAGGTGCCCATGAGATGTTTCCAGCTGATATCCTTGAGAAGCTTCAGCCTGAGAGTGCCAACTAGCAGCCTCCATCAATTCATGTGGTGTCTGATCAGTATTGCCAAGCTGATTTTGTGGCACCATGAAATCAGTCACCCAACTGAAGCTCTCATCCATTTACTTTTCCAGCCTGTGCAAGATTGTTGAACCAAATAGCCAGAGCTTGAAAATTGAAAACAAGGGATTAAAGCACTCTGTCTTGCTTTAGGCATGTATGCTACTCAACCATTCATAGACAAATTTAAACCTTTCCTTTGATAAAACAAGACTATTGACTGTAATTAAGTGCTACAACAAAAACAAAGAGAAAGTCAGCAGGTCTGGCAGCTTCTTCCAAGAGACAATGTTTTGAGTTCAGTTCCTTCTTTGGAATTTTTGAACAAGACTGCTCTCTGTTTCTCAAGATGAAATTATACCTAAAACATTTTAACGAGTAAATTGATTAGATTCCATGTGTATAATTCCAAGAATCTCTTTTCTCTTTAAACAGAGGAAGAGAGGCCTAAATTTGCAATGTTGGGTTTGCAGTGTTTATGTTATTCAGGCAAAAATAAATCATTTCTCACTAAGAATAGTCTAAATTATAAAAATAACATTAAGATTATGCTCATTCATCTGAAGGTTTTGAATGAGCACATTAAGTTTGGATAATCAATTAAGACATGAGATATAAAATTAACCATCTGTGCTGCAATTATCCCAATTTTCAATTCAATTGAGAAGTCCTCCCATTTCATCCATTTTACACTGTCACCCAATGTCAAAACTTTCCCTCTTCTTGTAGCTTCCTCATTATCCATGTATTGCTAATCATGGTTTAATGGTGTCACAATTTTAATGGAGCAAGAAGAGGCAAATCTCATGAGCTATTTCAGCCAGAATGAGGACATTGTTGTCAAGAACCATTCTATAAATAACAACTAACTGATCCTCAAATGTCAAAACTATCCCCCGTTAATATTTAAAGAACAACTGATGACCTTTTTCTTCTGTAAGTTGATTCTGAATGATTAAGAATTGGAACCAATTTTGACTGAAAGGTCAAGTGTAAAAATGCCCAGATATTGGCTGGTAAAAGAAATCCTCATAAGGACTGTGGTCTCTGCTTATGGGAGGGATTAGTTATAGTGAGCCATAAAAGAAAATAGAATCTTACAACAGCTCTTGAACAAAAATCTTTATTTAAATATGATTTTGATCCTGCCATGTTATTTTTGTGCAACTACAAATGACAGTCACATTTTCAAAAAGCAGGAAGAATTATATGGAATAGACAGCAGACCACACAGTAGACATAGAAAACACATATTTCAATTATTAATCAATATTGCCATCGTGTCACCATAACTTAGATATTGGAGCAACAATGAGAAGTGTTGTTGACATGACAACAAATGGAGTAAGGCATGTTCAGATATGGCTAATGATTCATTTTATCATGATGATAGCTTATGAAATTGTGCATCATTTCATACTGGTGTTAGAATGGATTGAAGAATGATTGTGTGAGATTGACATCAGACATGCTAATTTTTGGTAGCATGGAAGACTGATTTAATTTAGATTGGTGGCAAACTGAGTTCCCTCCCTCCTTTCTAAAAAAAAACATGGTTGTTGTTGGTTAAATTTCTAAGCAAACTTAGTACAAACTCATAATAGGTCTTACAAATGACAGATGTGCAGGGTTCTTAAACTTGCAGAAACTTTACTTAGCTGGATGATACTGTCCCTGTCAACGAGCTGAAAAACTGGTTGAACAACCCATACCCGAGGTTGCAAAATTATTAATTTCTGATTCCAATCTGTTACCCAATAAAGCACAGCAATGTCCACAGGTAGTTCCATGTTGGTAAAGTTAATAACGTGCAGATGTTCTCACCACCCTTTAAAGATTTGTTACAAAGCCATTAACACAAGTAGGAAAGACATGGGAAGTAAAAATTATTCAATCAATTCCTTTGTAAAAGGAAACAATGGCACAGTGACTCTGTGGTTAGCATGGCTACCTCACAGTGGCAGGGACCTGTGTTCGATTCCAGCCTTGGGTGACTGTCTGTGTGGAGTTTGCACATTCTCCCTGTGTCTGTGCGGATTTCCTCTGGGTGCTCCAGTTTCCTCCCACAGTCCAAAAGATGTGCAGGTTCGATGGATTGGCCATGCTTAAATTGCCCATAGTGTCCAGGAATGTGGAGGCAAGGTGGGTTGGCCATAGGAAATGCAGGATTACAGGGATTGGGTAGCGAGGTGGATCTGGGTAGGCTGCTGTTTGGAGGGTTGGTGTGGACTCAATGAGATGAATGGCCTGCTTCTGCACCGTAGGGATTCTATGAATTTTGGAGTAATAACTCGTATAAATCAGAGGGTGATCTCGGTGTTGTTGGAATATAGAATTGTTGCAGACAAGCTACAGTGGATTGTGTGAGGACAGTATGAGATAGGTGAGTGTGGCACACCATGATAGCAGATCCCTGGCAGGAGTAGTGACAAGCAGCAGCATAAAGTGAGTTACATGTTAATTTTTAAATGCCAGATTTGATTCCAAAAACCTTGTAACTCAATCTTAGGAAAGGAACATCACCGGCTATGATAGCAGTAGTTGCCGATCATTAATTGATCTTGAGAAGTTGATGGGGAGATTCCGTCTTGAACTGTTGCAGTCAATGTGATGCAGGTACATCCATAGTGCTATTGGGTGTGCTCGAAAGGAATTTGGAGAATTGCAGCCCCACATCTTGCAGACGGTACACACTGTTGCTGCTGTGCATTTGTACAGGAAGGAATGAATGAGATGGTGGATGGTGAGTCAGTAAAGTAGACTGCTTTGTCTTAAATAGTGCCAAGCTTCTTGAGTGTTATTAAGCACATCAGACCAAAACATAAAAACGTTAATAATAGATATTTTTATTTATTTGATTAAAATGTAAAAATCATGAAGAAAAAGACATTCACTCTATATACTGTATGTCATCCCTATACAAGTCCATACAATGTCATGTTATCTAGCGTTCTCATGCATTCCAATAGAAGCTCTCAGGTACTGACAATAACTCAAGGAGTTAACTGTCATAAATTCATGGTTCTGTTCACACAATTGCAACTCAATGTGTTTCGGTTAATCAGACTGAAAATCTATGCATAAATATAGATGTAAACAACCATGATTCATCAAAAAAATGCCAAACAATTTAAAAAATAATTTCAGTGTGCTTTAAATAAGTATCAATAATATGGCTGACAAAATATTCAGACCAGCAAATCTATAAATGTACTTTAATTCAACTTCGACACATATATATTGAGTCCAGTTAGAGACATCTGATTTCCAAAAACTCATACGTAAAATACAAAAGGCTAAAATTACATTACACATTCTACACAGCATGATACAAGCCAAAGGATTCATCAAGTGTATACTAGTGTCTTTTTCCATATAATCCTACAATTACATTTGCTCCACACATCCCAACACACTAAAATTTTTGTCCCTCAGAAAAACAGAATTAATTCCTTTTAAAATAATGTAGACTCTGCTGCACCAACCAACTGTGACCAAGAATTCCACAATTCCCACCCGCTGTGCAAAGATATATTTTTTCCTATCTCCACTTTAACTTCTTATGATAACTTTAAGTTTGTGCTCTCATATAGCCATATTATTGGAAACAATGCTTTTTTTTAATCCTGAAGACCATTATCAGGTCACCCATAACCTCAGCTCTAGTGGGAGAGACAATGTCAAATTTTCAACTATATGTTCACACATGCAAATACTCATTCCTGGCAACATCATCATAAATTTTTTACAATAACAACAGCTATATTTATATAGTGCCTTTAATTTGATGAAATATCCCAAGAACTTCATGGTACTATTATAAAATGAAACATAAAACCAAACCACATTGGTGATATTAGAACAGATGACCAAGAGCTTGGTCAAAGATATTAAGGATTGTCTTAAAAGTTGTAAAGTTTGATAGAGAATTGGCAAAGTTTAGTGAGAAAATGGCAAAGCTTAAGGCAACTAAAAGGCACAGTCACCGTGAGTGAACCAATTAAAATCAGGGCTGCTCCAGAGGCTAAAACAAAAAGTATTGCAAATATCTTGGCAGTTATCATTGGAGGAGATTACAGAAAAAGAGAAGGACAAGGCACAAGGCCACAGATTGATTTAAAAACAAAGATAAGAACTGTAAAATCAAGACAATACTAAACAGGAGTCAATGTAGATCAGCAAGCACTGGGTGATGAGTGAACAGGACTTGGTGCACACTAGGAAAGATGTGGGTAAGCTTTGAATGACTTAAATCATTTTTAAAAATTCTCAATAAGTCATGCTTTCTCTTGCTCATTAAACCCTAGGGATTCCCTTGTATTGAAATGGCGTCCAAATAATGATGCAAACCAAGATATTTCACTTCTGTAATATTCCATTGTCAGTAACTGAGTCCAATGAAAGGTTGTAATTATTTCAGTACAAGGATGTACACTATCAGCTAAAGATAATACTAATTTAAAACATCAAAATGAAATATTTATTATGAAGATGAACTTGTTCATGGTTGCTTTTCAACTCAAAGGAATAATGAAGAGTCATTTTTGTGTACAGTGTAATGAGAAGTTAGTTTATGTTGTCAAACCAAAACAATCCTCTTTTACTTCTTCCAGAGTTTTCTTCTCGATATCAACATTGAGCTTGCCTTTCACTGTGCCTTCACTCTTCAGAGTACTCACCTATTAAAATGGAAACAGATAATTACTAAGCCATGGATAATATCTGATAAATTGTAAGCAGCAGTTAATCCAACTGTACACAAATTTAACATATTAGTATTTTATTGATGTTTGTTTATATTTTGTAATTTGTTAACTTTGAGAAATTCTGTTTTAGAGAGGGGGAATTAAAGCATAAGTGTGTTAATATATTCAGATGTCGAATAGAAACCTTGCTGCTCTCTCGGAATTAGACCTACAAGCCATGCTGGTAATATCAGTACCATTCACACAAGTATTGGTAATGATTCCCATAAAACAACCGAATTTTTATTAAAACCAATTTCTCTAGTTTACAAATGCCCTTTAAGGAATAAAATTTGCCATCCTTGCCCAGACCAGATGATATGAGTCACCAGATCCAAAATAAGGAAGTTAACTTTCAATTGTCTGCTAAAATAATTCAACTCACCACTTAGTTCTACCCAACTGCTACAAAGAAGTATAACAAGGATAAAAATCAAGGAGGGATTAGGCTCTTGTAGCACAGGGGTAGTGTCCCTACCCCTAGACAAAGAGACCTGGGTTCACATCCCACCTGCTCTAGAGATGTGAGATAGCAACTCTGAACAGGTTGATTAGAAAAATAGATAAAAACCATGGATGGATTGGGCTCTTGTGGCACAATGATACCATCCTCACCTCTGAATTAAGAGGCCCTGGTTCAAGTCCCACCTGCTCTAGAGGCGTGAGATAATAACTTTGAACATGCAGACTAGAAAATAAAACGAGGGACTGGAAAGTCCTTTCGGAGCAGCAATAGTGTCCCTACCTCTGAAGCAGGAGGCCTGAGTTCAAGTCCCACCTGCACCAGAGATATATAATAACATCTTTGAACAGGTTGATCAGAAAATATCTGAAACTACAACAGTGCACTGCCACTATCCTAAGAGCAGCAGTCCCCTCCCACAGGGTGCTAGAACAGAACAGCCCCCAAACTGCCCGAAGCTTGCAAGATTTACCAGGTGGTCTCTCTGTGCAATGGTAGACTACCCATCACTGGTAAAATGCCAGAGGTTGTTGAAAAAGGCTCTTAAGTGGTACAATTGGCTTTTCCCATTATTGGTAAAATACTCTGGCTGCAAAAAGATGACAGCACTCCATTTCCTTCCTTTCCTTAGTATTTTATGGCACCCCATTCACCTCCCAGCCTGTCCCGAAAAAGGCTGGAAAAGTCTAGTTCAAGGAATCAGGCAACAGATGGACCAGCATTGTTTCCTCAGTCCACCCGCACTGAAAATAGTAACAGTGCTGGTTCAAAGCCAGGGCAAAGACTATCGTGGTTATGAGGAACTAGGGGTGAAACTAAGGAGGAATGCAGTGAGGGCAAATTTTGAGCAAAAACATTCACATTCATTGGATTTTGAAGAAAAGTTGAAGGATCACATAACCAAAAACTACTGGAAGGGTCCCAATGAAATAGTCTACCTCAGAGAATAACTGAAACACTGAGGGAAAATGCTAGTAGATTCTTAAGAGCTCCGGTATGCTTGGTTTGAATTCCAACAGGAGACATGAACTGACGCTCAAGATTTTGTAACACATAAAAAGAATTTCGCGAAGAATTAGGAGATAAAAAAGGAACTGAATTTATACTGCAAGTCTTGACAAACGATACTATTAATTTTAAGAGTGCTTGATTTGTTTGATAATTCTTACATGCAGTAAAGTTTGTTTTCAAAGAAAAATGTGAAATCTTGTACAATTTCTGGATTGAAAGATTAACTATACCTTTGCGCCAAGAATAGCTAGTGAACATGTGCAGAAGGAGTTTTGTCACGATGGCATCAGGTCACATGGAACTGGGACCAGAGACTGCAGACTACCATAATACCTCAGCATTGCTTGTATATAGCCTTATAATTCCAGCTGATGGAAATACTGGGTGAATCAGAATCCTGGCTTGACAGATCATAAGTTTTATTTTTGCTACTGTTTACCATTGTGGTCAGTAATGGAATATCTTTGCAAGAGACTGCTAATGTGCTTTTAACAAAAGAAGAACACAAAAGAAAAAAAAGCTATTTTATACTATAGTAAAAATATTTGAAATGGTCTTATTACACATATCAGCATGAGATATACAACTGTTTTATCCTCAACTACAACCTTACATATATGTAAAAATCAATGAAGGGTCATCCTGTTTCCATTTTAAAGTTCCTTGTTCAGTGGGCACAGTGGTACTTGGTTTCTTTCACAAATGTTGACATTTATTTTGATCAATGTCTGTTCCAAATACCCTTAAACAAACTGCTAACATAGATCATTTATTTCTTAACTTGGATTCTTTAAACTCCTCTTCCGTGGCCCTCTGTTTCTGGAGGTTTTCTCTTACTGACCAATAAGACTTCTTTTCAACCCAAACAGCATTAGAGAATGCTAAGCTGACAGCATCTTTGCTGCCATAGACCTGTTCTCTTTGATAGAAACCAGCATATTGCCCAATTTTTAATTTTCTGGATGGTTCTCTTTTTCAAAAAAGAAACTTGTTTCTGTATCTGTTTCCTTTGTCATAGGACACCTTGTTGCTAGGCAAGAACCCAATGTTTTCTTCTCTTCTACTCTTGTTTCCCAAAGCATTGAAGTATTCACCTCAAGATGATTTTTTTTAAAGACTCACTTAAATACACATCATCAACTTTTCTGCCAACTTGCACAATTCACAGAACTAATCAAAAGTGAAACTAAAACTGTGTCCTCCCTTCTTAAGGCATGCAACATAGAAATGAAAATCAAACTTAAAGCTCTACGTAGTTCTGTCCATTTTAGAACACAAGTTTCTAAATAATACTATCTTGTGAAACTTCATCACAACAGTTATGTTAATGTTCTCACCGAAGTTCAGATCTTACTACTATTTCTTCCAATTAATAACTGGGTGTCAAATTTCTCTTAAAGTTAGTGATCTCTAAAGATATCACGAGGAAGAAGGTAACTAGACACCATTGATAAAACAAAATCACCAAGAAATCCAGCAGGGAATTCATAAGAAATGTCTTTACTGAAGAAGTGGTAAGAATGTTAACCTCACTACCATATGGAATGGTTGAAGAGAATAATATGGATACATTTAAGAAAGAATTAATCAAGCAAAAGAGGGAAAAGGGAACAGATACAGTCACAGTGGTCGATCAAAAAAGATGGCAGGAGTCTTAAGCGAAGCATTAACAGTAGTATGGACTTTTTTGGACTGCATAGCCTGTTTCTGTGACATACATATATGTTATGTGGATGTGCTTTGCCATTGTTTTTATTGTCTTCTATTGTGGCTTTCAGTCTTTCACACAAGAATACCTGTCAAGCCTCTACCTGCTGCTGTTCTCTAATGTACTGGTTTGAGTGCTGAATTGTAATTTCAGGTGGACCTCTCCAGTTTCACATTTTGCCAGACTCACATATTGCCTCAATGCTGTGCTTGGCCTGGAGCTCTCACAAATCTCTACATTTTGCTGACTGTGGAAGCTTAATAACAAAACTCAGCTGACAGGGTGTCCAAGTTTAATTTCAAATGCACCAACTTTACAATTCCTTTTACAACCCTGTAACCCAGGTATATTTAAAAATGATTTGTTCTTGACTCTAATGACAATCCTGGGGAACCAATTTCTCACTCAACTGAATTGAATGATTGTACAAAAATATCTCCAATAGTTTCCATTTGAGTTAGAATGTTGCTTTTCTTGTTCTTACCGCATAACATATAGCATTAATATAGTACTCCCAACACTGCATAATTTAAGATATTAATTGGATAAGCAATAGAGACAGCCATTGTAAATGAGTTAAGCAAGATAACAAAAGCTTGTCAAATGGAAATTTGAGTGGGACAGGATATATATTATACAGAAATAAGAATTATAGATTGGTAGAAGTACAACTACAGCACAGCTACTTGGTCCTATGACCCTACCAGCAGATTTCATGAGGCAACCTTAATGTGTTTTTTACTCCAATGCAGTAACTTGTCTCTGATGATCTTTTCTTCATGATTAGCAATCTGATCTTTTCCCCAAACTGACTCTTAAATGATTTGACAAAGTTCAGGAAATAGAGTGTGGATTTGAGTGTGATAAAAGCTAGAACTGCAACAGTTTAAATGTTTTTGGAAAGAGCTACAAATGATAAAAGTAGTCTGGTATGTTAACATTATTGCTTAAGATACTACTAATTACCCATTATTAATTATTTTATTCAATTAATGTTCTAAGTGCAGGAGTAGACCATATAACTCCATGAGCTCTTCCACAATTCCAGTACATCATGGTTCATCCATTTGCTTGTCCTTGCTCCATATCACTTAGTAGCTTTACCTAACAAAAATCTACCAATCTGTGTCTTGAAGATGTCAGTTGATCCAGCATTCATGATCTTTTGTAAAGGTGACCTCCAAATTTCCACTTCCTTTTCTGTGAACAAATGGTCCCTGATTTTAGCCCTAACTTAATTTAAGAATTATTCCCCTTTGTTCTGGATCCTCCCACAAGAGGAAATTGATTTTCTGCATTTTCTCTATTGAATCTAGTTATTGCATAGTTTTAACTGATTCAATGAGATAATTCCTGAACCTTCTAAATTGGCCCTGGGTAGTTTGTAAAACAGAGAGACCTCGGCATTCAGGTACATAATTCTTTAAATTTGCGTCGCAAGCAGAGAGGGTGGTAAAGAAGGCATTTAGCACGCTTGCATTCATTGCTCAGTCCTTTGAGTATAGGAGTTGGGATGTCATGTTGCGGTTGTACAGGAGGTGGTGAGGCCTCTTCTGAAGTACTGTGACCAGTTCTGGTCGCTCTGTTATAGGAAGGATATTATTAAGTTAGAGAGGGTTCAGAAGGGATGTACCAGGATGTTGCTGGGTATGGAAAATTTGAGTTATAAAGAAAAGCTGGATGGGCTGGGACTTTTTCCACTGGAATGTAGGAGGTTGAAGGTAACCTTATTGAGATTAATAAAATCATGATGGGCGTAGATAAGGTGAATGACAAGGGTCTTTTCCCTAGGGTGGGAGCATATTTTTAAGGTGAGAGGAGAAAGATTTAAAAAGGACATGAGGGGCAAATCTTTTATACAGAGAGTGGTTCACATTTGGAATGAACTGCCAGAGAAAGTGATGGATGCAGGTGCAGTTACAATGTTTAAACGACATTAGGATAAGTTCATGAACAGGAAAAGTTGGGAGGGAAATGGGCCAAATGCAGGCAGGTTGGACTAGTTTAGTTTGGGAACATGGTCAGCATGGATTGGTTGGACCAAAGGGTCTGTTTCCATGATGTATGACTCTAAGTGTAAAGACAATGTCCTTTTATTTTTCTGTGTTTTTAATTGTGGGCTGAAATAAGAAAGGAAATGTATTAATATCACTGATTGCTGAATGTTTTGGAAGGAAGTAACCTGACACTCATTGTAAACACTGTTTATAGAGAGACTGATGGTTCCAGCAGCGGTTGGAGTGTTGTTTGCAAATGAGCTGAAGCTGTAGGGTTAAAAAGAAATTGAGATTTAGTTGCCAACAAATAGTTAATTGGTCTGTGGACTAGTGATGAGGTATAAATGACAAAAGGCTTTCTGTCTCCCAACAGCTATGCAATTGGTTCTCAGGCATCTGAAGAGCTTGGGGACTGTGAACAAGATAGTGAGAAGCCTTCAGATCACCACCAGCTCAGACATTCCCTCTCTTCCCTACAGTAAAAGCTATTTTCAGACCAAAGAAAACCAGCTAATCTTCCCTCCAACTGTTGTTGTAAGCCGTGACTTTGATCTAACAAGTGTGAATCTGCCCATATACCTCCTGTAAAACATCTGCAGAAGACAAGGAAGCAGCGTTTTGATCAGCACAAGAATCATCTCAGCAGATCCTCACACCTAACATGCATTGTCTGACCTGAAATGTCACCTCTTGTTTACACCGATAAAACCTTTAGTTCTCTCAAGGCAGTGACTTGAAAGAAATTTGGATATCTACATATACATATTAAACAATTAAAACCTTCTAACTGATTAAAGATTTAACAGCATCTTAGGTTTGTTTAATACATTCTCATCAGTGGTGTGACCCTTTGATCTTTTACATATAAATTCTGTGTCTGATGCCACCTCTCTCACAAATACCTGAAGAAGGAGCGAGGCTCCAAAAGCTTGTGTTTTCAAGCTTGTGTTGGACTATAACCTCGTGTCATGTGATTTCTGATCAGATCCTTGTGAGCAGAGACAACTGAACTGTTTACCCTCTGTCCATAACGTACATATACACTTCAGTATGTGTGTATGTGTGCATGTATGTGCGTGTGTGAGTATGTGTGTGTGCGTGTGTGTGAACGTGCATGTGTATATGTGCATGTATGTGTGCGTGTATGTGTGTGTGTGTGTGAGACAGAGGGAGTGTATAAGGGGATTGGAGTTTTAATGAGTAAAGTTATACGCTGACAGTTCATCACTTGTAGCTCGAGTCAATTTACTTGTAACAAATAGTAATTCTTGTTGCGTACAGCAACCTGGCCATTACTTTTTGTACACCTGGGTCGAAAAACAAGTAAATTAGGGAATTTTGTGTGCTTCTGTAGTTTCTTTAACTTTTGTGATGACTCCAGGAATAGTCTAGTTTGATTTCCAGCAAACTCCCCCAGTGAAGCCTAATACAAGGGAGTACGAATCAAGTTTATGCAACTCATTCTGACTGTTATGCTGCAACTTGTCTAAGAATATCATATCTTTCCTGAGGTACAGCATCCAAACCAAACCAGAGTATTTCAAATGGGGTCTATGATTACTGAGTGCAAATATACACTCCATTGTGAATCAGCAGTTGTGAAGGCAAAAGATAATTGATCAAAAGAAGATCAATTGCTATTGCCATGCATTGAATTCATATAGATGCTCCATGCAAAACAGAATCACAATCCTTTTCATGTGGCCTGATCCACTTCCCTGGCTTGCCTTCTTGGAGCTTACACTCTGTACAGCCTATGCACTGTTGGTATTTAAAGGCACCACCTTCAAAATTTCATTGAAAGTGAGATATACTAAATCTAATCTAAGAATTTATGGTGACACAATGGTATTTTGGAACTTTCATCCTATATAAATGTAATGGAAATGTGAACAAAGTAATTTATACAAATAAATGGATAGATTTTCAACAGATAGTTATTTTTGTAAATGACGTGGCATACATCAGAATTCCAATTCAAAACTTCATTTACATCAAGAAATGTTTTCCAGTGATTCGATGTGTTTTATTTTTACTGTGAGACATGATTTCATAGTCAAAAGGTTACGTGCACAAGATTTGCAGGCGGTGATGAACTGGTTTGGTGGTTGACTTACCATCTTTTTCTTCAATTCACAGAGATATTTATATCACGACCTTTTTGTAAGTACAGGTATTCAGACTAAAAAGGAAGAAAATAATTCACATTAAATTCAACTTTAAACCACAATTTCATCTGTTTAGAACTATTGATGTAACTCACACAGAATATTAATTCTTTTGTTGTAGTTCTGACAGCATTGATTTACACCAGAATATGGATCCATAAGCATCAAGAGCTTAATGGCATTTTTGTGAATTTATAAGCCTTCACATGCAAGTTTACAAGGCCTACACATATCACATAATGATGGGAGTGCCACAACTAAGTTTAATACCACCTTTGTGGGCAATTTTCAGATGGGATCAGGAACAATAATTTTCTTTATATTGACTCATGGGATATGGGCCTCACTGGCTCGATCAGAATTTATGTTCCATCACTATTTACTCTCATGACAATGATGGAGAGCTGCATTCTTGAACACCTTCATGTGTCAGTAAACTGTCAGGGACTTCCAAAATTTTGATCCTGCAACAGTGACAGAACGGGAATATAGTTCCAAATCAGGGTGGTCTGTGGCTTAGAGGGGAACTGGTAGGTGATCATGTTCTCAGGCATCCACTGCCCTTCTCCTTCTGAGTGATAAAGGTCACATGTCAGGAAGGTGCTGTCCAAGGATCCTTGGTGAGATAGTGAGGAACTCCCTTAGTGCTGGGGGCTTGGATGGGGGAGAATTTGTTGGGTGTGCCCAGGCTGGTTTCTCAAAACAATGTGTAAATAGTCCAACTAGGGAAGGGACCATACTAGACCTGACATTGGGGAATGAGCCCAGCCAGATGGTTGGAGATTCAGTGGGGGAGCATTTTGGGAACAGTGATCGTAATTCTGTAAGTTTTAAGTTACTTATGCATAAGGACAAGAGTAGTCCTCAGGTGAAAGTGCTAAATTTGGGGAAGGCTAACTATGACAATATTAGGCAAGAACCAGGGAATGTGGATTATTTAAGGGTAAGTCCACATCTGGCATGTTGGAATATTTAAAGGAGAAACTGGAAAATGATGAGGGGCTTCAACTAGAAGGGTAGTACACTGAGATGGACAGTTGGATGGAAAGAAGAGGAAAAAGTATTAAAAGAAGCAAAATGAGCTGCACAGATGGTCTTAGTTTTACAGGCAAGATATTTCATGTTATCTTTATTTCATTTTGTAATTTAAGGTTTAAGCAGGTAGTTTCACAAAGTAAAAGCACAGGGTTGATCTTGGAGTATAGGATAATGCAATACTGAGTGGCTTGGCAAAAATTGGAGGAAGACTTGTGAGCAAAATTTAAAACAGTATTGCTCCTTCAAAAGGAAAGTATTTCTTTATTCATTGGAGAAATTGAGTATTTTAACAACGCACATTGTGATTAAGTGCATTCTCATCTAAAACTCATTAATCACATCAAAAATTATATATTTTCAGTTAAATGTTATCAATTAATTTCTGGATTCAACTTCATGATCTATTATTGAGTTAAGTAAATCAACCCTAAAATTATAATAATGTGAATCATACCTAGAAGTTGAACTACAATTGTTTAACATTGTCACAGAATTACAGCATTATGACAGCACAGAAAGCCATTTGGCCTACTGTGTTGCGCTGGCTCTTCAAATGAACAAATCAACTAGTGCCAATCCCCCACCTTCTTCCTTTTCAGATCATAATCTAATTCCTTCTTGAATACTTCAATTGAGTCTGAATCCACCACATTATCAGGCAGCACATTCCAGAGTTTAACCACACACGACATGAAATGATTCTCAATATATCTCCATTGCTGCCTTGTCGATTACCTTAAAACTGTTAAGTTTTTAAGGATCCCTTTAAACTTGCTTTTCATATTATCACATAAAAGATTTTCTTGTGGAAAACAAAATAGAGAATATTTTACATGACTTGTTCTAAATTGATTCAATGCTCAGTCATTTACTTCTCTTGAATGCTGTCTCCTGCCATTTGACGGTTACCTCAGTGGATCTAAACAAGCAGATTGACTGCTCTCTGGACTTAAGTAAGCTCGCAATTCCATGTGTGAATACATTGGCTGCTGAGCGCACATGTGACTGAATTTAATGCACCCACTTGTACATGTTTCTGCACACCAGTGGACTGGCTGCTGTCTAAATCTGCATGTAACCAGTCCATCTGCTGTCTGCACTTTCTCCAGCTGGCTAGTGCTCAGTCAAGCTGCCGATTGGAAAAGTTTGACGGTCAAGTGTGTTTGACAGGCTGAATACAATTGGGTTGATTCTATCTTTGACTGGACAGAGTGGATCTTTCAGATCAGGTTGGCTACATATGACTGCTGTACATCGTTGTAATGACAGTTTGCAACTTGGCTGGCTATGTGACTGAGTTGTCTGCTAACTGAATGTAATAAAACTATGTAAAAGAGTGTTCTCTATTATTTACATTCAATTGATATGTAGTTCCACTTATTAAAGACCAAAGCTGTTAATTTTGAGGAAAGATTTGCATGTAGATTCACGATCAAAGTAAGACAGATTGCACATACGTTAAATGTATGAATCGGTGTTTATTTTCTTTTAGGGATGTTTAATTTCAAAAGAAATGAGTGAGCATTCACACGAATTACTGAGGCTGTACTGTTAACACTTTCTACCAAGGATATGCTATTTTCCAGAGACACACTGTGAATAAAAATCTGACACCAGAGATTGTCAAACACAATGAGCTGCATTACAACTCAGAGCTCAGTTGTGAAACTGAGCTGACTGTCTGACATGGATTCAATTCAGGATTTAAGAGATCAACTCTGTTGAGAGCTTATTTTTCCCAATTAAAATATTGAAAAATGTAAAAGCCTATTTGAATATAAATAGAAAATATATCAGTTGTAACTCGGAATACTGGGTTGTATTCTTTGAACTGCTAAATGTTCTGTATTTTTAGGCCAGCCCTTTAATCCAGTCTTCCCAGTGCAAAATGAACCAGAAGGGAGGCAGGCAAGAATGGCTGTGCGCTGCATTTCCCCCTTGCACCCCAGCAGGGTGGAAGCTGCCTGCACACACAGAGCTTTCCTATTTTAATTAGGCTTTCCTATTTTAATTAGGTGCCTCTTTGAGATAGAATTGCAAAACTGTAACAATGCACCTCATGGTTTGCCGTAGCTGTGTCACAAGGCAGTCACTTCAGTCAGCAACCTTACAGCCAGTTCAATAAAGACAAAGTGCAAGCAAGACTATTGTCCCGGGAGCTCATAACATGGTGTCAGGAATGGGATGTGAACCCATGCACCTATAAATTTGTCGGAGTCGAGCCGAGATTGAGTGTTGAAGACCTCAACAGAAGCACAGCTACTAAAGATAGGAACATAGGATTGCTCAGAGCTGCTGAGAGTAGCCAAAATCCACAGGAAACCACAAAAGAGGAAACAAAAAAGCAAGTTACAGAAGAAAGTACTGGGTAAGAAATAAATGGCTGAAATTTTCTCTCTCCCAGCGCCATTTGAAAGGAGAGGTCATATGAAGCAGAATTGGCAGTTTTTCCACACACAAGGTCATTAATACAAAATTGTAACACGTTTAGTTAACAAACTAGAGCACCTACAAGTAGCTACTCTTCCATCATTGTTGGGCAGAGATTGTTACAAAGTGTATTCCACCCTTAATCTCTCCGAAGAACAAAAAAATCAGAAATTTTGAAAGCCCTGAAGGCATGCCTTGAACCCCAACTGATCACAACTTTTGAAGGGTATAAGTTCAATATTGTTGAGATCTTCATTATTTTTCTCATTTTTGTTGGAATGGTGAGCTGTGGATTGATGGTGACATTTGAACTGATAGCAGCAGCTAGCTTGCTTTTTCTTTAAGAAAGGAAAGAACAAACACATCTATAAAATAAACCGGCCTGGGAAGTTAATTGCAGATGGATTATTATTCAAAAGAAGATTGTAGATGTTTTAGCTCAGGAGATGCATTATGCTCAAAGGCTGGCAAATGTTTGGATGTTAAAAGGGACCATAACAGGGAGGCCTGTGCCAACAATTCTAATAAAAAGAATGTTGGAAAAAACATAAAAAGAAACCAAAGTTTGAACTGGCTTGAACTGTGTTTTCAGACAGAAAGGCTGTGATTGTGAAACCTGCTGGAGTTTTGGCTCTAGTTATCCTCTCATTATCAATATATTAGAAGTTTGAAGAATAGAATACCAGTTATAAGAAATAAATGAATATTCCTTGGAGTCTACCGGAAGCTATTTGCATTGAACAGTGTCGTCAGAAATCAAGCAAGATACAATTCCATGTGCCTGTGAAACAATGCATCATTGAAAATACTAAAGTGAACTTTCCAGTTATATCTCCTTTAGGTTTCTTTCAATTTATCCCTTAACTGTGTCTGTCTATTTGGTGCGAGTGGCGGCTACTTTCAAGGAAGATTGGGTTTAAATCATAGACAGGAATTAGAGTACCTTGTTTAGTATTGCTCTGGTAAAGTTACAGTACTTATAATAAATTGTTAATTTGTGTTTGACCTAGAAACCTGGTGTATGATGTCTGTCATTCTTAAAATTTGGTTAGGAAACCTTGGGCCAATTTTGAGGGACATTGCATGCTTGAGTTTAACTGTGCTGTGAATATAGAGATAGGGAGACTGATTTGATTTGATTTACTGTCCTCATTGTCATAATAATATTAGGACCATCGCAAATTCATCATTACGCAACTGTACTAGCATAGCTTGCAGAATCCAGTGAATTTGCACAAGTTTAAAAGTGACCTAATTAAAGAGAGGGTTGTATTAGGCATAAGAGATCCTGCAGTGAAAGTATGTCTGTAGAGAAAGCATGGAAAGCAACACATTGCAAAGGCTAATGTCATGCCACTCCTCAAACTACTCTTTCAATAGCAAAAAATGCTACTGAAGCCAGAGGAAGTAACAAGTAAACGCTGTCCAGATCAACCATCAGTCCCCCATAGTTCAACAGCATTCCAACAACAGAATTAACAGTTACCTCAGCAATAAGTGAGGCGGAATTATGCTTCCTGGTGAAGTAGTATCACCTAGATGAATAGGCAATGACAACACACATAAACACCATTAAGGGACTGACATGATTTAAAGACTATGCATCTGCAGAGACTGATGAGAAGAATGAACTGTGAATACATGAGTACAGTTTTGTGCATAATGAGTAATTTAGGTGACTCATAGTGTGAATGATAATGCATGTAATTTTGTTTCTTTGTATTGAAAAGGAGATTGAAATGTGATGCTGTATGAATGTGGCTCCTGGTTTTCCATTGTCATGTGACCTCTACCACAAGGCTCTCACTGCAAACATCCATCCTACACTCAGTTCAATGAATGTTCACATCAAGCAAGACTATGAGCTCATAACAGTTACAACAGCTTTATCTGCACTGAGATAGGATGCAATACAATATTAAATTCTGGAATTTGATCATACATGGAGTGTGAACAAGTTGGTGGTAGCATCAGGCCAGTGGAAGCCCATTTTTACATTTTCTTAAGGCTTGTTGTGGACCAGGAGAAGCAAGAGCACCAAAATTAGAAGCCTCGGTCTTCCTCTTCACTGGCATTCCCTTTCTTTATTCCCCGTGTGTAACTCAAACCATTCGCCACTCCCCAAATTTACTCTGCTGGCTATTGGTCCTGATTAGCATCAATCCCTTACTCAATTTCCTATCACTGGCTCTTATATCATTCCCAGTGGCTTCCGGCAGGATAGAGCACAGAAAAATATCAATTAGATCTGGCCAATAGAATGACCTGGTCCTCGTATTCAGATACTCAAAGAGGTTTATTTGATGCCCTTCCCTGAACATACCCAAAGTTAAATTTGAGGCTCATGTTGCAAATAACTGCCATGTTCTCCTACACAATAAAACCTCCACAGCTGAAACATCAAAATTCACGTAGAATTTTCTTACAAGGGTGATTATTAGTGGCTTTTCACAAGAGTCAAAATTCTGCACAAATCTTTCCAGCATATTTTGGAAACACAAGGTAATTACACTTGGTCAACTTCCCTAAAGAAGAACACTACCACTTCACTACTAAACAGAACTGCAGTGCTTAATGCTGGAATTTTACTCATCATATATGATTGTCATTCAGAGCAGTTAGCAGACATTTTTCTTTTGAATTTACACTAAAAATTTCAACTTCAAAAACAGGCAAAATTCCCTTTTATGTTCTGGAGTAGCGCAGCAGTGCAGACGTTATATATATAATGTTCATCTTTACAAATGATTCAGGTGTTGACATGAAAGATTCACAATAATTAGTATGATTGTGTTTTTTGGAGCAGAAGACATTTTCGTGACACTGTGGCAAAGATACTTTTAAATGATCATTTTTGTACTGGAGCTTTTGCGTGTTGTCAGATCAGAACATGCACATGGCTGAACTGTGCTCAGACGTTAGAGAAGAGCCATGATTTAATCAAATTCTAAGCTACTGTTTGATTCTTAGAAATAATACTAAAATACATCTGTTGAAGAAAAATAATTGCTCAACTTAATCACAACCTGCTTCCAGTATGAGGGGGATTAAATTGCCACTAGGTGGCTGCAAAGATCTCAAGTTTCACGTCTGTAAAATTTCTGTATTAAGATAAAATGAACAAAAATTACTCACGTCTTCACTTTCATTGCTTGAAACTGCTTTCTCTGCCTTCTTATCTTCCAGTACTTTGTTCTCTTTCTCGGGCATTGTACCATCAAGCCAGCTTAGGTCATGTTTTGAGAAGATGCACTCCATTGCCTTCCGTACCCATACTAATGCGAGGAGCTATGAAACACAACATTGTTATTCAATAAAATTATTAAAAAACACTTTCACTTATTCTGTGAGAGAAAGTATTCAGTCAACTCATTGAAATGCAAAAGAAATTATAGCCCTAATAATTTTGACAACATAATATTAAAAACAAATTTTAACCCTTGTAACCATCACAAAAGGAGCAATAGATACATTCTGTTCGGTTGTAAGGGTTTCAGTGCCTGTCCAACTGCAAAACTTACATGTTTGATGGATGGCCAGGTCATTTTATCTAGCGACTCAAAAATGAAACAAAACAAAACAGGCTTTCTGGTTTCTGAGATTCAAAGAATTGTTATATGTTGGGAACAATTAAGTACCGGGAGTGATTTTATCTTGTTATTATCTTGAACTTTCCTACACCTTCCAAGTTCTAGGTTTTCCTAGAGCATGAATTACACATTGGTAGAAAGAATAAGCAACTGAAGTGTTATCAAATCTCTGCCAATGACAAACAAATTAAATTTTATTTTGCTAAATGATTGCTTCCAGGTGTGGGCAGCCATAGCAGAGCAAGAAATAGTTCTCACTAGGAGTTTGGTGTAAGACTAAAGTCTGACCATTTCTGAAGAAAGTAATGGAAGTCTTCATCTGAAATAAAGAACACTGTGAATATATTCAAAACAAGGTCAAGTTGCTGTGAAAACAATGGTAACACCATTTTCCATTGGACATTTTTTTTTCTTTATTCATTCACAGGATGAGGGCATCGCTGGCCAGGCAGCATTTATTGCCAATCCCTAATTGTCCAGAGGGCAGTTCAGAGTCAACCACATTGCTGTGGGTCTGGAGTCACATGTAGGCCAGACCAGGTAAGGATGGCAGTTTCCTTCCCTAAAGGACATCAGTGAACCAGATGGGTTTTTCCTGACAATCGACAATGAATGCATGGTCATCATTGGATTCTTAATTCCAGATATTTATTGAATTCAAATTCCACCATCTGCTGTGCCAGGATTCAAACCCCGGTCCCCAGAACGGTATCTGGGTCTCTGGATTAACAGTCCAGTGATAATACCACTAGGCCATCGCCTCCCCTAATGTTCCCGTAATGTCAGGTCTAGTTCTTTGGACTACTTTGGACGACAGAAATGTCAGTGGGATATTGTCACAAGAGTTTACAATACTTGAGCGCCACTATTCTTGGGGTCATCACAAAAATTAAAGATTTAATCAAGTTACTCAAAATCCTCTATTTTCCCATCTGATGAACTCAGGTTAAAAGAAAACACTGATCAAGTTTCTGTGCCTAACAAGAATTTAGTATTTGTTACAAATAAATCTGTTCTAGCCACTGGCAAACAAAATATGAATGATCAACTTGTAACTCTGTAACTTATTATACTCCTTTTTAAACCAAACAGACAAACACGGACACAGACACAGGCAAAAATAAATTTAGATAATATGGATGGAAAAAATATTCAGGGAACACAATTCTGTGGGGTACAGTGTGGTGTCTTTATGCTCATTATGCGTTCTTCTGAGCTTTGATCCGCTTCTTTCCAAGTCCCTTCAGTTCTTAACTGAAGACGCAGGGTGGATGGCACACTAATTGTTCAATCTCTCAGGAACTGGTTAAAGGAGCAGCTTATATGCAAATGATGCATGAGCATAGCTATATATCTTACAATGTTTTGCTACTTCTTTGTAAGTAGCAGATATCTAAGAGGCTTCCTCCATGTCAGCTGCGGAACTAGTGAGTGCACTGAGATAGAATTGGAAAGAGAGAAAGAAAAAAACCTATTGAGAGCACTTTGCTGCCAGTGAAGAAGGCTTTCTTGTTACTCGAATTGTGTACAATTATGTTGTTCACTTTAACTTTCAAGCATCTGCTTTTGAGTGACCCTGTGCAGACACTCAATGCATTGTCACGCCATCCAGCAGCAGTGGGCAAATGGACTGTGATTAATGCTAACAGCCTACTATATCAGCTACAAGCAGGGGGGCAATGCAAACACATGGCAATGGGTGCTGCTGAAACCTTTAGACCTCCTTAAATGAAGTTCCCTAATGTTCGGCTGACTCTGTGCCACAAAGGTGTAGCTGCCAAAGAGTTCTCCAACAGTGGCTGTGCCAGGGAGATGCTACCCACAAGACAGGGTCAGTAGGACAACCAATGTGTAGGCACCTGTGTGCCTGTGTGCTAGACCTTTAAGGGGTATGTGACACATTGTCTCCTTCAAAAACCCTCTGAATGGTGTGTGCCCCCTCTCTCACAGGTTGTGTCATTCCCCTGTCCACTCTGAGCGTAGTCACAGCCATTTTCTTCCCATTGACTTCCAGCTCAATGTGACTGCTTCTCTGTCAGTGATTTCAAGCCTCAACTTGACTGTGACCCCCTTCCCAGTAGCCCATCCTGTAACCTCATAGGATTCACACGTCCACAAGACCCCACTCAACACATTGAATCCACTGACATTTGGCAACTCCTGCCTATCCTTCCCATCAACAGCCTGGAATATGAGGTGATCATGCCTTGTGTGGTCATTCATATTCCCCTCTGCCCATGTTGAAGCCAGGTTGCCCTTCAGCGTGGATAAACACCACAGCCACCCACCCACCCATCAATTACACACTTCCCAGCCATTACAGTTTGGCCTCCTTCATCATCTTGCTGCCCTCTTTTACAATTTTTCTCCCCCTTGCCAAGAACCACCAGCCCCAGTCCTTAAGATTAAAATGCTGGGCTCAGTGCCACAGCTGTTGCTGCTATCTCACTCACATCCCCTGACCCCCCTTTCCATTTTCCCCTGGTTTTTAAGGATGTACCAGATGTGGCTGAAAAATGACAAATATCAGTGCCAGGCAATGATGTCTCCAACAAGAGAGAATGTAACTATTATTCTTTGACATTCAATGTTGTTGCTAATGCTGAATCTCCCATTATCATCATCCTGGTAGTTACCAGTGACAACAAACTGAATTGGACTAGCCAGGTAAATACTGTGGCTACAAGAGCAGGTCAAAAGCTCTGAACCCTGCAGTGAACAACTCACCTGACTCCCCAAAGCCTGACTACCATCTACAAGGTACAAGTCAGGAGTGTGACGGAATACTCCCCACTTGCCTGGATGAATACAGTTCGGACAATGCTCAAAAAGCTTGAATCACCAAGGACAAAGTAGCCCTGCAAATTGGCACCATATCCACAAACATCCACTCTCTCCACCACTGACGCTCAGCATCAGCAGTGTGTACCACCTACAAGATGCATTGGAGGAAATAAGCAAGGCTCCGTAGACAGTCATAGTTGTGGGTTTAGAAGATTCTATCTAGAAGGACGAAGGCTGCGAATAAATGGGAACATCAACAGCGAGTTCCACTCTAATCGACTCGTCATCCTCACTAGGAAATATGTCACCGTTCTATCACTGTTGCTGGGTCAAATCCCTGGAATTCCCTTTCTAAAGCACTATGGGGCTACCTAAAGCACATGGACTCTAGCAGTTCAATGCAGAGGTCACCACCAACTTCTCGAGGGCAACTAGAGATGGGTAACACGTCTTATGATTGAATATTTTAAAAAAGCCTACTCGTCTAAAGCCTAAGCCTACAGGCTAAAAAGCTTACTACTCAGCAGGGAGGCAATGGCCTAGCTGTATTATTGCCAGCCCATTAACTCAGAGAACCAGGTAACGTTCCAAGGACCAAAAACAGAAGTTGCTGGAAAAGCTTAACAGGTCTAGCAGCATCTGTGAAGAGAAATCAGAGTTAACATTTCGGCTGAACTTTCCTCAGAACTTACTGCCAGACCTGCTAAGCTTTTCCAGCAATTTCTGTTTTTGTTTCTGATTACAGCACCCACAGTTCTTTTGTTTTTTATAATGTTCTGAGGACTCTGGTGCAAATCCTGCCAGGGCAGATAATGGAATTTGAGTTTAAAAAAACTATGGAATTAAGAATCTAATGATGACATGAGACTGTTGATTTTCAGAAATCTCCATCTGGTTCACTGATGTCCTTTTGGAAAAGTAACTACCATCCTTACCTGAG
>NC_063343.1:37168708-37307498 GCF_021869965.1 Rhincodon typus | reverse complement strand
GAAACGTCAGCCTTTCTGCTCCTATGATGCTGCTTGGCCTGCTGTGTTCATCCAGCTCTGCACCTTGTTGTCTACCATCCTTACCTGGTCTGGTCTACATGTGACTCAAGACTCACGGTGATCTGATTGACACTTCACAGCCCTCTGGACAATTAGGGATGCTGGCTTAGCCAATGACACCCACATCTGAGGGATGAATAGTAATGTCCTTCAAAAAAAATCACTGCTTCCGGTTAGGTAGTCTGTCAAATCTTCAATCCATGCCAATATTCTACCATTTAGACACAAGCTTATATTTTACACAGTGACCTTCTATGTGGAACCTTATGAAATGCCTTCTGGAAATCTAAGTTCAATCCACCTCTTCTCTTTTACCTATATCATCTGTTACCTCCTTAAAAGAACACCAATAGATTTTCCAAACGTAAGCTCTCTTTGACAATACCATGTTGATTCAATCTGATTACCTTGAACTTATCCAAATGCTCTGCTATAACTTCTTTAATAATAGACTTTAACATTTTCTCTAAGACAGATGTTAGGAATAACAACAGTGCAATTTCCTGCTTTCTATCTCCCTCCCTCATTGAATAAAAGAGTTACTTCACTATCTTCCAATCTAGTGGGACCATCCTTGAATCAAATGAGTTTTGGAAATTAAAACCAATGCATACATTGTCTCACTAGCTACTCCTTTGAAGATGCTAAGGACGTAGAGCATTAAGATCCAAACCCTTGTCAGCCACAGCTCCAACTATTTACCCGGCCAAAGAAAGAAAGGAAACAAATCAAAAAGAAAAGGCAGTGCAAAATTGCGCTGAGGTAGGAAAATCATGACTGAAGCTTTCCGCATTCTTCAGACTCACAAATGTATCACCCCACCTCTTTCAGTTGCTCCTGGTGGTAGTCGTAGGGTTTTAATTCCAATTTACCCAGAACACTTTGCGTATAAAAGCTAGAATTCTGGAGCTGTAATGCAACCCTTGTCAAGATTTAGCAGGTGGACTGTAGAGAGGCCAATAACATAAGGAGATAAAGCAAACCATTAAATTAGGGTGAGGCAATCCAACCCAAATGACTTCCAGCCCATTCTGATGCAGAGCAAACTTCCTGATTTTGATAATATGATTTAAAAAAGTGTGGAAATTTAGGTTGAGGCCTTTACCTTATGGTTGATCCTAATGAGTAAGTTTAGTGTTCTTTGGACAGCAAGGCAATCAACTGCATGGCTAGCTAATGTGCTTTGTGTGCCCATACAGACTACTGAGGTTGACACTTCCCTTTCCTATTTCTCAGCTCTGTGCTGTCTCTCAGTATCATCAGAAATATACATTCATATTTACATTGGCAGTACTCAATTGTACTTCACTTGCTCAATCCCTCCTCTGTCTCAAAGCGGTCTGCTTGTCTGACACTAAGTCACAGAAATTTCTTCCGAACAGGTAGTGATGAGACTGAAATCACTGTCTTTGGTCTCCATAACAAACTCTGTTCCCAAGCCGTCAACTCCATCCCTCTCAGCACCCACTGTCTGAGACAGAACCAGACTGTTTGCAATCTCGATGCTGTATGTGACTCAGCGACACGTTTCTGAACATACTCCATAACTTCAGGAGGACCTCAGGCAGAATTTTTTGGATTGAAAATGTCAGTGAAGAATGCACTTGAAGCTCCTGATGACCACCCTGTAGATCATTAATTGGCTGCAGATAGGCCTTGTGTCTTAAACTGGGAAGGAAAGCCCATGTCAGAGAGTCTCTAATGCCAACAGTACCAGCAGGAACACTGTGAGGATTATCCCAAATCATGCAGTACAAAGTGATCAATGTCCAAAATGCAGATAAGTCCAGGAGTCTCCCTCCTGGGGCTGACACAGGAGGTGCTGGAGATTTTCAAGGGGCTGGAAGCAGTCAGGGACCATTGCAAGGAGTCCCATGAGGGAGATGTTCCCTGCAGGCTAACCTCCTGTACATTGACCCCCATCCTTGTACTCCTTCCATCAGCCTAAAATTATGAAAAACTTTGGAAGCAGCCAATAATTGGCTTTTTTAAGAGTCTCTATTAGTGCAAAGGCAGGCAGGTTGCCCCTAGTCCATCTCCATCCATAAAAATCAAGGATGGGTGGGAAAGATATGCGTGAGCTGTTCAGTGGCATCCATCATTTGCACCACACAAGTGCTAGCCAATAACCATCTCTACCACTGGAGAATATAGCCATCTCCCCTTAACATTCAATGGGATCACACTTGCTGAAACCCCTATCATCAACATTCTGTGGCTTACCATTGACCAGAAACTGAAATGGAGCAGTCACAAAAAGGCTGAAGCTACAAGTGCAGGTCAGAAGCTGGGAATTCTATGGCAAAGACATGTGCATGTAAGTGGTAATGACCTGAAACATGCTCCCTCTAAATGTGATGGAAGCAGAGATGATGAATGATTTGAAAAGGGAAGTGGATAAGCACTGGAGGGGATTAAAAACAAATCTTGCAGTGTTAATGGAATGAAGCATGGAATGAGACTGACTTGCTTGCCCTACAGAAAGCTAGCATGGACTCAAAGGGCTGAATGGTCTCCTTTAATGCTGTGGCAATTCTGTGCATAATCTCTCTCTTGACTCTTCAAAGTCTGTCCATCATCTCTAAAGCACAACTTAGGTGTATAATAGATTGCTCTCCACTGAATTGGACAAATACAATAACATACAAGAAACCCAACACCATACAGGTTAAAGCAGCATGCTTTATTGGCGCCCTAGCCACCTCCTTATTTACTTCTTTCATCATCGATGTACCATGTTCAAGATTGATTGCTGCGAATCCTAAAGGCTCATTCAACAGCACCTCCCGAATCCATGATCTTTACTGCCTAGAAGAACAATTGCAACAGGCATATGGGAACTCCACTGAGTTCCCCTCCAAATCTCACTTCATTCTGAATTGGAATTAGATCACAGTTCCTCCAATCTTTCTGGCTCAAAATTCTGAAACTTCCCACCTCAAAGCATTCCACCAAAAGTATCCTACAATAAAAAGATCACATCAGTTCATCACCACTTTCTTGAGGGCAATTACAGATTGGCAATAAATGCTGGCCTATTAAGCAATGTCCAGATCCTATAATCAATTATAAAGGTAATTTGTTCACTTTCTAGATCGGACAGCTGACTATTACAAAGACGATAGTGGAATAAAGAAAGCTTAAATGGTAATGGTTAAGAATTTTACCATTCTGTCCCTGTAAGTAAAATGCATGGATGATTTTCCTGGTTAATTTTACAAGTAGTAAGTCTGAATTGGCTTAATGTATATTTAATGTTGAGAATGTCTATAAAGTTGTTACTCACCATAACTGGAAATATGATTGCAGCAACTGTTGATTTCAAAACCCACAGCAGAACCAGACACAAGATCTGAAGCAACGTGAAAAGGTGGACCCGGCGCAATGGAACATGGCGTAAATACATTAAGTCAGGCTGGTGTTTAGCAGGCGTCAACAGCAATTTCAATCTATCCATGAACTATCGATAAAAAGGGAAATGCAGACATAGTTCTTTGATTATTACCATTTTTCATTTTTTTCCAGCATTTCGTTCATTCATGCTCGATCTCAGTTGCTCCTTTTAGTTTTGTTGCCTTATTGTCAGCATTGCCGTTGTTATCCCTTACAATCAATCCTCTGATTATTCTACCAATAATCTACTGGGTTTGGATCTAGTTTTCTTTCAAAATTCATACGTTTCAATGCTCACTTACCAAAGAAAGTTTTACTTTGCTGTAAGCACAAATCAATTCATAACAAATGAAATTATCTTTAACACTGAATTCTCTTCAGCAACATTCCTGCTTCAGTTAGGGTTCTTAATAATATCATTCAGTTGTGAATGGTCTTTCTCAAATGTAAACATCTCAGAAAAAATACATATTGTGATAGAGCAGAAGTTCTGTGGGGCATAATCCTTGTCACAAATCTGTCGTTGCTTTCAGAAGTCAGTGAGAGGCCGCCTAAATTAAATGCTGATGACAGGCATCACACCATGACAGTGCATCTTGGATGTCTGTCTTCCTGTACAAGGATGCTGGAAAACACTGCCTTCAGGTCCAGCCTGGGAAAGACAAAGATCACTGTCCTTGCTTATCAAACCTAATGTGTTCCCAAACAAAGTTATTTTGCCATAAAAAAGCACATCATAAGAGTGGATCAGACAGAGTGCTGCCCACTGCCTTCCTTTTAAGCTCATTGCAAGCACATTAGTCACAGCAAGCACGACCAGAGGGAAAAATACGGTAACAAGAAATTACTGTGAAAGCATCTTTAAAACAGAAAACTGGCTAAAACTGCAAAACAAATTGTTGGACTCTGTGACACTATCCTTATATTAAAGACCAGAGTGTGACAGTACTGTTAAAGATAAAATGAAAACAAAACATGCCACACATTCAGAACAAATCTCTCACTGCAGTATAATTTGTCTGCAACCTCTCTGCCTCCTCCAGACTACAGGTTCTGAGTGAAACAGCAGTTGGGTTATTCTTGTGGCAGTGTCTCCTGAAGCAGCCACTTTTGCTTCAGGAGAAATCCAGAAATAATTCCAGCTTCCATTGCAAGGGGACAAGTAAAATCATAGCTTTATTTTCACCAAAACTCTTTCATTGCCAATTGGAAACTGCACAATTTACTCAATATATGTTTTTACAAAACTTCAGATGGTCATAAAAGCTGAAAGCAGTAAAAGGAATTCTTTCGGATGGGTTAGCATTGAAACGTAATTCTCAACGTAATGTGCTGGTTAATGCATGTGTGGGAACAACTTACCAACTGTGCTAAACTGAAAATTGAAGTTGTGGACAGAATTTGAGGAAGTTCTATTAGATTAAAACTATTTGTAATATTATTTGAAAGTGTATTAAATGGAAGATTCTGATTGTTGCCATGACCCTATTACCCTCCAAAGTTAAAGATGAAGAGAGCTAGAAGGGCCAAAGATTTTTAGTCACTAAATATTTAGTAATGCTGAATCCCCTGTATCAACATCCAGAACGTAGCTTCTTCAGACTTCACGTGACTAGTCACATAAATACTGTGGCTATAATAGGTTAGAAGCTGGGAATTCTGCAATGAGTAACCCCCCTGTCCCCCTAAAGCCTCTCCACTATTGGCACAAGTGAGCAGTGTAATGAAATAGTCTCTCCTTACCTGGAGCACAGCTCTAACAACATCTAAGAAGTGTGACACCATCCAAGACAATTGCAGCCCAGCGACTGGTACCCCATCAGTCACCTTCAATGTATACTCCCCACACCGTGGACAGACAATAGCACCACTGTGCACCATTGAAATATGTACAGCAGCAACTCATCAAGCTTCTTCTGATAATATCTTTCAAATATCCAGAAGACAAAGACAGCAGAATACCACAACCTGCATGTCCCACTCCAAGCTACACACCATTCTGACTTGGAAACCGTTCCTTCAGTATTGTTAGGTTAAAATCCTGGAAGTCCCTTTGTGAAAGCATTCCGAATGTACTTAAAGTACATGGACTTTAAGATAGTCAAAGTGGTCACCACTTAAGAACAATTTGGAAAGGGCAACAAATGCTGGACAAGCCAGTGATGCTCAGATCTGATAAAAGAATAAAATGTTTTTAAAGCATTAATACGCATTTCCTGTCAGTCATCTGTCCTTCACATACTTCAAGTCAAACATATCTTCCTGTATCTGTTAATGCATCCCTTCTGGAGAATCAGTTCTTGATGTGTGCTCCATGAATCTACGCTCTTCTGAAGCGAGAAATGTGATGCATCAGTCCGTGACTTTGACACTGCATCAATATAAGCTGATGTTATGGGAGAGATTATCAAAGTGCCAAGAGTTGCTATTTGGCCTTAAAGTCATCTTTCAGGTCTTACCTAAATATACAGCAGGGCTGAGAACAGACTGGCTGTGTTATCGGGAAGTGGAGGGCAGTCTCAGTTTGGATGTGGTGGCACCCTGCTGTAATGAGTAAAGTTCAAGCAGCATATGTAGATGTGGCAGGGCATGTGAGTGTGGTCACTCTCGTGGCCAAATTATGGAATCAACAATTGTTTGGAAAAGGAAGCAGGTAAATAGTGTTTCAGAGATAGTAGGAACTGCAGATGCTGGAGAATCTGAGATAACAAGGTGTAAAGCTGGATGAACACAGCAGGCCAAGCAGCATCAGAGGAGCAGGAAGGCTGATGTTTCGGGCCTAGACGGTCTAACACCTTGTTATGTCAGGCAAATATTGTACATTCTGAACTAGTCCTTTTACTAAGTTCCTGTATTCTTCATCACTGTAAACTTGGCCTGTCATGCAGGAAATCTTGCCAATTGCTGATCTGTCTGAATATAAAACATACTTGTTGTGATTGGAGTGCTTCTGAAGAAAGATCCAGCAAACAGTTCCCCAGTCATTCACATTTCAGAGTGATCCCACTGGGGATCAGTTTGTGCTGCATTTTTCAGGAGGATGGCCTGCTAGCTTCTTCAGGCAGTATTTTTCGTCTATTATTGGCTGCATCATCTGCTTCAGCTTCTTGCAGCCTTTCCTTGTCCTGGCTCCTCCATTTGAAGGGCACAGCAGGCAACTATCATTTCACAGGCTTTGACTATAAATTGAATCAAAACATTTCCACTTCAGGATGTTGAAGGTGAATTTTACATAATCCCAGGTGAATATCTGGGTCACACTGAACGTGGTGGAACCCAGCAGTAATTTAAGACGATGTGCTATGCAATTTGGGTTGTGTACAGTATATGACTGGGTGAAGACTGCAAAACATACTAGTGCAAACTAATCAGCATTTATTAAATATTTACATAATTTACAGAGTCAAGGTTCGACTGGACTCCGTTAGAACATTAATGAGTCCATTTGTAGGCTGCTCTCTTTGAGGGCGCAGCAGTAAACGGCCATTTTACACGCCTTGACTATTAGTTGAAGCAAAAACATTTCCAATTCAGGATGTTAAACGTGAATTTCACATAATCCCAGGTGAATATTAGGGTTATATTAGATTGCCTCTGAGCTATTCTCCTTCTGGATGACACAGTTCACCTGAGGTGAGGTGTAGTTGTGGAACATACCCTTGGTCTCCTAAAAAATTATCCCTTAGATCTTCCTTGTTCTCCAAAAAAGACTGGAAGGATAATACAGGATAAGTAAAAGAGGGAAGTTGTTTTAAAAATGAGCCTGATTCTGTCCCTGTGGTCAAGTGTCATGCGCACGCTGGTGGGACGTCAGCAGTTTCTGTTCATGATTGGAGGTACATTTGGGAGAAGAACAAGTTTGAGCTCAAATGCGGTGTTTTGAATCCAGTCATATAAAAGAGTCGGAGAATTTGTTAAAGCTGTTAATTGCTTTTCGCACGAAATGTGTTGAAATCTCTGGTTTTGGCAATACCTACTGGACACAATTATGAATTGATGTGCAAAGTGTGACAAAAATTTCTTCTGCATTTATCCAGAAGGTGGTCTCTGCATTGAAGTTCAAACCCAGCAGTAACAATTATAGTCAGTGGTACAGCTGTCTCTGCACTGGAAAAAACCTGAGCTCTCTATGAACAAACGTTAGCATATGGGTGAATGTGAATGAAGTATCTGAAGATGTAGTGTCCTCTACATTCTTTTTTTTAGACTCAGCCAATGGAGAGCTACACAACCAGAATGTGCATTGTTTCATACTCGGGAGTTTTTAAAACTATAGCAATACAAAGTGCTAAGCTTTAACTAGCTACAAGACAGGCAAGTTCAATACCTCTGTTCTAAGGAAGGGTCACCAGACCCGAAATGTTAACTCTTTTTTTTCTTCACGGATACTGCCAGACCTGCTGAGCTTTTCCAGCAACTTTGTTTTTGTTCCAAGTTCAATACCTTCCTTTGCCCAAGTTCCAAACAGTGCAGAAACAGTTATTAAATGAAGAAGCAAGAACAGCACAGTAATTTAAAAGGTACAGAAAGGAAGAGGCCTAACCAGCAAATCAATTCATAACTTTGTATATCAGGTATCTCTCACTTTCAGATCATGTTATGTGGATGGGCCCTCAAGTGAAATGGAGTTGTATTAATTCTGGGACTCATCCAATACATTATCTGATGCTCAATGTCACACGTAGCACCCTTCATGTTTCACTTCCAAGAAAGGTACAACAAAAGAAAGAAATATTTTTGGGAACACAAAATATCAGATTTCAGTTAAGGTCAAATTGGAAAGCACTCTACCTGAATTCAAGTGGATGAGGAGATGTGTGAAGGAAAATCAGATCTACGTACTCTCAATTTCCTACTTTCTCACCTTTTACAGCTTGCTAAGTAACCTCCCAAAGTAAGGAACAGTAAATGTTGGCAAAAAGTTAAAATAAGCCAACATATGAAAAGCAAACACTTTCAAAACAGGACAAAAATATAGTGGGAAATTTTAAAAAATGTAAGCAAGAAACTGAAAGTGGTGGAGCATGATAGTAATTTAAAATGCTGTGCTATGAGTCGGGAACATTGGGTTTATACATGACTGGGTAAGACTGGAAACAATACTAGTGCAAACTAATGAACATTTATTAAATATTTACGTAATTTACTGAGTCAAGGGGTTCAACAGGACTCCGTTAGAACATTCTTAGCCTTACTTCCCAGTTTCATGGGATGTAGCATTATCTGACCTTGTGATGGTGAATTCTACCTATTAGCATGACAGCTGTTAAACGCTCAAACTACAGCTTGCACCACAATTATCATGTTCTGACTTTCCCATCTCAACTGTGCTGAGTGGAGGCCGGGCAATTTCCACTAAAGTGGAACTTGGCAACTCAGCATTCCCAGACATCTTACAGACTATCAAATGACCAGATGCACTGCCCAAGATCTGGGAATAGTTTTGTTGCCTGGTTTCTTGAGCTGAAGAATACAGAGTTGTACAAAGTGAGACAAAAATAAAAATAAAGTATTAAATAAAATGTCTGGGGCTGGAGTAGGGTGTGGGAGGGGAGAGAAAATAAATGAAGGGTAAAGGAAGCCCTATCCAGAAGTTTGCTTCATACAAATATTCCATGTGAGGTAAAAGTTACACCCTCTTTTTCAAACAGAGTTAAAACTACGTAGTGAAAATCACATCACCACATTGATAAATATTTTAAAAAGAAGTTGAGTGTAGACAAGATAAATTCACTGCTGCAGAATGAACTGCAATTTTCAGTTTAGTTTAATTTTACTATTCTTACTTACTAATGATGATCATTTAAAGGGCACTAACAGGAATCCGAGCACACGTTTAAAATTCAGTTCTGAAAGCACAAATAGGGCAGGCCTTTGCTTGCTTTGGAGGAATGAGTACTCTAAGTCTCTGCCAAGTGTTAGCTCACATCCATCCACTCCACACATTCAGAGCAGTGTTTAATGGAGGTGACAGGAGTTTTGTCTGAAGGAAGGCCAGCCACATTATGAGAGAATCACACAGTGAGAGACCTTCACTGGGATCAAGGACACCAGTGACAGAGGTCATGCCTGCCAAGAGCTACTGACCAACAAAGGCTGATGGTTCTATGCGTGGCAGCATCATGTGTAAGGTGGTGGTAGCTGCTGGTACAAGATCTATCACAGCATGGGAGAGAGAGGGTGGGTTACAGGGTCAGCAGCAAAGGCTCTCAGTGGGTGCCCCTCCATCAGGGAACGGAGGGAACATGTTGGGTCTGTACTTTACACAATTCCTTTTTTGAACACACTCCACATTGTTCAGCTGTGGATTTAGCCACAAGTAGCTGTTCCCAGTCAACTTTGGTCCTATCCTACCCTATTTTTCAAAAAAATCTGCCTCCTCCCAATCCAAAACCCTTTGTTATGGTCACTTCCACTAAAATATGGCCCCACTGCCATCTTGACCATTGGATTGGCTTCGTTTCCCTAAGTCCAGCACTGCATCATCCCTTGTTGGACCTTTCACATATTGGTGTAAAAAGGTTACCTCAAATCATTTCAAAGAATCTGTATCCTAGCCAACACACCTGGACGTCCCATCGTATCAGGCAATGGGACCCTGTGTGAGAACCTCTCTGGCTGTGTTGAGGGCATCTTGAAACCCATTATACAGGGAACCCTCAGCTTCTGTTGTGACACTGCCTGTATAGACTTCTTACAGAAACTCAGCACCCACAGACTGGTCGAACCAGGAACATTCCTTGTCATAATGGACGTTTTGGCACTCTATACCAGAATCCCCCACAATGATGGCATCATTGCAACAGCCTCATAATACCAACAACTGCCAATTTCCAGACGCCATCCTACAACTCATCCACTTCATCCTCAACCACAACGTCTTCATCTTTGACAACCAGTTCTTCATCTAGACACATGGAACAGCCATGGGGACCAAATCTGCATCCCAATAACACCAACATTTTCATGCACAAATTCGAGCAAGACTTCTTTGCTGTGCAGGACCTCCGACCAATGCTGTACATCAAACACATTGATGACATTTTCTTCCCTTGGACTCACAGCAAGGAATCTTTGAAATGACTACACAATGATATCAACAAGTTTCATCCCAACATCAGACTTACCGTGGACTGCCCTTCAGAATCAGTCTCATTCTTGGACACACACATCCTCCCAACAGCACCAGCAAACTTAACCGCAAGGATGTTGGTTTGGGTGCAGACCGTCCCACTTGTACATGTTCCACATTCCACAGACACCGCCCCAGTCATCCAGGAAAGCACAGTCTCATTGATTCTGAATGAATCCCCATGCCACTCCCCATGGCTTCCAGTCAGCCCTATTTTGTTATTGTGTCAATAACTGGCATTTTTGTCTTAGACTAATCAAATGCACTTCAGACTCTGAAGCCGGATATCCACAGTTACTAACATATACATTTTGCCAATCAATTGGAAGCTAATACTGCAAAGATCCTGAGAATTAAAGTCAGTGGAATTTCAATAAAGGAAGAAAACCTAAAAATCTTACTTTAAATTGCAGACAAAATGTTTACACACAAAACTTTTCCTTCTCCCTTTGCATTAACTGTTCAATATGGTCCCATTTCCAACATTTGTTTTTCCTACCATCCTCTCTAGCCTCTGTACATAGACAAATTACACCCATTTCCTTTATCATTGGTGGAAAATTCGCTCTCCACAACTCTCATTGAACAGAGCCTCTCCATTTTTCAGCCCATCTTTCTCTTCATTATCTTCATGGGATGTGGATATCATAGGCAACATTAGCATTTGTTGCTACTTTTTATTTGCTTTAGAATATGGTGGTGAACCACTTGCTTGAATATATCTCGCAGCTCAATTAAGTCACGTACAGGCCATTCCAAGGGAGAATGGGACTTTGCCATGTGAGGGGGTTCAGTGACATGGATGGATATTTGCAAGAATTCAGTTGCTTCACAATCATTATTGATTCTAGCTTTTTTAATTCCAGATTTATTTAATAGAATTTAAATTCCCCAGCAATCTAAGTGGGGTTTGAATTTATATCTCTAGTGGATCACGCATCTGGATGACTCATCCAGTAACCCCATAAATTACTTAAATGACCTGAATTAACCCTACAGAAGAGACACACTCCCTGCCACTGGTAAAATGGCAGTGGACACAGATAGGTAGTGGGCACAGCACATTGCCATAGCATCCATCCCACCGCCATAGCATCCATCCCACCGCCATAGCATCCATCCCACCAACTCTCTCGCCCCCTCGGGACTGTAAAATCCATTCAAGGTTTCAGTAAGTGATAAAATACATGTGCAAGTCTTTGGGGGGTTTTAGTTTTCATTACAAAAAAAGCAGCATAATGAGAAGCACAGTTACATTTTCCACTGGAGATAAAAATAATGTCTAGAATCAAAAAGCAAATCTGCTTACCTGAACACTGCTGAGAGCGGACACGCCCATGTACAGAAAGATTCCAAACAGGACTGGCAATGGGATATACTAAGAGGCAGCAGAAATTAATCATTGATTGCTTTTTTAAAAAACACTATCAAAATTCATAATTAACAAGGTTTATAAATTTAAATATAACTGTTGTGGAATTATCACCTTAAGAATTGGAGCCAAACAGAGTGATAAGCCAATGAGGATGAAAACAAGCAGCCCAGTCACTCTCTGTTCTCTATAAAACACACACAGGAACAAAGTAATACACTTAACTTTTCCATTTAAATAGGAACAAATCTTTTCTTAATCCTGGAACTTTAGCATAGATTTACATAGATGAGAAATTACATTGATTTACGTAAAAACAGTGCAGATAAAATAGCTTTGGCATATAGGGTTAAGGAGAATCCAAAGGGATTCGACAAATACATTAGGGACAAAAGGGTAACTATGGAGAGAATAGAGCCCCTTAAAGATCAGCAAGGCCACCTATGTGTGGAACTGCAGGAGATAGGGGAAGATACTAAACGAGTATTTTGCATCAGTATTTACTGTGGAGAAGGATATGGAAGAAAGAGAAAGTGGGGAAATAAATAGCAACTTCCTGAAAAACGTCCATATTACAGCAGAGGAGGCGTTGTATGTCTTAAAACGCAATAAAGGTGGATAAATCCCCAGGACCTGGTCAGGTGTACCCTAGAGCTCTGTGGGAAGCTAAGGAAGTGATTGCTGGGCCCCTTTCTGAGATATTTGTATCATCGATAGGCACAGATGAGGTGCCAGAAGACTGGAGGTTGGCTAATGTTGTGCCATTATCTAAGAAAGGTGGCAAGGAAAAGCCAGGGAACTATAGACCGGCGAGCCTGACATCGGTAGTAGCAAGTTGTTAGAGGGGATCCTGAGGGACAGTATTTACATGCATTTGGAAAGGCAAGGACTGACTAGGATAGTCATCATGGCTTTGTGCGTGGGAAATCGTATCTCAATAACTTGATTCAGTTTTTTGAAGAAGTAACAAAGAGGTTTGATGAGGGCAGAGTAGTTGATGTAATCTATACGGACTTCATTAAGGCATTTGACAAAGTTCCTCACGGTAGACTAGTTAGCAACGTTAGATCACATGGAATACAGGGAGCTATTTGGATACAGAACTGGCTCAAAGGTAGAAGACAGAGGGTGATGGTGAAGGATTACTTTTCAGACTGGAGGCCTGTGACAAGGATCAGTGCTGGGTCCACTGCTTTTTGTCATTTATCTAAATGATTTGGATGTGAACATAGGAGGTATGATTTGTAAGCTTGCAGATGAGACCAAAATTGGAGGTGCAGCGGACAGTGAAGAAGGTTACCTATTAGTGCAACAGGATCTTGATCAGATGGTCCAATGGGCTGAGGAGTGGCAGATGGAGTTTAATTTAGATAAACAAGAGGTGCTGCATTTTGGAAAGGCAAATCAGCGCAGGAGTTGTACATTTGGTGGTAAGGTCCTGGAGAGTGTAGCTGAACAAGGAGACCTTGGAGTCCAGGTTCATAGTTCCTTGAAAGTGGACTCACACGTAGATAGGATAGTAAGGAAGGTGTTTGGTACGCTTGCCTTTATTCGTCAGTGCATTGAGTATTGGGGTTGGGAGGTCATGTTGTGGTTGTGCAGGACATTGGTTGGGCCACTTTTGGAATACTGCATGCAATTCTGATCTCCTTGTTATAGGAAGGATATTGTCCAACTTGGAAGGATTCAGAAAAGACTTACAAGGATATTGCTAGGATTGGAGGGTTTGAGCTATAGGCAGGGGCTGAATAGACTGGGGCTATTTTCCCTGGAGCGTTGGAGGCTGAGAGGTGACCTCACAGGGGGTTATAAAATTATAAAGGGCAGGGATAGGTAAATCGACAAGGTCTTTTCCCTGGGAGTGGGGGTCCAAAACTAGAGGGCATAGGTTTAATGTGAGAGGGGAAGGACTTAAAAGGATCTAAGGGGCAACATTTTCATACTGAGGGTGGTCCCTGTATGGAATGAGCTGCCAGAGGAAGTGGTGGAGGCTGGTACAACTACAACATTTAAAAGGCAGCTAGATGGGTATATGAATAGGAATGGTTTAGAGGGATGTAGGCTAAATGCTGGCAAATGGGACTAGTTTTATTTAGGATATCTGGTCGGCATGGACAAGTTGTTATGAAGGGTCTGTTTCCGTGTATATCCCCATGACTCTATGATACTATCTAAAACAAATTTGGCAAACCTTTGATCATATAATTATGCAACATAATTATCAACAAAAATGGCAAGCAAAGGATTCCATTTGGAGTAGCGGATGTGTGTGATCCATCTGCAATGGGTATGTTTTGCAAGTAATATTGATAATGACGTCCTACTCCTGTCTAGGGCACCCACTTGAGACTGCCATTGGGCCCATACAAATAGAGGGCTGAATGCCCTTTTCAGACCCTTTCGTAAAAGATTACCAATTGAGAGTACCATGTACCATGTGTACTGCAGTCAGTTTTTTTCAGATGAAAACAAATGGTCTTCAGACAAGATCAATGCAGCTTCCAGTCATACAATACAAAAATAAAAACGTGAGTTTGAAGCTAGAAAGAGAAGTGCTTATCACATCTTCAATTTAAAATTGTGGGCTGCAGATACCCTGTGTTTGTCCCTCTCATAATTACATCCTTCCCACCCAAATCTACCATAAGGCAGCATCCTCCAAAATCTTGCTCCCCACTGTGACCAGCAAGCTGTCTCCCAGCAATGATCTATGTTTACAGCTCATTGTCACTATCAATAGACCAATTTATCATGATCTAATTTCTAAGCCACTATACTTTACATTGATAATTCCTTTAACACATTATTATAGAATTGGCTTATAAGCCTGATCCTCGGGACCGACAAAAAGGATTCATGAATTATTTAAAGTATGAGCTGTCATAGTATTGAAATGTCAGAGCCTTCAACTTTCTTGCAGTATTCACTTAACTTTTTCTTCGGTTGTCTCCATGAAGTGGAGATGCCGGTTTTGGACTGGGGTGGACAAGGTCAAAAATCACATGACACCAGGTTATAGTCCAATGGGTTTATTTGAAAATGCAAGCTTTTGGAGTGTAGCCCCTTCCTTAGTGCAGGAGTAAGCTATCAGCCTGCCTCCTCATCCAATTAGATCATAATGGTTCTGAATCACAGCTCCATTTCCCTGGATATGTTAACAAACAAAAATCTATAGTTGAAAACTCCGATGGTCGCAGTATCGGTAGCTTTTGTGAGAGAGTTCTAAATCTCTATTACCCTTTGTGTGGAGCCACGAGCAGCACCTCAACTAGCCCCCAGGTACATTTTTTAAAACTCAATCGCTTGTTAAATCTTAAAGGGGTCTGAGCAGTATGGGCTTTGGTGAAATTTATGGCAGAAGCAGACGAGGAGTCTGGCAAAAGGCTCACCTCAACATTGGGAATAACTCACTCTCTCTTATGTTTTACTGAGCAATGAGGCAAGTTTCCCCCCGACTAGCGGCGAGTTGCCAAGTCAGGAGGATTATTGCTTGTTAAATATCTTATTAATGCTCCAACTCACTTATTGATATTCAGCTTCCTATCTTACCCCAAATGTGCTGAACAAACTGCACATTGAGAAATCTTGAAATGGAAGTCAAAATGGACATCTGGCAACTTCAGTTCACTGCCCGTTCTGAACAGCCTCCATGTTGTTCAGCATGAGCCAGCATCTCAAGGCACAATCCATGGGCACCAGTCACATGTACCCCACGTTCATGGATATGGGCATCTGACATTAGACAGCCTCTCGTGACCATCATGGCACCTCTCTGATCCACTTTCTGGCCACTTAGAAAACACAGGCTCACATTGTAGGATACATGAGCAACTGGCATTGAAAGGCTACAGCAGGGACACTATATGAACATGTACTTGGTTAATGCAAAGGTCCAGGCTGTATCTTAGCACTTTTCCCTGCCTTTGTTAACATTTGCTCTCTAAGCATCTACTTGCATATTTGCAACATCCATGCCTTGCCTTGCCAGTTAGCATAGCCACACATACAGGCAGCTTGCCTTTCTAGTCAACAGTCCTCAGTCAAAGAGACACATATATTAGTGTACAGCAGTGTGCTAAATCGATCTCACACCTTGACTATGTGCTGGCATGTGCAGCAAGTCATGTCTCAATGTCTTAGGGGAGTAGTCTTCACCAAAGTCTATGGAGATACCTGTTGGGCAGGGGCTCCCAGCACAGTACAACAAGGACAGTCTCTGCTCCCAGTCCAGAGGATTGGCCACAGTCAGCCATCCATTCAGGGTGATTCATTCAGAGGGTCCAAGCTTCTGCAGGCTAGGAAATGGGTTACAGTCAGCCCTCTGGCTCGATAGCAGCCAGTCGAGGAAGGTAGGACTAATGCAGTCTGGGAAATGTACAGCTACCAGTCTGGAGTCTGGCCACTTTTCATCCAAGGCGGTCCATTACATTTGCTCAGAAGGGGTGGGGCATTGTCAGTCCATCAGGTCCATCCACAAAAGCTGCTGCTGTGGGAAGGAGACTTGGGAGCCTACTTTTCAGGATTGGGGGCTGCAGGTTGGATTGGGAGGATTGTGGGAAAGCCAGAAGGGAGGATGACAATAGTGAAGGGGGGAACAGTGTGCAAGGGGGGGTATATGGTAAAGCATGGAAAGGCAGGGGGTGATTATATGGGAAGTGGACTTATTCATGGTCAGGGGCACTCTGGCTTCAAGGGGGACACATACCAGGCCCAGTCCCCTCATGTGCCATGCGCTGGAAAGTTGTAGGCCCATGTAGATGGGTTGGGTGGAGAGCTAGGGAGGTGTGAAGCTGTTGAGGTCCAATGGAAGGGCCAATAGGAAGGAAAACTGGATATTTCAATGTTTGGGATCTCACTGACACATAAAGGCAAAGGCTGGCCAAAGAAAGATCACCATTGCTTTCCGTCATGGAGGAAACCAAAAAAGTACACAACGAGAAAGGAAATGACTGTGAGCAAACTGAGAGGGAATGGGGTAATTGTCTCTAAGCTGTGAGGGAGGGAGCTGCAGCTTCCATCGTAGTGAGGCACTTAAGAGAGAATGAATAAGTCTAGTAGATAATTTAGGCCAGAAGACTGATGCTCAAGGCTATCTGTGTGCTTTATATCGCTCTGCACCAAACATTGCTGACCACCTCAGGCAAACCAATGCTTTTGGACATAGAGGTCATAGAAAGAATAGGAATGTTGTAGGACAAGGCTCAATGGTGTCAGCAGCACCCATTGTCTTGTTCATCTTGCTTTCACATGCTGCAGCAGGCTCTCAGCACAAACACTGATCCATGGTACTTCCTGGAGGGAGGTGAATTTAGGCATCATGCTGGAACTGTTATATTCAGGGCCACATAGAGACTTAAATAAACAGACATAGAGTCAAAACAATAGCTTTTATACAAATATGAGAATTTATCTACACAGTGCAATGTCATCCATCCCATCATAGTGCCTCAGTAAGTTTTAAGGACTGAGAACATACAAAATAGGATGAGAAGGCTATTCAGTCCCTCAAGACTACACTGTCATTCTATAAGCTCATGGTCGAGCTGCCCCAGGCCTCAACTCCTCTTTTATGCCAACTCCTCATAGCCCTCAACTCCAATATTTCAAAAATCTACCTCCTCTGTTAAATACTTTCAGCGATCCAGCATTCACAATTGTCTAGGACAGAGAATTTAAGACATTGACTACCCTTAGAGAAGAAATCCCTTCTCGTCTCAGTTTAAATTGAGTGTCCCCTTGTTCTGTTACTATGTCTCTAGTTTAAGACTCCCCCACCAGTGGAGACATCTTCTCAACATTTAAGCTGCCAAGCCCCCTCAGAATCTTCAGAGATAGTAAGGACTGCTGATGCTGGAGTCAGAGATAACACAGTGTGGAGCTGGAGGAGCACAGCAGGCCAGGCAACATCCGAGGAGCAGGAAGGTTGACGTTTCGGGTGGGACCCTTCTTCAGAAATAGCCATATCTGAAGAACGGTCCTGACCCAAAACGTCAGCTTTCCTGCTCCTCTAATGCTGCCTGGCCTGCTGTGCCATCCAGCTCCACACTGTGTTACCCCTCAAAATCTTGTGTCTTTAAATAAGATCCCCCTCATTCCTCCAAATCATAATGAATAAAGGCATATTCTGTTTAGCCATTTCCAACAAGTCAACTCCTTCAAGCCAGAAATCAGCCTAGTGAATGTCTTTTGAACTGCCCCAGTACCAATATATTCTTTCTTAAATACAGGAACCAAAACTGTACTCAGTGGTCCAACAACACCCTGTTTGTAACAAGATTTCCTTATCTTTAAACTGCAACCTCATTAATAAAGGCCAAAATTCCTCTTGCATTCTTAATTATTTATCACACCTGTATGTTACTATTTTGAGCTTCACACGCAAGAAAGCCTAAATGCCTCTGTACATGCACTTTACAGTCTCTCTCATTCCACTAAACTAGTTGAGGGGCGGTGGAGGAGGCAGGGTGGGGATTAAGTTAGTGGTGCTCAGGAGACGTTATTAAAGTTTGCAAAACAAGCAATTGGACAGAGACTGAGCAAAGCATCATGATTCTAACTTCAACCACAGCAGATAACGGAAGAGTTGTGGTGGGGGAGGGTTCAACACAGGACTGAGGATGTTATACCTAACTGTGCAAAGTCTATGAAACAAGATACAAGAATTTGTAGCATGATTTGAAATTGGTGGGTACGATGTTGTGGGTATTATAGGGATGTGGCTGTAAGGGGATCAGGGTTGGTAGCTAAATATCCAAGGATACACATCTTTTTAAAAGGACAAGCAGATGGGCAGAGGAGGTAGGGTTGCCTTGTTAATGAGAAATAGAAAGAAATCAATAGCAAGAAGTGATATAGAGTTGAAAGGTAAAGAATCTGTGTGGGTAGACTTGAGGAACCTGCAAGGGAAAACCTGATGGGAGTTATGTACAGGCTTCCTAGCAGTAGTCAGGATGTGGGGAAGAAAATAAATCAGGAGATAGAAAGGGCAGGTAAGAAAGATATTATTACAATAATCATGGGAGACTTCAGTATACAAGTGGACTCAGAAAATCAGGTTGGTCACAGAACAGGTTGGTAAAATAGGAATTTGTGGAATGACTACAAGATTTTCGGAGCAACTTGCAGTAGAGCCCACTATGGAACAAGTAATTCTGGGCTTGGTGATATGTAATGGGGTAGATTTGATTAGGAAGCGTAAAGTGAAGCTTAAGGTGACAATGACCATAACACAATAGAATTCACCCTGCAGTTTGAGAAGGAGAAGTTTGAATCAAATATAACAGTATTATAAATGAATAAAGATAACCACAAAGACATGAGAGAGGAACTGGCTTGAATTGATTGGAAGTGGGGCTGAGCAGGGGTTTCTGGGGGTGATTCAGGAGGCCCAGCAGAAATTCATCCCAAGGGAAAAGAAACATACTAAGGGAAACATACAAGGCAACCATGGCTGACAAGGGAAGTCAAGAGCAGCAGAAAAATAAAAGACAAAGCATTCAATGCGCTGATGATTAGTAGAAGCCAAAGGATTGGGAAGCCTTTAAAAATCAGCAGAAGACAACTGAAAAAGGAAGGGTAAGCTAGCTAGTAATACAAAAACAAGACTGCAAGAGTTTTTTTAGATATGTATAAGGTATAAGAGGTAAGAGTGAACATTGGGCCATTGGAAAATTAGGCTGGAGAATTAGTGATGGCAAACAAAGAAATAGCAGAGGAACTGAATAAGCACTTTCATCAGTTTTCACAGTGGAAGACACCAACAGCATACCAGACCTTGAAGAGAATCAAGGGGCAGAGGTAAGCGTAGTGGCTATTACTGCAGAGGTAGTGCTGGGAAACTGAAAGGCCTGAAGGCAGATAAATCACCCAGACCAGATGGACTACACCCCAGAGTTCTGAAGGAGATAGCTGAGGAAATTGTAGAGGCATTGGTGGTGATCTTTCAGGAATCACTGAAGTCAAGGAGGGTCTCAGAGGACTATAAAACAGGGGTGTTACATTAGTCATATAAAAAGGGAGGGAGGCAACAGGTGGGAAATTATTGATGGTTGGTCTGACCTTGGTTGTTGGCAAGATTTTAGAGTCCATTACTAAGGATGAGATTACAGAGTACTTGGAAGTGCATGGTATAATAGGGCTGAGTCAGCATGGCTTCATCAAGGGGAGGTCATGCCTGACAAATCTTTAGAATTCTTTCAGAAAGCAATGAGCAAGTCAGACAACGGACAACCAGAGAACGTGATCGACGGAACATGGATTTCCAGAAGGCCTTTGACAAGGTGCCACACAGGAGACTGCTAAATAAGACAAGAGCCCATGGTGTTAGTGGCAAGATACTGGCATGGATGAAAGATTAAAAGCATCTTTTTCAGGATGGCAGCTGGTGACTAGTGGAGTTCTGCAGGGTTCAAGGTGGGACCATAGCTATTCACATTATACATTAATGATCTGGACAAAGGAATTGAGGGCATTGTTGCTATGTTTGCAGATGACACAAAGATAGGTGGAGGGATAGATAGTGTTGAGGAAGTGGGGAGGCTGTAGAAGGACTTGGAAAGGCTAGGACAGTGGGCAAAGAAGTGGCAGATGGTTTACCATGTGGGAAAGCGTGAGGTTATACATTTTGGTTGGAAGAATAGAGGTATAGACCATTTTCTAAACAAAGAACGGCTTTGGAAATCTGAAGCACAAAAGGAAGCTTAGACAATCCTGAACTAGGACTCCTAAGGTTACCATGCATGTTCAATTGGCGGTTAGGAAGGTAAATGCAATGTTAGCATTTGTTTCAAGAGGGCAAGAATATACGAGCAGAGATACACTGCTGAAGCTGCATAAGACTCTAGTCAGACCACATATGGATTCATATGCACAGTTTTGGGCCCTCTGTCTAAGGAAGGAATGCGCTGGCCTTGGAGGGTGTCCAGAGAAGGTTTACAAGAATGATCCCAAGAGTGAAGGGCTTTTCATAAGAGGAGCAGTTGAGGACTCTGTGTCTGTATTCGACGGAGTTTAGAAGGAGAAAGGGGGATCCCATTGAAATTTACAGAATATTGACAGGTTTGGATAGAGTAGACATGAAAAAGATGTTTCCACTAGTAGGAGAGACTAGGACACAAGGGCACAGTCTCAGAATGAAGGGATAACCCTTTAGAACTGAGATAAGGAGGAATTTCCTCAGCCAAATGTCAGTGAATCCGTGGAACTCACTGCCACAGAAGATTGTAGAAACCAAATCATGGAGTGTATTTAAATAGCAGGTTCAAGAAGGGATCAAGGGTTCTGGGGAGAAGGCAAGAGAATGGGTTTGAGAAACATAATAGGCATGACTGAACAGCAGAGCAGACTCAATGGGCCAAATAGCCTATTTCTGTTCTTAAATCGTACGGTCCATTCCATTTAAATAATGGTCTGTCTTTTAATTCATCCTAAGCGTATGACCTCACAATTTCTGACATTAGACTCCATCTGTCAAGCTTTTGCCTTGCAGATTCCATTTGTCCTTAACACCTAATGCCTTTCCAGTTATTTTAGTACTATCAGAAAATTTGGACACATTACACTCTGCCTCCACGTGATTAAAAAGGATAGTAGATAATTCAGGCCCGATGACCAATCCTCATTGCATTCCATTATACAATCCTAGAATCCCAACAGTATGGAAACAGGCCATTCAGCCCATCAAGTTCACCCTGATGCTCCAAAGAGCATCCCACCCAGACCCAGCTCCTCTAATCTATCCCTGTGACCCTGTATTTTCCATGGCTAATCCACCCAACCTGCACATCTTTGGATGTCGGAAGAAACTGGAGTGCCCAGAGGAAATCCATGCAGACACAGTGAGAATGTCCAAACTCCACATATACAGTTGCCCAAGAGTGGAATCGAGCCCAGATCCCTGGCACTGTGAAGCAGCAGTGCTAACCACTGAGCTACTATGCCGTCCCAAACTAATTATGACTTTCCAACCTGCAAAACCCCCATTAATCCCAAATCTATCTTTACAGTGTTAACCAATCCTCAATCTATTTTAATACGGTACCTCCACTACTGTGAGCTCCTATCTTTTGCAATAAACTTTTATGTAACACACTATAGAATGCCTTCCAGAAATCCAAATACACTATATCAATACTGCTTGTTATATCTTCAAAGAACTCTAGAAAATTTGCCAAACATAGTTTCCCATTCACAGAACAAATTTCACTCTGTTTGACAGTGTTAAACTTTTTGAAATGACCTGCTATTTCTTTCTTAATAATGGACTCCAGTATTTTTTTCAATGATCGACATTAGGTTAACTGAATGTTCGCTTAACTACCAACACATTTAAGAACAGCTTCTTTCCCACTGTTATCAGACTTATGAAAGGACCTCTTATATATTAGAGTTAATCTTTCTCTGCACCTTCTCTGTAGATGCAACACTATATTCTACATTCTGTTCTATTACCCCGATGTACTCATGCAAGGTATGATTTGTCTGGTTAGCACGGAATACAATACTTTTTCACTGTATCTTGGTATATGTGACAATAATAATAAATCAGATCAAATTAAAACCTGACCTATACAGTTTCCTGCTTTCCCTTCTGGCACAAGAGTATCACATTGGTTGTTTTCCAATCCACTGGAACACACCTCGAATCCACAAGATCTGGAATACTTCATTAGCAGCCACTTCCTTTAAAATTTTTGCATTCAGGCCATCAGGTCCTGGAGATTTGTCTTCCTTCAGTTCCATTATCAAATACTTTGTCCTTCACGAATAGACTGTTACAAAATCTTCCCTCTCATTAGCATCTTGCTTCTCTGTTATGTTTGGGATATTTATAGTATCCTCCACCACAAATACCAATACTATATATTGGTTTAATTTAGCTGCTATTTCCTTGTTCCCAGTTATCAATTCCCCTGTTGCAGCCTCCAAGGGTTTTGCACACTTTTTAGCTACTCTCTATATATACCCATAGAAGCTCTTGCTGTTTCTTTATATATCCTTTATTCATTCAGATGGCATCACTGGCCAGGCAGCATTTATTGCCCATACCTAATTGCCCAGAGGGCAATTAAGAGTCAACCACATTGTTGTGGGTCTGGAGTCACATGTAGGCCAGATAAGGATGGCAGTTTTCTTCCCTAAAGGGCATTAATGAACCAGATGAGTTTTTCCGACAATCGACAATGGATTCACGGTTATCATTAGATTCTTAATTCCAGATATTTATTGAAGTCAAATTCCACCATCTGCCGCAGTGGGATTCGAACCCAGGTCCCCAGAACATTGTCCGGGTCTCTGGATTAACAGTCCAGTGATAATACCACTAGGTCATCGCCTCCCCCCTAATTTGTTCCTAATTTAGTTTCATAGTCAATCTTAATCCTTTTCATGAGCTTTTTAGTCATCTGCCGCCAACTCCTTTAAAAAATTCCATTCCTTTGGCTTACTGCTCATTTTCACTGCTTTTTATGACTTAGGACTGCCTTTGTTAGCCACAGGTGGTTCATCCTTTTCAGTGAGGCCTTCTTTTTGACCGGAATAAATTTTTGCTGAGCATTATGAAATATCTACTAAAATGTCTGCCACTGCTCATCTACTGGCCTTCCCTTTAGTCTATTTTCCCAGCTTGCTTCAGTCAGCTTTTTCATCATATCTCTGTAGTTGTTCTTATTTAAGTTGAGGATTCTAGTTTGAGACCAGTAGCTACCCTTGAAACTGACATTGGAATTCTACTATATTGTGATCACTACTCTAGAGGATCCTTAACTACCAGATCGCTTATTAATTCTACCTTGTTACACTTCACTAGATTGAAAATAACCTGTTCCTGGGTAGGTTCTGCAACACATTGTTCTAAGAAACAATCCCTAAATGCACTCTACAAATCCATCTTCCATGGGTTATCTTGTAATCTGATTTGTCAAATCGATATGATTAAAATCACCCTTCATAATTGTAGTGCCCTTCTTATATGCCTTCAGTATTTCCTGATATATACTTTGTCTACAGCAAAGCAACTCTTTGGTAGCCTATAAACAACTCAAACTGGGACATCTTTCCCTTGTTATTTCTGATTTTTACACAAACTGATTTGATATGATCAATTGCACCGATATCATTACTCAGTACTGGTTCGATACCTTCCTTTATGAACAAAGCTACCTGACCTCCTTTTCCTTTCTTCCTATTTTTCCCTAAACTTTGAAGACCCTTGAATCTTGTTCTCACTCTTTAACGTCTTGTACCACTTCTCCATCATAGCTAACAAGTCATATGATTTATTTCTATTTTTTCTATCAACACTTCTCTCTTGTTACAAGAACTGCGTGCATTGAAATGTACAGCCTTAAATATTTGACATTTTATCATTATTACTTACACTGGTTCTAAGTTTTGCTGCACTCTTCTGCTTATATTTTCTGCCCCTTCCTGTCACACTTTGACTGTTGTTCATTATGGTGCACCTCTGTGTTCCTCTCTTTGATTGTTTAAACTTTCCTTCAATTGAACCCTCCCCTCAATTAACTGAAAGCACTTTCTACAATCCTAGCTTTATGATTACCAGCACACAGGTCCCAGCAAGGTTCAAATTAAACTTGTCCCATTGGAACTGCTATCTCTTTCCCTATTACTGGTGCCAGTGGCCCAGGAATCAGAATCCATTTCTCCCACATTTTTGATCCCTGCATTTGCCTTTTGAATTTTATTTACCCTAAGCCAATTTGCTCAAGTAGTAAACATGAGATTATTCCCTTATTTTCTTTCTTTTTCCTTCCTGCTGGTTTTCTGTGTAGTCCTGGGATCCACTGTTACCGGAGTAGGCTGACTGTAGGACCCATTAGGCCTGGAGGTTTGATCAGGTGACCCTGTGGTGTTTGCATCTGGATGACCCAGACATGCAGAGGCAAGAGAAGCTTCTTCATCTTGAAATTCCCAGGGTCAGAGAGGGAGAGGCAGGCTGGGGTTGGAGACCACAGTGACCTGTGGTGTGTCCTCTCAGGAGAAGAGACATCAGAGGCCCCTGTGTGTGATTCCTGCTCTGGCTGGGTGCCTTATCTCCTCACGAGGAAAGGACACCTGGAGGGCGTGACAGGTTCCCCATCTCTGTCACCATGCTTTTGGTCCTGAGGACGATGCAGTGCAGGTTTGTGTGCCTATCTAGCAGAATCAGACAATGCTAGGCCTGGCTCCTCATGACAGGTGCCAACCTGTCCATGGGGGAGGTCAGATGGTCACTGGTTGCACTGCTGCAGCCTCTGGGCAATGAGGGCCAATGCCTCTCACGTAGCTGGCTGCTGCCCCTGTTCCTCTCTGTGTATGTGGACAAAGTCCCTAACTGGTGATACCACAGGCTCCTCTCATGCCTAGTTCTCAGCAGTTGCTTGCTCATGTCAGTGCCACCAAGTGCCAGCACCTGGGGTCCTTTTCTCCTTGGATAGCTGTGGGGCTTTCGATTTGAGGTACCCACCAGAGTGTGCTCCCAAACACCTGAAGGCTAACATTCTTGCTGAGGGAAGTGCAGGACACAGCCTTGCCGAAGCTTCCTCAGAGGCCCCAGTACTCACACCCTCAGAGACCAAGGAGATGGATTCTGGTGGAGCCAGCTCTTCTTCCGCGGAGGTGGTGATTATTCTGGTGGCACCTGCGAAACAAACAAAAGAGAGATGTTGCAGTGAGCAGTTAAAAGTGGTGCATAAGGAACAAGACCAACAACAGGGTTACTGGGAGAGTTGTAGTGGAATGAAGACTGGATGTGCCTACTTCTCCTGTAAGAGCAGGATTCTCTTTTATTAGGGGCCTGGGAGTCTAATACAGGGCATCCCTCCCCCTGCCCTGGGTCCTTCCTGCTCCTTTGTAAGCTAAATTCTCCTGGAATGACAGAAAAAGAGAAACTGAGTGAGTGGCAAGTAGGCAGCATAGCCGTTGGCACTGGTGGAGAAAGGTGGTATGGTGTTCCGAGGGAGTGAGGAGACAATGCACAGTCAGGGAGTGGGAGGTTAGGGGCTTAACAGTGAGTGAGGGAAGATATTGCAAGCAATAATGAGCATAGCAGAGAATGAGCCTTGGTGGGAGCTGATGCATTAGCAGAGTTAGAGTATGAGATAGCAGAAAGAAGATTGTGGCACTCACCCTGATAGGCAGAGATAGTCTTTGACCTCCATTGCTGCCTGTTCCTCTGCATCATTGAAATGGTACTGACTGGGTGGCAATCTCATACAAGGTTGCCAGGATCTGGTGATGTGACCTCTTCTACCGGTCTCAGAGGAGAGAATACTCCTCCTTTACACCAGCTCCTCCACAAGGATCTCCAGGTCCATCTCAAAGAACTGCAGTGCCATCTTCTCCTTCTCTGACATGTTCAGATTCTGTCCAGCAACAAGCAGGGCAGCTCCGAATACTCATCCAGGTCCATACAAGCCTTTCAAATAATCGTACAGCTGCCAAAAATGCTTGTCTTTTGGCAGATGACTGGTGAGTGGCAAATTGTTCTAGGAATGGCATGTAGTAAGATGGGGAGAGAGTTGGGTGCGAGGGATACCATACTGAGGGGCAGGTGATTAGTGAGGTGAGTTTGGTAAGGCACAGCAAGAAACCTCACTGGGACTTGCAGTGAGAATTCCTCCAAAAAAGCTCAATTCAACTCACATTTAACCAGACATTCATTTGATTCATCCCTTCGTTTCTGATTTCACTCTTGTATGATCTTGTTGTAATTTCAACTTTGTTCTACAAAAGAAAATGGCTTCTCTGATTCGTTTTACATTTTAACCACTTTGATATTCACAAATCTCTGCTCATCTACAATCTCTAGTTTTTCACACATAGGGAGCAATCTGATTTATCTTTCTTGAGGCCAGTGTGGATGGTCTCACACCTATTCACATTCAAATTCACATGCCACTGTTTTACACAATTGCTTAATCTGTCTCCATTCATTTGCAATTTCCTGTTTTCATTCTCTACTTTTAATCCTAATTTATTGTCATCTGCAAACAAGATAAAAGTATCTTTTATCCACATAATAAATATATAGTGAAAAATTGAAGCCCCAGTACAGATCCCTCCTTTTAGACAGTCCCTTCTTCTTACTTACTGTCTCCCAATTGGTTTCCAACTCAAGTCAATAGGCTACTGCCAATTTCAAGCACACTTATTTTTGCTCATAATCTTGTATATGGAATGTTACCAAATGTCTTTTGGAAGCCGTTATAAATGCAGGGTAACATCCATAATTCTCCCTTATCAGCCTTGTTAACGATCTCCTCAAAAAAACAACTAAATTTGCCATGCAATACTTGCTTGTAGCAAACTATCTACAACTGTATAGATGAGTCATCTAACACAAAGAAGTCCTGTATGTTGTATTATTCACCTAGACCACCATTACTATGTAACTCCTCTAGAAGCCTTTGTTTCTACTATTCTATCTCTCTCATCTCTTGAAGGGATATCTGGATACATTTCCATAGCATGGCCTGAATGCCCATTTTTCAGATGGATCAATACAGTGAACGTTTGAGACATTTCATCACAGAGAGCTTCACCTCTAAGACCAATCGTGAGTTCACTTGAAGGTCTACAAGAAAAAGAGATAAACCAGACAGGCAGCTAAAGAATCTCTTACTTGTCAACTAATGCAGAAAACATTTTTCTGAAAAGGCTATATTAAGGCCATGTGAACCGATCATATCTTTTTTAAAAAATGCTGTGCTGTGCTGTACTATTTACTAACATTCTGTGTCTTTTTGCTTATACAGTCATAAATTATACAGCAAGGAAACAGACCCTTAAGTCCAACTTGTCCATGCCGACCAGGTATCCTAAACTGATCTAGTCTCATTTGCTAGCATTTGGCCCATATCCCTCTAAACCCTTCCTATTCATATATCCATGCCTATGCCTTTAAAATGTTGTAATTGTACCAGCCTCCATCACTTCCTCTGGCAGCTCATTCCATACACGCATCACCCTCTGCAAGAAAAAGTTGCCCCACAGATTTGTTTTAAATCTTTCTCCTCTCACCTTAAACTTATGCTCTCTAGTTTTGGACTCCCTCACCCTGACAAAAAGACGTTGGCTATTCGCCCTACCCATGCTGCTCATGATTTTATAAACTTCTATAAGGTCAACCTTCAGCCTCTGACGCTCCAAGGAAAAAGGCCCCAGCCTATTCAGCCTCTTCCTATAGCTCAAACCCTCAAAACTCGGCAACATCCCTGTAAATCTTTTTTGAACGCTTTCAAGTTTAATAACTTGATTCCTATAGCAGGGAGACCAGAACTCAATGCAATATTCTAAAACTGGCCTCACTAATGTCATTACAGCCGCAACATGACAACTCAACTCCTCTTCTCGATGCACTGAACGGTGAAGGCAAGCCTGTCAAACACCTTCTTCACTACCCTGTCTATCAAAGACGTCACTTTCAAGGGACTATACACCTGCAGCCCAAGGTGTCTTTGTTTGGCAACACTCCCCAGGGACCTACCATTGGCTGTATAAGTCCTATCCTGATTTGCCTTTGCAAAATGCAGCACCTCACATTTTTCTAAATTAAACTCCATCTGCCACTCCTTAGCAAATTGGTCCATCTGTTTAAGGACCTGTTGTACTCTTTTTCAACTTGAACCTTCTTCATTGTCCACTACACCATCTATTTTGGTGTCATGTGCAAACCTAACCATGTTTCCTGTACTCACATACAAATCCTGCATATAAATGATGAAAAGCAGTGGACCCAGCACCGAGCCTTGCAATATACAGCTGGTCACATGACTCCAGTCCGGAAAACAACCCTCCACCATCACGCTCTGTCTCCTACTTTCGAACCAATTTTGTATCCAAGTGGCTAACTTCCCCTTGATTCCATGTGATTTAACCTTGCTAACCAGTCTACCATGCGGAACCTTGTCAAACACCTTGCTGAAGTCCATATAGACCACGCTGCTTTCATCAATCTTTTGCCATCTCTTCAAAAAACTCAACACTTTATCCAAAGTTTATTAGCGTGTGCATATCAGTAATCATCTTAATTTGTGATAGACAATCAATTTACCAAGTAAGTCTTAATCTATATGGCATTGGTCCATCATCAGTTTTTTGCTTTCAAGGATGATTGGGAATTATGTTTCACATGTTCTCTAATAAGCAGATTATAATCACGGGCTAATTGTTAAAACTGCTTGCGTTAATCCATACATTGTGCTGAATGTGAGATTGAATTTATAACAATCTCGGTCTGCTTACAGAAACTACTGGGTAGCCATGAAACAACAGCATGTGCTGAAAAGAGAAATATTAGGTGCAATGATTATACTGAGACTGTGAATTTGAGATAATAACTGTTACTTGTCCATGGATACACTGGATATGAATACAGATCAGTCGATTACATGAAGAACACAATTACGCTCAAAGTAAATGCACCCAATTTAAAGAGAATTCTAATTACATACACACTATTTCCAACATCAATCTATTAAAAATCCTCAGAATATTGCTCAACATACCTCACTCCCATAAATGTGGGCTCTACACCTGGGGCAGATTTTGCAGTCTCCATTTTCAAGCTGTCTATGTGTGCAAGGGATATTACAGTTGCGGACACGTACCAGGGCAGACCCATGAATGAAGTAAGGATCATAAGGATAGCTATCCAGAACAGGTCTAGGTGAAAGCCAGCACCTTTCTGTGGGGTAATTGTCATAGTTTGAATTGGGAAAAGAAAACACATGCTAAATAGAAATTGCATCAGTCCAAAATATTACTTACCCTGATTGCCATTTCTCTAAAACTTCAATACAGATCTTCTCAGCTTTCAGGTTTCAGCCACTATTCCATGTAAAGTATTCTTATTCCACTTTCATATATTAAATGAAGTTTATGTACAATTATTTATATGAGTCTCCCACTTGGCTTGTTGAGCAAGGGGTTGAAGCCAAATGATTCATTTTAAATGGACTTATTTGTCAATATACTATATTGTAGCTAGTAGGTGATCTCTTTGTACTGCAGCAATTATTTGACTATGTAGGGTTTAACCAATAAATATATTATAGTGAAAATTAATTAATAAAATGGTCCATAGTTATGTGAAATTAAATGAGTTTATTTATTTATTTAAATGTATTTATTTTAAAATTTGCACAATTAATATCCCTTCTGTTTATGGATGAGAGTGATGTGGCAACTTATGTTTAGATTTTTCTGCCCTCATTTTGCCCTGTTATTTTTCCCCTTGTTCTCTCTTGAAAGTCATTGTCATTTGCTAAGACAAGGCTTCAGTTTTCCAATAACTCCAAGTAATGAATCGTAATGTTTGTATCTAGAGAATTGGTATTAGGAAGTTATTTAATAATGTGGACTGTTAAATTCGACCTGAGTCTGCCTTGTCCCAGGTGTGAATATAAAGACTTCAAGAGATCATTGTCAAATTGTTTCCTTGTCAAACACTGAGCAGGTTAATGGAGGAGGGCCGAGAAAGGACAGTATGCGGCTATTGCAGATGGGTAGAGCTTCCGTTGCCACAGCATTAGAGTAAATTCTAGAACTGCAGAAGGCTGTAACAGTAAAATGATGCATTTATATAGCACCTTGAAGTTGAAAATGCTCCATGACACAGATGTATAATCAGACAAAAATAGATGCTGAGACAGCTAATGAGATAATAGGAGCAATAGCCAATGGGGATTTAAAGAGAATCTTAAATGTGGAGAGGGAGCTGATAATTTGAAGGGTTGGCGGCTGGGGGTGCAGGGTCAGGGTGGGGAGGGAGGGGAAATGTCAGAACCAGAGTACAAAAACAAAACTGAAACTTGAAACAATCTTATAACAATTAAGAACTAAACAGAGCTAAAGTTGGTCTTGAGGAATGCTGGAAGTGTGGGAGGGAAGATGAAAAGGAGGCTTTGAATAGCTAAACAGAATATAAAAAGGAAGACCAAGAAATAACATAAAAGAGGAAATACAATGCATTTTGTGGGGAGACGTTTAAATCCTGCCATGGCAGATGGTGGAATTTGAATTTAATAAAGACAAAATCTGGAATTGACAGTCTAATGATCAACATGAAAGCATTGTCATTTGTCAGAAAGACCAATCTGGTTCATTAATGTCCTTTAGGGAAGGAAACTGCCATCCTTACCTGGTCTGGCCTACATGTGACTCCAGACCCACAGTAATGTGGTTGACTCTTAGCTGCCCTCTGGGCAATTAGGGATTGGCAACAAATGCTGCCTAGCCAGTGACGTCCTCAGCCCATGAATGAATAAAGAATTTTCACCAATATATCAAAAAGTAAAAAAAAAGGGTCAAGCAACTCCAGAATGTAGGAAGGAGTCTTAAATAGCAGATATATTAAATATTTATTAACTGGAATTTCCTTGGAGTTGTCCATGCTGCACCACTATAACATCCAGTGAAGTTATGCCAGAAAAAGTGGAAGCAGCTCTGAAGAAATTATCAGTCAATATTACTTTAACAAAATGATGGTGGGAGTGAGAGCTTTTGTAGAACAGCAGAACAATCAATCAATCAATAAAACAACTGATATAGAACAACTCAGAAACAGAAAATATTAGCAAAACTCAGCAGGTCTGGCAGCATCTGTGGAAAGAGAAACAGTTAACATTTCAAGTCCAAAATGATTTTTCTTCAGAACACTCTGCTTTTGCTTTCATTTGATATTGGACAACTGATGATTCAGAAAATACTCAAAGGTATTCAGTAGGTCATTCAACATCTATGTAAGGTAATTGACCTGAAAAGTTTGACTTTGTTTTTTTCTCCAAAAAGCTACCTGATCTGCTCTGTATTTTCTTTATCAATTTCATGACATGTTGTTCAGCGTTGATAGTTTAGATAACTGTAATGCACGCACCCAGGCTACGGAAAGGAATCAAAAGTTGGATAACAGATGCTCTGACCACAATTTGTGATTTCTGATTAAGCATTAAAGTTGTGCCTGGAACTGGAGACTAGCAGGTATAACATTATTGTTTAGAAAAGAGTAAATGGTTAAGCACATAACTATTGATTTGTTTGTCTCTTAGAATACCTAACTGAAGAAATTAGTCACATCTGCTAAGTATTTTAAAAATGGATTTTTAATCCATGTTAACAAGGTGTAGAGCTGGATGAACACAGCAGGCCAAGCAGCATCAGAGGAGCAGGAAAGCTGACGTTTCGAGCCTAGACCCTTCTTCAGAAAATGTTTTAATCCATGTTGTCTATTTTGATGAAAGACACATTGTGTTTTACAAACGTAATAGCTTTTTGAAGAAGTGATGAACTAGATAAACATTGTGCGTTAAATAGATTTTCAGAAGATACTCAAAAAGCTACCACACAAGAGGTTTGTTAGAAATTTCAGTTGCATTGAATACGAGTAGTGTACAGACAGAACACTGGTTAATGGACAAGACAAAGATAAAATGTCCCATCTGCATATAACAGATTGGGATGAATATTGGCAATTTTAAAGTAGAATGAGTCATTTAAAGACATGAAGACAACAAAGGTAGGCTAATGAAATGTGACAGGTGAAATTTAATATAAATAAGTAAATAAGCATTTTGAGTGTAAAGGTAAAAAGAAGGATCATTCACTTATAGAAAGGCACTGAAGGGAGTGTGTGAGAGTGACTTAGGAAATTCAATTCCATGATTTTATATAAATGCAACTGCAGTTAGATAAAGCCAAATAAAAAGGTCAATAGAATTTTGCATTTTGTGAATGTAGATTTGAATGTTAACGAAGAGTTAATTAAGAATTTATATAAAACATAGGCTCAGGTATAGTTGCACAGAATCTCATCTCATGCAACTCAAATGACATTAAAGCCATAGAGGGCATGAACTGAGAGCACTAAATGATACAGTTGCAAAAGGGGAAATAAAATCTTGCAATTCTTTCCATCAAAGCAGAGGAAACTAAGGAGATGAAATTGAGATTTTTTTAAATTATGAGAGATTTAAAAGTGAAAGATTATCTATATTGATTTGAAAGAATAATCAGTGTAAGACTACTGGAGAGTGAGGAGAAGTGTTCAGAGATGTCTCTTTACACAAGAGGTTTTAGCATATAGAATGCTTTGCCACTGAGAATGGTTAGCATAAATACCACAATCTCTTTACAGAATTTGAAGCAGCAAAAGATACAAAGTTGTAGAAGAGAGCATGGCACTATGAGATTAGGTTTGGATTGCTCTGCTGAAGAATCAGAATAAATAGGTTAGGCTGACTGACTTTCTTTGTCATAAACCTATGTGTTTGTAATGCTAGCATTAATAGACAGCATATTTGCAGCAAATATATAGATTGATAATAGTACCTAAATTAAAAAATAATTTTGAAACAAAATTAGAACTGTTGCGTGCTTTTGCAAATATTTAAACCACTTGTAATGAATCATCATGTAAATCTTTATCGACTGAGAGTGTGGTGAAACATTTTTATTCAAAAAGGAGAAATCAACAACAAACCTTGAGTTTATGTTCCTTGCGGTTCAGGATGAGAGCAGTAATCTGCTGGTCCATAAAGATAAGTATAGTGACCAGTAAAGCTGGTACCATTGCAATGAGGCACATCCACCATTCATTCCCACCAAATGGATACACAAACCACCCTCTGTGTGGGTTCGTTGGCTTTAATAAAAAGAATTATATTGATTATATTGCATTTCCTCAAAACATTATGAGGTTAAAAGCCACCCATCCATCCTCATCTAACTATCTACGTAACCCTTTATTCCTGTCTCCCTCGTATGCCTATTTAGTTTCTACTTAAAAGTATAAACAGAATTCATTTCCACAAATACCTATGGTAGTGAGCTCTCTCAACACTTACAAGTGAGAAAGTCTCTTGTAAATTTCCCATTAGACTTATTGGCTTACTCTATTGCAGAGAAAACTGGGCATTTTCTGTAACTCTGACAGGTCATAAGCTGGTAAATGTAAGTTTAAACATCAAAAATAAATGCATTTAAATGAGGGTTTATGTGTTGGAAGAATTTAATCATGGTGTAGAGTAGTTTATAATCAGCAGCTTAAACAAAAATTGGCTACATTAAAAAGTGTTCAAAGAACTTTAGAAAACTAAAGACTCTGAAGAGCTGTCTCGGTGTCATTCAGATAATTTGGCTTAAAACCCATGAGTTCATATAATTCAAGAAAATTTGGGTTTATAAACAAATGCAAAAATTATCGTGAAAACAATGTCCTGTTTAAACCCATATGGTTGCATGTTCTGGTAATAAACAAACCAAAATTTACTAAAACACTAATCATACAGAGGTATTATGTTCAAATATTCCTGTATGTTCTTCCCACAAATAAAAACTTAATGCTGTTGCTTTGTTTAACGCTAAACCATAATCAGTTCAACATTTGCACGTCAATCCAAAAAGCGCTGTCTATACAATCATTAAAAATAGGCTTTTAAGACTTCTTAAAGGCCAGAAAAGCAGCTCAAATATTTTGCAATCCCATGTGACAAAAATAAAATGTCTTGATTTGTGACTGTAATGCGAAAATGGGATTATACCAAATTGTTTGACTTAGCTTTCTGTAACAGAGTAAGTTTCCAGAACAGGCAACTGTAACTTACTTCACAGTTCTGACTGGAATAGCCTTTAAACTGCTTTCTTGTTTTTATCAAGACCTTTTACAAAGTAAATTTGCCCAGCTATTATTGTAAAATTTATATTTTCAGTAATAATCCTAACTGCAAATATGGCAATGTAATGATGTCATGCCATTTTAAGACAGTAACAAGTAAATCCAATGAACATTAATGTTAGATCTCGCAAAGCATCAAGCTTTACCTCATTACAGTTTTACTAATACAATCCAGTGACAAATAATAACAAATGTATTGTCAGAAGTAGATAATAAGCAATGACACAAATTGTTTGTTTCATAATTGGACATGTTGAATTCACATTCAGCACCGAATTGTCTGGAGGGAGTGCACTAGAAACGAATCCCACTGACTCGATTTCCATTCATTTGGTGCACTTTGCTGCAGAATGTGGCAGTTGTGTGTTTAAAATAAAGTCTGGTCCTTGTTCAGGGTTGTTAATTATATCAAGACTAGACTTCAAAACTTTCTAGATGGGGAAATGAGTGTGAAAAGAGAAAGGTCCAATCTTTGTCCTATTTGAACAACCCACTAAAGCAAACATAGCCATTTCTCCTACAAGATGGGCTGGTACAAACCATCCTTAGCTGGGAGATATTGTGCAAAATTTTCCTAGCTTCTGAATAACATGGTATTTGGCCAGAAATTTAGGGAATTCAGGTGAGTTGGACTGTAATGAGTTTCTCAATGTTGAGAGCAAAATTCCCTGGCCAAGTGTGGGCAACGAGGTGAGAATCTCATTAGTGGGTGGCGAGCCGTCTAAATGCAAACATTTGAATGTTATTCTTACCTAATCTTGCCTCAGCTGTATGCAATTTCCCATTCTCCCAGCCACTGTATAGAGTCTAGAGGTGTTAATTCCCAACATAAAAGTCAGAGTGGGTAGGCTGGAGACTTCAGTTCACCACTTGCTCATCCAGGCCTCCGTCTAGGGCAACAGTCACCAACTTTGCAGGGCATGGTCAATAAGCAGCGACAGCCAACACATCCTGTACATGACCATTGGCATCGAATACATACCAATCTCTCTACATTCTTGTGGCATATTTCTAAACCTCTTATGATACAATTCTGCTGAATGGAGAGCAGAGGCACTGTTCATTTGAATGTGCTGCTAGGACAGGCTCATGAATTCGATCAGGATGTATCTTGGTGTTCCTCACTTACTCTCTAAAACATCACTCACTTTGAGCTTTCTTCAATGCTCCCAACATCACTGCCTTGCCTTGCCTTTTTGTGCTTTGCTCCCTCATAGCCTAAAGCCTTCAGCCTTCTGTCTGGCCTTGCTGTTAGTACAGACACAAAGCTATGTAGCTTGTCGTGGCTGTCAGCAGTCAGAGAAGTGGGTGGACATGTTGCTGTACAGCACTCTGCTACTTCAGCATTACACCTGCAGCTGACACAGCACACACACTGCATTGGCATCAACCAAATGGCCAGGTCTCAAAATCTAAGGGGAAAAGCCCTCAGTCAGATCAAGGGAAACTGTCTTCAGCCAGGTGTCACAACACAGTTAGGTTAAGGGCATCATTGGTTATTAGATCAGAGCCTTGGACGCAGTCCAACTGCTTGGGACAGTCAGGGTCAGAGGGTCCATATCACCACAGTTCAGGGAGTGTGCTATGATCAGTCCTGCATGTCCAGTGCAATCAGTTCAGGGAGTTGTGGGAAGTCAGGCAGGGGAACTGTGCAGAGATCAGTCAGGGTTGTCCATCCCAGTTGTCAGAGGGTGGTGGGCCATGGTCAGTCTTAGGAGTCAGCTCACTGTAAGTGAAGGGGGCAATCAGGGGCCACTGCTGTGGTAGTGAAGGTAAGCCAATTCTGGAGGTTGGAGGCAGCATGCTGGAATGCAGAGGGGATACTAATTATAAAGAGGGCAACTCAACATACAGGGGATGAGAGGATACTGCATTGGAACACAGGAGCTACATCAAAGGCTCAACAATGGTAACCACTACACTGGCTTCGAAAAGTAGGGGCACAGTATTGTAAGTTATATGCGTTGACTAAGCTTTTCTACACTGGGATTGGGTGATGAGTTGCTCTCCTTTAGACAGAGATCTAAGATGGATGACCTTCAGCCCATTGGAACTTTTCATTGGAAAATATTGTGACCTGCAAACCTATAATTGATTTCTGTCATTGCTTTTGTTTTCTCAAAATGTCATTTTTCTCTACTGCGCTTTCTTACATTTTTCAGTTATCTGTATTTACATGTCGACCATTTACTTTCAAGAAGGTTTTGGATAAAGTTCTCATGTCTAAAGGGATTAAAGGGTATGGCGAGAAAATGGGAACGGGGACTGAGTTGAATGGCAGAACAGGCTCAATGGGCTGAATGACCTACACCTATTTTCAATTTTTCCATAGCTCAGTAGGTAGCACTGTTACATCTGGGTCACCAGGTTCCAGATTCAAGCCTTACTCAAGGGCTTTAGCACATAAATCAAGGCTGATACTCCAATGCACTACTGAGGAACAACTGTACTGTCTGAAGCACCATCTTTCAGAGAAGCCATTAAACCAAGGGTTCATCTCTGATCAGAGGGATATAAAGGGACGCATGGCATCATTTAAAATAAGAGCCAAAAAGTTGTCCCAGGAGTCCAGTCAATGTTTATCCCTCAATGAATGTCATAAACAGATTTTCTACATTACAATAGCAACTACACGTTGAAAAAAATTCATCGGCTGTAAAACCTTTAAAATGTTCAGTAATAATAAAAAAGCACTATATAAATGCAAAGGAGAAATTGGGATATTGTTTCTCTCAAACAAAACAGTTACATTGAATATATATTTTGCTTCTGTCTTCACAGTAGAGGATACAAATAATATCCCAGAAATAATTATAAATCAAGAAGTGGAAGGACAGGAGAAACTTAAAACAATGTCAATAAACAGAGAAAAAAATCGGCAGAATAATATGAAGAGCTGATATATCCCTGGGTCTTGATGGATTTCATGCTAGTTTCTGAAAAGAAGTGCCTTCTGAGATTGTAAATGCATTTGGTATTAAATTTTCAAAATTCCCTGGATTATATAAAGGTCTCTTTGAAATATTGTGATTGCAATTCTTCTATTCAAGAAAGGACGGAGACATGAGGAGGAAATAACAGGCCAATTGGTTTAACATTTGCCACAGGGAAAACTAGAACTTATTAAAGTGGCAATGGCAGGGTATGTAGAAAATCTCAATGCAGTGTGACAGAGTCAACATGTTGTTTAAAGGGAAAATCATATTTGACTACTAGCTATCTTTGAGTAATTAACCACCAGGTGGATAAAGGGGAACTTGTTGATGTGATGTACCATGATTTCCAAAAGGCATTTTACAAGATTCCACAAAGGTTACTCCATAAAATAAGAGCCCATGATGTACAGAGTAGTACATTAGCATAGATACAAGATCAGTTAGCTAACAGGAAACAGAAGGTAGGTAAAAGTGGATAATTTTTAGGTTGACAAGATGTAACAACTGGAGTACCACAGGGATCAACTCTGTGGCCTCTTCCACTATTAATGATTTATCTCAGTTTGAGTGAGAGCTAGAATGCATGGTAACTAAATTTACTGATAATATAAATATAGCTGTGAAGGCAAATTTCAGACAGGACAGAAACAGTTTGTGAATGGGGCATAATGTGGGAACATGTAAAACTTGTCCACCTGGGAAGGAAGAATAGAAGAGCAGCATATTATCTAAGTAAAAGAGAGACTGCAGAACTCTGAGACAAAAATGGATCTGGATGTCCAAGTGCATGAATCATAGAAAGTCACATTGCAGGTACAACAAGGGATTAGGAAGGCAAATGGAATATTCTCAATTTTTGCAAGGGAAGTAAAATATAACAGTATAAATGTTTTGTGACATTTGTACAGGTCTTTGACAAAACTATCAGTAGACTGATTCCTAGGATGAAAGGATTGACTCATCATGAACAGCTAAACAGGTGAGGCCTTTATTCATTAGTGTTTAAAAGAATGAGAGGTGATCCAAGAGAAACAAACAAGATTCTGAGGGAGACAAAAAAAAACTGCAGATGCTAGAATCCAAGGTAGGCAAACAGGAGACTGGAAGAACGCAGCAGGCCAGGCAGCACCGGGAAGAAAGGAGCTGTCAATGTTTCGGGTATTACTGCAGTCCTGAAGAAGGGTAATACCTGAAACATTGACTGCTCCATTCCTCCAGATGCTGCCAGGCCTGCTGTGTTCTTCCAGCCTCCTTTTTGTCCACCTAAGAATCTGAGAGAACTTGACACGGTAGATGTTGAGAAACTTTTTCCACCAGTGGGGGAGTCTCGAATTAGGGGACATTGTTACAGAATAAGGGAACACTCACTGAAAATAGATATGAAGGAATTTACTCTCTCAGAGGAAGTGAATGTTTGGAATTCTCAGTGGGTTGTGGAGGCTGGATCACAGAAAGTAATGAAAAAAAAGAGATAGTTTTCTGAAATAAATCGGGGAGCTCAGGGTTGTAAGGAGTTGGTACAAAAGGGGAGTTATGATCTGAGGTAGATTGGTCATGATCTTGTTGAATGATGAGGCTACCTTGAGTGGCCAATGGCCTACTCCTGGTCGTGCATTCTTACATCTAGAGTAGTGTGTGCAGTTTCTTCTCCTTATTTAAGGACGGACATAATTGCATGAGAAGCAATTCGGAGAAGGTTCACTTGACTGTGGGGGAGTTATCTTAGAAGGAAAGGTTGGACAGATTGTGGGTCTCTATCCATGTGTGTTTAGAAGAATGTGAGATGATCTTAGCGAGAAGTAAAAGATCCTGAGGGGATTTCACAGGGTGAATGCTGAATGGACATTTATGTGGGAGAGTCTAGAATTAGGGGGCGGAGTTTAAGGGTAAAGGGCTCTCCCATTTCAGACAGAAATTAAAAGAATTTTTTTTCCTCAGAAGATCCTGATTCTGTGGAATGCTCTTCCCTACAGCATAGTGGTAGTCACTGAATGTCTCTAAGGCAAAGGTTGATGGATTCTTGGCTAACAAAGGAATCAGAGTATAGGGGTTAGGCAGGAAAGTGAAGTAGAGGTCACAGTTAGTTCAGACAGGATATGATCGAAAGGTGGAATAGGCTTGAGGGGCCAAATGACCTAACCCTGTTCATAGCTTGCACGCTCAGGACATGGTGGCTCAGTGGTTAGCACTGCTGCCTCACAGCGCCAGGGACCTAGGTCTAATTCCACACTTGGGCGATTGTCTGTGTGGAGTTTGCACATTCTCCCCGTGTCTGCGTGGGTTTCCTTCGGGTCCTCCAGTTTCCTTCCACAGTCCAAAGATGTGCAGGTTAGGTAGATTGGCCATTCTAAATTGCCCATAGTGCCCAGGGATGTTTAGGTTAGGTGGGTTAGACATGGGAAAATGTAGGGGAATGGGTCTGGAAGGTTGGTACGGACTTGTTGGGTCGAATGGTCTGTTTCCACACTGTAGGGATTCTATAAACATGTACAGACCTCTGCCAACACATCTTTTCATCAGAAGCTTGGCACTTTAGCATTCATTCACTCATTAATAGGATTTTAACACCATATTCAATTTTCCTTTTCTTCTCTAACCTTCTAAATATAAATATAGATGCTCTGTGTGCAATGGTTCATAGTTTTTCCTCTTTTATTTCAAATATTATTAAACTGTTTCTCCACTGCCTCATACTTCAACCCCTCCATTTATTAATCTCATGCTTTTAATTCCCTCACTTGAACTAAAAGTTTTACTGATTGTTAAATATCTGTGCATATTAAAAGAAATCATAGAATAGAATCCCTACAGTGTTGAAAGAGGCCATTCAGTCCACACTGACCCTCTGAAGAGTATCCCACCTGTACCCAACCCCCTTCCTATCCCTGTAACTCTTGCATTTCCCATGGCTAACCCACCTAGTTTGCACATCCCTGGACACTCTAGGCAATTTAGCATGGCCAATCCACCCAACTTGCACATCTTTGGACTGTGGGAGGAAACTGGAACACCTGGAGGAAACCCACGCAGACAGAAGGGAATGTGTAAACTCTACACAAGGCAGTTGCCCGAGGGTGGAATTGAACTTGGGCTCCTGGTGCTGTGAGGCAGCGGTGCTAACCACTGAGCCATTGTGCCACCCAGTATATAGTTCCATTAGCTGCCTTTATTGACTAAGTGTGATGATGTCTGACAAATACATTTGGAAATAGGTGAATAATATCTGTAACTCAGGATCACAGCCACTGAATTTTTACGACGCAGAAAGAGGCCATTTATTCTATCATGTCCACAGTGCCTAATTGAATAAACGACTGGCCAAGCACAATTCCCTCACCTTCTCTCTGTAACATGTGCAGCTTTCCTCTCTAGTTAATAGTCTTAATTGAAACTGTTTCCACCCCCACACTTGCAGGGCTGTGCATTCCAGATCCTAACCATTCACTGAAAGAAGGTTTTTGCGAATATTATCTTCATTTATGTTACTTGTTACTTCAAATTTGTGCCCTCTCACTCACGACACTTTTACAAGTGGGAAAAGTTTCTTGCTAACCTCTCAATCCAGGCCCTTCATGATTTTGAATACCTCTATCAAATCTCCTCTCTGCCTTTTTCCTTTCCTCCAAGCAAAACAGTCCTAACTTCTTCGCTCTATCTTCATCTCTAGAAGCATTATGGTGAATCTTCCCTGCACCCTCTTTAATGGCTACCCAAGCTTCCTAAAATGCACCGCCCCCAGAACTGGAAGCAATGTTTCAGCTGAAACAGAACTAATGACTAATACAAATTCAACATAGTCTCCTTGCTTTTGTACTTTGTGTCAGTATTAGGAAAGCTCAAGATACTGTTCACTTTGTTAACATCACTCTCACCCTGTCATGTCACCTTCATAAACATATACACACACATACACTCTACTCCAGTAAGCCCTTTAAAAGTTTTACCCTGTATGTTGTCTCCCCATGTTCTTTCCAAAATGAATCACTTCATATTTCTCTGCATTGAAAATCATCTGTCTGCTCATTCCATCAACTTGCCCATGTTTTGTCATTCCACACTATCCTCCTCACAGCTGACAATATTTCCACATCCTGGAAATGGTTCATGGCCTTCACTTCCAAGAAAAATCAACACAATAATTAGACAGAACAGACAATGTTCATATTCAATGACACAAACCTTGAGCTCACTTGGCACAATGAGTTTTGGGGTATCCACACCAACGAGGATATCAACTCCACAGAAGATCAGTATCGACAGGATGATGGAAAAATCACTGATTAGTTTCCTGAACTAAGGAAGAAATCAATAAGTTGTAAAACAATCACCCTAAAAAACAATTTAAATGGTTTCATATGCAAAAATTGATGTGTTCAACTTGACTTTAATTGTAAAACTTGAGTCAACTACAATTATGGAATGAATTGAGAGAGCCAATCTAAAAGTATTCCAGTCGTGATTAGTTACAAGATCACTCTGGGATCAAGTGTGCTTTCACAGGTTTCACAGAATGTATTATGTTTGTCTCAAAAGAGTAATGTGCAATGGGCAAGGAATCAGTTGGTCCATGTTGGACACCAGCTTACAAATTCTGACTAATTGGGTACATGTTTCCTGTTCTAATCTGTTGACTGAAGTTATTCTAACTTCTCACTGCTGTGCAATGGAGGTTCTGCTTCTTAACCCGTTCTAGCTACTAGCCATGTACATTAACAATAACATTCCTGACCTTTAACATGCTTACCAATGTCGGAATAGCACACAATCAGTCTCAGATTGGCTAGGTAGCCTGCTCAATTTATGTTTGTTTGCTTAAAAGTAATAGTCATCTTACTGATATCAGTTCCTACCATCTCCTGACTGGTTCCCAAAGATGTCAGTCATTTTCGGGATGAATCCTTTCATTAGAGCTTTTCCTTGTTAGGTTACTATCTGTACAGCTCCTCACTGAAGATGAAAAGGCACTATGGAAGTAATTTGTGTATGCTTAAAGGATTTGTCGTCGGGTTGATACTGCTAAATGTTCAAAGCTTACCAATATGTTTTAGTTAAAAATAACTCTTTGCTTATGTATTACTTCACAGTAATTGCTGCTGACTGGAACAAGTTAACTTATAAGTCACATTTTTGTTTTCCTAAGATGTAGGAGTTATATTCTCAAGAATTAAACGTTCTCATTGCACAATATCTGTAGAGTCAAAGTTATCTTAAGAAATCATCATGTAGAACTAGAACGAATTACAGAACTTCATTTCATTGTAAATATATAAAATATCCAGGCCTGTCTCTTACATTGGGTGCTTTAAGAAGAAAGTTACAATTTTAAGTTAAAATAACTAAGCCATTTTCAAATTAAAGTTGTTTCACTTCAAAACATCTTCATGAACATTTGTTCTGTCACAAAAGTCTACCTTTTTATTTATTTGTTTATTTTGACCTAAGGTGATGTTAAAATAAAGTTAAAATTGCCGTAGTCACAGAAGTCTATAGGGCCGCTCTCTCACAGATATGCAAGCTACAGCCAAAGGCCATATCGTATTGCACTGACCATAGCTCAACAAAATATGAAATTTAACAATCTGCTTGCTTGCACATACCAAACTGTAACTAATTATTGAAAAATAATCTCAATCCTACAATGTGATAATACTAATTTGTCTATAAAATTAAAAATAAACTTTAAGCGAGCATAACCTGCAATTAAAGCAACAGTACCATTTTTAAATGGACACTGGTATGAGTGAATTTGTGAACCTGTTATGATTAATGATATATAAAGAATATTTATGGACAAGGGTATGCAATTTCAAAGCTGATAAAAGACAGATTTAAAAATAATGCCTAGAATTTCATCTTGATGTAAACAGTGTTTAGAACACAGTACGGGCTCTGGGTACAGGATTAGAAGCAAAAAGTTTGGAATTATTTAAGAGACAGTTTGATGCCCTAATGGGAAGTCAAGTTTTTTTTCTTGGAACAATGAGCTCATGTAGGTTGAATGCCCTCTCCATCCAATGTTTATCTCGTGATCATTCCAATCTGAGACAAAAGTGAGAACTATTTTCAACATGGGAATTGAACAGTCGTAGAGTCAACAAAAGCTCTGTCCCAATTTTGAGGATAATTTATCCCATATTGTTGCTACACTCGATTCTGCACGATTACTTCATTCTGATTTCTGTGTCCGACCACAGCAAAACTAATTTGCACTCATAAATAATTTCAATGCTCCGTTGAGGGAAATATAAAATATGGCCAACACCATGGCAACACAAATCTCTGCTGTGTATCTGCCATTGCTGAGGTACAAAGGTAGGCTTTCCCCTCTTTTTATTTTCCTGGACCAGTCACAAGTTTAGTTCTTCTTTCAATATCATCTTAACATTATGTCAATGCTAACCAGAGAAAACAGTATCATAGAAAAGGGGAGTCCTAGCAGCAGAAGGCACGCAATGAGTTCAGAGCAATTCTATTCTGTCAATCACACACACTGGTTTATGATAGCTGATGAATAGTGATCAGAAATGTGAATACAGGGTGATTTTCCTCTCTTCTCACTCAACTCCTAGGGAAGTTTGGCACATCTCACACAATTAATCTCCCGCAAGGGTGGGTTGCCAACTGAGAATCACCAAAATCCAAACATTTAAATTTTACAGCAATATGATTATTTATTTATTGTCATGATGATTTATTTATTGTCACTTGCATTTTACAGTGAATAACACGGTAAAATACAGTGAAAAGCTTCAACAGTCACCACAATCCGGTGCCATTTTGATTAGTTTAAGAATAAAAGGGATAAAAGTTATAGCTGAAGGACAGTCCTGAGCCAGTGCACCAAGGCCCCTCCTCCACCACCTCGCTGAATACTATGCCAGACCCACCAACATAGGAGTCACTGCTCTTCAGGTGCCATCTCTTCGCCACTGGGGCCACCTCACCGAAGCAGCCACCGATGCCGGGTCCTGTGCTGAATCCACACTCACCCCACAACCAGGAGTCCCCACTCTGGGCCTACTGCAATCAGGAGTCCCTGGCTCCGCTGCCAGACCAGGCCGCTACCGTCTTGCCAAGAGTCCCACTCTGGCCATCCTCCTACAAGAGGTCACCTTGCTGGCACCACCATCTTGAAATGTCCGCTGTCACTGCTGCCACCTCCAATCACTGGAGGAGCTTTATTGCCGCTGCCAGCCCCTAACACCAGGAGAACATACCCCGCTGCTGCCATCGGGAGCCATGTCCACTGCCGCCTCTGACGGTCAGGACAGACCATCATCTGCGCACTGCCTGCTCCAGCTGTCACATGAGATTTGCGATCAAACACTTTGCAAAAGGATCCAACAAAAACAAAAACGAAAGAAAAAAAGAAAGAGAAGAGCAGAAGTAAAAAGAAAATAAAAATGTTAGAAAAAAATGACAGAGCAGAAGTGAAAAGGAATAAAAATGAAAGAAAAGGGCAGATGTAAAGAGAAAAAAAAATGAAAGAAAGTATTCAGGAGCAGATGAGCCCTGGGCCAAGAGCCCACACACAGCCCTTCCACTCCGCTGCCATCTTGAATATACATTGAAGATATGAATTAAACTTAGTTTCCAATATCACGGTCATACAGACCAGGAAGGTGTGCTTGCAAAATTCAAAGATGACACAAAGATAAGTAGGAAAGTAAATTATGAAGTGGATATAAGGAAGCTACAAAAAGATACAGATAGCTTAAGTGAATGGGCAAAGATATGGAAATAGACTATAATGTAGAAAAATGTGAAATTGTCCTTTTGGCCGGAAGAATTTAGAAAAAGCATTTTATCTAAATGGTGAGAAATTGCAGCGCTCTGAGATGCAGAGGAATCTGGGTGTCTTTGTGCTTAAGTTGCAAAATATTAGTATGTAAGTACAGCAAGTAATTAGGAAAGCTAATAAAATATTATCATTTATCATGAGTGGATTGCATATAAACGTATGAGATTATGCTTCAGGTATACAGGGACTCCTAAGACCTCATCTGGAATACCATACCTAGTATTTGCTACCTTATTTAATGAAGGATGTAAATGCAACAGAGGCAGTTCAGAGAAAGTTTTTTTTAAGTCTAATACTTGGAAAGTGGTGGTTGTCTTACAAAGGGAAGAATAGGCTCTGCTGCACCAATGGAGTTAAAAAGAGTAAGAGGTGACTTCACTGAAACAGAAGATCCCAAAGGGTCTTAACAGGTTGGATATGGAGAGAATGTTTTCCCTTCTGGAAGAATCTAGAACTGGGTCACTGTTCAAAAATCAGGGGTCATCTAAATAAAAAAGAAGATGAGGTGAAATGTTTTGCCTCAGAAGGTCATAAAACTTTGGAACTCTTCCTTAAAAGGTGATGGGTATTGAATATTTTTAAGGCAGAAGTGAGTAGATTTTTTTTAGTAAGGGGTTGAAAGCTTATTAGGGATACGCGGGAATGCGGATTGAAGGTTACCAACAGATCAGTCATGATCATATTGAATGGGCTGAATGGCCTACATGTGGTCCTAGTTCATATGTTCATGTGTAGGCTTTCATCAGTTAATTTGGTATTAAACTCTATCTTCCCATTATAGGTGTCTCGGGGATGCTAAACACTAAAGTAAAGGGAAAACATCCTCAACCTACCCTATACAGATACCCTGCCATTTTTACGGTGTGTAATGAGGTGTACAAGGCTTTTATCTCAGGGAACCTGGACACTTCATTATAATATTTAAGTCAGGCTTAGACAGTGTAATTATGAGTCAGATTTAAAAGTGCTTTCAAGCAGGTTACTGGAAATTTGAGGAACCAGGCAGCAAGATAAACTGTTCTGAGAAGGCATTTTTTTTTACAGCACTCCATGTATCCAGAAGGAACAGGAATGCTCTCTCCAAACCACTGGAGCAGCTTTTAGCATCACATCCACCAATCAGAACTGCTCTACTGTAATCACAGATCTCTACCTCACCATTCCTCCCCTGATCTGTAACCTATCCTGTGATTTGATACAATCTCTCCCACCTCCCACCACAATGTCATCTACGCCACCTCCAACCATGATCTAACGCCTGCCCTACTATTGATGAGATCCGTTTCCAAGGGGGCAGGCTGTGGCTTCCTGCCCGGAGTTTTCCCATCCAGCAGCTGGTCAGCCTGTCAATCTGTCTGGCTACTGGGCAAAAAATAGAAACAACGGTTAGAGGTTATGCCTTTTCATTCACCGAGGACACCTGTTCCAGGTGTAATCTCTTGCGTTACTGAGCACGCCTGCAGCTAATCTGTTAATGTCAGAACGCTGAGCTCAGCCAGGTAAGTGATAGCAATGCTGCAATTACATTTAAAGGAACATATCTACAGTTCTTTCTCCAGGTCACCCTACAGTGACCCCTGCTGGATGTGAGCCGGTGTAGCTGTCAAATGAGCATAACTACCAAACTCTGCTGATACTCAACATCAAAACTCAGGGGAACAAAATTAAATGCAAGAAATGTACAAGAAGAGGACAGGAGAAAATATTTTATACGAGGTATTTGCAGACTGTGGAGTTCACTTCCAAGTGTTGGGACATGTGTCATGCAAGGAATTTTAGTTTAGCATTGCCTGATAGAAACTGGGGAGTACGAGAGAGAATGGCAGCAGATGAATCCAGTGATTTACTTTTTCTGATCTAGTCACCTTTCCATTGGTAAGCTTTTAAAATTTTACCTCAATTTATTTTAAAATTTTAACAGATAGATTGTAAAATTTTATTTCGGTTATCCTTATATATCAAGAGATGGAGTGTTTCCCTGTCTTGCTCATGATCCTCTTCAGGAATGCCCCCTCCAGTGACACCCACAAATAGTTCTCATGGTTACATCCTATTGCTGCCAAATTCCCTTTCTTACTTGCAGGTCAGATTTTGGATCTGGATGAGGCAGAATGCTGGAAACTTTTATGTAAATGAAGATCAGCCAGGTCCACATGCCTCAGACTCCCTGAGTACACACTGACGTCTTCAAGCATTGGCACACACGGTACCCAGTCTGCCTCATCCCCTTTATCCTGTTTAAAACCAAGATAAGTTTTGTTTTCTGTCTGACAACTGACTGCCCTTGGTGAAACATGAACACCACTACCCACAATCTTTGAGTCTTCATTGCTAATATTAGTTTTGTGACAGTCAAGTGACTGATGTTTTGGTATTTTTAGCTTTCAGAGCTGCCTGGAGACATGTTGCTTTCAACAACGTCTAGAATGCGTGTTCTCGGCAGTGGCTTTTAAATCAGGTCCAATAGATCATTCATTGGGCTATTGGCTCTCACCTCATCTCAAATAACAGAAGTTGAAATATAATTGTCAATTATTTGACAATATCATGTTTTGCAGAGCTCAACAATGTTGCCTCATTTTAAACTGGTTCTCAACAAGGCTCACTTAGAAATTAAAGGGCATTGAAAACTAAGCTTGTGATTACTGCAGTTCTTGCTATCTCCTTGTGATTACTTGCTGTTTTGAGAAAGCCAGCTATAAAAAAAGTTTAAAATATTATGCTTACTGCAAATGGGAAGTATCTGCTTGTTTTAAAGTTCTTCAGCGACATGGAACAAACAAATGTACCAAAGAAAAGAATAAAGGAAATGAGTGTAATGTCTGGAATATAATCACAGGTTTTGCCCACAAGCTGTCCTCCAAGCTTCAAACAGTCTTTCTTTGTAAGTGAAGACCAGTTGACAGATTCTGCATTGGGCTGAAATGAAACAAGCAGTTAAATAAGATTATTATAACCTCTTACAGATATTTAATAAATATACAATCATTTGCAAGGCATAAAGTTAGAGATCTTATTTTCAAAAAATCCTGTATTACAAAATTACACATAAAAATCAGGAGAAATTGCACATGATATATTTCAACTTAAAAGATGTTGGAAACCATAACATTACACTGAATTGGTCATGTGACAAATCTCTCAAAAACACCGCAAATGGAGTTCTGCTTAAGGCTTAATAAGTAAATGCGCCATCCAGTGTAAAACAAACAGATAGTCCGAGATAGTAGGAACTGCAGATGCTGGTGAATCCGAGACAACAAGGTGCAGGGCTGGATGAACACAGCAGGTCAAGCAGCATCATAGGAGCAGAGAGGTCGGGCCTTGACCCTTCATCAGAAAAGGGGGAGGGGAAGGGGGTTCTGAAATAAATAGGGAGAGAGTGGGAGGCAGATAGAAGATGGATAGAGGAGAGGATAGGTGGAGAGGAAACAAACAGGTCGAAGAGGTGGGGATGGAGCCAGTAAAGGTGAGTGTTGGTGGGGAGTTAGGGAGGGGATAGGTCAGTCCAGGGAGGACGGACAGGTCAAGGGGGTGGGATGAGGTTAGTGCGGCTTGAGGTGGGAGGAGGGGATAGGTGGGAGGAAGAACAGGTTAGGGAGGCAGGGACGAGCTGGACTGGTTTTGGGATGCGGTAGGGGGAGGGGAGATTTTGAAACTTGTGAAATCCACATTGATACCATTGGGCTGCAGGGTTCCCAAGCGGAATATGAGTTGCTGTTCCTGCAACCTTCGGGTGGCATCGTTGTGGCACTGCAGGAGGCCCAGGATGGACATGTTGTCTGAGGAATGGGAGGGGGAGTTGAAATGGTTCGCGACTGGGAGGTGCAGTTGTTTATTGCGAACCGAGCGTAGGTGTTCTGCAAAGCGGTCCCCGAGCCGATAGTCCGAGACTTTATTTGGGGTCAGTACTGATCTCACTACAATCTTGTTTGTAGCTACTTTAGTGATGTGGAAATGTTTTCAATGCCAATGGAATAAGGGAGGAAAGTGATGCTTCTGATTTTTGTTCAGTGATGTCCAATGAGACTTGTGCACGTATGGACACCTGGTCAGAGCACTTTCAGACCGAGATATGTTGCTGCCTTTTGGCGAGCAGCCAGGGCAAACCAACCCAACAGTCAGAACCTTACCATTTGCTCAGGCTCCATTCCTGCAGACTGCTAATTTAACTGGAATCTGTTGTAGTTGGGAGCCTGGTTAATTATGGAAATCATCTTTCTATGACCTAATCAGCACTCAATTGCCATTTTAATTACCTAGTAACTTGGACACTTATTGCAAACTGCCGCTATTCTCTTGGGATGAATTGGGGTGGAGAGGTGCATGGGCTTAAACAGGAAATCATACAGGGTGCAGAAGACAAGAATTCTTCAAGCGCCACCTGGAACATCAAGGGCCCTGCTCTCCAGGTCTCTTCCTTTTAGCTTTTCAAGAGATCATGACAAAACCTCCATCATAACTTTACTGAGTGCCATTACCAGTCTAGCAGCTCTTTGTTTAGTTTTCAGCAGCTTATTTGTACCCATGTTGTGCAAGTAACTGGCCAGCAGGATGTTAATCAGGTCACAGTGAAAACCACACAGGTTTCCAGTAGATACTGTCCATTGGTGAGGATGATTTCACACTCACCATCTGAAACCTGTCTCCAAGGCTCTTTCCATGCAACCAAGGCTCACATGTGAAATCAGGCCTTGGAAGGGCTAACACAGTGTGGAGCTGGAGGAGCACAGCAGGCCAGAAAGAAGGGTCCCGACCTGAAACATCAACATTCCTGCTCCTCTAATGCTGCCTGGCCTGCTGTGGCCCTCCAGCTCCACACTGTGCTATCTCTGGCTCCAGCATCAGCAGTTCTTACTACCCCTTGGAAGGGTTGCTGTGCATCAGGAAAATAAAGGAGAAAATTCAAGTAAGAATTAATTTCAGCACAAGACAAACATTTACTTAGAGTCAAAACTCACTGTTGTATTATAGATGGCAGTGATGAGTTTAAAGTGTGCCTCAGTTGTTTCATTAAACAGACTGGAAACATTTTCTAAAAGAAAGAAATGAATGTGATGAATTATCTAAATCTTCTTTCAATGATTTGTTTAAAATTGTGGAATCAAAGATCTTTCTAGCAGGAGAATCTTACCTGCTTCAATGGGAAGACACAAGCAATGATCAAGAGTAACATGGTCGATGTTAAAATCAGAATTGATTGGATAATTCTTTGCCAAATTAAACATTTTCTGAAAAGCATCATGGATGAAAATGAAGCTGATCAGTGTGCAGAAACCTTCCTCAGTGAAACGTGTAAAATATTGAATTAGGTAGCTGGCATCTGTGGCAACCAGAACGAGACAAAAGAATGCTGTCCATATTCCAATCCACAGTCGGAATTCCAAATAGTCAAGTTGATAGTCACTGTGAATTTATATTTAGAAAATAAAGAGTGGATACTGATTAAGCAATGAATAAAATGTGAAATCTTTCCATCGTTATAACTTTAGACAGCTCTAATTAGGGTTGGTCAGCTTTGAAGTTTATAGAAATTAATGTAAAGTCACTGGACAAATACAGGTATAAAGACACAAACCATATACCAGAATTTACACAACTAATAGTGAAATCACTCAGAAATGTTTTGGATTGTGAATTTACTTAAATTTCATCTGACTTTTTACCTAGAGGAAAAATTCAAGAACAAGCTACATTTCCAAGTATAGTATCTTTCTAGACAACATGGAAAGTGAAACCACACAGAACAGAAGGTCCTTTTGTATTATTCTTCTCTGGGATGTGGACATCGTTGGCAAGGCCAGCAGTGGTTCTCATCACTAAGTACTTTTGAACTGAATGGTTTCCTAGGCCATTTCAGATAGCAGTTAATGAACTGCCACCATAGAGTGGACTTTGGCTCCAGCAGGGTATTAATACCAAATACAGCAATGCATAGGGTGCCTCCTGTAACACAAGAACTAAACATGGGTAACATGGTATTGAAAGAGTCGATAGACATTCATTACAGCTCCTGATATTTACTAATGTTACAGTGAAGAGCACTTCAGTGTCTGGGCTAATAATAAACGATTTGATCTCAAAGCATGACATATTTTCACTGAGGTATCATTCCTCAAGTGACCCCAGTTAAGGTGGAGTCTAGGAACTTAATACCCTTAGATGACATGCAGTGATACAATTTTGATATGATGATATCATATATGCATGTCTCTTAAAAGGTATACTGCATACTGGCCGGGAGACATTACACAAAAATTAAGCGCCACCCATATTACTGTGGGTCTGGAGTCACATGTAGGCCAAATCAGGCAAGGATGACAGATTTTCTTCCCTGAAGGAAAAACCAGATGAGTGTTTACAACAAATAAAGTTGTCATGGTCACCATAAAACTAACAATATTGCAGAATTTTTTAAACAATTGAATTTAAGTTCCACCAACTGCCATGGTGGGATTTGACCCCCTGTCCCCAGAGCATTCATATTATTCTTTGGTAACTTTCCAGCAAACTCTGTACACATTTTGTTCAGGCAACTAGCCAGCAGGATGTAATTGAAATCAGCAGTGAAAATCATACAGGCTCCAATATTCACAGAGCTCTGAAGAAGAGTCATATTGGAATCAAAACATTCACTTGGTTTCTCTCTCCACAGATGCTGCCAGACCTGCCCGAACAATACTGAAGTAAACCAAAATACCTTGCTTACATGTGGAGAGCTTCTCTGGTCGTGAGACCATAACAAAAGCACCAATGGGATGACATTTAAAAAAGGCTGTACCTTCTAACCCCCAACACTTCTTTTCATCTATTTTGAAAAAAGGGTGGTATGTATAATGGGCAATGATTTGCAATTGCTTATCTTATGATCTCATCAACATCTGTCTGATTCTTCAATACTACAAAATACGTGCCCAGTTTCTTATGTTACAGGAGATAATGTAAGTAGTGGCATATGAGGTAAAATATCCTGTTGGAGGTAATCGGAGACCAACCAATACAACGAGCCAATTTTAGGAACATGACTACTCAAGGTTTCGGAGTGTGTATGTGAGGGGAGGAGAGCAAGACAGAAAGAGAGAGAGAGAGAGTGTGAGTGTGTGTGTTTGGGGAGGAGAGAGAGAGTGTGTGTGTTTGTGTGTGTGTTGGGGGATAGAGAGACTGTGTGTGTGTTGGGGGGAGAGAGAGAGCGTGTGCGCGTGCATGTGTTTGCATGCGTGTATGTGTGGGGGGGGGTAGAGAGACTGTGTATGTGTGTGAGTGGGGAGAGAGTGTGTGTGCGTTTGTGTGTGTGTGGGGGGGCGTAGAGAGACTGTGTGTGTGAGGGGGGAGAGAGCGTATGTGTATGTGTGTGTGTGTGTCTGTCTGTCTGTGTATATGTGTGTGTGTGTGGGTGAGTGTGTGTGCGCATGTATGCGTATGTGAGAGTATAGTCTGGTGGGGTCACCTGTAGGGCGACATAAACCCAAGATCACAGTTGAGACCGTCCTCTTGGGTCCTTGGCCAAATGTCCTTTACCGGCCTCGGATCTTTGGGTAAATGTCCTCCAAGGTGGACTTCAGGATAGACAACAACAGAGTCGCCGAACAGAGGCTGATAGCCAAGTTGGGTACCCATGAGAATGGCTTCAACTGGGATCTTGGGTTTATATCGCCCTACAGGTGACCCACCACACTCTGCACTCTCACATACGCATACATACACACACACTCACTCGCACAAACACACCACACACACACATGTGAATCTATGGGGTGAATTTGTATTTGCAGACACATTTTATTTTGTTCAAAAAGCACACAATTTATAGACAGTCAGTCAATATGGTGTTTTATAAATTCCTACTTTAGAAATAAAACCAGTCTGACTCCAAACCAAAACACAAACAGTTTCTAAACAAGGTCTCACACCTAACGTGCATTTTCTGACCTAAATTGTCACCTCTTCTTTACACTGATAAAACCTTTAGTTCTCAAGGACTTGAAAGGAATTTGGAGATTTACACATACATATTAGTCAATTAAAACCTTCTAACTGATTAAAGGTTTAACAGCACTTTAGATTTGTTTAGTACATCCTCAGCAATGGTGTGACCCTTTGATCTTTTACTTATAAATTCTGTGTCTAATACTATCTCTCTCACTAACACCTGAAGAAGGAATGAGGCTCCGAAAGCTTGTGATTTCAAATAAACCTGTTGGACTATAACCTGGTGTCATGTGATTCCTGACCATATCAGTTCTAGACAGATGTTTATTTCCTGTTGAGTGGGAAAACAACAAATCAATGTTCACAAATGTTCAAAAGAAAAATAATTCCTATTAAAAGAATTCCTCTGTACTTTGGAAAACTCTAAAGAACTAGAATGTGGTTCAATTGGCTGAAGCAAAACATGGCCTTGTCTTTCTGATCAACAAGATCCCATGTTTGATTTCCAACCAAGATTATAATTTTGGGTCAGGTTACTAACATTGGCATCAACGTAAGCCCCGATCTGCAACCAGACGAGAATATCGATTGGACATCAACCTCTACTGAATTGATTAATTAGCAGCTTGAGGACAATAGGAAATACCTTCAAAAGGAAGATAATTCATACTGTGGAAACAATGGAGATATTTCCCTCTCGTCCATTGCTTGGGAACCCGTGACAGGCATTCTCCTGTAGCTGAGGTTACCCTCCCAGTGTCTCCTGAATAGATTCTTATGAAGTCATAGTGTGGAGCTGGAGGAATACAGCAGGCCAGGCAACATCAGGGGAGCAGGAAAGCTGACGTTTTGAGTATCATTTTCTGAAGAAGAGTCCCAACCTGAAACGTCAGCTTTCCTGCTCCCCTGATCCTGCCTGGCCTGCTGTGTTCCTCCAGCTCCACACTGTGTTATCTCAGACTCCAGCATCAGCAGTCCTTACTATCTCTTCTTGTGAAATCAGACTCACTCCAGTGTCAATTAGATATGGTGGGGGTGGGGATGCAGAATCAGGGATACCCACTAGAATTTCCAATGACAGCTGTTTTTACCAGCATGGGGGATAAGCAACCATACAACCCAACCTGGCTAACTCCATTGCTGAGTTAAGTAACTCATAGACCCCGCAATTTTCATGTGGCATGCATTGCAGTAGCTTTTTAGTGGTCCATGGTTCACTCAATTCTTTTCCATGATCTCCATGCTTCCAGGCCACCACCATGCTCATCTACCCTCATGAACTACGCACAGAAACAATGGCAGAATTAATAAGTAATGGCAAATTTTGAGATGCTGAGAAAAAGACAAGCTTTCAGAAACCTGCTTTATATAACCCTATAAAAGTATGAATCAGACAGAACCATTATAGTATCAGTAATAGAAGCTTTAACAACTTCACACATCTTAATCATAACTAAAATTAACACTATTACAAAACCGATCACAGGAAGAAGAACATTTTATAACCATATAAGGGAGTCAATCATGCAAAGTAAATACTTCATTTCAACTTGTCCAATAAAACCCAGCTGAAGTCATGCAGTTGGAAGTCTTGGAGATCAGCATTTAATATAAACTGCTCTGGGAATGTATCAACAGAAACAGATGACCAGACATCTAGTTCTCATCGTGGGCTCATTTGACGGCCATTTCATACAAGAGAGAGCAAGATTTGGAGAAAAATATTCTGCTACAGTTTCTACGCCAACTTCACTCTCTTACATCAGCTAAAGAGCTAATATGCCCAGAAAAATATGACTATTGAATACTTTGCAGTCATTGTTGTGATATTTTCTCAGTCAGGACTAGGAAACCAGTTGGCATTTCACAAAAGAAAACACTCCAGAATGAAACCTTATGCCAAAACTCAAGTAACATTCAATCACAGTTACTATACCTGCTAATATTGTAGAGGAGTCGCTCAAATACCAACACAGGGCCAGTGCTGCCAAGAACTGTTAATGGTTGGCCAGCAAAGAGACAAAATACTGTTCCAGCAATAGCAGTTCCAAGGAAGCTTTCTAGGACTCCCTAGAATACATGCATACAGACAAAAAGTGCTGACTATAAAGTGATTTCTTTTGGTCAATAACAACACAGCAGAAAAAGAAAAGCAAGCAATAAAGAAGCAAAAGACTAGAAGAGAAACAAAGTGGAGAACAAAGAAACAGAAAGGTAGAAAATAACAAGAAAAAAAGGAACACAAATGTGAAGGTAACTTATTAATATTGTAATATAAAACAGAGCTATAAAAATATTCACATAAAAGCAGTGTCATTGTTTTGACTTTTGGTTAGCTGACTATCCAATTAGGATAAAGAGCATTCTAATGTGTAATTACTGTGACTAAAGAAGTCTTTTATAGTGCAGGCACTGTGCACTTATATTCTAAATGAAAATTGCAACATTACACTCCCAAAATAAATAACATCCAACCAATCAGCGTACAAACCTGCATGTTGTCAGTTGCATCACCCAAGATTCCTCCAAATGTAATTGCATTTGTTACACTGGCCAAATAGATAAACAGCACAGCTGACAGACACTGGAGGTTCAGAGCATCGTAAAAGTCACTGGCAAACCAAGGTGCTTTTCTTTTGATGTCATTAACCAATCCCCCAAATAACCTGGAGATAAGATTAAAAATCTTTTTATTGTAAAACAGATTTTAATGGTTTACATTATCAAAATCATTTTCTGCTCTTGTGTTTAAGTTGAATCATTTGGTAACTGCACTGTTCTATTTGATGCTGAGCAAGATTCTCAGCTTCAAACTCTGACGTGATTCTCAACTAGAAAATGTTTTTTCTAATTCATCCAGGGGATGTGGATGTCACTAGCTGGTCTAGCATTTATTGCCCATTCCAAGTTACACTTGGAAACGTGGTGGTGAGCTGACTTCTTAAATTGCTACAGTCCAGTAGGTGTAGGTGCACCCACAATTCTATCACAGATGGAATTCCAGGATTTTGACTCAGTGACATTGAAGAAATGGCCATATATTTCAGCATCAGAATGGCAAGTGGCTTGGAAGGGAACTTGCAGGCAATGGTGTTCACACATATCTGTTGTGCTTGTTCTTCTGGATGGTAGTAATCATGGGCCTAGAAAGTGCTGTCTAAGGAGACTTGGTGAATTGCTGCAGTGCATCTTGTAGATAGTACACACTGCTGCTGCTAAGTGCCAATGGTGGAGTGGATGCTTCTGGATATGGTGCCAATCAAGTGTGCTGCTTTGTGCTGGATGGTGTCAAATTTTTTTGAGCATTGTTGGGGCTGTATTCACCCATCTCATCCAGTCAAGTGGGGAGTGTTCCATCACAATCCTGACTTGTGTCTTGTATATGGTGGACAAGATTTGGGTAGTCATAAGCAGACTTACTCGCTGCTGGATTCATAGGTTCTGATCTGCTCTTGTAGCCACTGTATTTATGTGACAAGTCCACTTCAGTTCCTGATCAATGGTACCTCCCAGAATGTTGATTCTGGGGGATTCAGTCATATTATTGCCATTGAATGTCAAGGGGCAATGGTTAGATTCTCTCTTGTTGGAAGCAGTCATTGCCTGACTCTTATGTCACACAGATGTTACTTACCACTTGTCCATCTAGGTCTTGTTGCATTTGAACACAGATTGCTTCAGTGTCTGAGGAGTCATGAATGGTGCTGAACATTGTGAAATCATCCATGAACATATCCACTTCTGATCTTATGATGTTAAGAAGGTCATTGATGAAGTAGCTGAAGATGGTTGGACCTAGGACACTGTCTGAGGAACTCCTATGGAGACGTCTTGGAGCTGAGATGACTAACCTCTGGGTAGATGCCAGTGTTGTAACTATACTGGAACAGCTTGTCTAGGGGGGGTTGTCTGGGCCCACAACCTTTGCAGTATCCTCTGCCTTCAACAATTTATTGATATCATATTGGCATGAATTGAATTGGTTGAAGACTGGCATCAGCAATGCATGGCACATACAGAGGAGGGCAAAATGAGTCATCCATTTGGCACTTCTGGCTGAAGATTATTACAAATGCTTCAGCATTGTCTTTTACATTGATGTATTGGGCTCCTCCATTAGGGAGGGTGGGGAATTTGTGGAACCTCCTCCTCCAGAGAGTTGTTTAATTATCCACCATCGTTCACAATATGATATTGCTGGACTGCAGAGCTTAGATCTGATCCATTAGTTATGGAATCACTTAGATCTTTCTGTCACTTGCTGCGAATGCTGTTTACTGTGTCAGTAGTCCTGTGTTGTAGCTTCACCAAGTTGACACCTCATTTTCAGGTATGCTTGGTGCTGCTCCTGGCATACCCTCCTGCACTCTTCATTGAACCAAGGTGGATCTTTTGGCTTGATGGGAATAGTTGAGAGAGGGACATGCTGGGCCATGAGGTTGCAGATAGTGTTGGGGTACAATTCTGTTGTTGTTGTTGGCACAGAGCACCTAATGGGTGCCCAGTCTTCAGTTGCCAGATAGTCAAAAGCCCATCCCATTTATGAAGAGGTGATGGCCTAATGTTATTATTGCTAGACTATTAATCTCAGGTAATGTTCTGGGGACCCAGGTTTAAATCCTACTATGGCAATAGGAAATATTGGATGGTGGAACTTGAACTCATAAATGTGAAATCAAGGGCCTGATGATGACTGTGAAACTGTTCTCAATTGTTGGAAAAATCCATCTGGTTCATCCTTTAAGGAAGTAAACTACCATCCTTACCTGGCCAACATGTGACTTCAGATCCACAGTAAACGTGGCTGATTCTGAACTGCCTTCTGGCAGTTAGGAATTGGCAATAAATGTTGGCCTGGCCAGCAATGGCCACATCCTGTGACTGAATAAAATAAACAAAGTACAGTGATAATGTCACACATCTGATAGAGGGTATTCTCGATGTGAAGGCGTGACTTCGTCTTCCCAAGGATTCAGCAGTGGTCATTGTTACCAATCATGGACTCTTCCTGTCATGGACAGATGCATCTGCGGCCGGCAGATTGGTAAGAATGGGGTCAAATATGTTTTTCCCTTTTGTTGGTTCCCTCACCAGCTGTCACAGGCCCAGTCTAGCAATTATATCCTTTAAGTCCCAAACAGCTCACAGTAGTGCTGCTACCAAGCCAATTTTGGTGGTCAACATTGAAATCCCCCACCCAGAGTACATTTGACTCCCTTTCAACCCTGAGTGCTTCCTCCAAGTGTTGTTCACAATGCAGAAGGACTGATACATCAGCTGGGGGTGGGGGCACATTGTGGTACATGGTAATCATGGGAGATTTCCCTGCCCATATTTAACCTGAAGCCATGAAACTTCATGAGGTCCTGAGTTAGTGTTTGAACATTCCCAAGGAAATTCCCTGCTGACCGTATAACACTGTGCTACTGCCTCTGCTGGGTTTGTAGGACAGAACACAGTCTGGAATGGTCATGGTGTTTTCTGGGACAGTGTGTCAAGTTGTTGCTTTACTTGTCTTGAGACAGTTCTCCCAGTTTTGGCACTTGGCCCAAGATGAAGATGGCTGGTTTCATTCCTTTGTCAAGACCTTTTAGCAGTTTGGATACAACTGAGTGGTTTGCTAGACCATTAATGATAGTAGATAAGAGTAAACCACATTGCTGTGAGTCTGGAGTCACATGTGGGCCAGACCAGGTAAGGATGGCAGATTCCCTCCTTAAAAGCATATTAGTGAACCACATGGCTGATAGGTTTGATATATTTGTCTTGTTTCAATATTTATTCCTCTTCATCAAAAATGTATTTTATCTATAAAACTAGTAAAAGCATATTACAGAACAGTTGAAATTGGCTGTAAATAAATAAAGTGGAATAAATTTTCTTTCAATAAAGTATATGACAATCTGAGATGCCTGACCTGCATTTACAATTATAGGTTGTATTCATCACATACATTTCATGTCAAACATTCTTTTCCTTCAGTGTTGTAAGTAAGCCAAAAGATATGTAGATACTCACTTTCCTGTTCTCTTCAAATCTTCAGCAACGTGCAGATTACTCCCATACCTCTCTTCATGCTGGATATGATTTCCTTTCTGCATGTGAACATTAGAACTGCGAGAATACACAGATTTTCTATAAGATAAAATGTCAATAGGAACAATGTTTTCACTAAGATGTAATTTTAGTACAGTACGAAGATGATGTGTTGTATACACTATTATATCATTAAAGTGAATGGAGAACAATTTATTTTCGTAATTTGTTCCAGGCCTACAGTAACAAAAAAAAATTAATATTAAACACCTGTTACATAAGACATCTTCTGATGGAGCACACATTACAAGATAGAAACAGTGAATGTGATTGAGAAATGGAGCCAAAAACAAAATGATGTGAATAGGTTGAGAAAAGTGGACTGAGGAATGACACTTTGGCATTTCATGGGGAAAGTGAGAGAATCTGGCCACATTCTTTGGGAACTGGGTTGACCAATCCTTTACGCCCTTTACCATCAAAACAGGTTGCCTAAAGGTGCTGAGAATATGGTTTGGAGAGGCCAGGGCGTGCGCAAAATTTTGGGAGGAATGCATCGCCAAGGTGAGGCAGAAGCTGGTTTTTTGGGAACACCGCTCCTGTCCACTGTGGGTAAAAACTTGGTCATCAGGTGTGTAAGGCATTCTCTCTGTTGTTGTACATGGTGTAGGTCAGGTTTATTCCCTGAAAATGTGCCAATGCAGTCACCTGAGGCATCTTCCACTTCATCTGGAGTTCTAAGATGGACTGTGTCCACAGGGACATCATGTACAAAGCTCTGGATAAGTGGGGGGGAAAGAATGTACCAATGCCGTCCTCATCCTGATGGTCACCTTTGTCTATGGCTGCATCAAGCTGTGCACAGACCTTTGGTACGCAAACACCAAGTGTCACTACGTACTGAGGTTCTCCTCGTCCCTGAAATTGCAAAGGATGGGACTGGCCTCGTTGCTGCTGAATGCTGCAAGTATGGACCGTTCCATATCGCCTGTCCTTTGTGGAGAAATTTTCAAAGAAAAACACCTTTGACCATCAAGAAGCTGTCAGCATGTAGCATCCTTAAGATCCTGCAGGGAAAGGAGAGGGTGGATCCTGTCACACGGTTCCCTGAGCAGACTGTCAAAGTCACCAGAACTTTCCAGTGAGCAACAAGAATTGACCTGGGTGGTGGTGAAAAGGGCACTACTTGTGAGATCCTTCATGTATTCTGGTACTCTCTGTGCTACTGCATGCTGCCCTCAAAGTGGCTGCGGACTGGGGGGTTGTCGGTGGAGTTGTTGAGACTGTCATACATCATCTGGAATGTGCCTTTGCAAAGGAATTCTGGAGAAGGATGCACTCATTTTTGTCAAGGTGCATCCCAAGGAGCTCTGTGACACAAGACTCTGTGCTCTACAGTCTGCACACAGAGACAAACATCAACTGCGTCTGCAGGACGTTCAACTTGGTGAAAGACCCTCTTTGGTCTGCCCGAAACTTGCTGGTCCTCCAGGACAAGGAGTTGACCTCGGCCAAGTGTTACAGACTGGCACATTCCCCCCAGGCCCAGGACTACATGCTGAGGGACGCACTAAAGCTTGGGACAGCTGCTATCAAGTCACAGTGGAGAAATACCACAGTCTGATATCTTTCTGCTGAAGTTAAATGGAGATCTATTCAGTTATCACACCCTCCCGGTGCCTCAAATGCATGTAAATATAGCCTAGCTCAAGTAAGAGTGCCTTTGGTTTGTTGGATAGAGTCAAACTCCAATGTTTATTTGTATCCTTGAAATGCTACTGCATAAAACCAAACTGCATTTGTGACTGTGTGTGTATATAAAGATGGTTTTTATGAATAAAGTATATTTTGAAATTTAAAAAAGCAGAATTTTACATTTCTAAAATGCCCATAATGTCATCAATTGTCACAAGGGTCTTCGCAGGAACACTGTCAAACAAAATCTGATGCGAGGATAAGAGACCAGAAGTTTAGGAAGAGTTGTATGCTTTAAGGAACACCTTAAAGGAGGAAAAAAAGGCAGAGAGATTTGGTGAGAAAATTGCAAAGCTTTGGTGATTAGTATCTGAAGTCATGGCCAGAGATTGAAGAAAATCAAGACTTCACAAAAAGCAAAATTTGAGAAGCAGAGAGAGCTCTTTTTTGTTCATTTACAGGGTGAGGGTATCACTGGCCAGGCCAGTATTTATTTGTCCATCTCCAAATGCCTAGTGGGCAGTTTAAGAGTCAACCACATTGCTGTGTGTCTGGGGTCACATGTAGACCAGAGTAGGTAAGGATAGCCATTTCCTTCCATAAAGGACGTTAGTGAACCAAATGGGTTTTTCCGAACAATGAACAATGGATTCATCGTCATTGTTAGACTCTTAATTCCAGATTTTTATTAAATTGAAATTCCACCACCTGTGTGGCAGGATTCAAACTTGGGTCCCCAGAGCATTATCTGAGTTTCTGGATTAACAGTTCAGTGATAATACCATTAGGCCATCACCTGAGCGTTCTGAATCTGGTGCAAGTTACAGAATTGAAGGGGTGAGGCCATGGATAAGTTTAAAAACAAGGTTATGAATTATATAAACAAGATATTCACAATATCTATGAATTAATTGGATGAGGGGACCAAAAGCACTATTTCAAAGTTTGTTGACAACAGAAAACTGAGTGGGATTTAGAGTGGTGAGGGAAATGCAAGGAGGCGTTAAGGTGATTTAGATAAGTTGAGTGTGTGGGCAGATGCAGTATAATGTGGATAAATGTGATGTTATACATTTCTGATGTAAAAACAGAAAGACAGAGTATTATTTAAATGGTTATATATTGGGAAGTGTGGATATACAAAAGAGATCAGGTGTCCTTGAACACCAGTCAATGTATGAAACAGGCAGGTGCGGCAAACAATGATGAAGGCAAACAGAATGTTGGTCTTCATTCTCAGAGGATGTTGAGATAACTTACTGTAGTTACACAGGGACTCGCTAAGACCACACCTGCAATATTACACTGCACCACACCTGCAGTTTTGGTCTCCCTACCAAAGAGAGGATATACCTGCCATAGATAGGGTTATAGTGAATGTTCACTAGGCTGATGCCAGAGTTAGCAGCACTGTTGTACGAAAAGAGATTGGTTCAATTGGGCCCGTATTCATAAAAGATTAGAAGAATGAGAGGGGCTCTGATTGAAACATATGACATTCTAATAGGGTTGGACACATTAAATGCAAGGAGGTTGTTTCTCTGGAGCCTAGAGCCAGGAGTCACTGGAGGCAGGCTAAGCCATTTAGGACTGAGATAAGGCAACACTTCTTCGCTCATGGGATGGTTAATCCAGCGAATTTCATACCACAGAAGGCTGTGGAGATGACGTCACTGAGTATATTCAAGAAAGAATTTGATGAATTTGTAGGTACTTAAGGTATTAAAGAGTATGAAGAAAAAGCAGAAATATGTTATTAAGACACAAGATCAGTCATTTTCATATTGACTGGTGGAACAGGGCCAAAAGGCATACTCCTGTTTCTAGTTTTTACATCTCTATATATTCCACATCAATAGATGCAGAATTGAGCACGGAAAATATCATAAAATAACCTTACATCTCAAAAAGTATTAAATACAGATCGTAATTAAAAGGGGGTGGGACCATGGATAAGTGACTCCTTAAAGAACCAATCAGGAAATAGCTGATGTCAGCCAATGTCCATCAACCTCCAGAGCCAAGCACAGCTTGATTACGCACACTTGAGCCAATTACAAATAAGTCTCGCCTCAACGAGGCCAATCAGAATGAAATAATGTTATTGATCCTGCGGTGCATTATAGCATAGAAAGAATTGACAAGAACCAGCTTTCAGTGACCAAAGCACGTAGACCAAGTTTGAAAGTGAAATTAGAAGACTCTGCTGTCCTGTGGGTAGTGGAAGACGGCAGAGGAATTGGAGAGAGTCTGGAGACCAAGGGTCAACCTTTGCCCTCATCCGAACTGGAAAACAAGAACTGTAGTGAGCCTGTAAATACACTGCCCTGTTTTATTAAATATTACTTTATAACTCAAGTAAAGTTCCCTGAGCTACTGTCTCCTGTTGCCTGAATGGTTAAAGTATCAAAACAGATGGATGTTGGGGTTTAGATTTAAATCGAACCTAAAGCTTACCAATCCAATGATACATCTTTGGGGGCTCCTGAGCTCATGTGCAGGCTGGGAAGTTAAACCATTGCAGGAGCTGTTTTGGCTATGATTTGATAGATGGGCATCAAACTTGGTGAGAGCAGTTCTATCAAGCAAGATACAGAGTAGAGGTGTTGGAGAAGGATGGTGTGGCCATCCGTGTCAAAGGGTGGCACACAGTTCAAGATGCATAAAGAGTAATAATTTACTACAAACAGACACACACACAGTCATATAGTATGTCACTTGTGATTTTTAGAAATGAGTCATCTTAATGCGCATGGATGAAAACCTAATTAAAGGGGTTTTAAACAAAGAACTGCAGGAAAGATGGCACAGGTTTGCAAGCGACATGTTTTCAGGAACTTTAGAGAATAAGAAAGTTTAAAAGGAAGACAATAGTTGATAAGAACAGAGAGGTTAAGGAAAATGACATAAGGATCAGGATAATTTATTGCAGAACGGCAGTTGCGAAATCAACAGAAGAGAGATGAAATCAATAACATCTAGAAATTAGTTTACAAATCAGGATGATCCCAAAGTGCCAAATATTCTGAATGAGCATATATCCTCCAGGTATCACAAGGAAAAACATGAACAAAGCAACCAAATTTGTTATCAGTGGGACAGAATGTGAGAGAGAAGGTTAGAAAAGAACAAACATTAGATATTCATTTTCATAGCCTCAGCATGTTCCAAAATACTTCACAGTCAATGAAGTCAGAGATAGTCAGAACTGCAGATACTGGAGTCAGAGATAACACAGTGTTGAGCTAGAGGAACACAGCAGGCCAGGAGGCATCAGAGGAGCAGGAAAGTTGACATTTCGGGTTGATTTCTGAAATTAGATTTCTGAAGAAGGGTCCCGTCCCGAAACGTCAACTTTCATGATGCTGCCTGACCTGCTGTGTTCCTCCAGCTCCACACTGTGTTATCACTGTCAATGAAGTGCTTTTCAATTATAATTGTAGTTAGGCTGTGAGGAGATGTGATACTGCATGTTGCAGGGTCCCACAGACAGCAGTGACGTGAATGACTATATTTTCTGTATTAGTCAAGTTGACTAGGGAAATAAATATTAACCAGTGTATGAGAGAATTCCCACAATTAGTGCTTTCTCACTGAACTGACTATTTCAGAATCGTTTAATTGCTAATGCACCGAAGGAGGCCATTCAGTCCATAGTGTCTGTGCTATGGTTGGAATGGGGCTTGAACTGACAACATTCGAGGTCCAACGTACTGTCTGCACTGGACAGCTGCCTGCCTAAGGTTGGCTGCCAGCTATCAGGAGAGGGCTTTCTATCCCAGTGTCCTTGATCCCAGGGAAGGCTTCCCATTATCCAGCTAAGCACCTGATTGGCACTTACAGAAGTGGGCCTTCCCAACACAAGGTGACATGGAGCTTTCACCAGCCCTCAGCCGGGGAGTGACACTCGTGTCACCTCAATTAAATTCCACTCAAAACGTGTATTCTACCCAAGTGCTTCTTCTCTGGTCTTCTTTCTGTCGGAAGCATAATGAAAGAATGACTTCAAGAAATTACTTAGAGACTGATCTCAACTTGCTGTCAGAGAAATACAGAGATGACAGCAATGCCTTTAAGAAAGAAAGTATTCTTCGGTAAAATACCAGCTCAGGCCATTTTCGTAGCTTTCCTGGTAACCTAAACTCAGGCAACAGGTGGATTATTTTCCTGTTGTGAGATTAGGGAACAGTCCAATGGTTATAATCTTGCAGGGTCATTGGTGGATTTATTCCACTGTGTGTGGTGAGGAAAAAAAATCAGTTTACTGGGCACTTACCGTTTGTGTGGCGATGGAAGTATCTTTGGTGGTGCTATCCGTAAAGTGGGATCCCACTTCCCTGGAGGCAGCACAGTTACCTCATCAAGGAACTCGTCAATTCCAGCCAGTAGGTCTTCCCTCAATTTTGCCTTGAATGCCACAATGTGGAATAACTGCAAAATAATATTATTGCACACCATTAATCAGCTAATTAAGAGAATGAATAATTCAATATGAAGTAAATGCCAACTATAAATACAGTTCTTTTAGATTATACCCCGAAGATCTTGAAATAAATAAATATTAATTAAAAATAATAGTGTCTTTGTGTTTCTAAAGTGGTAATAATTATGAAATTCTATTCCAAAAGTACAATTCAGTGTAAATATTATTAATAAGTAAGTTAATGTTACTAAAGTGCAATCATTTTCTCCAACCCAATTTAAATTGTGGCGTCTCATTCCTAGTTGTTATTAGCATTTTTGTGGCACAGTGGTAATGCTCCTACCCTTTGACTGAGAGGCTTGGGTTCAAGTCTCACCTGCTCCAGAGATCTGTAACAATATTGCTGAACACGTTGATTAGGTAAAATTGGGTTAACTTACAGCTGCTAGTTTTTTTTTTACTGAATCCTTGTTTTCTTTTCTTTTCTGCCTCTTATCTCTCACTTAATCCAATTTTTACCATCTTATTTTTCTTTCTATATCTGACTTGACTTTAATTTACCCACACATTTCAATCTTATTTCTCCTTTGTTCCTGTTTCTTTCTTAAAGGAGTTACATTGTTTCCTAATTCTAGATGCCTCATTGCCTTCAGCATGTAGTTATCATCTTTTTTTTAATATCCTTAAATTTTTTTTGTATTTTATTTATGTGGTTATCACCTCACTTTTCCAGCAACATATAGGGCAGCTAGCGAGTGAGGGAAAACGATTACTTATTAAGGGAGGAACTAAGGTGCACTGCTCCAGCAAAATCTGCAGAAAGATGATTTCTGATTCAATTAGAATTCAATTCCAGGGTAATGTAGAAACAATGGACAAGAGGTAGAAATCCCACAAATTAGTTATAGGAGCCAGATCTGTGGTGTGATGTTTATTCTTCCCACCACAATGATCTGCTAATAACCATTAATTTGTTTTTTTCAATCTGTTCGTGGGGTGTAGGCATTTTATTGCCCAAACCTAATTGCCCTGGATCAAGTGGTGGTCATCTGCTGTCTTGAATCACTAGGTTCATTGGACTAAGTGCACCCACAATGGAAGGGAGTTCCTGGATTTTGACACAACAACAGTGAAGAAACAGTGATGGCATCAGAAGTAGTGTCGCTTAGAGGGGAACTTGCATGTGGTTGTGTTGCCACGCATGTGCTGTCCTTGTCCTTCTAGATGGTGGAGTTCACAGGTTGGGAAGGTGCTGTTGATTAAGTTGTGATGAATTTTTGAATGCAGTATGTAGATGGCATACCCTGGTACCACTGTCACATCAGTAGTCATGCAAGTAAATGTTAAAGGTGTTAGGTGGGTGCCAATCAAGTGTGTTGCTTTTTCTTGCATGATCTTGATTTTCCTGAGTGTTGTTGGGGCTGCACTCATTCAGGCAAGTGGAGAGTATTCCTGAGATATACTTTCCTGACTTGTGCCTGTTGATGGTGAACAGGCATTGGTGAGACAGTAGGTGAGATTCCCCAGAATTCTTAGTCTCTAACTTCCTCTTAGAGCCACAGCAGTTATTTAGATGGTCCAAAAACAAAGTTGCTGGAAAAGCTCAGCAGGTCTGGCAGCATCTGTGGAGGAGAAAACAGAGTTAACTTTTCGGGTCCGGTGACCCTTCCTCAGAACTTATAGCATCCGCAGTTCCTTTGATTTTTATTTAGATGGTCCAGCTCAGTTTTCGAATGGTGACCCCAAGGATGTTGATAATGGGGTGTTGAGCGATGATAATGCCATTGAACATCAAGGGGTGATAGTTGGATATTGGAAATAGTCATTGTCTGGCACTTGTAATGACATAAATGTTGCTTGTCACTTATCAGTCCAACATTCCTACCTCAGAGCTTTGGGGGAAGAAACTCAGGATTGTTGGGTTCAGGAGTCTGCTCTCAAGAATTCGTACTGTGATGGCCTGCGGCTGAGATGATTGACCTCCAACAACCACAACCATCTTTCTCTGTGCTCTATATGACTTCAAACCCTCACCCAATTAACTCCAGTTTTGCTAGGGTTCCTTGATGCTACCTTGATGACCAGGGCTGTCATCCTCACTTCCACACATGAGTTCTGCTCTTTAGTCGCATCAAGGCTCAATAAAAGGAGAGGAGCTGAGTGGAACACAAATGGAGTGACAGTGCACAGGTTGTGGTGGAGTTAGGACAGTTTGATAGCACTGACACCAACACCTTTCATCACTTTGCTGATTGTAAAAGCAGATTTGAAGACATGGACAGCTCAAAGGTCATAAAGCAAGGATTCCTTACTCACTGACATAAGGGGATACAAACATGAAGCAAATTTAAGGTTAAAGTAAAAGTTAAGGAATTAGGCCCATGATCTACATCTGATGAAGGAACGCCATTGTCTCGCTAATCCTTCTTCCTATGAGGCCTCCATTCCCCAAAGACACCCTTTCCTCCAGGAAATGTTCATTCAACTGGACTCAGCTTGAGATTGTCACTCACCATTGCCACCTGGAGGTTTCTTTCCACACTTACTTGCATGTGTCTTGACATCTCAGCAACTACACAGAGCCCACAGTGACCACTTCCTAAGAAACAGTGGAATTCACAGGTACAATTGTGCCATGATGGTTATAATGTTTGGGTCCACATTAGTGCCAACATTCTTGACTTGCATCAGCAATCTGGGTAAATGGTAAACTATGAGATGATAGCCAGCATTTGCTTGAGAGGACCTTCTCAGCCTTTCATCTGTATTGGCTTTTTCCAAGGGATCCAGTCTCCGTGACTGTCACCGATGTTGAGGTCTAGGTTGGCCAGATGTCTCGGAGGTGTATGATTGGAATATGTTGTTGATTCATTCTCTGTCTTCAGGCAGGCCATACCTGCACCATTTTCCAGGGTGGTGGTAGGCTTCCCCATGCTGGATGCACCCCTTAGTTTCATAACTCGTGCATTACTTCAGGATTCTGCATCACTATCTGACTCCATTTCACTCAAGCCATCATGCTTCAGGTTCCACAACCCAACCCTAACCCTAAATCAACAGCATACAGTGAACTGCTGCTTCCACATCAGCCACCAGTCGCCTGGGCTCAAGCAACTCGCTATGCAAACTCTTTTCTGAGGCTGCTCTCAAGCTAGTAGTTCAACAACACAGATGTAGCTATCTTTGTCCAGCCACCTAATAGGATTCAGGATCCCAGACATCCTGTATCTTATTCCAATCCCTGAAATTTCAATTTTGGAGGATTATCCTTGCACGAACTGGAAGGTCAGTCAAATGAGACTTACACTTGTTCAATGTTTTTCTTCTCATATGATGCTCAAAAATCTACTCATTTATCTGCCCATTGGAAGCTGTGGCTATAATCCATGGGAAGGACCAGGTCTCATGCAAAGATGAGAGAGTGTGGAGAATAGCCAATGATGTGTATGGATTGATACTATAACCATAAACCAGGACTGGAAGATATTCAGGGCACTTTTGTTTACTCTCAGGAGACAAGGTACACAGATGGTCATGTAGAGTACAGTTGAATCCTTCACACTATCCATTACCCTCTAGATGACAAGGGGTAGTGTGGTTCTTGGCAATGCCATAGACCTTGCAATTCCTGTAGGGTTTTATTCTCGAGCCACAATAAATCATGAATCCAACAAAGAACTCCCAAGCAGACAAACCAATGATGTACTAACACTCTGGCTTTGATGATGCCTTTCAGTCATAAGTGGGAGTTGGAGAAGACATCTGTGAGTATGGGAATGCGCTTAGTTCATAGAATTCCTGTGTGAAAACAGGCCAATCAGCCCAACAAGTCCATACCGCCCATCCAAAGAGCACCCTACCCAGACCTACCCTTCCCTTTGTAGGACTGAGGTCAGGAGAAACTTTTTCACCCAGAGGGTTGTGAATCTGTGGAATTCCCTGCCCTGTGAAGTGGTAAGTGGAGCTGTGTCTCAAAAAGATCAGCCATGATCTTATTAAATGGCGGGGCAGGCTCGAGGGGCCAGATGGCCTACTCCGGCTCCTAGTTCTTATGTTCCCTGTAACCCTGCAATTCCCATGGTTAATCCACCTAACACACACACCCCTGGACAACGGGCAATTTCTCATGGCCAATCCACCTAACCCGCACATCTTTGGACTCCAGGAGGAAATTGGAACACCTGGCAGAAATCCACGTAGACAGGGGGAGAATGTCCAAACTCTAGACATACAGTCACCTGAGGATGGAATCGAACCCGAGTTCCTGGCGCCGTGAGGCAGCAGTGCTAACCACTGAGCCACTGTGCCACTGCTGAAGTTTGAAAAGCCCTGTAGGCAAATCTATACATCAACAGTCCCCCATTCTATCCCTCTAACCCTGCATTTACCATGGCTAAGCCACCTAGCCTACATATCCCTGGACACTACAGGGCAATTTCGAGTGGCCAATCCACCTGACCTGCACATCTTTGGACTGTGAGAAAAAACTGGAGCATCTGGAGGAAACTCAGGCAGACACGTTGTGTTATTGCTGAGGCCAATGACCATAAATTACATTGCAAGGACTCTAGATGTTTCTTGCTGACCAGAGAAGTCACTTCCCTGCTTTGACCAAAATATACCTCTCACACATAGGACAGTAGTCATCAATATCTACAGCCATCCAGGGCCATCCAGGCCAGTTCCTCCGCTGTTTGATCAGGCTAGCCATTTTTTCCATCACTTGATCATGAACAACTGCCAAACTTGACACTTGAGGCTGTTGGGAAGGATGAGTCACTCCAGTTCTCTCTTCTTATCATGAACCAGACGATAGAGGACTCCTTCCTCCTCCCTGATCCTCTTCCAGCACCTCAGCAGTTTCTGTGCCTGTTTGGGTTCATCAGCTGGAATTGGATGGGGGTGGCGTTTAGACATTCCAGTAATGGTGAAGTCTACTGATGTCCACATCAATCAGCTGAAGTTGTCAGAAATCCTTGTTTGAGAGACATGGCAAAGGTGAAACTGTATGGACTGGTTTGGATCTCACTCAAGTGCATTGGGGACATGCTCTGGGACCTTGGCCCAAATGTCATAGGGAATTAGCACTGGAATGCTGCCTTTGACTTAGACATGGGCATAGTGACAGCCGTAGCCCTCACCAGGCTGGCTGGGGTGGGTTCCCTCCCACAATCTGTCTTCCAACTGAGGGTATCAGCTTTTACATTATTTTTGCCTGAACTATATCAGATTTGGAATCAAAACTGAGTGAGGTCAGTGGCCCATTGGGTCTCTGTTGCTCCAAGCTTGTGGGGACATTCGAAAGTAGCCGAGTGAGTTGCTGACTGTAAACACTTTAAATGCTGCAACAATCCGTATGACTTCAAACTTGAAAATAGCCCACGTCAAAGTTCGTATTTCAAGTTTCATACTGGAGCATTTCTCCATAATATATTCCCCTGATTTAGCTTGATGGCATTGGCAATAACCATTCTTTTCCACATTTGAGCTTGTGACAGCATTGCTCCTAGTCCAAGGAAACTGGCATTGGTTTCCAATATGAAAGGGACATGGAAATCTGATAGCCAAGGATAGAAGATGATTAGATAAGCTTCTGTCTGATGACGGAAAGCAATCTTCACATGCTGGAGGACAACTTCCTGTGATGCTTCATGAAGGATCGGGCCTCACACATCCTTCCCCAACCATTCCTTCAGCATTTGCTCATTTCCTCAGGAAATCATGGAGTGGGACAGCCAACTGTGCATAGCCTGGCACAAACCTTCAATACGTAACCAGCTTAACCACCAACACATGCAGCCCCAATGAACAGAACCAGTTATATAATCATAGTGCCCACAAAAGCAGGTCAGAAGCTGGGAATTCTGAGATGAATAACTTGCATCCTGACTCCAAACATCATTCCAGCATCTACAAGGCACAAGTCAGGAATGTGATCGAATACTCTCCACTTGCCTGGATGGGTACAACTCCAAAAGCACTCAAAAAGCTCAATGCCATCCAGAAAAAAAGCAGCCGGCTTTATGGGCATCCCATTCACCACCTCTATCATCAACCCATAGTTGCAGCAGTGTCTACCACATATAAGATGCACAGCAGCAACTCATGATGTCGCCTTTGAAAGCACCATTCAACCCTCTGATCTCAAAAACCTAGAAAGACAAGGGTAGCAGGTGTACAGTAGGTTTCCCTCCAAGTCACCCTACCATCCTGATTTGGAACTATGTGGCTGTTCTTTCAGTGTCCTCCTAATAGCTGTATGAGTATACATGCACTGTTCAAGGGGGTAGCTCACCATCACTTTCTCTTAGGGGTAGGCCATAAATCTTAGACTGGCCAGAAACACCCACATATTGTGGTCAAATCAAAAACTCTAAAATGCAACAAAAAGCAAATCTTGACATTAATTTCAGATGGTATTAAAGATTTCTCCCGATCTGAGACAGTAGTGGAACCTTTGCTTGCTACACTTGCTGTTTTCCTTTCCATGAGAGCTTTGATCCTGCTCTTTCATTGAATGCCCTCTATCACCATGAGAACCATGCAGTGGAAAGTAAACGGTCAATGATTAAGAAAAGATGACTCATTGATATAAGGGACTGCACAGGAATACCAATCAGTCTGACAGCAGGATTGTGCACACAGCTGTCTACTCTCTAGCAAATAGATGTTACTTGAAGAGAAGGGAGTATTAGGTATCAAAGGAATTTGACCATAGGGTCAGGGAGAAAATGGCTGCCTGGCAGCTCCAGTTCTATAGACTGGGCTGTGTGATCACGACAGACTTGCGGAGGTTTGAACCAAAATCATGCAAGCAGTTAAAGGAGGGTGCATAATAACAAGTTACACAGCATTGAGAAGGAAACTGTACATTGCTGAAAAAAAAGTTTGTAATATTTTGTGCCTATAAACATGGGTGAGACAAATTACTAAAATACGAAAGACTCAATTCCTTTTTCTCTTATTTGTTTTTACTGAAGGTATTAAATTATAAATGCCGCGTAAAGTTAACATTACAGCTTGTATATTTGTCCTTTTTGTGCAGTTAATAAATTACTACAAAAGCTTTAATTTTATAATAGATTTCTAGCTTACCTCATCAGTAAGCAGAGTTGCAACAGCTCTCCCAATTTGATGATAAGCCATTGCCTTAGTTTTCGGCCCAAGGAGAATGAATAGAAACCTGAAAAAAAAAGATAATGAGACATTATTTCTGAGTAGAACTGTTCCAGACCCACTTTCTGTTTTAGGGTATTTGTGAGGTCTCAAACATCTATCTGAACATCAGAGGCACGTTGCATGTGTGACCGGGGGCTTTTTGTAAAATCAACCAAGAAACACATTAAAACCTAATAAAAAAATAATTTATAGTATACTTCCGTGCTAGACATATGAATTATAGAAAATATAGCACAAAAAGGAGCCATTAGGTTCATACAGGGGAATGTATGTCACCGGACAATTATCCAGAGATCCAGGCTATTGCTCAAGGATACAGGTTTGAATCCCACCATGGTCAAGTAGTGAAATTTGAATTCAATAAAAATTCTGGAATTCAAAATTAGCTCAATGGTGGTCATGTCAATTGTCTTAAAAATCGTCTGGTTCACTAATACCCTTTAGGGAAGGAAATCTGCCATCCTTACCTGGTCTGACCTACATATGACTTCACAGCACAGCAATGTGGTTGACTCTGAACTACCCTCTGCACAATAAGGGATGGACAATAAGTGCTGGCTGAGCCAGCAATGAATAATGTGAAATAAAATTATATCAGTGCTAGAATTTGTATAGAAAATAAAATCAAGTTTGGTTTGGGTAAAAGTTTGAACAAGAGCAGGAGCAGATTACAAAATTTAACTCTGGCCAACAAAATTAATGCATAGCTTTACAAAGAAAAATGATACCAATAAAAGTTTACCTTCCCTATATCATAACCCATTGTTTTTAGCATTTTCAACCATTTGAAATTATAAGGTTGATCATATTACAATTGTTGATTGTTCTGAAGATATTGCATGCATCATGTGTCTTTTATTGCTGTGTAAAAGAAAGGCTGGCAACTGTGGAGACAGAGCTCTGTAAAGCAGAAGAAAATTTGACTAGGAGCTGTCAAAATCAGAAAATCAATTGGAAATCAATTTAAACATAAGCGTAAAACTCATTGGCCTTTCTCTTCCAATAAGAAGATAATTGTTGCTGCAGTATAGATAAGAGATACGCACAGGAACCAAGCAGAAGTCCCAAAGCAGCTGACTCTGCTTTATAATGATCTGGAAGTTGAAGATTCTGCCTAAAAAAATGTCCCCTACTCTGAGTTATTGTTGGAGACTTCAAATGGTTCCTACTCATGTACTTAAATAGTCACCCAGGAAAACTAAGAATAATCAAAAGCTGCTCTGATCCCTGCATAACTACAAAACTACCCCCTACAACTCACCACTGCTCTCTCCCACTGATTAAGTGCTCCCAAACTCCCATAGACACTGATACCTGCCCAAACCTGCCCGGGGTCAACCTGTGAGCACCCCCACCCGACCCCTGCTCTGCCACAAGGACCTCACCCCAGTTACTGCCCAGGACCCCTGACAAAAGAAGGAGCCTCACAACCCAGTACCACTTGCCCAAACTAAACCCCAGCACACAGCCTGACCTAACCCCCAACACACCCCACAAGACAACTCCTGATGTCCTGCAATCCGATGCCCCCGATTTGTCACCTCCCCCGACCTGAAAGCCTACCCAAATTTGACCACCAACATTTCTCCCACCAACTCCTCACCTGACATCGCGCCTGACATCCCCCTCCTCCTCCTGACCCAACATCCCCCCAACTTTACCACCAATCTCCATCAGCTCTGACTCAAGCCCTGACATCCCGATGTCTGTGGTGCCTCGGCCTACTCTGAAACCACACTGGCTTTCTGATAGGTTTTCCTCCACAATGGTAGGCACAAGCATGGTCAGGAGCCCTCCAGCCAGGATCTTCCCAGCAAAAGGTGGCGTGATCCCACGGTCACTCAACTTTTCTTTGTTTTTGTACAATGTGATGAAAACGGCATCACTAAAATCCGGTGGGATCCTGCCCTGTTCCCAGCTGACCATGAAATACTCATGGAGCTTAGTATGTAGGACACAGTCACCATGCCTCAAATAGTCTTGCCACAATCACTGCTCAGACTCATACTGGCAGAATGCCATCCAGGACGATACAGAGAATTGACAGAGAACCACATCCCAATGCAAGTCAACGGGAAATGGTGATTTCATTTGTGGTTAAAATAATATTTGCAACAATAACTGATATAATACAATATCCTTACCTGGTTGGTAGTGGAACCTCCGTAAGAGCCCCTAGGATCATAGCCTGCTTTAATCGTACAAAGGCAACAAATGGCTTCTCCAAAAAATCTACTTCACCCACAAGCACATTTGCAGCTTCAGCACCTTCAGGGATCTGCTTCTTGAAAGTATTTTTCAACTAAAATAATAAATTCAGAAATGTGAATGTAACTTTGGTGAAATTATAACAGATTTTAATTTTCAACTCATATAAAATAATAATTGTCAAAAACAGTAAACTTATTTGTTTTTCAAAAATCAGCAGAAAATAATTAAGCCAACACAAGTTCCCACATTGAACAGTTAACAAAGCAGGTACATGTGCCTTGTCTTTTGCAAGCAAGTGATGGAGGCCAGGGCTGAAATCTTCCAAGTCCCTGAATGACATGAACTTCGGTGAAAATGTTGGCAAAATTGAGAGAGATCATCAGTCATGAGATTGTTGACATCAAGAGCAAAATGCCTGTTATCTAAATAGTTGATAACGATTCTAAATAACTGTTGAACTTTGAGACAAGATCTGACTCGTGAGCAGTGATAGGTGTATTTACATCCACTTGCATGAATTGACATAATTCAGACTCTTAGTTAATCTCACTTTATGTATATTCAGTTTCCCATTTTCCCACCTACCGATAGAAACTGGACAGTGATAATTCCTGACATGAAAGTCTGAGTGGGCACCTGGCGACTCCAGCTCACCACTTACTCCTCCTGGCCCTGCAGGTTGCACATCAGTCGCCAACATCTTACGGCACACTCCATGGGCAGCAACTGCAAGCAGTCACCACCACCCATATCCACAGGCATTGGCATCAGTTAGGAACCAGTCTCCCACAACCTCAAGGGATATCTACAATTCGCTTGCAAGATAGTTCTGCATTTCAGTGCTGCATTTTGCTGCACCTTTCGTTGGAATGCTGCTGCCAGGGCACTTTGCACACAGTGACGGTCACACACTTCAGGTTTGACCAGGGTGCATCTTGGGACACCTCGCTTGTTTCACAGGATGGGTGGCAGTTTGGGATTGTTAAGACACCATTCACAGAGGACTCTTATTCAGATGCTGGCTCATTTGGCATCACCGAGAAAGGTCACTGGCCAGAGCCAGAATTCTTTCTTCGGAGCGGGTGAGGAGCCAATCACTGGACACTCCACCACCCTTCCTGGTCCTCTCCACCCTATTCTGGAACAAAAGCAGGAGGGATTGAGGGAGATGAAAGTGGCTGGCACGGCTGTAGATTGGTACAGGTTACGGAAAGGTGGCGAGGTCTCCCAAGTGAGTGAGTAGGCAATACAAAGGCTAAGCCAGGCCAGTAGTGCGGAGGGATTGGGTGGGTGAGAGTGGGTGAGGGAAGATGTTGCAGGCAATAGTGAAAGTGGCAAACCATAGGTCTTGGCGGGAGGTGGGTACAGTAGCAGAGATAGAGTGAGTGGGACACATGAGAGTGAAGAGAGTGGCACTTAACCTCACAGAGCAAAGAAGGTCATGAGCTTTCTTATGGCATTACTGGGCATTCCTCTGGATCATCGACACTGGACTGACCCAGGTAGTAACTTTAGACTAGGCTGGCAGTGTTGAGGTTCCCTCTGGCAGTCGTGAGGGAAGAGGGCAGCCTCCACTGAACCACCCTCTCCACCAGGATCTCCGGATCTCTATCAACAAAGCCTGTGCCAATTTTTCCTCAATCATCATCTCCAGGGCAATTCATACAAACCATGCAGGGTGACTCTGAACTGGCAGCATATTAAATATGGGGCCAGTGCAGGGAATCCTGAGAATTGCCAGGACGGGTGTGTACTTCTGTCTGTGGCAAAGGGAGAGATACACTAAGCAGCTCTCCATAGGGGTGTTTTGGGGGCACGCTTTGGAGAGTAGCATGAGAAATCTTGCTTGGGCTCAGAGAGAAGCCCTCCATGAAACTCACCAAAATTGACAACTGATTTCTAGTAACATTCAATTCAAAAAGACAAACTTTTTCTGAGCTGTGGCTCAATCGGATCAACATTGTCCCTCTATCATTGGGTTAGGAGGTCAAATTCCAAATCAGAGACCTGGGTTCAAAAATCAAGGTAACTCTTCAATGCTCAATTAAGGCAATGCTGCATTGTTGGAGATGCTGTCTTTCACATTAAAAACTGGATCTTATTAGAAAAATGCAACTTAAGGACAAAATGTTTATATGATGGAATCTGACAGAGTAAACAGACTAATTCCTGTACTGGATATGTCAAGAAAGATAATGAGAAATATGATGAAGGTTAATCCAGGGGATTCAGAACAATGATCAGGAATAACCTTCTCGTGCTGCAAGAGTTGTCTGTGGGATTTGTTTCCAGTTTTGGTGGCTGAGGCAAAAAAAATTTCAATATTCACGATTAAATTGGATAGGTGGATGAAGAAAGAGAGGACAAGTGAATTTGTTAACAGATGGGAAAGTGTAATTATGAACCACTTGCTTGTGGGGCAGGGCTTTTGGGAGTAAAAGCCAAAGGTCTAATTGCTTTTTTTTGACCAAATAACTATTTCTGTGTTGCAATTTCTATGTATTCCCTCCATGCCTTTCTGAGTCTTTGTTTGCTGACCATGAGAATTTCATATTATATCAGGGGAGCTACGATCTAGCAAGGTAACTATTGAACTGTATGACCATTACTATTGATATGATATTACATTAAAATTACTACATTTTATTGATTAGTTTGTTGACATGAATAATATCTTAGAAACTTCAAAATAACCACAGTTTCTTCTGAGAGAGGTTTGAGAAAGCAAACTTAACACCATGTGAAAAATAACCATTTACCTGTTCCTGGAGAGGTTTCTCTGAGATTTCATTTGTGAAGTCCACAGTTGTGCTAGAATTCAAGGGAGCAGATTTATCTGAACAGAAAGGTAAAATATTTTATTGACATATAGTTTTAATTAGTTTCTCAAACTTGGAAACTTTATCGTAACATAATTGACTGACTTGTGAGACCCTACTAAATTATTCCTGGTAACAGAAATACTAATGGTGGAAAAAAGTTTATCTGCTGGTCAGCATTTAGTAATATATGCAAGTGTTCAGATATTTAGCTTTTGTTTTACATTTATTTTTATAAACTGACATAGCTTTCTTTTTACTACGATCATAAATCAGACTGGAATAGCTAGACACTCAAACATACAGCAAAGAATCAGTTCTGGACATTTGTCACTGTCTTATGAGACATAGAATATTTAAATAGAATAGGAACATATAAATAGGAGTAGGCCATTCAGCCCCTCGATCCTTTACCACTATTTAATGAGATCCGGGCTGATCTGTGGCCTAACTCCATATACCTGCCTTTCGCCTATATCTTTTAATACCTATGCTTAATAAAAATGTATTTATCTCAGATTTGAAATTAACAACAGATCTATCATCAATTGCATTTATGGAAGCGAATTCCAAATATCTACTGTCCTTTGTGTTGGATTGCATCAAAATCTTCAATGCTGCAGCACAAGTGTAACATAAAAACAAAGATCGTGCATCCTACCATTACTGTTGTTCTATCCCACAGGCAGAACATCACCAATCATGGATAAACAACTGTTCTTTTTATCTCTAACATACATGTAAATGTTGTTTATGTATATTCAGCAGAAAAAAGCAATTAGAACACAAATGGCACACTGTGATACATATCCAGAACTATGTTATTATATTTCCTCATTAATCTGACATAGTATAATGTATCAATCCAATCTTACTTGGAATACAATATGCAACCCTGCTCACCACACAAAATAAATTGAAGGATGAAGAGAAAATCAACAAAAAAAACCTTCAGTGAGAAAAGGATAAGGAAAATGAAGGTTTTAAATGTTAGCATTTAGTGACAGAGTAGACTGTATTGAGAGTTGTAAAATATTGAGTTCCGAAAATAGGGCAAATTCTATTCATGTTATCATCACAACCAAGTCCAATCCTCTGCACATTTTCAACTGGATAATGATTTAGAGTGAAACGTTAACCGAACAGTCACCTTTAAAAACCATAGAACTACCTCAGACTGAAATTACTTTGAAGGAGAGTAATTAGCAATTAAACCCAAGATATTTCAAGTCAATATTGTTCAGACAACTCCATTCTCAATCATTTGAGGTGTAGCAAACCATAAAACTGAATTCTATAGTTTCTCATCGTTCTACCACATTAGGTTCAAGTGTGCACGAATAATTTTTACATGCTCGACAACAATCAGTTATGCTGGTATTACAGAATGACATTATGCCTAAACCCAGAAGTTTATATATTTCCTGTTTACAGTATAGTGTAGGACAAAATACCTTCTCAAATCCAAGTTATAAAACAAAACAGACTTCTGTTTCCTAACAATGAACTTGGGTATCACGCCAGGTTTGACTGCTGTTATATATAAACATAAATCTATAAATATGTAATTATATCAAAAAAAACATACAAATGTTGGAATCTGCTCTCTGGTGACCCAACTGAGTATATTCTCAACTAGGTCATTTAGTGGAGAGTGGTAAATATCAGACTACAGTTGATAAAATCAGCCATCTCTATGGCAGAACAGCTGAGTTTTTTGTATCCTTCAGCGTTGTGACAGCGTGTCAGCCAGAAAGATGTTAAATAGTGCAAATTATGCAACCTCATAAAAAAAGACGAAACTACCCCAAGGTGAAGTAGCACAATGGAATGAAGTCAGTCGGAATACGAAAAACACAGCAATAGTGCATTGTTTCATATCATTAAATTAGCAGTAAACACTAGTCTTGCCAAATTATTTCAGTTCAGTTCAGCTGCAGAATTCACGTTAATAATTTCCTAATTACCAAGTCCTTTATCTTTAATAAGTTATTAGAGAAATGCCAAGTGCTAAGCTCATGATGACAACCCAAACCACCTCCCCATAACCTCCAATAGGGAGGGAAGTATTTTAAGCCTTCAGGATCACATGAGAAAGATATCAAAAGCTGACGGTGTGTATTAAACCACACGTTAAAATATGTTATTTGCTGTTGGAAAAGAACAAACAAAAAAAGTCAGCGAAGTGAAATAAAAATAATCTCAACCTTCTGAGTAATTAAAGCTGCCTGAACTGCATTGGCTGGGAATAAGTTGCCTCGCTGCCCTTGTGGTACGTGTTAAAAGCTGCAAAGTGTCAAGAAATCTTTAGAGAGAAAGGTCTGCATTTGCGCATCTTAAAGAATTGACTTACTTGCACAGGAAGCATTCCTCCACAGATCGAGCATGGTCTGCATTCTGCACTTCTTTATATGATGCTTGTGATTCCTAAGAAGGACGTACATGACCTTTTCCTTGAGCACATTTTTCAGATTGCCAGTTGACATTTCACTGTTGACTATTATCTCTGAAATATTTGGAAGATAAAACTTGGCTCAGAATTTGATGCAAAATAAATGTGCATAACAAGTATCAAAAATTGTTTTATTTTCTCCTACTAACTTGACTCCTGTAGCCTGATATTTATCAAGGTATGATTCAGCACAGATTAGCAGTCTGACAACTTGTCCATTTAACTTTTCTCCACATGGAAGCCAAGAACGTTAGTATTCACAGGTTGGTCAGCATCACATCAGAGCCCATTGTTCTCTTATTCCATATTCTCATACGGCCCAAGTGGAATTTAAACCTTTCCCCCAAGGCAAGTTTGGAAGAGGAATGGAGCAGTAATTTACTTAGGGGAAGGCTGGCAGGGAGTAACCTGTTATCTTCCCCACTCTGCTTCAATTAAGGCCAGGTTAGGATAACTCATTTTTTTTAATTTGACCTATTTTCCTAATCAACCTGTTCAGAGATGTTATTACACACTGCTGGAGCATATAGGATTTGAACCCAAGTCTCCAGATCCAGGGTTAGGAACACTACCATTGCATCACAAGAGGCGCCCCTCAAAACACATCCTTACTTATACACTGAGATAATAAGGTGTAGAGCTGGATGAACATCCAGCATCCGCTGTTCCCGTTGTGGCCTCCTCTACATTGGGGAAACCAAGCGGAGGCCTGGGGACTGCTTTGCAGAACACCTACGCTCAGTTCGCACTAAACAACTGCACCTTCCAGTCGCGAACCATTTCAACTCCCCCTCCCTTTCTCAGACGACATGTCCATCCTGGGCCTCCTGCAGTGCCACAACGATGCCACCCGAAGGTTGCAGGAACAGCAACTCATATTCCGCTTGGGAACCCTGCAGCCCAATGGTATCAATGTGGACTTCACAAGCTTCAAAATCTCCCCTCCCCCTACCGCATCCCAAAACCAGCCCAGCTCGTCCCCGCCTCCCTAACCTGTCCTTCCTCCCACCTATACCCTCCTCCCACCTCAAGCCCCACCCCCATCTCCTACCTATTAACCTCATCCCACCCCCTTGACCTGTCCGTCCTCCCTGGACTGACCTATCTCCTCCCTAACTCCCCACCTACACTCACCTTTACTGGCTCCATCCCTGCCTCTTTGACCTGTCTGTCTCCTCTCCACCATCTTCTATCCGCCTCCCCCTCTCTCCCTATTTATTTCAGAACCCCCTTCCCCTCCCCCATTTCTGAAGAAGGGTCTTGGCCTGGAACGTCAGCCTTCCTGCTCCTCTGATGCTGCTTGGCCTGCTATGTTCATCCAGCTCTACACCATGTTATCTCAGATTCTCCAGCATCTGCAGTTCCTACTATCTCTGAAACTTACTTATACACTTCCCAGTTCAGATATACCATGGATTCTCCATCAGGGAATTGACCCCCAGTCTCCTGTGTGACAGGCAGGAATACTGATGGCCTTCCTGTTTCACTGCTAATTGAGAATTTAAGTACGTAATGGAGGGAGGCACAAATTTAAGATTATTGACTAAAGAAGCAAAAATAGCATGAGAATAAATGTTTTTATGTAATGGGTGGTTAGGATCTGGAATGCACTGCCTGAGTGTATGCTCGAGGCACATTCAATCAAGGCGTTCAGATGAGACTTGAATAATTATCTGAAGAGAAAATGTTTGCTGGGTTACAGGGAAATGGAAGAGGTGAGTTGATCTTTCAAAGCACCAGGATGAACACAATTGGCTGAAGAGCCTCCTTCTGTGCTGTCGCCATTCTGTTATTCTTAGGCCATCACATGACATTTTATTCTGATAACATCAAAATCGTGAAATTTCACTTTCAATCAAAAATTTAAAAATACTGTTGTTCAATATAACTAACAACCTGGTAATGAGTTGGTGGATTGTGTGATTTTGCTGGCATTGCTGGCATATAGATGGTCTGCTGTATATCATTTTACAAGCTCAGGGCACTGAGGCCAATGATAGTATCCTAGCAATTTCCTCAGCTGAATCAGAGTGTCAACTAAGAATCAAGCCGGAGATATTTTGGCTTGTATGTCATAATGTTTAATAGTTATTCATAAGACAATCATATAAGAAAAGTAGCCACAGCAAAACTAAGAGATAGTAAGAACTGCCGATGCTGGAGTCAGAGATAACACAGTGTGGAGCTGGATGAACACAGCAGGCCAGGCAGCATCAGAGGAGCAGGAAAGCTGACATTTCAGGTCAGGACCCTCCTTCAGAAAAACAGCAAACTAATATTGGTTTACATGTAGAAGGCTATTTAACTGTTGCAATGGCAAGGTCAAACATGCTGAATCTGATCCTAACCTAAAACAAAATCCACAGCTAAATGGTGTGCAGCTGGCAACTCTTCTCACCAAACAGAAAATATTTCATCTGTAGAAGGTCTGAAAGCGCGCTTTTATTGCTGAATGTCACAGGATAGTTTCATTAAAATAAACAGATAGCAAGAACTGCAGATGCTGGAGTCAGAGATAACACAGTGTGAAGCTGGAGGAACACAGCAGGCCAGGCAGCATCAGAGGAGCAGGAAAGTCGACGTTTCAGGTCGGGACCCTTCTTCAGAAATGGGAAGAGGTAAGGGAGCTCAGAAATAAATAGAAAGAGGAGGGGTGGGGTAGGGTAGATAGGCGGGATGGTGATAGGTGAGGGCAGATAGAGAGTGGTGAGGACTGGTCAGTGAGGTGGGAGGGACGGATAGGTGGGAGAGAAGATGGACAGGTTGTGTCAGGCCAAGGAGGTGGGGACGAGAGGAAGGGTTAGACATGGGATGAGGCCGGGGTAAGGGGGAGATTTTGAAACTGTTGAAATCCACGTTTAGGCCATCAGGCTGTAAGCTCCCGAGGTGGAATATTAGGTGTTGCTCCTCCAGTTTGTGGGTCGTGTCATTGTGACACTGGAGGAGGCCCAGGATGGACATGTCACCCAGGGAGTGGGAGGGGGAGTCAAAATGGTTGGCGACCGGAAGGTGTTGTTGTTTGTCCCGAACAGAGTGCAGATGCTCTACAAAGCAGTCTCCAAGCCTCTGCTTGATCTCACCGATGTAGAGGACGCCACATCGGGAGCAGCAGATGCAGTAGACCAAGTTGACGGATGTGCAGGTGAGCCCATGTCTGATGGGGAAGGTTTGTTTTGTGCCTTGGATGGAGGTGAGGGGGAGGTGTAGGGGCAGGTGCAGCACTTCCTGAGTTGCAGGGAAGGTGCAGGGGGTGGTGGGGTTAGTGGGGAGTGTGGAGCGGATGAGGGGGTCATGGAGAGGCTACGAAAGGTTTTGTAGAGCATCTGCACTCTGTTTGCGACAAACAACAACACCTTTAGGTCACAAACCATTTCAACACCCCCTCCCACTCCATGGGTGATATGTCCATCTTGGGCCTCCTCCAGTGTCACAATGACGCTACCTGCAAACTGGAGGAGCAGCACCTCATGTTCCGCCTCAGGAGCCTACAGCCCAACGGCCTAAACGTGGATTTCACCAGTTTTAAAATCTCCCCACCCCTAGCCTCATCCCATGACCAACCCTCCCTCTCATCCCCCCCTCCTTGACCTGACACAATCCGCCCCTCCCACCTCACTACCAATCCCCACCACTCCCTACCTGCACTCAACTATCACCATCCCACCTACCTTCCCCAGCCCCACCCCTCCTCTTTCTATTTATTTCTGAGCTCCCTTGCCCATCCCCCATTTCTGAAGAAGGGACCTGACCCGAAACATCAACTTTACTGCTCCTCTGATGCTGCCTGGCCTGCTGTGTTCGTTATCTCATTAAGATAAACTTGCATTTTAAACTTATAAAAGTTAAATTTCATTGAAGTGTTTCCTGTGCTATCTTGATTTGTGTCAATCCAATTTAATCGTTAGTTGCTTACAGTACTTATTCATAATTACCTAATATTTCTTTAAAATTGTTTGCTTCTAAATCAAACAGAAGTGTTCCCCTTTCAATGCAGGTACGTAGCTCAAATAAACTGTGTAAGGGCAATGTGGTCACATGAGGTTTGCTCCATCTTTCAGCGCTTTCTTCAATTTTTTCCTCAAACTTTATCCACCTGTGAATGAATAACAGAATGGGAATTAGAAAATACATGGATGTTATTCAATTCAAGGGCTATATTTTTGCTCAATAAATTACACATAACACACAAATTATAATGAACTGCCACTTATATAGTATCATTATCTTACAGTCATTCTAAGACAATTCAGAAACACAAGAGGAAAATGTGCACTGGGCCAAAGAAAAAGCTATTATGAAGATATCAAAAGCTATGTCAAGGAAATGGGTCTTAGGGAAACGTTTGAAGGAGGAGAGGAAATTAGGGGCGTTTAAAGAAGGAATGTCAAAGTCTGGCATCAAGTCAACTGAAAGCATGACCACTAATGGTGGGGCTAAGGGAGAGGATCCATGAAGCCAGATTGAGAAGCATGACCAATTTGTGGGGGAAGTTTATTTTTTAAATTTGATCTTGAAACATGGGCATCACTGGCTCATTATTGCCCATCCCTAATTGGCCCGGAGAGGTGGTAATGAATAGTGTTCTTGTATTGCTGCAGTCCTGAGGTGTCAATGCAACCACAGTGCTGTTTGGAAGAATATTCTTGTAATTTTGACCCAGTGACAGTGGAAGAATGACACTATAGTTCTGAAATTGGATGCGTGCGACTTGCAGGGAAACCTGGTTCAAGAGACAGAGAATTCCAAATTTTAGCAAAATTTAAACACGACAAATTTTGGATTTGAGGTACTGTAGCTTTAGGATGCAATGATAGCCATGAAATTATTTGAACAATGAAAATTGGATGTGACATGACTGTAAGGGAACTGTTTCAGAAGGAAGTGGGCTAAAGTAGGAGCGGTAGTGAATAATTTTACATGCAGTCCTTATAATGTGGAGGATATGGATTGGAAACTCAGCCTTAGATGGAACAACATAAAGGATACGCCCTTCTGGTTTAGATTGTTACTGACTGAGAAGGGATATGGAGTGGGTGGCAAGGATAAGTATTTAAAGTGGGAACAATCGACGATTGCTTGATAGTTCCCAATATTTAGCTGGATGAAGCTAAGGCTCATTCAAAACAGAGAACATGAAATTTCTGGGAAAGGGGTGAGCTGGAGTTATGAAGGGGTGAGTTGGTTGTTGCAAAAGTTAGGGACGAAAAGGTACTAAGCTGGCTCTGTAAGATGTTCCTGCTTCCTTGTGCTTTTCCAGGAGATAGTTCCAGAAGATATCAATTAAGATATTTAATGAGCAGATTATCATGGATTTGACCTCAGCAATGCAATCTTCCAAGCATCACATAGCCCTGCTACTGTGTCAATGTCCTGATAACTGTGAGGAGGAGTTGTACAGTGGAAGGTCTGAGATACAATCGACTTTAAGGATATGAAATATGCATGGGCATGAAAAATAGGAGACTAGACACTGTGTTCATGGTATGGAGATTTCCCATTTCATCAGGATCTCCTGGAGACTAATGTCTCAATCCAACAGTAGTGTCACTAATGTAGTGGCAGCCATTTCCCTAGTTATGGTGGTGCCGTCATCGAGTTTCTGCCACTCTCACTGGTGAGGCTGCGAATGCTGCTGGCTAAACCCGAGCAATATGATTGGCAGATCAAACTTTCACCTCTGGAACCCATCCCATCCCTAATTAGGCACCAAACCTGAAGATGACCTACTAACAGACTCCTTCCTGTTTGGTCCCCAGAAATAAATTTGATGCTTGAAAAATATCCTAGACCAGTAGATCTGGCCTTAATGTCAGACAAAATGTAGAGGATCAAGGAAGGTGGTAGTTCGGTAGAGGAGTGGCATCCCCATACATGTTGAAGTCAATTTCATATTTAAAGAAGTTGTAAAACGGAGGGCACTTTGATAATCAAGAGGAGGCAGCTGTCGTTATCCTCTTAGAATTATTACAGCATAGAAGGCAGCCATCATGTCTGCGCTGGTCCTCCAATAGAGCAATATATGTTGCTCCCCCACCCTCTCCCCAGATCCTAACACCTTCATTCTCTAAAGATACTTAGAAAAGTTATAAAATTTTACAGTATAGAAAGAATCAATGCTGCCCAATGTATCTGCATGGCCAAGAAACAAATCATCCAGTCTAATCTCATTTTCCAATGTTTTATCTGGGTCGGGGGGGGTGGTTTCAGGTGCATATCCAGTTAGATCCTTTTTTCAGTATCCCAAGGAATCAGTATTTGCATTCAAAGAGAAGCTATTGTTAGAAATGCTGGTTTACATCCAAAGTTAACAGCAGAACCATGTGAGTTTAGAAAGTGACAGGCATTGCACAACATCAAGATTTAAAAAGACACCTCTAGCAAGCACATGATACTATTTTTAAGAAGTTATGTAGAGTTTTCCATCTTTCTGCCATCTTAAGTCCTATTCGATATAGATCTGGCACACTTCCAGCCCATTTTGAGCCCACTTGGCACCTGGCGAATGGCAGCAGAATGTTTGAACTCCCAAGCCATTGGCTGAATCATTTTTTTTGGCTAATTGTGAACTGCATTGATGTTTTTAAGAGGGATTCTCGCTCTAAGACATGGTGAGATTTCTCAGCATATCTATTGGAATGGTGAGGTTACCATAAAGGACTCCTTCTTAACCTCTCCCATCACCTGAGGTGCAGTGACCCTTGAGTCAAACCACCACCAGCTGTCTCTTTCTCTCTAATAAGAGAGTAGCCCTATGGTCCAGTAGGACTATGGAGATTCTACTTACAGCAATAACCCTGACAATGCCCTAATTAATCTCCCTGTGGAGTTTGGTGAGTATGAGTTCCCTTGATAATAGGCAGTGGTCTGTCACGCTTGAACATCTGAGCCAGGGTGACTCTTGTGGGCACTGTGGTAGTGTCTCTAACTCTGAGCCTGGTGACCTGGGTTCAAGACCGACCTGCTCCAGAGCTGTGTATTAACATCGCAGAATAGGTAGATTAGAAATTATCATAAAGCAGACCCAGGGATGGGTTTACAGAACTGCTTGACCCGGGCTGGGACTGGCCTATTTACACCGTGAGTTGTGGCTCTATTTCGGTGTTCAACAATAAATAATGTTCCTTTCTAGTCAGGCTTCCTGAGTGCTTAAAATTACTTATTATCCCCAGTTACATTCTTTTTCTGAACTAATGAATGTCACCATGGATAATAGCAGTGGTATTTCAATTGGCCTCAATGCTCCAAAGTTAGATTTTGTACCAACAGCCAGCTAACTCTCATTGTTAAATCACATACCCAAAGCCTCTTTTGACAGTACCTTCTAAACTTGCAGCCTCTACCACTTAGCAAAGGGGCAGCAGATGTATGTGAGCATGCACACTTACAAATACTCCTTCACGGCACACAAAATCCTAACTAAGAAATATAATGCTCCTTCATTGGGTTCGCTGGGTTAAAAAACAGGAACACCCTCTATAACAGTACCGTGGCTTTATCTGCAGCAGGTAAACTGTAATGGTTCAAGTTAAGTCACCACCATATTAACAGCAATTACAGACAGGCAATAAATGCAAGTGAATTAGTGGAGATGTCAAGTACGATAGCAAAGAATCAACAGATTCAACGTGCAGGGCAGTGCAAGGAGAAAATCATTTTTAAAAATTACGATTTAATTGTGATGGTTTTGCCAATTTTACAGCAATTAATGTAGAAATTATAAAGAAACTGAACTGCCCATGATTTCACATAAGTGTCTTATCCTGTATACTCCTGAATTCACTAATCCATGCTGTAGTACTCCTTTAAAGAGCACTGAAACAATCCTCCAGTATCTCAAACAACTAGCTCTTCTTCCTGTGGTTACCCTGGACAGAGTGCAGGAAGGCTATTCACAATAAAATGTATTTATTAAGCATATCAGTTGACTTTATTCAAAAGGTGAATGTTTGGTAGCTCACATTTGACTTCAAAAAACTTAGATTATCTCATCAGCAGTTTATTGCTGTACATTCTTATTCAACAACATTTGTGACAGGTAGTCCCTTCATTCAACAGGAATTGTATTGTTCTGAATACTGCAAAATAACACAATCAAAATTGTATTAGATTTATAACTAATTTGCTCCTTTCTATTCTGAAAGTGTCATTCATACTGGGCGTGGTTCCATGAAAGACAGCTATCCATTCATACTGCCTGAGCTCAATACTGAGCATTGGAAGCTTCTTTGGGCGCACAGGACATTGTAACTTATCCCGGTCATTTTCTAATTTGAAGTATAATGTGGTCATTTTCTATCAGGACCCAGCGGTTAGTGATTGACAGCAAGAACCCTAGCTATTGCTTTTCTTCTCAGATAGGGGCACAGGGCTTTTGGAACACACCTATGCTGCCTTACTGAGGATTTACCTTACAATGAGAATGGTGCTTTAATTAAACGTATATCGTGATGCTTTTTGTATTTAAGTTGTTTCTGGATTATTTACTGTTATAGTTGAAGTTCTAGTCAAGAAAATCAATGCATAATGAAAGGCCCTTATAAGTAGTTGTGCCGCTAAAGAATACTTCATTAAGCTCACTATTATATATATAGGAATAGCAGATTAAATGGATGGGGTTTCAATGATTCAATGAGTAAAAGCCAAAAAGCTATTTCATTCCTGGTCCGGGGGAGATAACAGCCAAGGTGTCAGTTGAAACACAACAGTTTGTTTAATACCAGTGAATGAGGGAGAGGAATTATCAATCAGGTGAGAATGGGATTAGTCTGTGAATGTAAATAACCAACAAACACGTGCTCCCAGGAGTCTAGGGAGAAATCATCCAGTGAAGGAAGTCTTGGAGGGTACCTCATCACCATGGAGCCACACTATGACCAAAGTCAGCAGCACTGAAAAAGTTTTGGAAAAATCTCAAATGGAATCAGGTATCCACCATTCATAATAATTACTCTTAAGTTCTCCATTAAAAAGTTAGAGGTTTAATTTTATCCTAACATCATTTTTTCTCTGAGGAAAATACTGAAATTGAACAGAAATAGCATTAATAATCAAAGCGTATAGCTTTCTGTGAAACATTTTAATTATAAGATTACCTTATCTCCAAAGATCCTTTGAGTTCAAAATCTATTTATTTCTTATTTAAAGAATGTGGCATATCCTTAATTTAGTTTAAGCTAATTAAGATGTTATACTTATTCAGATGTGTGGGAGAGTTTTTAAGTGTTAGACCTGATTCAGTCCCATAGCATTGGTTGAAATACAGATCACAAGGGCTGTCCTGAAGGCTCAGCAAATTTAACTTTTGAACTAATGAGCCATTCAGGCCTTTGAGATTCCAGATTCTCTCCCATTTGATGCTAATTACTTAATTTTAGCTGTTACTATGGTACTGTTTCTATAATTGATATACATACTTTTGTGATAGGCAAAGAAAAGTCAGGCAAAAGGCAGACATGGCAATTTCTCCTGATTGTAAATTGACAGGAGTGAGGTGAGAATAAGATTGAGCTCAGCTGTAAAGCATCTATAGATCAATTTTCTGTCAAGGTACACACAAATAATGACCACTAGATTAAGATATCCAAATGGCTCAAACTGTTTTCACAGTGTTGATGTATATTTTCTCTGAAAATAGCTATATATCACTTTCAATATTTTGAGTTATTTACTTACATAATTTATTTGAGTTTTTAACAAAATCTTGTTGCATATATTTCCATTTTTTAAAAATGAACTCCAAACATACGCAAAATAAATAAATAAACAATCCTTACCTTGCTGTTTCCTTCCATTGCAATTGTTTCTTATTGTCAAAAAAAAGTTCATCTAGTTCAGTGAAGAGTTGTGGGGTTTGGGGTTCATCCTCTTCACCCAACATCAAGCATATTCTCTTGGTAGCAGGTGAAAGATTTGCAGTAAATATGCCTCTATTTACTGCTTGTGAGACTATCAGAGAATTGCGGTTCTGTAGTTCTGTTTTGCAGATACAATCATTACAGGCTTCATTTGCCCTATTATGCAGAAGCAGCTCTTTTGTCTCTTCAGGTGTCATTGCTCAAATAACAAAGTTCACACTGGATCTGAAATGACTTGCTCCTGCAACAAGTGTGAATTACAACTGAAGTCTTGTACCTTAAATGCAGTGACCTAATAATTCTCAGTAGCTTACAATATTATTGATTACAATTCTGACAACAGTGGAGCTTTACCAGTACATCACAGGAAAAAGCTTGTCCTGTCCAGACTGATGCAGGCTTTGTTACTAAATCATGATATACCACTGCAAAAACAACAGCTTCTCTTCCTGGACCTCTGAATTCTTCAAAACACCTAACAAATATATTCACAAGATATTCACATAATAAACCATGTTCTTTAATATTTATTTTTGTGTAGCACATGGACATATTTTCAGAGATAATATTTGTAAAACAATATTTTCTGACAAAACTGAGAGCTTAGAATTTTGGTTGTATTTGTTAAGTTTTTTTAAACTAGCTTCTTTCCCAATTAAGATATAGATGGATGCTGGGTTCTGTAAGTTGCTGTCAGGTCTTTCCTACAAAGTTTATTAACCATGTGTCTGTTGTGCACAATTACCACTGGCAAAGTACTTGACCACAAGGGAAAGAGAATTAGGGTGCAGCTAACTCAGTCCCAGTGTCTGACTCAAAAGTCCCTTAAAATGCGTGTTTCAGAAGCACCACCAACCAGTGATTGAAAATGGAAATCTTCTCATTGTCCTTTGCAAACACAACACAATGGTTTTTCTAATTGAGATCGTCAAATGCATTTAACTGAACGTGAACTCTTTTAATCTGTATGGCTGAGTTCCAGACCAAGCAATTATGGAAATGACCTATCTCCAGTATAGGTATAATCATAGCAAGCTCCTTGACATCTTTTTAAAATTTGTGTTGGTAGTCTAGGCTTATTTTGGGTCTATGCTTAATCTTCATTCTTAGAATTCGTGCCTACTGATAATAAGAAGCGGAGTCATTCTATAATTTGCACATTTGGGACAATTAGTTTTACGGTCATTAAAAAATGTTATTCCTTCAATACCAAAGTGACATTGGCTAGAGTCCAATAAAAGGATTGCAAAGACTGCATAACAGAGTTGTCTATGTCTTACAGAAATTTCTACAAACAAGCAGCCATGTTTACACTGTAAAGAGTATAACATATATAAAAACAAATTTCATCATACACTGTATTATTATATAAACAACATTGTAACATAGCACATTTTTTACAAAAACTTAAATAAGCGATGTCAGCAAATAAAATAATTTTGTAACTCACCTGATATTCTCTAATGCCACTTCTGATACGATGAATCATATTCGGTTTGTTATCCAGCCATTCTCAGGTACAGAGCTGAAGTAACCATTATTCATATCTGAGGCTAGAGTACAACATTACTGAATTATTTAACCCTACAAGATATCAAATCCAATTTACAATCAGCCAATATCTGCACTTCAGGGAATGCTGGCAAATCTTTTCCGCTCTCAGACCCATTGTTGGGTATATGAGTGAATTAATGCCTTATGCCCCTGCTATGGCTAATTCAACATTAACTTGGAAACCAATCTGGAAATTTCCTGAAATTTACGTGTCACAATGTGCATTTCCTTCTTCTATTAACATGTATGCTCTATAATTTTTTAAAATATTTCGTTATTAAGTGTCTTCTCTCTTCTACTGATAGAATAAACTATAATGGATGCAATTAGACGATATGTTGCACAAACAGCCAATCTTCATAAAAAAATACCCAAAGAACAGTGGATGCTGGAAATCAGAAACAAAAACACAAATTGTTTGAAAAATTCAGCAGATCTAGACCTGAAACATTAATTTTGCTTTGTCTCCACAGATGCTGCCAGACGTGCTGATATTTTCCAATCAATCTTCATACCTGAGTTTCGGCACTCAGGAGTTGATAATGCCTGTATAAAATTTGCTGACATCGCTAAATTTGTTTTTTTCATTCATAGGATATGGGTGTAGTTAGCTGGGCCAGCATTTATTGCCCTTCCCTAATTGCCCCTTAGGCATGTTAGGACCACTTCAGAGGCAGTAACGAGCCAACCACATAGTGGTGGGTCTCGAATCACGTATAGACCAGTCCAAGTAAGGAAATAGATTTCCTTCCCTAAAGGATTTCAGTGAACCTGATAGATTTTTACAACAATCGACAGTGGTTACATTGTTAAAACTAGGCTAGCTTTCAATTCCAGATTTTTATTTTGAATTCAGATTTCATCATGGTGTGAGTTAGACCCATGTGCATAGACCCTGATGTTCTGAGTTACTAGTCCAATAACATTTGCACTACACCATTGCATCTCCACTCTGTCCATTTCAAGTTCTACAATGATACTTTCGTATCTTGCTCAAATTTTGAAATTGATCCCTGCACACCAAAATCTAGATATTAGTATATATTAGGAAAAGCAAGGGTCTGATACTGGCTTCGCAGTAGGGTTATACTGATCCCTGGAAAACTCCACAACAAATCTTCCTCCAGCCCAAAAAATATCCATTAACCATTACTCTGTTTTCTATAAATGAAATGAATTCAGTCTATTTATGTCATTTTCAGGTGCTTCAGGTACATCTTTCAAAGATGATCACATAATGATTAAGAATGAACATTTGGTTTGCTTTATCCCTTTACAATAACAGCACCAAGTTTAATTGTAGCACCTTCACTGTTACCCTATCTGAGATCAGTGAATGTATTAAAGGCATGATCGTACATGAACAATTCTAATTGCGTGGCTGAAAAGCAATTCACTAAGTAATTGGCCTACCTTCAATTAACTTTATAACTTTTTTTGATTTGCTTTAATAATTTTACTTTTGAGATATATGTATCATTTTAATTGTTAAAAATTATGCTTATCCATAATAATGAGAAATCATTTTTAAAATGTATGTTTGTGGTTGTGCAGGGAGCACCAGAGTCACAAAAGTAGGAACCAGTGAAGTACTGTTTACTGCCTGTTTTACACTAGGCACTAGTCTGGGAAAGGGTTCAAAATTGATAAGGAAGAAATGTTGGATAGACTATTGGTTCCTAAAGTAACAAAGCTCTGAGACCAGATGAGATGCATCGAAGGATATGAGAAAGAGGTAAGAGAAGGAATTGTGGGGACACTGACCATTTCTTTCAGTCTTCCCTCGGCTCAGGTGTGAGAAGACTGGAGAATTGCACAATTCACACCCTTGTTCAAATAGGATTGTAAAGATAAGCCCAGCAATTAGACCAGTCTGTTGGCTTTTTAAAAAATTGACTTGCATTTATATTGTGCCTTTTACAAACAACATCCACTTAAAAAGTGCTTTACAGTGAATTAAGTTTTTTTTTGCCATGTAGTCACTGTATTGGAGTGGCACAGAGAGTAGCATCCCTACCTCTGAGTCGGAGGCCCTGGGTTCAAAGCCCACTTCAAGACTTGATGGCCACAGAAGGTGCATTCATAACATAGACAAAAAGATTGAATATTAACTTGTAACTCCTACCAATGGAAGGTGGTAAAAGCAGGGCAGATTTCTGATCAGATCAGCAATGTGATTGCTAGAAATTGGAACCTCTGTCATAGTTCCAGACCATAACATACATGTAAAAGTATATGTTGTCGTAGCAACTCAAACTCCATGGGGTCTGGTTGGCTCAGTTGGTTGTTGTAAACCAACTGGAGTCAATAGAATGGGTTTGATGCCCATTCCAACTGGGGTGAACACAGGACCTGCCCCCTGTGGTGAAAATTGTGGCACTGTTGGTCAGACCTTCCTTCAGTCAGAGAACTCAAGAAGACTCACTGTTTTGGTGCACATCCATTATAAAAAGACAGTGGGGTATTACAGACGGCAAAGTCACCACTGTCTGTTTTACATCCAATGCAAAAGTTAAAAATCCACCCCAAGTTAAACTGTACTTCTTTCAAAGCCAGACATATGTGAAATCAACTACGACATGGCATTAGATATCAAAGCACATTCTCAAGTTAAATATAGAATGCTATACTGGTTCCTGATCCGGAGTTCAAGGAGACAGATGTCTGATAGAGAAATGACAGGAGAAGGAGGCTGATAAGCATGAGAGGCAGTTTAGGGTCACGACAGATAAATCATAATCAGTCAAATTTGGATAACCTGAAGCTCCAGGTGTAGCAAAGTTGCCAGCTAATCCCACTGGCAGAATAGGAAATACAGGAGGATGTCTGTGACAAGCTAAAGTTTCAGACTGGTAACTGTGGATTCGCTAAACTCGTGCATATTTGTCATATGATCTCACTAACCAATCTGCGAAGAGTTACATCATATCAGAGTGCAAAATCATGGACAGGGATGCAATAATTGCTGTGAAAGGATCCCATGCACATCCTCAATGCATATTCTCCAAAATGCATTTTTAACGTTGATGAAACCGGGCTGTTTTAGTGTGATTTTGCAAATTGCTTTTTATTGTTTAATGCACAAATATGTAATGGTGGAAAGCGAAGCAAGGAATGTCACACTGTTATGGCCTACACCAACATTAATGGCACCAAAAAGCTACCACATCCAGTGTTAGGCAAGTCCAAAAGGTTACATTGCTTTGTGAATGTTAAGAAACAACCAACATAGTATAAGACTGACAAAACCATTTGGATAACCTCCAGCATTTTGGAAATGTGGTCAGAAAATTGGGCAAAATATAACAACGGAAGTAAAGGAAGCTTCTGATGATGATCCTGAAAAGTCCAATAAATACACACACGCTCAACAGCCAGCTGCAGCTGGTAAGACCTTTGAGATAATCCAGGATTTCACACCATAGCACAGAAACACAGAAAACATGCTTGACTCCATGGCAGACTCACCAGAAGAGAATAAGCTAAGGAGAAAAAGGCCATTAAAATTTTTTCCAGAATTTAACACAGCATTTTTCAATGTCTTTTACTGCATAGGGTGAGGTCACTGTAAGGCAAGTAAAAATAAAGGCATTTTTCCACATATTCGCTGCATTACCAAGTTCTCATTTTTATTTAACATAGAGCACAACTGTAGGTAAATAAGGTTACATGAAGGCTTTCTCAGCTATCTCGAAGCTCCAATTAACCCAAATTTGTGGGCAGGATCCCTGTAATCATAATTTTACTTCTTGTAAAGTAGTGACAGTGCCTTAATGGATGTTTTGGAGAAAGCCAGGAAAGGCATAAGGGATAGTCATGTCCTTAGAACCATAGAATCATACAGTTCAGGAGAGGCCCTTCAGCCCACAGAGTCTGCACCAGCAAAACCTCCTCTAAATCTACACTAGTCTCTCTTTCCAGTACTTGGCTCATAGACTTGAATGTTATGACATTTCAAGTGCTCTTATATGTACTTTTCAATTGTAGTGAAGTTTTCCACCTCAAATACTCTCCCGGCCAGTACTTTCCAGATTCCCACAACACTCTGGATGAAAAACTGTTCCCTTAAATCCTGACTAAACCTCCAGACCTTCACCTTAAAATTATGTCCCCTCATATTGACCCTTCATCTAACGGAAGCAACTGCTTCCTTTTCACCGTGTCTATGCCCCTCATAATCTTATACACCTCAATCAAGTCTCCCCTTCAGAAAACAACAGAAGCTCCAGCCTCTCTTTGTAGCTAAACTGCTCCACCACATGCAACACCCTGGTGAATCTCCTCTGCATCCCCTCAAGTGCAATCACATCCTTGCTGTACTGTCGTGACCAGGACTTCATACAGTATTCCAGCTATGGCCTATTCAAAGTTTTGTACAGGTCCAACATAGCCTCTCTTCTTTTATAATCTTTGCTAAGACTGATAAAGGCAATGGTCTCATATGCCTTCTTAACTGTCCTATTAACCTGTCCTGGCACCTTCAGAGATCTGTGGACAACCATCCCAAGATCCTAACGTTTTTCTGAGTTTCCTGCCATCCTTTTCAGTACACTTTTGTCTTGTTCCTTTCAGTGTTGATTGTCATCTGTCACTAATCTGACCAATCCATCTATAACCTCTTGTAACCAAAGACCTTCTTCTATCCCCGGTCAATTTTCATGTTATCCGCAAACTTATTTATCAACCCCCTTCACATTTTCCTCTGCATCTTTTATATATCATGAACAATAAGGAATCCAGCACTGATCCCTGTGATACACTACTGGACACCAGCTTCCAATTACACAAACAGCCTTCTACCACCACCCTCTGTCTTCTACCACTAAGCCAGTACTTCCTCACACCCTGTATCAAACTGCTCAAGGACTTCACAGTCCCTCTTCCTGAATTCTGTATCTCCATTGTTCTTCTCTAAAATGAAGACAGAAATGAAATGTGTTGTGAAGACAACATTGGGTACACTTGCCTTTATTAGTCAGTGCGTTGAGTATAGAAGTTGGGAGGTCATGTTGCAGTTGTACAGGACATTGGTTAGGCCACTTTTGGAATACTGCATTCAATTCTGATTTCCCTGCCATAGGAAAGATGTTAAACTCGAAAGGGTGTAGAAAAAGATTTACAAGGATGTTACCAGGGTTGAAAGGTTTGATCTATAGGGAGAGGCTGAATAGGCTGATGCTATTTTCCCTGGAGTGTCAGAGGCTGAGGAGTGACCTTTTAGAGGTTTATAAAAATTATGAGTCATGGATAACGTGAATAGCCAAGGTCTTTTTCCAAGGTAGGGAAGTCCTAAACAAGAGGAGGTGAGAGAGAAAAGATTTAAAAGGGATCTAAGGGGCAACTTTTTCATACAGATGGTGGTACATGTATGGAATGAGCTGCCACAGGAAGTGGTGCAGGTGGATATTTAAAAGGCATCTGGTTGGGTACATGAATAGGAAGGATTTAAAAGGTTATGGACCAAATGCTGGCAAATGAGACAAGATTAATTTAGAATATCTGGCCAGATGAGTTGGACCGGAGGGTCTGTTTCCATGCTGTGCAACTCTATGACTCTAAATACTTGTTTAACATTCTACCATGTCTTCTGGCTCCATGCACAGATTGCCACCCATGGTCCCTACTCTTTCCCTGGTTACCTCTTCCTATTGACATTCTTACAGAATATGTTGGGATTCTCCCTAATCTTACCTTATTCACCCCTGGGATGGTGTCAGAAAAACAAAGTAGTAATGATGAAATAGAAATTAAAAGGTGGTACGGCTGATTGACAAGAAAAAGAAAAAGTAGAAGAGAAATAGTCAGGATTGAAAAGAAAAGGAAGATAGAATAAGATTTAGTTGCAACTGGGAGTCAAGAAAGTGGGACTAGTGTAGATTTAGAGTAGTTTTTGTAGGTGCAGACTCATTTGGCTGAAAGCCCTCTTCTGTCCCCTATGATTCTGTGAAATGTCAGTGAGAATTGGCAAAACAAGAGGAATTTCAGGTTGCACAGGTACCTAGCAGAGATTAAATGTTGTGATATTGAGTATGTTAGCAGAGAACTAGGAGACTGTGGCATGCAATTTATGTATTTACAATCCAAAGTTGTATATTGTTGGGCATTATGACAAATCTAACTGAGTAGAGGAAGTTGGTATACAAGTCTGTTACTTATAGCTATCACGCACCTGAATTTTCTCAGTTTTATGCTCCTCTAATAATGCCTGTTCTTGTTTCAGTTTATCTTATAATCACTTCATTCCTTGCTAAAGAACTATACATGCGAATTTTTTGCAATTAATCTGTTTTAACATCATTGTAAAATGAAACAGAATTATAGGCACATCAGCGAATAAAGCAAACTTTCGAGTTTTGTTGTGACTTTTGAGCAATCATTCCTATCCTCACTATATCTTCAGATACTTTGAAAACATTTAATGCCATCAGAACAAGTTACATCAAAAATTGAAAATTTTCAGGGTAGATATTTTCCTAATCAACCTGTTCTGAGATGTTATGACATAACTCCGGAGCAGGTAAGACTTGAACCCAGATCTCAGACATAGGGAAAGCATCACTGTGCCACTACAGCCCTCTTTTTTGTTTGGTCTGTATCATTGACCTATGCTCAGCTAATTCTGGGATCCCTGGAGGATGTTTTCTTCTCAGCTGGAATTGATTTTCAGATGACATAGTTGTTGGAAATCCTGCAGAACACCCCTCTCTTGTCTGTAATTTGAGCTACTTTTATACAGGGCAGTGGTTTAGCCAACACAGAGTCCTGAGAATCTGCCCCTTCGGTATGCACATTCCAAATAGGGGAAAACATCTTCAAAATATAAATTCTATCAAGCCCTCCAAAAAAAATGCTATACTTTTCAGTAGGTTATCTCATTCATCTAAAGGTTCAGAGAATAAACACATTCCATTCAACATTTGTCCCCTATTGCAAATACATTCTGCTTCAGTAAAAGAGGCCAGAACTGTTCATAGTACTCCAGATATGGTCTCATCAAAACCCAGTTATAATTGCTGAAAAATTTCCTTACTATTATCCTGCATGCAGTTTGATTAACATATCATTTGCTTTCCCAACAGCTTGCTGTATCTGTGTTGACTGCTATTTGAATGCAGTAACATGCAAATCTTTTTGTGTACCAATATTTAACTAGAACCTCGCCTGTTTAAAATAGGTATCTAATTTCACATTTCCCCAAATTATACATCTTGCACAATCACAGAATCGTTACAGCACAGAAGGGGTCTATTCAGCCCATCACATCTGTACCAGTGCTATCACTGCCTTCCCCACCCCCCCACAAGCCCCAATATCCGTGCACACTATTTTTATCCAATTAATCATTCAATGCCATAATGAAAGCCTCAATTGAGCCCGCCTCCATATTTCCAGACCTTAATTACTCATTGTGTGGAGAAGAAATCTTCCCCCCACCCTCACATCACCGTCGCTTTCTTTATGCATCATTTTAAATCTATGCCGTCATTCTTTTGAGGGGAAACAGCTTTCCCTTCCCCCCATCTATTCCATTCAGCCCACTCATGATTTCAAAAATGTTTATCAAATCTCCTATCAGCCTTCTTTTGACAAGAAAAAAGCAGTCCAACTTCTTTGATCTATCCTCACCTGAAGTTGTTAATTCCTGCTGAGATCTAACAAGTGTCTTGTACAAGTTCTTCACCTCCCTGTTCTTATACTCCGTACCCCTATTAATCTTGCTCACTCAACATTTCCTAATTTCCTTTATCGCCTCCTTACAGCTACAAATCACTTTATTGTTTTTCAAACTTGGAGAGGAGTATTCTCATGTGAATTGATCCCTTAAGATTTTATATAATGAGGCCTGAACACATTTCCTTGCAAGATCTTGTTATATCCTGCCAAGATCTTGTTATATCCTGCCAACCTGAACTGCTACTGCATTTGTCATAGAGTTTTGCTTTACCTTGCTACTTACACCCTAAAGAACTAAATTTGTCAAATAGTTTATTTTATGAAAACATTTAGGGCTGTTTAAAAAGTGTCCTTTTATAAAATCTCTCTTAGACTACATACTTTACTTACTACTGTCAAGTTGTTCTGGTACAGCTATAATATTGACATGAGGATAGATAAATCCCCTGGGCCGGACGGGATATACCCAAGGTTGCTACAGGAAGCGAGGCAAGAGATTGCTGTGCCTTTGGTGATGATCTTTGCGTCCTCACTGTCCACTGCAGTAGTACCATGTGACTAGAGGATGACAAATGTTATTCCCTTGTTCACAAAAGGGAACAGGGATAATCCTGGGAATTACAGACCAGTCAGTCTTACTTTGGTGGTGCAAATTATCGGAGAGGATTCTGAGAGATAGTATTTATGATTATTTGGAAAAGCATAGATTGATTAGAAATAGTCAGCATGGCTTTGCGAGGGGCAGATCATGCCTCACAAGCCTTATTGAATTCTTTGAGGATGTGACAAAACACATTGAAGGTAGAACAGCAGATGTAGTGTATATGGATTTCAGCAAGGCATTTGTGAAGGTTCCCCATGGTAAGCTCATTCAGAAAGTAAGGAGGCATGGGATTCAGGGAAATTTGGTTGTTTGGATACAGAATTGGCTGCCTAATAGAAGACAGAGGGTGGTAGTAGATGGAAAGTATTCAGCCTGGAGTTCGGTGACTAGTGGTGTTCCGCAGGGATCTGTTCTGGGACCTCTGCTCTTTATAAATGACTTGGAGAAGGATTTGGAAGGGTGGGTTAGTAAGTTTGCCAATGACACGAAGGTTGTTGGAGTTGTGGATAGTGTGGAGGGCTGTTGCAAAATGCAGAGCTAGGCAAAGAAGTGGCAGATGGAATTCAACACGGAAAAGTGAGAAATGATTAATTTTGGAAGGTCGAATTTGAATGCAGAATACAGGGTTAATGGCAGGATTCTTGGCACTGTGGAGGAACAGAGAGATCTTGGGCTCCACATCCACAAATCCCTCAAAGTTGCCACCCAAGTCGATAGGGTTGTTAAGAAGGCGTATGGTGTGTTGGCTTTCATCAGCAGGGGGATTGAGTTTAAGAGCTGCAACTTTATAAAACCCTGGTTAGACCACACTTGGAATATTGTGTTCAGTTCTGGTCACGTCATTATAGGAAGGATGTGGAAGCTTTAGAGTGGGTGCAGAGGAGATTTACCAGGATGCTGTGTGGAATGGAGGGCAGGACTTGAAGGTGCATAGGGCTTTTCTCATTGGAGCAAAGAAGGATGAGAATTGACTTGATAGATGTGTACAAGATGATGAGAGGCATAGCTAGAGTGGATAGCCAGAGACTTTTTCCCCAGGGCAGAAATGGCTATGACAAGGGGGCATAATTTTAAGGTGATTGGAGGAAGGCATAGGGGAGATGTCAGAGGTAGGTTCTTTACACAAAGTGGTGGGTGCATGGAATGCACTGCCAGCAGTGGTAGTAGAGTCAGATACATTAAGGACATCTAAGCGACTCTTGGATAGGCACATTGATGACAGTAAAATGGAGGGTATGCAGGTTAGCTTTGATCTTAGTGTAGGATATTAGGTCAGCACAACATTGTAGGCCAAAGGGCCTGTACTGTGCTGTACTATTCTATGTAGCCATTAATGTAAAATTTCAAAATCCAGCCAATTACTGCCTCATTAGGAAACTGAATTATAAAGAAATCAGCAGTGTACGTAGTACTGACCTCCTCACCAATGAATTTTAGACTGAGCTCCACACTTCTACAGCTTGGTCCAGACAAAAATCAGCTGAATTCCCTGACAATGACTGCCCACTACATCAAGGACCCCTGGTAAAATGGAAGTCATTGGAAGGGTCTCCATTGTTTGGAATGAGTGATACCTTCTACAAAAGTTTTGCGCTTATTGTCGGAAACAAAATTAGCTTTCCATAATTAACTTAATACTGACACCCCAAAATCTAACCATCATCTACAAGGCATAAATCTGGAATGTGATGAAATACGTCATTGGCAGGTTCAAGAAAGTGGGCATATTCTGATCTTGCTCATCTCACATCTTAGGATGAATTTAAAAATCTAAACGAATATGGATGGAATTTGAAATGAACAAAAACAAAAACACTTTGTAAACTCAGTTGGTCTGGCAGCATCTGTAGAATGCAAGAAAGCACTAACAGAGTCCAGTATGTCTCTTCATGACAATACCAGACTCAAAATATTAACTTTCTCTCTCCGCACATCAGACCTGCTGAGTTTCTCCAGCATTGTTTCAGATTGTCAGCATCCACAATATTTTGTTTTCAGAATCATACAGTAAAGAGGCCCGATTCTAAATCTACACAGGTCCCACTTTCCAGTACTTGGCCCATAGCCTGACAATGAGATGACAGAGTGTTCATCCAAGTACATTTTATAAAAGCATTTTGGGGTTTCCCACCTCAATTACATTCCCAGGCATTTTCTCCTTCTCCATTTACATCAGTGTTACATTTACTACCCTCCAATCCACAAGAACCATTCTAGAATCTAATGAATCCTCAAAGAGCAAAGCCATGTAACTGTCATCTTAAATACCTCCCTCAAAATACCAAGATTTAGAGAATCTTGCCACTTATTCTTAGTGCTTGCAAGTTGCATGTTAGCAAACTCAACCCATTCTCACCCACTTGAAAGGAGAGCTACTGCTGTGTACTGGACAGTCATCAGGAACTCAATAATGGAGTCACTTAGAAAAGGATAATAATTAGAACAAGTGCTATATGGTTTTATGAAAGGATGCCCTATTTGACAAATTTAAGTTTAAGTACTCATTGGTAGTTAAAAGAGGAATGTGTAGGTGTAACAATATAATTAAATTTTCAAAAGGCATTCAAGATGGTGCCACACAAGCTTAATACAAGAGAAGGGCTCCTGACTGCAAACACATGTAGACATGTGAACAAGGGGCAGGTGGACTGTCATGTGGAATTGAGGCTATTCCCTCTGTTTATAATAGGAAATCTTAAATTGAATAGCAGAGCAGGCTCAATGGATTGTATGGTCTTCTCCCACACCTATTTCGAACAACAAATTCCAGAAATACTTTTAACTGAAGAGTTGGATTTTAGTAATAACTTTAAAAATAAAAAAAAGTTAGGCATGCACAACCGGTAACACCTTATGTTCCTTCTCCCAAATTTGAGATCATATTATAAAGACCAGAACCAGATTTATATTTTTATTTTTTATAAAACCAGAACAAAGTACAATAATGGAGATGAAGACAAATCCAATTCATTTGAATTTTATATTGAAAACAAAACGGATACATCAGAAAAGGCTCAACTTCAAGTTAATAAAAATCTATAATTCACATCTATTTACAGAATTACTCCTGTAAGAGTCTAACCTTGAAAAAGGGTGCTGTAAAATGCAATGGTTGGAAGCAGAAAAAAATTCCAAGCTGCAAAAAGGTGTAAAGAATTACAAGTGTAACTTCTAAAATACTTAATTTTATCTGGAGAGCATTTTTACAGAAGCAGAAATAGATAAAATAGTGGCAATACACTGCAGGGCACTGATAAGTTAACATTACAAACCTGCACCAGATCTGATGGAATAGGGGTTATCCTTCAGTGTAAGGAACTCAACCAGATTAGCACATTCTGTTCAGTTTACTGTTACTGTCATTTGTATTGACAATATTGTAACATTCATTTACTAACTGATTTATCAAGAACATCGTAGCACACTAGACTATGCTTTATGTAAGACCATCTTATTACATTCTTAACCAGGTTATTCCAGAAGTTGAGATTAGCAGCACGTTTAGACAAAGACTGACCATCACGACAGTTTGGATGCAGGAAAACAAAGTAGGCAGGAAGTACAATCGATGGGTCCATGCAAGATTACAGACCTGATTGCATAACTAGTAACTATTTAAGTTCTTCTTATATTATCCATCCAAGGGTTAAAACTTTTGATAAATATTTAAAAAGTCAGTGCAACACCTAGTTAAGGTTTGTAGTTTGTCATTGTGCTACAAAGTCTGCAGGAATGTCTTCACCTGTGAACAAGAAGTAATGTTATAAGTGATATTACCTGCTATAGATGTCCTATTTAATTGTTAAGTATCAGTTATCACTGGATTAACAAAATTAAGTTGCAGGATTTTTTAAAAGTTAATTTTTAAGATACTGAAGCAAATCAGTTTAGGAAGTAAACAAATAAAGTAAACAAACAAATAAAAATATTCAGAAAACCTGATTAAATTAAAAGCAACAGACAGTTAAAAGCAAAGTCAGGTGAAAAGAACTCAAACATTTGAAAATATTGGCAAGCCCCATCGCTTGAGTTTCAAACTAAACTTTTTGGACTATAATCTGGCATCGTATGATTTCTGATCTTGTCCACCCCAGTCCAACACCAGCACCTCCACATCATAACTCAAAAATCTCACATCTTAAAAGATATATTCTGACTAAATATCTATTAAAATACTTCAAATTTTCCTCAATTTGTTTGGTTAGGTAGCATTTTGCTGGGACAACTCCATAGATGAACTATTTTATCCAATTAGCCATGCTTCGGAAACAAAAACAGAAGTTGCTGGAAAAGCTCAGCATGTCTGGCAGCATCTGAAGAAAAGCCACGGTCAACATTTCAGGTCTGGTGACCCTTTCCTAGAGCTGATGGTAGCTAGGAAAATGTTGGTTTATATGCAGAAGATAAGGTGGGGGTAAAGGAGTAAATGATAGGTGGGGACAGAGCACAAAAAGAGTGATATCAGTTGAATAGACAAAGGAGTTGGAACGATCTGGCTGGAAGGATGAATAGCTGTTAATGATTACCAATAGATAGTGTGTAATGGCAGGCTATGTGATAAGGCCTGGTGTGTGGGGTTGGGGGCTACATCATGTGAGAGCTCAGGCCCTAAAATCACTGAACTCGATGGGAGTTTGGAGGGCTGCAGAGTCCAAGTGGAAAAAAAAAAAGAGGTGTTGTTCTTCCAGCTTGCGCTGAGCTTCACTGGAACACTGCACCAAGCCTGAGACAGATGTTGGCCAGGGAACAGGGTGGTGTGTTAAAGTGGCAGGCAACTGGAAGCTCGGGGTTTTTTTTGCTTCACAGAACATCTACGTTCTGCCTGCAGTCATCCAGTCTGCGCTTTGTTTCCTCAATGTAGGAAAGACAACATTGTGTAGAATAGATTCTGGGAAGTGCAGGTAAAGTGCACAAAGTATGTTTGAACCCTTGGGTACTGGGGAGGGAGGAGGTAAATTGACAGGTGCAGGGGCAGGTGCCATGGGGGTGAAGGAAGAGTGGACCACAGTATCCTGGAGGGAACAGTCCCTGTGGAAGGCGGACAAGGAAGGAGAATGTGTGTCTGGTGGTGGCATCTCACTGGAGGTGGCAGAAATGGCAGCTGTTGATCTTCCAGATGTGGATGCTGGTGGGATGGTAGTAGGGTCAAGGGGAACCCTATCGCTGATGCAGGAGGGAAGAGAAGGGATGAGGGCAGAAGTGCTGGAGATGGGTTGGGCTTGGTTTGAGGGCCTTGTCGACAATGGTGCTGGGGAATCCTTGGTGGAGGAAGACAGTGGACGTTTTGGAGGCTCCCTTAAATGAAGTTGGTCTGATCAGAACATATGCAGCGGAGATGGAGGAACTGAGAGAATAGAATGGAGTCTTTACAGGAAGCAGGGTGCGAGTATGTATCGTCCAGGTAGTCTGGGAGAAGGTGCGTTTATAGTGGATATTAGTGGCCAGCCTATCCCCAGAAATAGAAACAGATGTCGAGGAAGGGAAGGGAAGGGAGGAGTCAGAAATAGACCACATGAAAGTGAGGGCAGGGTGGAAATTGCAAGCGAAAAATCAATGAACTTTTCCAATTCCAGATGAGAGGGGAAAGCAGCACCGATGATATCATCGATATAACCAGAGAAAGTTGTGGTAGGGGCCCAGAATGGGACTGGAACAAGGAATGTTCCACATACCCCACCAAGAGACAAGCATAACTTGGTTACATGGGGGTACCCATGGCCATTCTTCATGGAGGTTCTGAAACAAGTTTAACAATAAATAAAATATACCTTGTCTAAAATGTCCTCTTGTTTGATTTTATCGTCTTTAAAATCTTCATTAACATCAAGCACTAAAATAGGAATGTCCTTCAAGTATTCAAAGTCAAGCCTGAAAGAGATTAAGAAATTATAGTAGTTTTACTTTTTGAAGTTGGGGTATGGAAAGAGAACAGTAAAGTTAAAGTAAGATACAATCTACATTCTACTAAGATTACGATATCACTTCCTACAAAAAGGACAAAAGTCTCAAGTTCAAATGGGTCCTACATACCTCATTGTTCGGTTATAAAGCCAACATTCATGTTTGTAATGCAGCTTTTCTAGATACTCCAACTCAATTCCTTGTTCCTCCTCCCTGCCTCTCAAATAAAGGCGCTCCATACATTTCTATCAGAGACAAAGGACAGATTTGTACCATGATTGGAATGTTGAAGTTGCTGTAGCCTTTCTTCAAACAGAAAAGCACCAAATCAAAGAAATCACCTATTTACTTACTTCAGGGGTTGCTCGAAGGTAGATCAGGGCATCCAACTCAATTTGAGCACCAAACTGGTTTAGTATCCAACCATGCCAATCTTGGTAAATCGCCCATTCCGTTTCATTCAGATTACCAGATTCAAACAAATTGGAGGCAAATATATACCTGTTTGGACAGAAAGAATGCTAAGAAATAATTCAGAATCAAAGCATTCCAAATAATTGTTAGATACCAAAAACAGAACCAATTTCTTAGTTCCTTGCTTCAGGCAGGTTTGACCCACAGCACCGTGACCTCTATTATACAGAGGCCAAGGAAGCAGATCCCACATGAAAAGGAGATTGGTGCCAGCACATGCAGTTCAATGTGATCCACAGCATTCCAGTCAATTAAACCAACTAGCCCACCCAAGAGGTCACAATTGCTTTAGCAAAATGCATTTTCTGTTCATATTGGGGTTTGGAGTGAAGGATAGTGATGTTGGGAACTCCCCTGCCACATGGCTGACCAGGAGTCTCACCTGCTCTTACAAAAGTTACAGCTTGATAACTAAGCTAGGCCATTAAAGGAATGCATTTTTCTGGTCCACCAAATTTTAGAGTGAAACTTGAATCTGGAGCTTATGGTTCAAAGGCAGTGATAACACAGTCAAGTCATCAGGAGACACCCAAGAATAAATCTATAAATGATAGCAAATTAAAAGAACCTATTCTTAAACAAAAAATCATTTGGGTCATTTTTATCTCATCTACCCAGAGATTAAAACTAGAAATCTGTGTCTCACCTGTCACTGTACACTGATCTTTCAAAGAACTGTACAGGATGTTCAGCCTCTTGAATTTTGGAGCACAATGGCGTAAGCTGTGCCCGAACCCTACTCAGGCAAGCGTAAGTTTGGAATGTGTACGCCCATCTACTTGGCTTGTCATAGAGCATCTGGAGGAGATTGCCGCCACTTTTCTGTGATGTTGTAAGTTCCTTTTAGGGAAATAAAAGTCAGAAACCAGAAAAATTTAGGAGAAATTTCACCAAAATCTATACAGCACAAGTTCCAAGTAAGCCTAACCCAATAGCTCTGATTGAACCACGATCTCTCAACCAGACACTTTCTTTTCAGTATTCAGGCAGACATTGAAATGACGAATGCAAGAGCTTGCAACCTAACCAATTAAACTAGCAGAGCTGAAAAATCAAAAGATTGCAATGAGACACTGAAAATACACTGGTTTTGTCCCTAACTGGAAAAGCAGAAATTATTTTACAAAAAAACTTTGAAAGCAGGGGTTGAAAACACCTGTGGCCATTTTGTGGGTTATTCATAGAATCTCTACAATGTGGAAGCAGGCCATTTGGCCATTGAGTCCACACCGACACCCTGAAGAGAATCCCACCCATACCCTACCCTATTCCTATAACCCAGCTTTTCCATTGGCTTATCCACATAGTATCCAGGGATATGCAGGCTATGAGCAATTTAGCATTGCCAATCCACCTAACCAACACATCTTTGAACTGTGGGAGAAAACCCATGCAGACACAGAACGTGCAAACTCCACATAGACAGTTGCCCAAGGCTGGAATTGAGCCCAGGATGTTGCCAAATTCCTCCATTTTGTTGCACAAAACTGCAACTTAGTTTCCTCAAATGATAGAGAACAATTCCTATAAAAGATACCAATTCACTATCTAATCAAAATTTGAAGGACAGCACTATATATTAGCATAAGTGAAATTCAATTACCTGGAATTCATCCATTGTTTGAACATTACACCATTTGCCAATAGGTTCAGGAACAACTTCCCATTCATCACTGGCTTTTGCCAACATGTGAACAAAAGTGGATTTCCCTGCAGCTGTTGAAAACAAGTAAAGTTAAAATGGATAACTTTTCACAAGAGTAGAACCTCATTGTCTCAAATATTTGTAAATGTTTATTTCTTCTCATCAACAGGTCATGAATCTTTTAATTGAAGTATATATTTATATAAAGACTTCATTCACATTAACTCCGAAAAGTTTTGCAGTCAAATCCATTTCTGGATCAGCACTAGATCCGTATTTTATAGGAGAATATCTATTTGTTAGGGAAAGATATTGGACCAACTGATTTAAACCGAAGTTACAATACATCTTCATGCCAAAATTCAAAGTTCAGCCATTTTTGTCGCTAAACAAATGGAGTCACAGAATGCAAATTTCAAGTCGACAAAAACTGTTTAAAATCTATTGAAAGAAAGAGTGAGTGTAGTTGTAATATTAATACCGAACAGCTTACAGGTAAGGTTTCAATATAATTAACTCAAGCAAGAAATTGGACAAAGAAGTTACAGAATACGAAATCTTAAAATGCATTTGTAACTCAAATTTAGTTACAGTAGTTCTTTATGTAAAAAGACCAAATAGCAAGGAGAACGGAGGATCGTTAGTTTTCTTTGTGCGACAATCATAAATGCCAGATGTTCTACAAAGTCATCGAGACTGCAAAATGTCAATTCGAAAGGTTAAAATGGGGTGAGGTATATTAAATCTGCCTAAGAGACAGGAAACAACGAAAAACCATTCTCTTAACTGACACGAGCTTTCCCGCGCAGCCGGTTACCAGGATACAAGTAACAAAAAAAAGTGTCACTAAATCCCACATTCTCAGCCCAGAACCAACTCACCTGGCCCTACTTTTAACACCACAGGACCGAGGAAACACATTATTTCAAAGACCATCTTCTTGACTGGCAAAGCCAAGCCCGCCAAGAGATATTGGCGCCAAATTCGCCCCCGAACCCTGTCCGACCAGCTTGCACAATTTTTAAAAAAAAGAAAAAAAAAAATCAGTATAAACTGCTTACATTACTTACCAATATTTCCTTCAATTGAAATTTTCTTCACTCTCTTTTCAAAGCTGTCGTCGAAATTGGGGCTGACACACATTCTTTTTGGCGGAGTAGCCATGGTCTGGTGTGAACAATTCCGTACCCTCTGGCAAGCAGCACTAGAAATATTTGAAAGTGGCGGGCTCGGCTCGTATTTGTAGTGTCGGGAAGTTGTGGCCGCGCCTCTCTGCTGGCGTAACTCTAGCAAACTGCAGAAGAGCAGCGTCGCTGTTCGTTCATTCATTCATTGCAGCCAATCCACTCCTTCCCTGTAACAATGGGCACCTCACTATTGTCGCAGTAACTTCGACCAGGACGACCGAACAAAAGCGTCCCTTTTTAAAGGAGCACAGATAATAGGAAGCTATATCACATCAAAGAAAAGTGAATATATACGATTAAAGATACTACTGCATCAGCTGCCACAACCGCGGGGTATTGTCACCACCTCCTGAGTGAAACCTTTTAATCTGTCTTGCCAGCATATTTTTTTTTCATTTCAGTTTCCGCAATATTTTCCGTCTCTGCCATACATTTCAGTTGCGGTCGATCGAAAGCTTTACGATCCAGTCGAAAAATGCCACGTAATTGCCGGTCAGGAGAATACTGATGTGAAATTCCTACTGTATATGAGTCACGTAGTCCGTGAGAAGTATTTCACGAAGTGTAGGAGGTTGAAAGCTGTGGAAGGAGGATCTACGAAGGTGAGGTTCGTGACAATCCCTGCAAACAATGGCTTGGTGCCCGGAGGTGGAATCTCGATCCAGGGGGAATCTAGAGGGAAGTAATCAGAGACAACACAGTGTAGAGCTGGAGGAACAAAGCAGGCCGGGCAGCATCAGAGGAGCAGGAAGGTGATGTTTCGGGTCGGGATCCTTCTTCAGAAATAGGGAGGGGAAAGGGAGCTCGGAAATAAATAGAGAGGAGGAGTGGGGCTGGGGAAGGTAGATGGGATGGTGACAGGTGAGTGCAGGTGGGGCGTGGTGGGGATTTGTCAGTGAGGTGGGTGGGGCGGATAGTTCGGAGAGATAGTAAGACCTGCCGATGGTGGAGTCTGAGATAACACAGTGTGGAGCTGGATGAACACAGCAGGCCAGGCAGCATCAGAGGAGCAGGAAAGCTGACGTTTCAGGTAGGAGATAGTAGGAACTGCAGATGCTGGAGAATCCGAGACAACAAGGTGCAGATGAAGGGTCTAGGCCCGAAACGTCAGCCTCTCTGCTCCTATGATGCTGCTTGGCCTGCTGTGTTCATCCAGCCCTGCACCTTGTTGTTTCAGGTAGGAACCTTTTTTGCAGAAAATGAGTGTAGATGGACAGGTTGGGTCAGGTCAAGGAAGCGGGAATGAGACGGAGGGTTGGTCATGGGGTGAGGCCTGGGGTGGGGAGATTTTGAAACTGGTGAAATCCACATTTAGGCCATTGGAAGGTGTGGCATTCAACCTCTGGCGAGGTAGAGATCAGTTCCCAGAAAACCACAGTACCACCCCTTTAATAGGTTTGGTAACAAAATTGAGGTTCAATCTGAGAGAACAGAATGCAGCAAGAGACAGGTTAGAGTGAGTGAGAGGAATGGGTAAATTGAAGTGGTTGAAGCTATGCAGGCACAATCAATAAAAAGATCCTGATGTTGAGGTGCTGGTGTTGGACTGGGATGGACAAAGTCAGAAGTCTCACAACACCAGGTTATAGTCCAACAGGTTTATTTGAAATCACAAGGTTTCGGAGTGCTGTTCCTTCGACAGGTGAAGTCTGATGAAAAGCTCAAGGGAGCCTAGAAGGCCAAAAGGAAGAATCTAGTTGGAAAGAATACTGGAGACAGATTAAAAGGTTTCACTCAGGACTTGGTGTGAGGGAGATGTTCTTGGCCACTGAAGTGGGCATGGAGCTGGAGATGATGGAAGAGCTCAGCATCATTCCAATTTTGAAATTCACTCAGGTACAGGGGAAGACCCTTGCTTAGAACAGATCATTCAAGGTACTGTGTATACAGGGCAAGCAGTAGGAATAGAAGCAGGGATGTGTCAGAGGTAAGTGAGGGAGATCTGGAGGTTGGTACCCACGATTTCTTGGAGTTTGCAATCCTTCATACCTGTGAGGAAAGGGGGATGAAATGAGCCATGAAATGAGACTGTGGACCAGGACAGCTTTAAAATAATGAGTGCTGCTGACAAGAAAGATCAGAAGTGTTCATCTGATGACACCTGATATTAGGCACAGATCTCAGGGTGCACTCTAAACAAAAGCTCAAGGAACATAAATAACTTGGAGATATCCGTAATTGTAGTGGACCCAAAAAAATGGTGGGAATTTTAGCTGGAAGTCACGCTGAGTATGTCAAAGGTGTACACAGTCGTAGAACTAGGTTACAGATCAGTCAGTATAATTTTGGTATTTGGGATGCTTCTACAAACAATTATTTGGGACAGAAGTAGTACTCATATGACAAAAGGTGAGTCAATTAGGAAAGTCAACATGGAAAACTGAAGCGGAAATCAAGTTCAACTAATTTGCTGGAATTTTTTAGAAGAGGTAACAGAAAGATTCAATGAGGTTAACATTGTTGATGTGGTATACTTGGATTTCCAGAAAGCATTTGATAAAATGCTATACAATAGACTTGTGAGGAAATTTATAGGTCATGGTATAAAGGGACAGTCACAACATGAATACAAACTGGCTGATCAATAGGTAACAGACAGTAATGGTCAATGGATATTTTTCAGGCTGAAGCAAGGTTTGCAATGGGGTTTCCCTGGGGTTGGTATTGGAACCTTTGCTTTTCCTGATGTATATTAATGATCTGGACCTTGATGTGTAGGGGACAATTTTGAAGTTTGCAGCGGACGAGAAACTTAGAGGAATTGACGAGGTTGTCAAGTTGGTAGAGTGGGCAGATAGGTAGCAAATGAGATTCTATGCAGAGAGGCGGAAGTGATACACTTTGGCTAGAAGGACATTGAAAGACAATATTAAACAGGGGGCACGATTCTAAATGGGATGCAGAGGTGGGTGTATATATGTATAGATTATTGAAGCTGGCTGGACAGGTAGAGAGCAGTTAATAAAACCTACATTGTCCTCAGCTTTATTAATATGTGTATAGAGTTCAAAAGCAAGGAGGTAACATTGCATTTGCGTAAGACTCTTGTTACCCCCCAGCTGGAGTATTGGGTATAGTTTCAGTTAAAAGGATAGATTGAAGAGGTCCTGCTTGGTGAAAAGAAGCTGAAAAGAGATTTGATAGAGGTTTTCAAAGTCATGAGCAGGTTGAATAGAGTACATTGGGAAAAACAGTTTCTACTTGTGAAAAGGCATAAATTTAAAGTGATGTACAAACAAGCCAGGGAGATGTGAGGAAAAAAAATTCATACAGCAAGTAGTTAGGATGCAGGCATGGTGGGCTGAATGGCCCTTTTCTGCACTGTAAACATTCTGTGATTTAGTGAGATGTAAAAGTAAGTATTGGGTAATACCTGATTGCTTTCTATTTCCCTTCTCAAATTCAATGAAGGTGAATCAGGGAGAAAAACAAATGGAAATCCCATTGGAGACAAGATCTTCAGGGTGAGCATTTCTGGATGAGAAGTGGTAGTCGATTAATCACCAATACCAAAGTAATATACCATGCCACTGGAAATCTGAAATAAAACCAGATAATGCTGGAAATGCTCAACAACAGCGTTAAAGTTTTAGTCAAAGTTTTTCACTCCCCAGACACTGCCTGAAATGCTGAGCAATTCCAATATTTTCTGTTTTCAAATTCTTTTAAACAGAACATTTTTTTCTTCTCTTGTCCTATTACCACTTCCTTTGGCCTTATCTCATCAATTCTTTTGTAATTTAATCTTTCATGTCTTCCACCCTCTCACATATTTCCCAATTTTTCTACTTACATGGCCTGTTTCTATGCCACATGACGATAAGACTATGACCCCTCCTCTCCTTTTCTTGCTAAACTTCTTACATTTCCTGGTTTCAATGAATGGCCACAAACCTGAAACCTTAACTCTGGTTCTTTCTTTACAGTTGCTTTTTGACCTGCTGAGTATTTCCAGTTTTGGGGGGGTGTTTCTCTTAAATCACTGCAAATGCTATTTTTGACCATTTCCTCACCTTATTAGCAATAAGAAGGAAACTTGCAACCTTACCACGACTTACAATGGAAAAAAATCATATTATCTTCCCTTTATGTTATTCATTTCCTTTCTTCTGCTTATTTGTCCATTATTACCGTCCTGCTGCTATTGGCCTAATGATCCATTTCAAAACTTTTAATGGCTTTCCTTCTAGCAAATATACCACAATTCTGTGCTATATTTCTGAGGAAGGATCACCAGACCCGAAACATTAACTCTGATTTTTTTCTTCACAGATGCTGCCAGACCTGCTGAGTTTTTCCAGCAACCTCTGTTTTTTGTTCCTGTCCTGTACTTAGTCATTTTGATCTTGAAGTGATTACAATGGGTACTTCATCATTACTTGCCATAGTGTCTTCAATTGTATCAAGCTTTGTTCTGCTGCCTTCTGCCAAAACAGCTGGCAGCAGAACTTTAAGCCCCCTCAATCCTTGTCTTTGGAGCTCATGGACCCAGTATGAACCCACCCTCCATTGATCTGCTTCTAGCTTTTTTGCCCAAATCACAATCATCCCTCTTATGCTCTGCAGACTTTGTGCACTGCTCCTTTTATTATTACTATTACTATGCATGTAAAAGCTTTTGTATACATGCATACTGATGTTGATCACTTCCATACCAGAGATAAATTAGGTCCCAAAAGGAACAATCCTCGTGTACATTTTCCTAATTTTCAAGGATTTTTTCCTCTCATTAGCTACTGGTTATCATCGCCTGAAACTATTTAATTTTAGAAGTCTCCAACTGGCTAACAAAGGCAAAGCAAGTGACACTTCAAAACAAATATATAAATTTAGATATAATCATAGATTTTATTCACCAGGCAAGCAAAGTTTGTGGCATTTTTTTTGTGGATGGGGCAGATTTTGGTATCAAGTTGAGGATTATCAAATCAGCCGTGATATCATTGAACGGCAGAGCAGACTCAATTGGCCAAATGGCCTACTTCAGCTCCAACATCTTATGATCTACCACAATGTTGTTAGATCACATTGCAGATCTCAACTGGTTCCAATATTGCTCCGTTATAGCTGATTTTACCTACCATGTTGTCATGGAAGGAAGAAATTACATTGAACAGCACTGGTGGGCACAAAAACAGAGGTTGCTGGAAAAGCTCAGCAGGTCTGGCAGCATCTGTGAAGAAAAAATCAGAGTTAATGTTTCGGGTCCGGTGACCCTTCCTCAGAACAGCTGGTGGCAGCTGATTTTCTCCAGTATAGGCTGTTATTATACTGTGTCTGCTCACGTGGTTGAATGCCATGGTGAAGTTGATGAAGACAATATATATAGAAAGCAGAGTTAACGTTTTGACTCTGGTAACTCTTCATCAAAACTCCGAGTCAGAGTCACCAAACTCAAAATGTTAACTCTGCTTTTTCCTCACTGATGCTGCCAGACCTGCTGAGTTTCGCCAGCAATTTCTGTTTCTGTTTCAGATCTCTAGCATCTGCAGTTATTTGTTTTATTTTAGTCCATTCCAGTCCTTAAACACATGCTGCATAAAAAAGATTTTCCTCATGTCACTCTTAGTTCTTTTATTATTTCACAATAAATCTGGTTCTCACTATCTCGCTAGATATTTTCTCACTATCTCCACTAATTTGAACAAAAGGAAACATAGAGAGTTGGAAAGGATTAGGGAAGAAATTCCAGATCTTAGGTCCTCAGCAGCTGAAGATCTTCTATATCTTCTATATTGAAATCAGTGATGCTAAAGAGGTAGGGTGGCTGTTCGGTTTTTAGCCTCCTGCCCCATTCCAATACGGGATGCCCTGAGGTTGAGTATTTTGAAGTTTGGAGTAACCCTGTGGCCTTGTGAGGGATAGGTCCTTCATTCAGTCAGTCACTGCCAATGGCCAGCCAAAAATGCTGATTTCAGATATTTGATCTCAAAATCAACAAATTACGCAAGAGTAGAGTCTTGGTGGTTCCAAAAGACAGCCTTATAGCTTTGACGGCTAATGTTGATGTCAGCGATATAAAATCACTTCCACATTGGCAAGCATCCTGAAAAAAAGACTTTTCAACCCCATTCTGTATCCTTATGACGCTGCTCTCAATGTTATGTGATGAGGTCTGTGATTGTCCTACCAGCTTCCTTGGCTAAGGTCAATATCAGACATTTGAAGTTATTTTCATGTCACACCATGTGCCATGAGGAAAGATACTATCTTATTGTCCTCTTCACCACCATTCATTAATTAGAAATGACAAAGGGAAAGATGTTCAATCCAGAATGGTCAAATGCAGTTTCATAGCATAGAGCAGAAAGAGCATCACACAATCTGCAATTTGTGCTGAAATGACATCAACGTCAGTCACTGCAGAAAGGGAAACATGAATCATCATGTTTTGTCAGAAAACACAATCTAACACCCAAAGTTCCTTCACTTAAATCACCTACGTTGACATAAAATAATAAAGTGACTGCTGTTGAACTATGTAAAGCCTAAATGATTTGGCACCACCAGTCTTACAGCGGTATTGTCTGCAATGTAGAAAATGATAAAGAAATATACATGACTCCTCCACAGCAAGCATGGGTAAACAAAGCCAAAAACATTGAAGTAAAATGGTCTAACACAACACTTCTGTCCAGAAGTTCTTCGATTCCATAAAGCAAAAGACATTTTTTACCCTTTGGCAACTAATGTCTGCAACAAGGGTACAGCAAAGTTTGGTTTTCAGATATCCTAGTTTCGATATGGAGGCTCAGTACTTAAATTTTTATAACGATAGACAGGGAACCACAGAAAGAAATCACAATCAAGCTATTATCCAAACCCACACTTCCGTTAATGTTTCATGTAATCACCTGTTCATGACAGAAAGCATAATAGTAGTTACCTAAAGTTGAAAAGTGCTCAAAAGGACATTGTTGTAACCAATTGTTTCACTCACGTTTTAAATAGGGCAACAAGGTATGCTGTAAGAAACTAAAGATCATTCTCACAATATTGTTTCTGCATGCAGAACACCATAGTAGAGAGATTTCTGTAACTTACTTGAAGTGGAAGGGTGCAATCTATTGAGGCATGTCATGTCCAGGTGGTTTCCTTTATTGCTGTGTTATTGACAGGTTACTGAAATGCTAGAAACTTATGACAAGCTACATTCAGTATTCGGTGAGGAAATATGCCCAAAATAGCATCAGGATACTTCAGGAACAAGGGGATGCCAAGGAAATGACTGAGGCTTACTTTCTCGGCAATGCACTGTAACTATTTAGGAACTGTACTGAAGCTTTAGAGGCTAATTTGATCAGTGTATGAGCTGACAAGCAATCTGAATAGGAACCCAGACAATAGGATTTGGTCTTTTTTTTTGCATTCACTGCTAATGACAGACTGAAATAATTAAAACAAGATTTGGTCTGAAAATGTGAGTAAGCCATTATTGGTTACAAAAAGTCAAAAGTATATTAGTAACAGAAATGAAAACCGATTTCACAGTTGATTGTCCAAATAAGTCAATGCAAATCCTTTGAACAATTTTGCAACAGTGTTCAAGTGTGCAGTTCTTGTGCTTTGAAATAGTTCAACATTGTGAGAAGTGTTACATCCTCACCGAAGAGGAAGCATTGCTAGATCAGTGAGGAGGCAAAACTGGAATTTTTCAACAAAGTGCAGGGAAAAAAATATCATGAGCATGTAAAATATATCTTTTATATATTCTGCATAGCACACCTCAAAAGGGCTTTTCTCCATGTGACCACTGCTTTGAGAAGTGAGAGCAACCAGCTGGAGGTGCATAGCATAAAAACAGACCTCTAGACTGCATCAATTTCTTAGAAGAATGCAAAGACATATGCCTTGAGTTCTGAGGGAGCAAAAAACTTCTGGATGTCAACATAAGTGGCCAAAGTATTAAAAAAAATTAGCACTAGTTCACATGGTGGGGAGATTGGCTTCAAATTTTATTATTGATTGTTATACTATACATGTAGTTCTACTGTACACAGTGTAGTTATTAGCACTCACTAGTTCAAATTTAATCAATAAAGTAATTCAGTGTAAATGCAATTTCAGTTCTAATTTTAATTATATTAGCAGGCCTTAAACTCCTGGCCATTTTGCCTGTGTGCATGGGTGAAAGTGGTGATCAGAGGCCCAGGGTATTCTATAGTATGCAGACATCTTGGACTTGTGACTGGAGAAGATTATAGATGCAGGGAAGGCAAGATCATCAAGGAATTTGAAAACAATTATGAGAATTTAAAAATCGAGGTGATGGGGATCCAGCAAAGATCACGAACTATGGATGAGAGGCAAATGAGGCCCAATGTGAAATTAGCATGTTTTAGTTTAGCAACTGAACTGATGTTTGTTCAAAATCATTAAATTTGTGAAAAAACCTTCACACAAAGACCTCAGCGTTATCCTTTCCATTAATCAAATGATTTCTACATGCATTCTGAATGTTGTTTCCTTATTTTGCTCCACTGCTAGGCAAGAAATAACAACGGTGAGAGCTGACGGGATGGATTTGCCAGATAGCCTCATTCATAACCTGCTAAATCATACATTTCCTTGAAATTAATTCCAAGTAGTCTGTATTTGAAAATTACAAAATCATCGTGTCCAGTGTTTGTAACCACATCCTGGTAATGAATAAAAGTCTCTGAAAGAAAACTATATAATTGACATTGGAATGGGGGAGGGGAGAGAGAAGGCCACGAGATCTGCGCACGCGCCGTTGGCCTGTTTTTCGGGGGTACCCAGCCCTGCGCAGGCTCAGTGGTGGCGCGTGACTTAGAACTTCCGGTCCGCTGAGGCGATCTCCACGCTTTGAAAAAGAAAAGAAGCGGAAGGAGACGCTGTGTTAACGGACGTCCTGTGGCCGTTAACGTTGACACATCAAAATTAGTGTTTAGTTGAGGTTTCTTGGAGTGGCTATTGTCTTGTCGCCGGTGAGTGGCCTTGCTTAGGGGTTAAGTTTTATTTTTAAACGGGTTCGCCTGGAGAAGGCGAATGCGCGGCTGATTGATGCGTGCGCGCGGCCTCCGCTCGGCGCCGAGGCCTCATTTTCCCGGCGGCGAGGCCTCATTTTCCCGGCGGCGCCTCGCTCGGCCTTTTGTTTCCCTTGTTTCTTTTAATCGACGGCTCGCACCGATCCAGGTCTGTTCGCGGCTCCGCAGCGCGAGGGGTTTGCCGGCGGTTGCCCTGGAGTGAATTTTTTTTGCTCAATTCTTTTAAACGTTGGGATGCCGCCCGGTGCCGATTTGAGGCCTAATGAGCCTCCCCTCCCCCACCACCTCCCGCCCACATCCTCCCGGGATTTCCACAAGGCTGGGACTTGTCCGATTTGTATGTTTATTACGCTAAAGAGAGTGAAAGGGCCAGAAAGAGAGAGCGTGCTTCCCGACGCCAGTGCGAGTTTTATATTCAGTAGCAATTGGCAATGGTTATGTCTGAGGTTCGTCTTGTTTTCGCATTACGAGAGTAGCTGGAAAATAATTGGTCCGCGTCTGAGCAGCACCTGAGGCACTAATATGGTAAATGTAATTCCGAAGAAGTAATCAGAAAATGGTGACTAAACAGAATGGACGCTGATGGCCTTTTAAAAGATCTATCCAATTTGAAGCCCTCTTCTTAGCTCTGTTTTTATATGTACTTAAAAATGCCATTCTGGTAATTGCAAGTAATGCTTTAAAATTGGCCAAAAGAACTGTTACAGTAAAATTTCTAATTGCTGTTTTTTTTTGGTTCTGTTAAAATTGTAGCTATTAGCTAGCTGTTTGGAGAAATAATTGTGAAAATGCTTTTTTTTAAAAAAGATCAGTGATAATATTTTTAGATGAGGTTCTTTTAAAAGTACATGTTTATCTGCACCTGCTGCACCTTGTACTCAATTGTGGCTGAATGCATGATGGTTTCAAATATGCTTGTTAGAGTAATAGTTTCTCGTTTTGGTTGGAAATATGATCTAACTTCGTTTGGATCCATCTGACTGAGGCTACTGTTAAGACCACAGTCTGTCTGTCACAGGTTTAGTACACTTCTTCCTCGGTAATTAGTCATATATCTCCACTTTCCCAGAAAATGCTTGTTTGTTATATAATTATATTGTTTTCCTTTTTTTACTTAAGTGTATTAAAGTTCAGACCACTTTTTTTGTAATTTTACTGAGATCATTTTGTTTCTCAAACCCCAGCAATGTGGGTTAATGCAGAATTGTTGGTGCAAATTTATTTTTTCTAATTGTGTCTGAAAGAGGGTTTTCAACTGTCAAATTATTGTGATGCGCATTTCAATGTGTCACAGCAGTTATGGGTATTTTTGGAAGCAGAAAATGTTGGATTTGTTTGATTATCGCACAAATTCAACTTCGGGTCTTGAGTCCAAATTACAACGTACTGGTCCATCCCCCAAAGTGTCTGTTAGTCAATAGCAATGCTAACCTGGGCTAGTTCTGTCAACTCGGAGGTACACGCTTTGAACTACTGTGGATTTGTTTATTGGTAAGTCTACATGATGTACCAACAAAGTTAAAGGCAATTCAATTTTCAGATGTTGGTCAGACTTTACTTTATTAATAGCTAGCCTACCTTTCTCTAGTTCATTTGACAACGTCAGCGCAACAATACCTGTTTGCACTGGCAGAGGTAGAAAGGTTAAGACCTATGGTTCAGTGGGTAACACTCTTGGACTGTTGCAAGATAGATTCCAGTCCCACAGCCTAGAATTTGTAATTTGATTAACAAAATCTAACTAATTATTATTATTTATCAATCAACTAGCAATGCTTTGTTTAAAAAGCAGATTGTTATCAGTAGGCGAACTTGGCATGCAGCTGGCAATATTTCCTGCATTGCAAAATAATGACTTTGAAACTTGTTCATTGGTTGGGTAGTGTTTTGGGGACATTGAGATTGTGAAAGGATCTATATGAATGAGTGTTTGTCATGCCAAACACCTCCAGGATACCTTCTCAATGAGTGGTTCAGTGCAAATAAGCTAATCTTTAAGTTTGTTCTATGTCTAATATATTGATCACTTAAATGTAAAAATATGTTGAAATTGTCTGATTCAGGATTTTTAAAAGGAAAACTTATTGCATCGAAAAGAAGTCATGTCTAGTTCAGAAACTGATGGATTTGTTGTCCGGGTCCGTGGATTACCCTGGTCATCTGCTGCTGAGGAAGTGTTGCGCTTTTTTTCTGGTATGTAAGATGAAAAAGTGATCCAAGTGGACCATATTTTAGTAAGTCTGAAAATGTTATTTCTATATAAGCATATCAAGAATGTTTACCATACATATTCCACAAGAATAATGTTGTGAAGTGAGTGTTGCTATTTATATTTTTTAATATTAACTACATCTTTAAAAATGTCTTGAAGCAGAAATTTTGTATGAATTAATGTAACTTTGTCCTTCATTAATAGCGCACTAAATGTGGAATAAGTTTGCGTTCCTCACAATTAAATTTTAAAGTTCACTGAATTTGAAATAAGTTTTAAAATTGGTTTTCAAAAGCAATCGAGTTCTGGCATGCTCCTGCCTTTTTAATAATGAAGAATCTGACAGGTATAGATTTTCTAAAAAGTGAAGCGTCCTTAAAATGAATTCACTATTGAGTTTAGGTGGCAGTCACATTCACTTTGAGATCATTTAACCAGACTGGGTTAATTTTCAATATTGCTGTAGTTGCATTGTCAGAGTTTTAAAAAACCTTGACATTCCATTCTTTTTCTCCCAAGAAATATTACTAATAGCATTGCTTTCCCCAACACTTGTAATCAATTCTCATATTTTAAAAATGCAAAATGATACCACCCTGCCCAAAAATGCAGCTAATTATGTTGAAGCTGACATAACAAAACTCTCTTCCTGTTTCTCTCATTTATTTTCTGAAGGCTTATTTTCTTAGTTATTGCATAGGTGACATAGCAGCTACAATGCATCTTGAGTAGTTCATTTTCAAGTCTTCACTGAATGTTTGCAGTGCTACAGTCCTTTGTTCTGTCCTTGGTGTAATTTTCCCTGATCTTGTCCAACTGAATGCTGATGTTAAAATGGGACATCTAAGTGTAGATTGGCAGAGTGAACGCACACAAATGAAAGGACCAGTGTTTGGCTAATCTCCTAACTCTTTTTGAAGTAAAAACTATGTTGGGTAAAGTAGAAACTTCAATACAGTGGCACATGAGGTTGCACTAAATTTGAACCCGTGGAATAGATGTAATGGCGTGGGTTCAGGATTGGTTAATGAGCAGCAACAAAAGCATGAATAATTAAAATATATTGGCAGTTTGTAACTTTAAGTTGAGGTAGAATACGATCGATGCTTGTTCGGTTATTTTATGTCAGTGACTTTCATGTAACCAAGCTTCTTTATATTAGTACCGTTCACTGACAAAGTAAAGTTAAGTGGAAAGGTGGAGTGGGCAGAAATGACTGAAATTTAAGATTAGCCAAATATCCACTTTAGCAGGAATGGGAGCTTGGGGGTGGGTGAAGAATATTTTTAAATGGTAACTTTCATATAGAGGGGTTTGTTATTGAAAATAAATTGTTAAATGAAAATGAATACTGTGCATAATTCTGCTCTTCACACTATAGTAAAAGGTGACTATTGGAGAGGTTACAGAGCGGATTCCCCAATGTTCCTCATGGTAGACTGCTTAGCAAGGTTAGATCCTATGGAATACAGGGAGAACTAGCCATTTGGATACAAAACTGGCTCAGAGGTAGAAGACAGAGGGCGATGGTGGTTGATGGTTGCTTTTCAGACTGGAGGCCTGTGACCAGTGGTATGCCAGAAGGATCGATGCTGTGTCCCCTGCTTTTAGTCATTTATATAAATGACTTGGATGTGAATGTGGGAGGTTTAGTTAGTAAATCTGCAGATGCCACCAAAATTAGTGGTGTAGTGAACAATGAAGAAGGTTACCACAGTACGATAGAATCATGATCAGGTGAGCCATTGGCCTGAGGAGTGGCAGATGCAGTCTAATTTACATAAATGAGAGGTGCTGCATTTTGCAATGGCAAATCAGGGCAGGACTTCTACACTTAATAGCAAAGTCCTGGAGAGTGTTGCTAAACAAAGACCTTGGAGTGCAGGTACAAAGTTCCGTGAAAGTGGAGTTGTAGGTAGATAGGATAGTGAAAAAGGCATTTGGTACGCTTTTTTATTGGTCAGTCCATTGAGTATAGAAGTTGGGAGGTCATGTTACAGCTGGTTAGGCTGCTTTCGGAATAGCGTGTGCAGTTCGGGTCTCCCTGCTATAGGAAGGATGTTGTGAAACTTAAAAGGGTTCAGAAAAGATTTACAAGAATGTTGCCACTGGTGGAGGATTTGAGCTGTAGGGAGAGGCTGAATAGGCTGGGGCTATTTTCCCTGCAGTGTCTGAGGCTGAGGGGTGACCTTAGAGGTTTATAACATCATGAGGGGCATGGTGAATAGACAAGGTTCCACCCCCGGTCGGTGGAGTCTAAAACTGGAAGGCCGAGCTTTAATTGCTGAGATAGCCAAGCTCTGAAAACTTATGATTTCTGGTATCTTTGGGGTCCTTGTCTCTATTAAATGAAGTGAGTGCCAAAATAAATAGGGTTTTAAGGAAGGCTCTGTTTTGTGTAATGTCAGAAATTGAATGAACCCAGTATTTCAGAAAGTATGAGGAGAGCAGATTCCAAAAGATGAAAATCAAGGTTACTAACAAGTCACATTTGTAATGATTCGAAATTAACTTTACAAGTTGAGGTAACTTTTATTTTTTGGCAAAATGTCTATCGTTGGACAATTTACACTGGCTCTTTGGTTACCTTGATGTCTAACTATATATCTGTACCAGAAGGCCTAGGTTCAAGTTCCACTTACTCCATAGGTGTATCATGATGTGACTGATTTTAAAACGAATGATTTGACTTGATCTTTGTATCCTTATGAGGCAACTTGTTGATTTTACTTTTGGATGTATTGCTGGAACTCCTGGATTAAGTTATAGATCTGTTATAAAATCTTGAATGGGAATTCAGTACTTTTGTGTGATTATATCTATAATATTTAACTTGACTTTTACATTTCAGATTGCAAAATCTTAAATGGGATTTCTGGAATTCATTTTACGTATACCAGGGAAGGTCGGCCAAGTGGGGAAGCATTCATACAACTGGAAACTGAAGATGATGTCAAAATTGCAATGAAAAAAGACAAAGAAAGTATGGGGCATAGATATGTAGAAGGTAAGTTCATAAGTAAGCATCACTAAAAGGAGATAAGAAGTTTAAACCATTTCGTTTTGCACTCATCAGAACCAGAAAAAAAAGCTTAAGACTTGGGGTGGTGGGCGGTGAAGAGAGACTGTTTTATACAGAATTTTAAAAAAAAAGTGTTGATTGGACCATAATTGCTAGCCAGGCTGACATTCTGCAGTCACAAACCAAAATCCCTAGAAGAACTCAGCAGGTCTGGCAGCATCTGTGGAGGGAAAACAAGTTAATGTTTTGGGTCAAGTGACACTTGCATAGATCGTAGACTGGGAGACTGCTTTGCCTAACACCTACATCGTATTTGCAAAAATCATCCTGAGTTTCTGGTTGCCTCCCACCTCAACACTGTACCGTGTTCCCCGGCCAGCGTGTGTCTCAGGCTTGCTGCGGTTCTCCAGTGGAGGTCAGCATAAGCTGGAAGAACAGTTACTTGTTTCTGCTTGGGGACCCTACAGCCTTCAGGACTCTATCAACTTCAATAATTTTAGGGCCCAAGCACCTTCTGCGTCTTACCCCACACACCAGGCCACGTCATTTCAAGGGCTGCTTTCATCACACCCGTTTTCACCCACTAATGATCCCCACTGGCAGCTGAAGTCTGACTACGTAACTGTTGTTTGCCATAAGATCTTAGCTGATTCACTAATGTTCTTTAGGGGAGGAAATCTGCCATCCTTATATAATCTAGGCTATATGTCACTCCCAGATTTATAGAAATGTAGTTGATTCTTCAGTGCCTAGCTTCCATTCTGAAATGGTCTAGCGATCTGATTAGATGTATCAAACCGCAGTGACATTCCAAGAAATTTGACCTAGGCATTAGAAGCAATGAGGCCAAACCTGTCCACCCTGCAAAGTCACCCTTGCCATATTTGGGGTGTTGTGCAAATTTGGGAGTGCCGTCCCACAGTCTAATTAAGCAGTAGCCTAACGTAGCCATATTCTCAATCATATCTTACACTCAGCTAGACACCTTCATCTTGAGTATGTTCTGTTCCACCAATGATAACTGCATAATGGTATGGACAGGAAAGAGTTGCCTTGGAAATCTTCAATATTGATTCAAACCCAGTGTAATGGCATCAAGGAAACCTCTTGATTACCACCACCTACCTCCTTGGCTGATGAATGAGTGCTGAGGGTGCCAAGGGCACAGACTGTCCTCAGGAGTACCTCATGAGCACTGTATTTGACCAAGCTGCTGAATCCTAAAGTCCTAGAATCTGTGTAGCAGATGAAAGGAGACTGACAAGTGGAAAAACTACTCCATCTTCTCACCAATGTATCTTTTGCAAATACATCGGTTTATGAGATTTTTGGTTGAAGACACTGGATGCTGCAAAGGCAATTGGCACTGACGGCATTTGGCAGTTGTACTCAAACCTCTACTCCAGAACTGGACACTCTTGTTCCAGTACAGTTACAACACTGGCACATACCTGGGCAATTTTCCACAGTATCAGGTATGCACTGTGCTTGGAAAAAGGAAGACTAATCCAATCTGACAATTACTGCCCTATCAGTCTACTCCTGACCATCAAAAATGTAATGGAAGGGATTGTTAACAGCCCTATAAGGCCATTTTTAACAATTAACCAGCTTGCTGATGCATGGTTTGTGTTCTTCCAAGGTCACCTGGCTCCTGACCTCATTCCAGCCTTGATCCATACGTGGACCAAAGAGCTGAACGTGGGGTGAGGTGAGAGTCAAGGCAGCGTTTGTTCTGCCCGGTTTCTGTTGACAAGAGGTGTTGTAAATCTGCTAAGTGTTTGCAGAATAAATAGCTTTGGATTTTTTGAAAAGTAGACAAAAGCATGAGTGGGTAGGGTCAGACCCACACAGACCCAGGGGCTTAGTTTTGCTTTCGGTTGTTAAATCTGGGGTTTTGGGGTGAACCTGCTGTACAGCTCTGTTTGTTGCTGCAAAAACTTGATTCTCTTTCTGCTGCTAAATTCATTCTTTGTGTTTCTTCTGGACTGAAGAAGATTGCCAGTGAAGGAAATTAGTTTTGCTGAATTTGCCTTTACATGTGTGTGTTTTAAGGGTCGCTGCTACATTGGAACAATTGATGAGTAGTAGTTAACTTATCAAAATACTTAAAACATATTTTATGCCAATTCTCCTTTTTTGTTTACATTTTGAATTTGATATAAAAATGAAGTGTTTTGCTTAAAGCCTATTAATTTGGCGAGTTGAATCACATCTCGGACACAATGTCTAACACTTCCTTTTAAGATAAAATTAGTGTCTAGATGATCTCCTTGGTATGTTTTGAGGGCTGTAGTCCATAACATAATAAACAATGCTGAATTTGCGGTGATTTGATCACTTGATTTTTGGGATTGCTATTTCTGAAACACTTCAGATTTAACTGCTTGCTTTTCTAAAATTATTTCTTGAACTTTTTTAAACCTAGTATTTAAATCTAACAACATTGAAATGGACTGGGTTTTGAAGCACACTGGCCCCAATAGCCCTGATTCTTCAAATGATGGCTGTGTTCGTCTTAGGGGACTGCCATTTGGCTGTAGCAAGGAGGAAATAGTACAGTTTTTTACAGGTACAAAAAGCAGATATTTTTATGAATACAATTTAGTAAAATGGTTGTTTTAAGTGGTTTTATTTAATTACTTGCTATGTCTAATCTACAAATTTAGTTTTAAGATTAAATAAGTTAATGGTATTCATTTCCAGTTGATAAGGTAATATTTGCTATATTTTATTCAGATTTGAATTAAATAACTATTATTTAAATGGGATGTAGCATATTAACTATGCAGTCAAGTAATTAATACTTGATGACTCAATCAAAAATTCCTGCCCTGGTGCAACTTTTCTGTTGCTTTTGTTTTGCATTTTTAGAAAATGTAGTAATTTATTCTGCCGATGTGTTGCACACTGGTTCAGATCAAGATTAGAGTTATTGTTAAAATTCTGTTTCCAAAAACTTACAATCACAGCATTATCCAGGAGAATTCACACTCTTAGCTATAGCTATGGTCAAAATCTGACTTGTCACTTGCCATCCATTTTGTCACAAAAGGCCTGATTTCTGAAATCTATTCAGAGAAGTTGAGAATTAATCTTGTGTAAGCCTTGGTGCTTAATATTGCCTTTTAGCCCAGTCTAAATCCCACCAATTCTCCCTTATTTTAATAAATTTATTAAAATAAGATGGTAATTCATGGATATTTGTTGAAATGCTAAGCTATACTTGTCTGGATTTTAACTTGGTTTTGTTTTCCCAAGGTGGCAACGATCAAATTTGCATCAAGATATGTTAAAAATGACCTCCAAATGTACTTTTAAAGTAGCTTCCACACAGTTCATTCTTTTTCTTTCCAATCAATTCCTTTGCCCATCTTAATGAAATTTGTCCAATCATTCGCTTTGGTTCCCTCGCTCTCCATTTGTACCCAAGGGAAATCTCCAATATACCAGCCAAATGTAAAGTTTCAGAAGGTTTTGATATATCCGTTTGAGGAAAGATGTGAGTTTACAGCTGGATTGATAGTCTGTGCACTGGTCTGATTTTGCTATTTCTTTCTTTGCCCTACCACTATTCCCTCTTCCTCCCACCACCCCCACCGCGTGCACGTGCGTACACCCAGTCACTCTATTTCACTTCATGTCAAGCATCCTTTTCTTAAAAAAAAGCCTACAGTTGGTTCCATCATCCTGTTTATTCTTGGTCTGATCTAGTGTTTGTAGATGGATTTTTGGATTTATATAGTATATTTAAATCTATGAAGGTATCAGTTTGTTACATTTGGTTGCTAAACCTTCAAACATGGGTAACAAAAGACATGCTGTTAATGTGCCAGAGTGGTACAACAGGCAAGTTAAAATACCAAATACTGATCTAAGCTGCTGGAGGCAACAAGTGAAGGCTGATTGCTTACCAGTAAGTGGGCGAAGAAATTATAGGGGGAGCACTGACTCAGCTTCTGAAGGCTGTAAACAGTAGCTTCGTTGACCATCTCACTAGGAGCAGATGGTGTGCTTGGCTGCTATATATTAGGCTGGTGAGAAGCTTGCCTAGCCTTTTTTTTAAGGAAACTAAATGGTTTATTTCTGGGCTAGGTGAAGAGTAGGAATTCAATGTTGACAGGTCATTGAGACATTCCTGCATATGCAAGGCAAAATATGGCCTGATCATGTTCCCTGCTGGTTGCTTGGGTAACTGTCATATCATGCAACTTGGAACAGTGCAGCCAGAAAAGCTGTATGTTCAAAGCATGGTTTCATAAGCCAAAAGCTGCTGAGCCAACTGAATATGGTCTCAGTACCTGTAGAGTGGATGTATTTAAAGTTGAGGATTTTCACTCTTGGCATTACATGTGTGAGCATCAGGTGAGAACAGGTTTGTGCTTGGCTGTGATGGCCCCACAGCCCAAAAGTGCACACCGATTCACACATGGCAAAATGACCACCCAGGCAAAGCACTAGAATACACCTAATACTGGAACTAATGAGTTCCTGAAATTGATGGTGGGGAGCTGGGCTTTGGTTTTAGTTGCTATATTTTGGTCTCTTGAGTCAATCTAATTAATGCAGCTGCTTTCAATTTACTAGGGACTTGACTGTTTAGTTGTATTGTGTTACTGTGAATTCCTATTTATCCTGACACTAAAATTTGGGAAGCTATTTTAATTGTTTTTTTAAATAATGATTATTGCTTTGTTCTAAGATGTTATGTGACACATGTGGCTGTGCTTCAACCCAGGGAGTCCCCTGTGGTTGGTTAGGTTCTGGCATATATGTACACAGCATGATTGTCACACAACACTTTAGTGCATTTTAATTTTGAGCTGTAACTTAACAGTAGTTTACATTTTTATAAATGCAACGTCATAAGTAATAATTAGGCATGTGCACCCTTTAATGCTATCCCCTACTGGGGTTATTTGTCCTTGGGTTGAAGGGTTGGAAATCGTGCCAAATGGGATAACATTGCCGATGGACTACCAGGGGAGGAGCACGGGGGAGGCCTTCGTGCAGTTTGCCACACAGGAAATAGCTGAAAAGGCTCTAAAGAAACACAAGGAAAGAATAGGGCACAGGTGGGGATGGATGGATGAGTCACTTTTCTTATGGTATATGATTTGATTTGTTATCTAGTACAGTGCTTTGGTATGGCGAATGTTTCACCTGGATGCATTGTTGTTTAGGTTTTAAGTAATGTTACCACATTTCACAGATTTTGATACCATAAGAAATGTGATTAAGCACAATTTAAAAGCTCTTTAAAGACATTGTAACACTAATTTTTGTCGTAATTGTCACATGTTGACTATTTGTAAAATGAAATTGAAATAGAAATACTGGTAACCTGAGCCTGAAAAGCTACTTGCCGTCTTGGCTGATGCTTTTGCTGTTTTTATCCAATTAATGTACAACCTATTGGATGTCTTGGATGTCAAGATAATTACCTTTTTAACATTTGAAATTAATTACTTGTGGTTTAATATGTAATAAAGTTAAATGACAATTGTTGGCAAGAAACTTAAGGCAAATAGCTTTTCAACATAGTTGTTATTTAAGTTTACTGTTCAAAGAAGCATGTGCAACTTGCTTCTGTCATAGGACAGTCGAGTACACAAGTATTCTTCGCACAGTGTTTTGCAGCAATTACCTTTCATGCCTGAGACCTTTTTATAATTAATTATATCTTTGATAGTTGGGATGAAGGTCTTGCTTTCTGGCTATGAAAGGAGTTATTTTTCTGGTCGCATTAAATTTCCTAAAATTAACCACTGCTTTGAGGATATTACACTAGCTGTTTGCTTACCTGAATATTAACTAAGAATTATCGATAATGATAGTGGAAAAGATTTGTCAAAATGTCTGCTATGGTTGGAAGTGTTGTGGTTGAGTTTCAGGCAGATTGCCAAAGTAATGTGTGACGTTAGCATTACGTTGCTCCTGCCCTGTAACAGACCAAACACAAAAAGTGAATCTGAGGTGGAAATTATTTAATCATCAAAAGATTCTGGTGTGAATAGAAACTTAATGTCCCCAAATTGACCTTAGTCTGTTTAGCCTCCAGAATACAAATAGGATCATGGTAGGGCAGTTGGTTGTACTGGTGCAGATATTTTCTATTTAGCAGAGGACTTCATTCTGTATTGCAGTCTTCGATTGTCTGCAGGAATCTTGATTGTAGAAGTCCTGGGGAAAGCTATTGATTTGAAATTGTGCAAATTTTCATTTTTCAAAATGTCCATTGTGTATTCTTCAGTTTCAAATGATGGGTCCTGTTTTGATGGCAATATTGTAGACTTTCGCTGTTACCCAAGAGGGGAAAGGAGTTGAACCTAAGGATATAGTGTCTTGAGTCTATTAGGGTCTTTTAGCAATTATAATGCACCAAAAAGTTGACTTCTAATAGTCAGATGTGCTGGAAATAGATTTCGTATTTCTTGTATCTGCTATACTTTCTTTTCGTTAAGAAGCTGCTGATTGTTTGTTTGTTTGTTTGTTTGTTTGTTTTTGTTAAAATTTCAACTTGAATTCAAGCGTATCATTGCTAGGCTTAGTTGATCCTTTTTTATTTTTGTTGCTTAACCCACTATTTGGAGGACGGGGGAGATGATGGCCTATTGGTGTTATTGCTGGACTGTTAATCCAGAGACCCAGATAACGTTCTGGGGATCTGAGTTTGAATCCTGCCATGGTATATGGTGGAATTTGAATTCGGTAAATATCCTGGAGTTAATAGTCTAATGATGACTGTGAATCCATTTTTCCTTATTGGAAAAATCCATCTGGTTCACCAATGTCCTTTCGGGAAAGAAACCACCATCCTTACCTGGTCTGGCTTACATGTGACTCCAGACCCTCGGCAATGTGGTTGACTCCTAACTGCCCTCTGGGCAATTGGGTTAGGCAATAAATGCTGCCTACCTAGTGACACACTCTTCCTGTGAATGAATAAAGAAAAAAAAGTGATTGGGAAGAAAAATCACTTTGCCCAGCATAGTTAATATTGCTGTTGCGCCATTAGTAATATGCTTTATGTTGCCTGTGCAAGTGTAATGAATATCGCACTTCGGAGCGATTTTGAAGGCTTTCAGAATTTGAGAAATCAATTGTGCAGCAAGTCCTTCTAGGATGCAGCGGATCTTAAGTCTCAGCACTTAGTTCTTTAGCAATGTAAAGCTGTGCTGTTTAGAGGCTAGGTTGAAATGAGATGTGCAGTATTGTTTGGATATGTAGCTCTGTTTGCAAGTGGATTTTGTAATGTCCTTTTTGGACAGTTTAATATTAAAAAAGATGCTGTTGCTGTATTTCCTTGGAATTTTTAGGAACTCACCAATTAGTAAACTAGGCAATAGATGAATATGACTTTTTTGTCTGATAAATATTTACAAAGTCAAGTTGTTACTTGTTCTGACTTGTATGGTGAAGCTGCTTTTATTAGTCATTTGAGGCACAGCTCTGGCATTGTCTTGATTTGACAGCTGGAAGACTAATAGGTGTTCCTATGTTCCAGGATTGTTGCTAATTAGTTCTCTAGTGCCCCACTGCCCACTCAACAGACCGTATCCTATTTGTACATGGAGTTTGAACAAACATTCACTAATGTATGTCATTTCCTGAAGATATTGTCTTTATTCTTTGAAAGAAATTATTTCCACATAAAAAGCCTCTGTGCCATGGCTTTATGATTTGATGCCATGTTTGACTACTTTGCTTGTCAAAGATCAAAAGTTGTAATTTGAATGAGGCACTATACCTCATAATCAGGAAGTAAAGTTGATCAAAATGGCTGGTTGAGATTGTCCAAAAGGATATTATCATGATTTTCCAACCGATCTCTCCTGATGCAGTGTGCATTTTTATGTGGACATTGAAAGTCATTCAAAGAGCAAAGATTATTTTCTTTGTGAAGGTTAATTATTAGTTCAAGCCCTTCTAAACAGCATTCTAGGTCAGAATTGCTATGTAATTGGTTTTGTTGGTTTAAAAACCATGTAAGTTGCATTTTAAGAATGCTTCATGATCACTCCTTTGCCAAAATATGGACTCCAGTTGCATGATTAAAATTTTGGTTAAAGTAAAAATTCTGTGGTTTTGAACTTTGTAACTTGGGGATTTTTAAGAATAGAATGCCCTTTGTAACATTAATTTTACATAGAGTATTGATGATTCAGTTGTAATGGGGCTATTCTTAAAATGTCAGTTTGTAGATGGAGTTTGGTCCTTGGCTGAAATTTCTTGTGTGGGCAGTACATGGTTAGGTACTCCAAATTAGTGTATAATTACTAATGTTATTCTTGTAACTAAATTGCATACTAGCTAAGACTGAAATGTTTAAATACAATGTATAAAATTTTAGGTACATTGAAATTTTCAAGAGCAGCCGGGCTGAGGTGCGTACCCACTATGATCCTCCCCGGAAGTTGATGTCTGGTTTAAGACCAGGTCCTTATGATAGACCGATGACTGGAAGAACTTATGGTATTCCTAGAGGATCTTATGAGAAGATGAGACGTGGAGTGTATGGGGGCGGTAAGTCAACGCAAATGGATATTGACCATGACGTTTGAGTATTTTCAATGGATCAAGCAGTTTTATAAGAGATCAAGAACTACTTTCGGGAATAACATTGAGAACTGAATTTATTTGCTGTGGTATGATCAAGCAGAGAACCCTGATGCTTTTTATATATGTTTTATTGATAGTGAAATAGCTAAATTCCCTTCAGTTTTGTTACTTAATCTTTTGTATTCACTAATGGACAGTGGATGAATTTGATTTTTTAAAGTGCTGCAATGTACATTTCTCAGTTTTAGTAACTACATTTCAGTCCACATCAGATCCATTTGCAGTTCTATTTTCATGCTGTACATCAATTCAGGATTAATAATTACAATAATGTAACCTAAACACTTCATTTCTGTCCAGGTTATGGAAGTTATGATGACTATAATGGGTACAATGATGGTTATGGCTATGGGTCAGATCATGGATATGGACGAGATCGGGGTGAGTTTTTTTGAGCTGCACGTTGTAGAGAATATGTGAAAATGGCTATTATTCCATAATACTACTTTCATTAACAGGAATATCTGCACAAGCATACGCAAACAGTGAATCTACCTTCCAGAGCACAACAGGGCATTGTGTACATATGAGGGGACTGCCATTTCGGGCTACAGAGAATGACATATATAATGTAAGTACTTAATATTTTTTTCATGTGGTTTAGGTGTGTTGGTAAAGTGTGCTATGCTACTGAAAGGATATCCCCAGCTGAGTATCGATCCCCTTTTTTTCCCGTGACCTTAACAAGAACTCAAACCGAGTTGCATAGATTATTTTGGATTGGTTTTACCCCAAGCAGCATGCAACTGATATCATCCTAAGGAGTTGTAACAGATTCTGGGAATGAGAGAAGGGAAAAACCATTTCCATACCTGCTCTGTTATGATTATGACATTGGTTTGTGTTTCAACTTTGTACGTGAACTGATTGTTATCCAAAAATTGTGTACTTGTATTTATTAAGTTGGTTCAGAGAATTTCTGCATCTCACCAAGAATGGAATTAATGTAATTTGTCGACCCAAGTTCTTCAAATTTGGCTAGCTGTTTTGGTTTGGTTCCATGTTGTATTTAAATATCATGCACCTCGGAAGCCTAAAAATCATTGTCATAACAGTGGTGCAACATGTTTTCCCAAGAATCCACTTACATAAAATTGCTTGAAAGTCCTTCTACCCGTTTTCTATTTCAGTTTTTCTCACCCCTCAACCCAGTCCGTGTCCACATAGAGATTGGATCTGATGGTAGAGTGACAGGAGAAGCTGATGTAGAGTTTGCTACTCATGAGGATGCCGTGGCAGCTATGTCAAAAGACAAAGCTCACATGCGTAAGTTGCTTGAAAACTTCATATTAAATTGCAATGTTGCTGTAACTTCCTGTGAAATTCTGTTGTTTTTTTTTGCCTTTTTTAGAACATAGATATGTGGAACTTTTCCTGAACTCTACCTCTGGAGGCACTGCTAGCGCCTATGCGACTCAGATGTCAGCAATAGGTAAGTGAATATCCAATTCATTCACAGCTTAACATTTTTCTGCTTCGTAATTCTTTCATGTCCCAGGCCAGTGTGTGCTAGTGTTGGTTCACAAGATCAGTATGCGTTTGATATTTTTGGAAGTTGGTGTCTTGTAAGAATAGCTGTAAAGAAATCTTTCATTTTAAAGGTTTGAGTGCAAACAACATGGGTAATTTTTGAATACTGGGCAAGGAACAGAATGTTACTATGGTTATTTTTTATTTTTTTTGTAGCTTGTCGTATTCTGTTAATGCCAAGCTATTTACAGCATCCGTTAGAAGCACTGCATGCGTGAAAAGAACATGTATTCAGAATAGTAATATTTTGTGCTTGAATGGACTTCTAGCACTTGATATTTTGAGCACAGTATCCTATTACCATGATTTTTTTAGTAGAATTTGCCTTTTAATTCAAAAGCCAAAACTCGAGTCATTTTAATAAATGGAAATTGATTATTCTGATTACTAGAAAGCAGAATGTTGCTAGTTACCATTTTAATAGAATTTTCAAATCTGTTTTCTCATGGCACTAATGCAGGGCTAGTTTTAGCAACCAGTTATAGGCATTGCATAAATGGAAAGAACATCTATCTTGAGCTCTGAAATAAAACTAGATTGAAAATATAGAAGCTGTTAGTGAACTTGTAACTATGGTTCATTGAGATCAGTAAATGGAACAAGAGTCACACCTCTGGTGACATTGGAGATGGTATTTGTATAAAAACATGTTACAAGGGTGTCTGTTTTTAGGAAGCCAATCAAGCTATGCAAGTCCAAGCTATGCTAGTCCAAACGGTCAGCAACTAAGCACTGCATATGGAGTTTATGGAAGTCAAGCAAGCTTGAGTGCATATGGTAAGTGACCAGTTATATTACTGAGCTTTTTATACACAGCAATCTTGCATCCTGGCAGTGTGTGTTTTTTTTTTGTTCCAAGTTTCAAAAAGAAAAACAATTTTTCATGAAATTGTTTTCCAGGCAGCCAAGCCGGAATGAATGGAAGTTACTATGGAACTGGAAGTAGAGGATCCCTGGGGATGAATGGCATGGGTGGAATGTCAAACATGAGTGGAGGATGGGGAATGTAATTTTTTTTCACCTATTTAACAGATACCAATTACCAGCTTAAACTTGGTTATGCTTATGAAATGTGAATTCAGTATACGCATTCCTTTTCATTATGACTAGAATTCAGCATAAGCCTTTTCCTAGGTTGAGGAAAATTCTAGGGTGGCACCAGTGTGTTCATCACATGATTTTAGTTTGAGACCTAAGTTTCATTATGTAAGGTATTTTGGCACTAGTTATTGAAATTTTCATGCCTCTGACTTGTTACGCATGTGCAGTGTACTGCTTCTGCAGGCTTGATTTAATGCAAGAGCATTGTCAAGCACACAAAGAAGGTTGGTGCAAGCAACATCAAGAAGACACAATCTGGATGGCTTAACTGATTGTAATAAATCTTGTACCCACTTAAATTCCCAGAATGTTGAGATTGAAACCCTAAATTGTTAACTAATTGGCAGTGTATTCTGGTTTATTGTATAAAAATTGTAAAGTGTGGTAGTGCATTCATATTCAACAAAATTCTTTGAAACTTAAAATGACACAACTATAAACACTGGTGAGTGTAAACTGAACAATTATGTGCTTATATTTGTTGCTTGACTTCATTTTTTTTATATTTGTCTAAAAACAAGTCTCTGGTTTAATTTTTTTAGGAAGTGAAAATGATGAGAAGCATCTTTGGATGCTCTATGGCAAAATAAAAATTTTAATGTAGAATTTTTCTTTAGACCGTTATTGTAGGGTTTAATCTTGGTCTTCAATATCTGAGACCTGACAAGTCACTTTTGTTCATATTTGTAAGGTGCAAAGTGAAAATAAACTCACTCAATAAAACTTTGCCATTTTTAATTGTTGTGATATTTTTTAAAGTTGTGATTTTGTCGTTCATTATAGCGCATCTTGCAACACAGCAAGCAGATAAAGCCTTACCCAGTTTCCACTTTGTTACACTTCTAACTTTTCTGAAGTTATGGCTGAATTTACTTTCAAAAGCTGAAAATCAGTGATCAGTTGCCAGGTTAGGATTTCTTAAGCAGTGACCATCTTTTCTTTTCCCATTTATTTCCTTTGTTGTCAGAGCAACAGGAAAGTTATGCTTCACTAAACTTCTTTCTTTTTGAAAGATTGAAAATAGTAGAGTAGATAAATGAGAAGCAGTGGATGTGGATTTCAAGTAGGCTTGAATAAGATCCCACAAGATGCTAGTGGGCAAAATTTAAAGCACATAGAATTGGGGCAGTGTGTTGGTATGGATTCAGAATAGGTCGGCAGAATGGGAATAAATGGGTTTTTCCAATACTAGTATATAGAATTTGGAGAAGGGAAGCCAATGCAATATTTTTAAGCTTGCTTATGACTAATCCAGATGGGATTGATTGTGGAGGCTGGGTCACTATGTAATTCAAAAAGATTTTTCAATATAGAAGGGACAGGTAATTGAGACTAGTGAAGTTTGGAATACCTGGTTGGCATAGACTAGTTGGACTGAAGGGTCTTTCTATGCTGTATGACTCTAATTGGCAGAGGAGGTTAAGGCTGAATGGTCTACTGTTTGTAGTTTCTGTGACTAAATGTCAGTCAAAGGCCTCATGAACTGGCTCTCTTATAATAGAATTCTTTGTTTTGTAGCAATTTTTGTATAAAAACTCACCATTTTTGAAAGAACGAAGTGGGACCAAATGTCTAATAAAATCTGTTCCCTTTACCAGCAGCTGATATAAGCCCAACATACAGCTTTGAAATTTCAATGGTTGTTTTAATGAAAGCTGTGGTAAAACTTGGACAAATCAGACTTGGGTGAATTTACAGGAAAACCATCAAAAGTACTACAGGTTTTATGGAAAATTTGATCATGGGCTTGCCAGTCTAATGTGCACTGGCAAGAGCATTTGTTCGGCCTTCCAAGTAAAATCTATGTACTGCTGGCTCAGAAGATTCAGGACTTGGTCCTGCAGTAAACCAGAGAAACAATAGATTGTGAAGGTCCTGTTTAAAGCATGAAAGTTCAAGATTCAGTTAGAATACCAGTACCCCATTGATGTCTTGCCACTAATTCATGAGACAAGCGAGTCTGAAGGTCACCTCAAACTCTGCCTGCATCTTTTTTGAGGGTAGAAAAGAATTGATCATCAAAAACTCCAAGTGAATGTAAAGATCACATCTTTCATTTTTCTTTTAGTTATGGATCAAATGGGAAAGTGACTGGTTTAAACCAAGGACGCTACAAGGAGTTAGTGCATTAAGTTATTGGGACTCACCAAGTTGTGTTTAAACTGTTGTTCAAGCAGTGGGGGAAGAATCTTAAGATTTTATGGCAATGGGGCTGTGTGTGCAGAGTAATCTTCACCTAGCAACAGATTGCTGATTTGGTTATTTAGTTGGTGTCAGCACCTTTCTGGCTGCTGGGCAAGTGACCAGCTTGTGGGTTCATGTTAAAGGGAGAAATGTCCAACCTGCAGCAAAAATGAACTCTCTTGGCTCTAACCAGTAACTGAAAAACTTTGCAATTAACATGTTAACTGCCTAGCATCTTTCACTGAGAATTGAGAAAGAATGAGATCCTAGAATGGAAGGTCATGGGAAGCAAAAGGCACTTCATTGGATACAGTGGACTGATGCTGTTGAACTCTCCTTCCTGGGTATCTTTCCCTCCAGCCCAGAACATCAATGTTTGTGTTTAAGAGGAGATAGTAAGAAATGTTGATGCTGGAGTCAGATAAGTGTGGAGCTGGAGGAACACAGCAGGCCTGGCAGCATCAGAGGAGCAGGAAAGCTGACGTTTCAGGTTGGGACCCTTCAGAAATGGGGCCCCAATTTTGTACACAATAGTGACAATGGTATCTCTAATTTCTTTGTAATAGCTTGAGTATACCTGTTCAGCTATTCACTCTGATCATAGTTCAATCTGCGTTCAATCTGCTTTCATTCATCATTCCTCCCTGTTCAGTTATTTCCTTAAAATACGGCTTAAATCTACTCCAATGATGGAATATTTATGCCCCTATGAAGTAGAGAATTGCAAAAATTCACAGCTTGAGTGAAGAAATTATTCCTCATCTGTACTTTAATTTGTTATTCAGAGACTGCCCCTCCATTATAGTCCCCTGCTGGTAGGGGAATTGACTGTTTTGTGACTGCCATGTGAAGCCCCTCTGGAGTAGGGCAAATTTACTCACCCACTCAATGGGACTCCAGCAACTGTTCATCAGTACCATAGGTAACGTTGTTGTTGTCTTAACTGACCATAGGTCTACACACTCATTAGCAAAAGATAACTAGTGAGCTTTAACCTAAAGGTCACCAAGCCTAAGATGAGGGGAGTAGCTCAGAAGGTGGGACCTTCTTGGTAATTTCAGCTGGTGCAGACATTAAACTGTACTGTTGATGTCAGTCTGTATGATAGACCAGCTATCCAGACAAATGGGTTAACTGAACCCCCAACCGCTGCCCACCCACTCTGTTTTCTCCAGACAGTAGGCTACAACATTTTACTCTTCAGTTTAATAGGCCACAGACCCAGTTTCAATTTGAATACAATCACAGCACTGATCATATGTGCTAAGTGTTTGTCTTTTCCCTGAAGTTTTCGTTCAGTTTTGATGCTCATGTCTGTAAGGAACCTGAAGTCGAGCAACAAAGTCCAACTGCTTACTGCACTTGATGATTTCAAGCATCAAATCTAAAAAATCTTTGCAGATCTTTACCTCAATTTGACCACTTCACATCAGCATGGAGGACTGGTTCACAGTCTGTTCCATTGAGTCTGCCAACTAAGGATTTAAAACCAGTGGTGCTGAAGGGCTGTTGCTCAAATTGCATTTGCAAATTGTAAACTGAACAGGACATGTGGCAGTAATGGATCAACTAATACTTTGTGCCGACCATGGCTACCGCACCATCAGTTGTGGAACTTAGTTTTGATTGGTATGTTTTTCTCAAGCATGTAACTTTTTTGAATATGTTGTAAATATCCCCTAAGACCAAAAAGGTGAGAAGATCATCTTTGGTTGTTACGTCCTTAAAAACTATGTGCACAAGAACAGTCAGCTGGGCTATGATAGTCATGTTGATGGATCCATTGAACTGTAGTAAGAAGCATTCAGAGTCCTTTGGTTACCATTGTAGTTGCCGAAAGACATCTTTGGCCAGGCTCCAGTCATCCTGCTAGTTTGGAAACACTGAAGTGTCATGCTCTGGAATGCGTTATTACTTTTTTTTTTAGAAAAAGACTGACTGAAGCTGCTGACAAGTTGTTTATTTGTTCTTTAATATCCTCCCCAAACTTGAATGATTTCTTATGTAATGGCAGAAGATGCATACTTGAAATGATGCTTTAGCGCAGGCCTTACCTTTTGCTGCTAGTGTAGAGAAAAATAACTTGACCTTTCAGAACGGTCATCAGT